>NC_042615.1:681024106-681643270 GCF_901001135.1 Rhinatrema bivittatum | reverse complement strand
ATAAGCCCTCTGGGGACAGTGAAATAGCTACAGTCCCTGAACGTAATCTGCTCTGAAATGCTAAAAAGCAGAATATAAATAAAATAAAACTGAAAAAGAATTTGATACTTTTGTGATTAATAGCTAACATCATTTAACAATCTTTATCCATTCAAGTCCCACAGTATTGCTGTACCTTGTATTCCTCGCTTTCTTCTGGTAGGTTATCCAGTTCCCCATCAACATGGGCAAGTGCTTTATTGATCTCATCAAGATCGGCTTGTAAGCTCTTGTACTCCTGCAGCCCACTGTCAAATTCGCGCTTGTATTCTTGCCTTTGCTGGTCCGAAGTAATCGGTGGGTATTCACTGAAAGAAAATCATTGGTCTCCTTTTAAAAAGACCTGGTCACTCCTACTGGCATTATAGCTAAAGACTATGCATCAGGCTTCTGGTATGACATGAGAGCACTTAAAAAAAATAAAAATAAATAAAATAAACAGGTATTTTTGGTAAAGAAATGACAAGATGCCTTCAAACTTCTATCAGTCAACCTGACCAGCAAAACTTTGGTAATTTGAGCAGGTAAGGGCAAGGATCAACTTGGGGCGGGGGAAGCTTCAGTGAACAAATGATCCCAGTATTTTTTTTTCTTTGAGGAGTGAGTGTATATCTGGCTGGATAAACAAATCTGTCAACATATTTATTCACCTGTCCTTACTTTATAAACCAGTTTGTTCACAGCAGTAAATGGTTCTCTCTAATTTCTCTTTAGCCCTCTCAGGTGCCAGAGGATAAAATAGCATCTGCACAGTGGATTCAGCTTCTAGCCTGGATTTAGGGTGTATAACTTTACAAAGTACTTGAGTTTAATTTTCACAGAAGCTGCGTTTTAATAAGATTAAAAAAAACAAACAAACAAAAAACACATCACACCCCTCACACTTGTTCTTTTATCTTATAATTTGTGACTTGTTCCTCTCTTGTGCTGTTTTAAAAATTCTGTTCAGCAAATTTGTGCCATTCTAGAAGTTTTGTTTAAAAATGTTCTCTGCTTGTACACTAAAAATCTCATGCAGACACATTAGCAGAGAGTTCCACATCTGTGTGCTATTGAACCACTTGCTTGCAAGTTTTACTTCACCATAAAATTTAAAAAAAATCCAACTTTTAAAATCAAGTTCCCATATCTTCCAAAGGACCAGCCTGTGGCATGGTGATGACACTGCAGTGCAGACAAATCGCCAGCAATGACGTCAGCTGCAATCCCGATAAGTTACTTGATGTTAATCTTTTTTAACGCTAAATTTATTCCAACTTAAGTTAGTCTCACTTTCATACTAGCCCTATGCTAAAATAAGTTTACATTTCCGATCTGTTCCGAGTTCCTCGCCCCTGTTATATGCAACTTTTTGCTCCGCATGTTTAGATAGTTTTTCCCTTGTTTGATGTAAACCAGTACGATAAGACTTGTCTTGAATATCGGTATAGTAAAAAATTAGTAAATAAATAAAATAAATAAATCTCAGGAGACACCAGAGGGTGCGAAACCCACATCAGCACCAAAAGAGCTGACTGAATGACTAACACGAAGCACTCCGGCCATGTTAAAAGAAAAATATATACTCTGAACAGCAAGTAATGGTAATGTAAGGTAGTGGCCAAGAGCCCAGAGAATTTCAAAGAATCTCCCTGAATTTTTTTTTTTTTAAACCTCTTGTTAGTAGAGATAAGATTGTGATGGCTCTCTGGGCTCTTGGTCACTATCTTATAATACCATTACTGGCTGTTTAGAGCAACACCATTAACACATTTTTAAGCCAATTATCTTGCACATTTACAGTTTTCTGGGAAACATTTTTAGACTACAGGCACTCTCCCTATAATTTACCTCTGAATTACAGTCTGAGGCAGAGTATGTTTCACAGCCTCACGAGAACGATGTTAAAGAGAAACAGGGGTAACATGCAACATGGATAAGAAGGGCATTAACAGACAACATGGCCACCATGTTGTCTGTTAATGCCTCTTACTCGCACGCTACCCTCGGTATTTCTCACCAGTTTGCAGATGCCCTCTGTAAACAGAACAAAAAAAACCAAACAAACCCCTGCATGTACCTCTCCCAGTCCTCCTCATCCATTTCCTCACAGGACTCCCCTCCTGTGGTGTAATCTGTGTCATAGGTCTCGTTCTCCGCTCTCCTTGGCCTTCCTGCTCTTTTCTTCCGAGGTTTCTTAGCCGTTCCATCGGAGCTGCTGCTATAAACATTGGATGGCAGGCGAGATTCATTCTTCAAGGGGTAAACAACCTCTGGCATACTAATAAAAAAAAAAATTAAAAAAAAGGAAAGGCACATTGTAAAAAATAAAGTCTTACCGATTGTTAATCAAGCCTAGATTGTTATAAGAAGTTCACCCGAAAACCAAAAATAGGCTGCAAATACCTTGCTTGCCATATCAGTTTGTCCGGTATTGACTAATAAGGCATCTGCCACCTCTTGGACTATGCCTTACTTTACTTACCGCTTTTAATATGTTGTCTCAAATTTATTTTTCTTTTTTGTTTTTTTGAAGTGCAAATAAAAGCGTCAATCTTTAAAGAAGTTCAACAAGCTTTTGTGCACTGCTCAACTACCCTCTCTAAGTCTGGAATATTAACAGCCAGAGAACATTTACCTCAAATTTTGTATTTTTTGAAGAATGATGATGGCTTAGCAAGCAAGGTATTTGCACCCTATTTTTGGTTTTCATTTATATATTTCATTAAAGAAGTGCTTTTGACAAGGGGCAATTTGTGTGTACATAAGCACACAAGAAATTCACCAACAGTAAACTGACGTCACCAACCTGCCAGAACAAGTCTAAGAACCAGGCCTTGCCGGTTAGGCCTGTTCGAACCTATTAACAACCCTTCTTAGCTCCCTCCCCTCCCCCACCAACCCAGGAAAATCCTTCAAACCTAAAGCGGTTTCTGAGGACCACGGTACAAGAACAAAGATGTGGTCGGTACACACAGACAGTGACCATCTCGCCAACCAACTCCTAACTCTGCAGTAAAATGCTGCTGCTGGTGGGTTCTCATGCCATGAGCAGGATAATCTCATTCTCGAAGGCCCTGAGAGTCTTGCACTTGTGATTCTGAATTTCCTCTGCAGATTATCTCTGAAGGCTGTAGATATCTACCAATGTAATAAAGGCATAGACCAGTCCCCACCCACCCCTCATCAAGCCCAACGCCTTAATAAACAAACAATACCCTGACTTCTGTTTGCAAACAGTCTTCTTTGGAGCCTCTCCTCCTAAAATTTTCCCTCTCCACCTTACCCTTATTTTAGTTCTCCTTTTGTTACTTGTTTTTACTGTTTGTTTTTATGTACATTTATTTGTAAACTGTTTTGCCTGACTTTTTAGTTGTAAAAGCAGTATATAAACTCTTAAATAAAATGAATAATGAAAAAAATGTATTTATTAAAATTTCTCAGAGCTTACAAGATCAGGAACAAAATCATTTTCAGAATTGAGTATTTTTGGGACTTGGGTTTGGTAGAATGACTTACACAACATGCACTGGTATTTTTTTTCCCCTTCAACCTTCAGAGCTTTCCCTGTAGTTCTACAATTTAAAAATCGCCACAAGTTCAAGATTTAGCCTCAGTGCCAACGCTCACTGGGAAACAAGACTAATCAACTCCAGCATCAGTCTTTCCAATGACTTATTCATTCATCTAGTGCAGAGGTTGCCAAATCTATCCTGGGGGACCCCCAGCCAGTCAGATTTTCAGGATATCCACAATGAATATGCATGAGATGCATTTGCATATACTGAGTCTCCATGGTATGTAAATTAACTCATGCATATTCATTGTGGAAATCCTAAAAAAAACACAAAACCATGACTAGCTGAGGTCTTCCAGGACAGGTTTGGGAACCACTGGTCTAGCATATTTATCAACTGTCAGACCAGCAGGGGGACTGGAAGGGGACAACCCTAGCCCTTCAGTGCAGCAAACATAGTAATGCAGAAATGAGGCAGGAAAGGACCAAATGGTTCAGCCAGTCTGCCCAGCAAGCTTCTTATGGTAGTATCTGCCGGGCCATGCAGGTTACCCCCCCATGTTTCTCCAGGGCCAGTGCAAGGGTATTGGGGCATGCACACCCCCCCCCCCCCCCCGTTTTGGCGCTGACTGTGTGCTTCTCAGGGCTCTATTTCTCTTTGCCGCGAGCGGGAGAGGCCCCGTTTGCGGCACCACATGGCTGCTCTTCGGCGCCCCCTATGGCTCTGCGCCCTAGGTGACCGCTGAAGTTCGCCTAATGGACGCGCCGGCCCTGTGTTTCTCTTAAGGACAGCAACTGCTGTTCCCTGCAGTTATTCCCAAGAGTCAACCCATAAAGATTTATTGCTAGAAACATTGTTACTGGGTGATGAGCCTTCCTGAAAATTCAGACAGTGCTGCTTGATGTGCTTTGCTTATGGTCTTTGCTATAGAAGCAGTCCTGTAGTTTGTCCCCCCCCCCCCCCCCCTTATGTCTAGCATCAGTACCCCAGACTGTAAAAAAAAAAAAGTGAGGGCTAATTGTTGACTTATTTCAAAAATGTATATGCCGCCAATCCAGTGCTCTTAGCGGCTTACAATAAAACATACGTCAAACAGATCATACAAAAGACAAAACCAACATATTACAAACCAGAGATGTTTTCATCTGTCCATGGCTGACATCTTAATCCTTAAAAGGCATGTTTAAAAAAAAATGCTAAAGATCTGTTTAAGCAAGGCTTTCATAACATCCAAAACATAAGAACATAAGAAATTGCCATGCTGAGTCAGACCAAGGGTCCATCAAGCCCAGCATCCTGTTTCCAACAGAGGCCAATCCAGGCCACAAGAACCTGGCAATTACCCAAACACCAAGAAGATCCCATGCTACTGATGCCAGTAATAGCAGTGGCTATTCCCCAAGTAAACTTGATTAATAGCTGTTAATGGACTACTCCTCCAAGAACTTATCCAAACCTTTTTTTGAACCCAGCTACACTAACTGCACTAACCACATCCTCTGGCAACAAATTCCAGAGCTTTACTGT
Source organism: Rhinatrema bivittatum (assembly GCF_901001135.1). Classification (NCBI taxonomy): domain Eukaryota; kingdom Metazoa; phylum Chordata; class Amphibia; order Gymnophiona; family Rhinatrematidae; genus Rhinatrema; species Rhinatrema bivittatum. The sequence continues at coordinate 681,638,207 of NC_042615.1, read as the reverse complement.
GCGTTGAGTGAAAAAGAATTTTCTCCGATTAGTCTTAAATGTGCTACTTGCTAGCTTCATGGAATGCCCCCTAGTCCTTCTATTATTCGAAAGTGTAAATAACCGATTCACATCTACTCGTTCAAGACCTCTCATGATCTTAAAGTCCTCTATCATATCATGTATCACATAAAACCGCAGGGTAAAAACAAAACAAATAGATGCCGGATGTCCTTTGAACGTATTTATTATGGTGGAGACATGTTAAAAATGCCCGACTCAGCCAAGTTTCGCCACTCTTTACGTGGCTGCCTCAGGGGCTTTGAATGTTGAGTTTGGACCTAGTCTATTCATAAGCCAATCTTATTTGAAGCGCAAAAATTGGTAATAAAACATCCGCAGTAGGGGCATATCGTTTTCGCCATGGCCAGAGTTGTTAATATCACCAAACCCAGTTTGTATTCTATACGAGTCATAAGTGAACCTCCTAATTATGAAGGTAAAATCAATCTTTATTTACAATATCTAGTCATTTAATTCCTGGGTTTCATTTTACGAGAGGCTTCCTTCAGCGTTAACATTTCTAGCTGTAACCCATACAGTTCTCCAGAGATGAGGTGCCAGCTAAACCCAGTTCTAGTTTCCAATGCATACCCAATAATTCAGTGTGGGCTATGTGTCCCCACATGACCCTTACCCAGAAGCAGCAGCAGCTTTTCACTTATATCGTGTGTGCAACCAGCAGTTAGCATGAAAACTTCATGTGTAAGAGTGAACTACATTCCTCTCAGGGATAATGTTTTGCACACACCATGTCAGGAGGGAACCTGTATGGCTGCCACATCTTCCAGGTTTTGTGGGAATCTCCTGCATAGTGAGCCAGGGAAAGTCAAAATCAGGGATCTGGCATTTCGAATGTAGCTCAGTTGTGGAAGAAGCCAATTGAAAATTTTAATCTTAGCATCTTTTTTTTTCTTTCATGAACAAAGAGAGACTGACCATTTATAGAAGTTTGGGGGGAAAACCCAGAGGTTACGCTCTCAATATTTATTCCCTCAGGTTGTACAAGACATAGGAGGAAGGGCAGAAGGAAAAGTAAAGTATAGGTTAGATTGATCTCAATTTGCAGGGTTTTGAAAATGCACTCGTCTGCTTGCCTGGGGGCAAATGCATTTTCTGGGCTGGTTAGATGGCTCAGGGAGCAGGAAGCAGAATAATCGTGGGGCCCTAACTGGGGGCCAGGGGCAGGGCAGAGATATCTTGGGGAACTGGAAGGAGCAGGAGGGCTGAATGAGGGGAAAGAGATACAGACAGATAGAGTGGGGGAAGGGGGAGGGGAAGAAGAGATAAGGTAAGAGCACTAGAGAGAAGGGGAGAGAGGAGAGTGAGAAGGCTGCAGGGGTGAATAAGGAGGAGAGAGGCAGCCACACTGGGGTGGGGGATGAGAGGAGAGTAAAGGGGCTGTACTGGTGTAAAGTAGGGCGCTTACACTTGCTAGACATAAGTGTACTTACTAATTACTTCTGCTGCTAACCCCCCTCAAAAAAATAAAACGCAAACCCCAGAACAATAAAGGGGGAGGGGAGTACATGGTAAGGCCTGAAGGAATTCTACAGTTCCTGACATGGACGAGGCTGACGGAAAATCACTTCACACACTGAGCTGCACATAAAATTCAGGTAGTGTTGATATTATTTGAAGTGCATCATAAAAACAAGTTTCAGAGCAACACCGTAAGGTTTTTCCAACCAAACCAGACACAGACGGGCGAATAGGGCTCGGTTTCTGGTGCAACTCCTTAATAAAAAGGAGAGGATTGGATATTAAAACTGCAGCTGTCAATGGGAGAGCTGCCAAAATGCAGCTAGTGAAGCCAGGTTACAAACTGCACTTGGCTCTGGAGTTGTGCAACAAGTTTTACAGCCTTTGGCAGAGGGAAAACAACCCCCCTCCCCCCCCCCTCAGGGGCACACACCTTTTCAAATCCAACACAAATACAGAGTTACAATTGTTTCTTAAACACAAAAGGTTAGATCAAAGGAAATTTTGCTTTTTGGGAAAACTGGATTTACTGTAAAAAAAGATTAAAGAAGCCGATGTAATAAGCTGTGCTGACCCTGGCAAGGCTCTTTTACTACTGTTTTAGTGCAGGTTTTTCAGTTTTAATATAACCAAGGTATGCAACATGGGTTTTAGTGTGGAAAAAACAAGAGTAAAAAAAAAAAAAAAGGAAGAAGAGTTGTGCTAGGTTTAGCATGACTCCATGCAAATTGCAGGGTAGCGAGTTTATTAGCTACTAATCTGCAATGCAAGAACTAAAAGGACAGACACCAGAGTGTGGATTATTTTATCGCAGGAAATTTAAATGTCTAGTTCTGCCAGTGAAGTGAATAAGTATTACATGTAATTGCAGCAGGTTGCCAGGCAGGAGGTGGAAAAACTATTCTCCAGTTCTACTTAGGGGTGTGGGGGGAGGGGGTTCTGGAGGGAACGTAGGTGCCCTGGGCTTTGGCCACCGCTTGCTTGCTTGGATGGGAGGGAGCGCGTTCACCACTTAGCCCCCCTTCTCTCTGGCTGGAATGGTTTGCATTTTCTATTAGCCAGGCTGGGTCTATCAGCAACAACATCAACAAAAAAAAAAAAAAGTTGGTTTTTGCCACAAAGTGAAAAAAAGTCTACAGGGCAAATACATGCTTTTCAGTTAACCCAGCTAGAGACACCCTCATCTTTTTACTGCAGATTTGCAAAGAGCCAATGTAAACAAAAAAAAAAGCTCTCTTTTACATGCTCACAGGGCCATTAGCTTACTGCATCCTGCAGGGCGCTGGGCTTCTAGCATGCACATTAACACAAACCCACACTAAAATATAACCAAGTTTAGAATGGATTTTATTAAGTCAGCCCCAAAATGTGTTATGGAACAGCTAAGTAGGACTTTTTTTTTTTAGTTTTTGCACAAACCTGGAAAAACCTTTTCTGAATGTGAACTTTCTTTTCCTGAAGTGCTCTCCCTTTTATTCCCACTCTCTCTCGTCAGCCTGTGACTTGCACGCACTGCTGGCACACTGACCCTTACTTCTGCTTTCCCCAGCACACTCCATGAACAGGAAGACCAGGCTTGATTTCATCGCCCAGGTAGCATGCTCCACTTCTCCCCTCCCAAACCAGACCATCTCCTAAAGCTCAAACAGAACTGGAGGTGCCTGGAATCCATGTTCTGATTTTCAAATGCATAAAAACTGGTGTGCGAAATACTGGAGCATCTACAAGACAGTGCATCATCATGTCAAGATGAAGTATAATTTTGTATTTATAGCTGGAGGGAGACGAGGCCAGCGAGCATAGGAGTTGCATTGCAAAGAGTGGGAAGTTTTTGCCTATAATAAGAGAGCTTATATTTGAGGGGAATTCAATCAAACTATAGGTTAGTAGACTATCTGTTTGGTGGCTGCTGATTCTTTTTTTTTTTTTAAAGTTTCTATAAACCTTGTGTAGCCCTCTTTCCAGTGGGCATCCGGAATATAGGGGCACACTGTTGTCCCCAGGGCCATTTTCTAGCAGCTCTCTCTTTTCTCACACTAAAAAGACAGTCCACTTGCCCCAGGATGGTGGGGTTCTTTCTGGCAGGGAGGAGTCACCTCCAGGGCCCTAGGCTCACAGGGGTGGGGACCCACGCACAGTCTCAAGCTGTTTGTCTCCTAGCTGTACTCAAAATTAGGATATCCTTGCTTTAGGGCACCTTGCATTCTTAAAGGACACGGGACACTATTGGGCTATTCCAAAATAAAAATTTACTGCAACCAAAAATATTTCAAGTCCAATTAGCAACAAAAATTCTACAGTAGATCTTGTCACAAAAATTGAGCAGTCCAAAAGTAGGTCTTTTCTCAGCCCATCAGCTGAGTAAGTGTTCCTTAGAATGGCAGGACCCAACACCGAGTGACTGAGAGGAGGCCACTAGTGGGGACTGGGATCTCCTCTCTCTGGCTGATGTTAGCTGTAGAACTCTGAAGTTAGACCTCCCAAACAATGCCCAAAATTCCACAATAGCTTTTCCTCTCAGTGGTTAGGGACTGGGTTCCCAAAAAAAAAAAAAAAAAATCCCTCCCAAAACAAAATTGTCACAAAAGCTTCTCAAGACACCAACTACTACTTCTCTATCAGGTCCCTGCATCCCTCCCTAGCTAGATGGAAGCAATCACGGCACTTTATCCTGACCTTCCATAGGCAGGGAGTGAAAATCTTCCTGGGCAGCTCTCTCAAACTCCTCTTTCGCTCTTCCTTCCAGACCTGGGGGATACTGGCCAGGAGCCTAAACTGGGGACCACTGCAATAATGTCCAATTTTACAAAATTCCAACTCAATATGCCACACTGCTCCTCGTGCACTGCCTTGCTGACCAATTCTGGCCTCCTCACAGGAGGTGCCTGCAAGGGATGGTGTGCAAACTACTACCTCCTACCTAATTCTAATTTAAGATTTAAACTAGGACAGAATATCTAGTGGGGAGCTAAAGGGTCTGTAGCCTTTATGCTTGTGGAATCTGTGTGTTAATTTCTGGCTGTTTGAGAGCTGACTGAAGGCTTTCCTCTCACATCCACCCCAGGCTCAAATCTTATTATATAGACAATTACATAAAGGACTGGGAAAATTGTCTTGTTCCCTCTCTTTTCCCTCTCCCCTCCTGTTTTCTTTTCTCCTTTTTTTTCACCCTTTTCCCACTGTCTTTCCAGTTTTTTCCCCCCACTTTTTCCTCCTCTCTTTTTATGTTTTTTTCTTTTTTCCAATAAACACCAACAATAATTTTTGATACACATAATTAATTTTATATAGTTTTTTTCAAGTCTTTTATTTATCAAGTTGTTTATAAGCACTGTTTTCCCTCCTTACATTTTTAATTGTTTTTTAATTTTTATTTGCCATTCTGATATTTATACACACATGTATGTTTATTTCTTATAATTTCACACATATGTCTGTACATATATATGTAATACATATATGTTGTAAAACTGGAGTTTTTAATGTTTGTACAGTTGTATGTTTAGTATTTATTATTTATTCAATATGGGCATATTCCATTTTATTTGTTGTCTCATTTATGTACGTGTGTGTTTTTTTACTTATTTATAATAGCTCCTGAGGCAGCTCGTTGAGCGAAACTCGGCCAGAGTCGGGCAAGATTCAATAAAGTCCTATTTTACCGAGCCATTTCCTCATGTTCATTTCTTAGGTACATTATGCCACTAAAGAGATTAGGACTTTTCAGCTTGGAGAAGAGACGACTGAGGGGGGATATGATAGAGATGTTTAAAATCATGAGAGGTCTAGAACAGGTAGATGTGAATCGGTTATTTACTCTTTCGGGTAGTAGAAAGACTAGGGGGCACTCCATGAAGTTAGCATGGGGCACATTTAAAACTAATCGGAGAAAGTTCTTTTTCACTCAACGCACAATTAAACTCTGGAATTTGTTGCCAGAGGATGTGGTTAGTGCAGTTAGTATAGCTGTGTTTAAAAAAGGATTGGATAAGTTCTTGGAGGAGAAGTCCATTACCTGCTATTAATTAAGATGACTTATTTTTTGGGTACTTGCCAGGTTCTTATGGCCTGGATTGGCCACTGTTGGAGATAGGATGCTGGGCTTGATGGACCCTTCGTCTGACCCAGTATGGCATGTTCTTATGTTCTTAATTAAGAACGATAAACACTAAAGCATTTAAGATGACCTTAAAAACATGGCTGTTCCAACAGTCATTCAAAAAATACCTGATGGAGCAAGCAATTTAGTAAACAGCACAAGTACACTGTGCTACTACAAATTTATCTATTTATTTTATTTATTAATTTTTATATACCGATGTTTCAGGAGAACATATCACATCGGTTTACATTAGTTAAATATTCATTTAAAAATACTTGCATTTCCAAAATTAAATGAAGAAGAAAATACAAAGTTTCATAATTAAATACAAATAATAGTAAAAAATAATTAATCATAAAATTATAAAATGGAGCTGGGTCAAATGGAAATGCAGATGTATTATTTCTCTTATAAACATAATTAAAAAACAAAAAAAAAACCCCACACCTTAAGTATTGTCTACTTATTTTAATTATATGTCTATGCTAGACTTTCTAATCCGCCGCAATCATGGGAGCACGCGATACAATAGCTTTAAATAAATCTCTAGCTCATTCTGCAGCAGACTAATTAAGAGCAACTCTCCAAAGCTAAATCAACCATGAGTTACGTAAATTAGATTAAAAAAAAAGGCATCACCTACAAACCTGCCTGTCAACCTTTATTTTTGCATTGAAATTGCGACAGAATGCACAGTCATGATGTTCTCATTTGTAAGGACAGAGATATGGCTAGAGATAACGCCATAATAAAGACTCTCCACCCTTGCCATGGCCATTAGAGGGTTTATGAAACATTATAGTCAAAGGTGAAAGGAAGATAACTCTAGGAGGTGGGATTCTGATCTCTTCTCCACAATAAAGTTGATGAAGAACAAAAATTAACACCTTGAGACATGCTTCAGATTCCCCTCCACACTGTTTATAAGTAAGAACAAACCTTCAATTATGAGCTTAAAGTGTTTTGGGTTCTTGTTTTTTTTATTTAAATCCCCTCCGAATAAACACAAGCCATTACTAACTTTATTATGCATCACCATCTTCCTCCTCCCATCCCAATGCCGTTTCTAAAATAATTTTCCACCACATGCTGCTTCCAGAAGGCCAGGACATAGAGGCTGTTCTCCAAGGTCACATCGTGGATAAGTCTGTGCCCCTTTCCAAAAGCTTTAGCACATCTCTGCAACTAAAGCTCTAAAGAATACAGATCTGCTTCCACCACCACCCTGGCCAGAGGCGTGCAGGGAGCTGCTCCCACACAGAGAGTGTCGGACTACTCACAGTCCCCTGCGACAGCCGCATCCCCCTGCTCCCACACAGGCATCGAATCAGCAAAGGGTGGAAACTCGCATGCAGCCTCCCCAGTCGTCGTGACTTCAAACTCGGCTATTGTGAAAGCTTTGACAACTGGCGCTACTGCTCACAAAGGTTTCAAAACTTATACAAGGAGGCTGAATTTGCACATCCGTTACCATTTGTCCAATACATACACACGCACACATTTTCCTTTTCAAAACAGGAAACCCACAGGAGAAAAACGGGGGCAGGACTACTGCGGGGCCTGTCAGCGCATGCCACCTCATTACCTCGTGTCCAGTACGACCTCCCCAACTGCAGGGCCTCGCACAGCTGCCCCCCAGGATGCAAACCGAGACTAGGTCAGCCAAATAATTCAAAGATATCGCTGGATTTTAGGAGTGGAATTCTTGAAGGTTTTCAAACAAACTAAGCCCTTGTTACACCAGAGGTCTGTTCTGGATTAGTTAATCTATTACTCACTATTCCAGTATCAAATTGGGTTTGGATTCTTTGTGTTCACACAGTTAAGACTCCAAAACCCTCAGCCACATACTGATATACCCACATAAGTCATGGTAAAACTAATAATCATTTAGGACCTGATTTTCAAAAGGCTTTACAAAATGTAAAACATGGTTTCATGAGTGAACTGGGATTTTGAAAAACTGCCCTTGGGTTGTGCATGCAAGAGCATGTGCAGAAGCGATTTTGCCTGTACTTTTACATGCGGTAGAAAGAGGCACTCCTGGGGAAGAGAAACTATTCACACACACACACACACACATAAACCCGGCTAACAGACAGGAGTAAATGGGGTTCACAGGAGCCAAAAAGAGCAATGAGGGCTCAGTGTGCTTTGCTAAACCCGGGCTGAAGTCTGCGCACGCTCTGTGAATGCAGACTTTCGCTCTCTGCGCGAGCTGCTGAAAAGCACCCTTTCAAGATTTCCTGGCAAAATAGTAGGATTAAGAAGATAATGCAACTTCTTTCCTGTAGGACAGAAATTTATAAGTCCCCTTGTAGCTAGAGGATCTTAAAACAATTATTTATTCTAGCATGAACACAAGCAGCAGCAAGCAGCAAGTCTACAGTAACCACAGATTCACTACTGGAAAAGACACAAAAGGGGAAAAAATAAATAAGGGTGGGGGGGAGGAAGACATTTCTATGATGGAAGCAGAGAACTTGCAGAGATGCGATGTCACAAATCCTACTACTGTAATAGAATGGATGTGGTGGAAACCAGGACAAAAAAGTTATACTGACACATAGTGGACATGCCAATTAAATTTGACAGCATCCGGTTTAAAAAACAAAAAAAACAAACCAGATTGCTGTATAGGGTTAACCATTGCCACATCCAGGGCCAGTGCTTCCATTACACAAACTGTGTGGTTGCCTAGAGCACCAAAATCCCACCAGCATGAAGCCAAGACTGTGCCAGAGCCAATGCCACCAAAGGGAGCGATGTGCTGGAGGTACATTGGGGGAGGGAGGGGGTGGATGACCAAAGGTTTACCTAGGGTGTGAAATACTCTTGAACCGGTCTGAAACACACCCATATCTTGGAGGGAGCGCCTTCCCAGAAGTGGTTTCATATTCCGGTTACTATTTCTACCGCTGTCAGAACTTTGCTTCCTCTTATTGCTGCTTAACATTTCTGTAGTGCCTCTAGGCCCACTTAGCTGCTGGTTTCTAAACTCACCCGCAAAACACATTCAGAAGCAGTGCAAGCAAGCCAATATGGCCCTCTGAACTTTAGTTTCTATTGCTGTGACAACCTGAAAAACAATGGAGAGTTTACTTACTGAGAGTCCTTGTAAGGAATGTCCAGATAGGTCCCCATCCCGTTTGGTCTGCTCTGATCGGCCACTGAACCGTTGATCCTGTCAGTATACTCAGACAGTGGTGGGGGTTGCTCTGGATCCGCAGACACATTTTTCACCTACAGCAAATAATTAAAAGAAAAAAAAACACACAAAAATTACATTTAAAATCTAAAATGATTATACCAAGCACTACAGAAGATCATGTGCTGTACAGAACTGCCTTCCATAAATATCCATTACATTAAATAAAAATCATATACAAACTGCCCTAACATATTTGGACAAAATTTCAAATATCACACCCAGACAGGGAGATGAGGTGAGTGTACAAACCAGACCCAGGTAGGTCATTCTAATCAAGAAGGTGTGCAGCCTAACATGATGGACAGGAACTTCAGCTCGCTCTCAGATGAGCAGCTCAAATCTATGAGAGAACTAACAGTGTGAGCCGACCTCTTGAATCTTACAGCTCTCATTTATACAGACTTGCTGCTTCTGGGCTGCATGTTCTCTGCAATGCGGAAAGTGGAAGAACTCGTCCGTCCAGCTCTCTTCCTTTCATCACCAGTTTCTTTTCAGGGAAGGCCTCAGAAGCTCTCACAGCATGCTTCAGAGTCCACTACAAATGGGATATTGTGCCCTAACACAGACCTTTCCATCATCTTACCAGGTAAGCCATCGTTCTGTCAGTGACCCATCAGGATGGCCCATGCCAAGTAAGAGTACAATTGTTTACACAAGGTCATTTTTTTTTCCATTTTGGACCATGCATAAAATAGTGAGGAAATACAGTGAGGAAAATAATCTGGCAAATCTGTAGTCTTAAATGATTTGACCCAGAAACAAATTATCTGGCAAAAACAGAACTGAAAGCACACAAAATATGGAAGGTTGATTCGAGTTATGAAGAGGTTCCTGGCTCACAAGTTCCTAACATCTCAAGTCCATGGGATCAAAAAATAGGCTTATATTGACTCTCGAACATTATGAAAGGATAAAAAAATCCCTTTAAAGTAACATTTCTGAAATTAACACAACACACCAGTTAACAGCAAATGAAGAATGCAAAGCACTCATTTTTTGCTCACCAAAGCTCTCGAAGTGTATAGTACCAGGACTAACTTATGAAGTTACCAACACTTAAGTCAATGCTGCTGTGCAAGTTTGACAGGACAGTCCTATATAATAAGAGCCAGGGCATTGGTTGCCCAGACACTGAATATATCGCACACCACAAGCCCCTCAATCTGCACACCTAGGAAACTATTCCTTTCTGGCCCCAAAGCATTCAGGAAGCTGGTATAGCCCCACCTGCATCTGCAGATGTGCTTATGAATTTGGACACATCTGCAACAAATGAAGAAACTCTTTGGTCAGAGAATTTACACAAAGCATCTCTGTAACCATCAATATTTGTATAAAATCAGGAATCTACACTGCTGAATTGGAACAGCTAGATCTCATACTTAAAACACCCAAGTGTTAGAGGCTAACATAGCCAAGTTTAAACTGGTGGCAAGTAAAAACAGATCAGAGTAGCTTGGGTCTACAACAGGGGTGGACCTTACTCTAATCTGTTTTTACTTACCACCAGAGACAGACAGAGGGTCATCTTAGCATCTGGTGCCTGTACCAGGGGCTGGAGTGGTTTTTCCTCAGAGCTCCAGTTAAAGTTAGGGGTGGATCCCATCCCCAGATATAGGTATCTCTTACATCTCTAGGTCTGAAAACAATGAACTCATGACATGGTAGGCTGGCTGGCAAGTCTGTTAAAAAAAAATAAAATAAAAATTATTAAAAAAGTTTTGCAAGCCGTTTGCACCCTGATCCTGGTATCCTGTGCTTGGCCATTTGTACACGGTGGGAAAGAGCTGGCCCAGAGGTTTCCAATTCCACAGGAGAAGCTGTGGGGAGCACCAAGCCTGGCGCCACTGCCACCGATCCTGCACTACCCATAGCACCCAAGCTACTGCAATATGGAAACATTTGGAACAGCAGAGGGTCATAAAAAAGTGCAAGCAATCTGAGCTATCACAGGTCAAGATGCACAGGACCACCAAGGGCTGGAAGAAAGGCTCCCATAAGCCAGTTTTGCCCATTCCTGACATAGGCTCAAATGCACAGCCTTAAAAGTCATACGAAGCTTCTAAATGTTTAAGTAAAGTTTTAAAGAAAAACAAAACTTCTCAGCCAAGCCTTAGAGAATTTTAAACGTGCAAGCAGCACTTTAAAAACAGCAATCTGCGCTCAAGTTCAACACATTCACTTACTTTCTCTTTTGATCCCATTTCTGATCTCATATTAGCTTAAATATATTTTATTATGATCATCACAAATGATTTTGAAAAGAACAAAAGATACATTTCTTATTATGACCACAAATTCCTGCTTTTTTTTTTTTTTTTTTTTAAACTCATGTTCCCAAGTCCACTCCACAGCTGCTTATTGTTTGTTCAGATTGTGGGTGAATCATGTGCCCAGGCTGATTACATGCCCAAAAGGTGAGAGTGGCTAAGAGCTGCTTTCTGCAATTAAAATACACCAGCACCACCTCCAGAACAAAATCTAGACAAGAATGGATCTTAATGATTTTAAACTGGCAGCTGAAGGATCTAAAAATGAATGACTCAGGACTGCTGCTTTCGAGGTAAATTTTAGACAGGAAACAGAGAGTAGGATTAAATGGTCAATTTTCTCAGTGGAAAAGGGTAAAGAGTGGAGTGCCTCAGGGTTCTGTACTTGGACTCGGGAAAGGAATACGATGAGTGAGGTTATCAAATTTGCAGATGATACAAAATTATTCAGAGTAGTTAAATCACAAGCAGATTGTGATATATTACAGGAGGACCATGCAAGACTGGAAGATTGGGCATCCAAATGGCAGATGAAATTTAATGTGGACAAGTACAAGGTGTTGCATATAGGGAAAAATAACCCTTACTGTAGTTACACGATGTTAGGTTCCATATTAGGAGCTACCACCCAGGAGAAAGATCTAGGCATCATAGTGGATAATACTTTAAAATCGTCGGCTCAGTGTGCTGCAGCAGTCAAAAAAGCAAACAGAATGTTAGGAATTATTAGGAAGGGAATGGTTAATAAAACAGAAAATGTCATAATGCATCTATAATCGCTCCATGGTGAACCCGCACCTGGAATACTGTGTTCAATTCTGGTCGCCGCATCTCAAAAGAGATATAGTTGCAATGGAGAAGGTACAGAGAAGGGCAACCAAAATGTTAAAGGGGATGGAACAGCTCCCCTATGAGGAAAGGCTGAAAAGGGTAGGGCTTGGAGAAGCCCTAACCTGAGGGGGGATATGATAGAAGTCTTTTAAGATCATGAGAGGTCTTGAACGAGTAGATGTGAATTGGTTATTTACACTTTCAAATAATAAAAGGACTAGGGGGCAATTCCATGAAGTTAGCAAGTAGCACATTTAAGACTAATCGAAGAAAATTCTTTCACTCACCGCACAATAAAGCTCTGGAATTTGTTGTCAGAGGATGTAGTTAGTGCAGTTAGTGTAGCTGGGTTCAAAAAAGGTTTGGATAAGTTCTTGGAGGAGAAGTCCATTAACGGCTATTAAATCAAATTTACTTAGGGAGTAGCCACTGCTATTAATTGCATCAGTAGCATGGGATCTTCTTAGTGTTTGGGTACTTGCCAGGTTCTTTTGGCCTGATTTGGCCTCTGTTGGAAACAGGATGCTGGGCTTGATGGACCCTTAGTCTGACCCATTATGGCATGTTCTTAAGAACATGCCATAATGTTCTTAAGAACATGCCTTGAAATCTTCTTCCTTTTTTTTTTTTTTTTTTTTTTTTTAAACACCAAAGAAAAACTTCCAAAACAACTAATCCCTGATTATCAATAGAAAAAAAACCCCAGGGATCCCAGAGGCTGTGAGTGACCCTGCACCACCTGCTGGAGACAGAGTAAGACTGAGGGGCTGTGGGTGGCACCTTACTATATGTAGGGAAGCCTCACAAGTTTTGCTCTGTCTCCACCTGCTGGTGCGGAGTCACAACCCAGGTGTCTGGACTGATCCGGGTACGTACAGGGAACAGATGATTTCAATGTGTTATCCACTATGACGCCTAGATCTCTTTCTTGGGTGGTAGCTCCTAATATGGAACCTAACATTGTGTAACTATAGCATGGGTTATTTTTCCCTTGATGGTCAAAGGGGACCTGACTCCTCATACCATCTCTTGAAAACATAATTCTTTGGCAATGTCCATTCTGGCTCCTTGGCTCATGAAAAGTTAGCCAATTCTGGCTTAGGACATCCAACCTAACAGTAGCTTGCCACAAGACTGAAGCAGGAACATGAGATTGCTTGAAATCCCTTTCCTCAGGCCACAAGTCAATTGACAGAAACATGTAATACTGCAGAGATTGGCTTTGTATTGTGGCAAAATACGTAAAACTGTCATGCCAATAAAGTTATCTGAATCAGATATCAGGTTATTTTGCACCAAGCTCTTCCTGACATTCTGAAATCTGACACTTTATGGTTGGCCCTGCTTTACAGTATAAAGCTTTCTTGTTCTAATACAATGAAATCTGGAGGAATTACGATTACTGTGCAATAGAATCTGTAGATCTGTTCTGAATGCTCTAAAGATCACACATTCCAGTGGGTTACAAATGTTAAGTGGACAGATCCCAAGTGAAGGAGCTGGCACACATAAAAGTTATTGTGAGCGCGCCTAACCAATGCAGATGTTCTGCTCGAAATAGCTTCAGATTGGCTCTAGATACACACATGATCTTGAAGCATGTTGTAAATGCTTTAATGAGCTGCTCATGAATTGTTATGATCTAATATTCTGCAGATTCACTTTTAATAGGCTGTGGAGCAAGGGGTAGTGGGATCAAGGTGAAAGGGGGTAGACTCAGGAAGTGTGAGGGATGTTTGGAACAGCCTCCATTTGGAGATGAGGACATGAATTCAAGAAAACATGAGACAGGCACAGAGGATCGCCGAGGTCCAGGAAGAGACTATAAAGCTGAGCAAGCGATGGTCTTCATCTGCTCTCCGTCATGCTTTATGTTTTATCCCATAACCAGGAGAAAACAAGGCTTTTGCCTTAATCTGACTTTTCTGCTCAACAAATTAAAAAGAAAGAAAAAAAAAGTAAAACTTTCTTTTCCCAAATCTCCTTCCTTCAGAGGCGTCTAATACTAGACACGTAGGTAAGGAGAAGAGTTGAAGTCCATACAAATTTTGCATGCGAGTGGATTAAAAGCCAAAAAGTGTTTGCACAATGGATTATAATATATTTATAACAATAAAATAAGTTTAAAATATAATTGTTTTAAAACCCCTCAACTGTATTTACTTTTGTCTAAAACAAAGATAAAAGCATTTTCCTTCAACGCTGTAACGCTTGTGTGTAAAGGAGGCAGCTCCTAGCAAACACTTCACACCCCCTGAGGCTGGATCCCGTGAGATCACTTTCACTGGTATTTGCTGATATTCAGCAAATATTTAAAAAAAAAAAAAAAATCTACTTACAAAAGGAGCTCCCAAATGAGCTGCATGAACTTAGAAACCTTTAAGAATTCAATTTCCAATCTTGTGAATTTTCATATCCATAATACAGTAACAAGGATCTCTGTGCCTATGCTAGAGAACAACTGGAGCCTATGGCACTGCACCCAGAAATAAACTGGGAAGACCAGAGGGGCTTTATGGTCGTTATATTCCCCGTTTCCATGCTGCCCTATTACAGAAACTAAAATGTACAAGATAGGTAAGCCCTGAAATGGAATCCTTGAACATTTCCAAGATGCTGATTTTTTAATTTTTAAAATACAAAATGCCTGAAACTAAGCTTTTGGTTTTTTTTGTTTCAAGTGCACGAACCCTGCCCCTAACATTCAAAGTGTTTAATAACAAAAATGGCAGTTAGGGTATCAATGTAAGTAAACGCCACCTAATTTCTATGAGAAACATGCAGAACTCAGCTCCTTCAAGGTATACACTGGAGTGGAGTAACCTAGTGGTTAGAGCAGTGGGCTAGGAACCAGGAGACCAGGGTCCAAGTCCCACTGTCGCTCCTTGTGACCTTGGCCAAATCACTTTACCCACCATTGCCTCAGGTACAAACTTATAGGGTCATTTTCCAACTCACGTTATGGCGTTTTCACATGCAAAATTGGTGCGATGCTAATTTTTAAAAGGGGAGGTATTGGGGTAGAGTCGGGGGGGGGGGGGGGGGGGGGGGGGGGGGAATTTTGTAAAAGTGGGCTGGCTTCGCAAAGTGTGAAGCCATAACGCATGATACTGCACAGTTTTAACACCGAAAATAACTACACCTTTGCACAGCTTAACACTAATGAAATGTCATGCGATATGCCCATAACGCAAATTGCGATTTTTTTTGCAAATTCCTTTTTGGGCATTTGTTACTTGGGGGAAGGGCAGAGCATGAAAGTCTCTGGGGTGGCACCATAGTACAGTGTTCTCTCAACCTAGCTTGATGTTACCCAGGTAGAGAGGCCATCAAACTAGGTTGAGAGAACCTTGTACAAATCTCATCATTGGCTGAGTTTCCTCACTCCGAAGGACATCAAATCTTCACAAGAGTGCACTGTTCTGTTCATACGTCTCACTCTGCATGTCAAAGTGGCCCCTAACCCCTACACTACAACCTGAACCTCACCTAGAGTTAACTAGGTGGGCCTCCTATAGTAGCATAAATAGCCAACTACTACAAGGGCCTTATAGAGTGTGTGTCTCCCTCCCAGTAGGGAAATGAGCACTTTGCAAGTAGGAAACTCAATTCTTGTGGTATTACTGCAAAGTGTGGAAAAAATGTGTGTTACCATAAAACACGCCCCTCTTCCTATATTTTGATAAAACTAGCCCTTAGATTGTAAGCCCCCTGGGGATAGGGAAAAGGGTGAAAAGTGGAATATAAATAAATATATATATAAATATATGGTTCATTATCTTACTGCCAATGAAAGTACACAGTACATGCTACACTGATTCTACAGCTGGATAAGCATCCACAAGAGCCACAAATTCTCTTGTTTATATGGATGCAAGGAAGATCATCACATACATATTAAACCATTATCAATAAAAATCTAGATCAACTATCCCTCCCCACATCCAAAGAATTTAAATGGGAAATAGCCAGCTGTCTATGAACCAGAAGGTGGCAGTAAAATGACAAAGATAGGAATGCAGGAAAAGATCAAAAAAAAAAAAAAAACAAAAAACCAATAAAAGCACAAAATAGAATGATGTGCTGTGATGTATTCCACGTGGGCCAGGAGAAGCCGCTCAGCAAAACTGTACAGTTTCAGCACAGCAGAATTCCCAGGGTGGCCTACTGCCAACATGTCAGGACTCGCTGCTGTGCTTCTCTCTGCTGGCACGAAGCCCAAGTAAACAGAGCTATAAGGTAATGAAACTCGCTGCCACGCCCAGAAACTCTCCCACTGAAACGTCTGCCGTATGTGATCACTTCTGGAGTCCCGTGCCATCTCCTGCTGTCAAATGCTCATGGCCTAATAAAGAGGAAAGGATGGTGCAGACAGCATGCCAAGGATGCAATGTTGGCAGGGCCAGCTTTAAATCTACACGGTGTCTCAGTCATCCTTTTGTTCTTCACCAGTGAGCCCATTTCATTCCTAACACAGAAGAGGAGTCGACTTGCTTTCTCCATCGAGACATCTGCAGTAACAGCCCTAGGCTTAGGAAAGTGAAGTTACATAGCAGGTTTCAGGAAAATTTTTGGCATGATAATTTGTACATGTGCTGCCAAAATGACACATAAAAGTGTTAAAAAGGAAAGAATTACAAAAAAGACAGGCGAGAAAAAGCCAATTCCAAGAATCTGATGGCATTCTGTATTGTCTCTGGTTGGATTAAGTTTCTGGCCTGCTGTTCTCTTCTGTTTTCCCAAGGTTAACAAAAAAAAAAAGTGATCAGGAAAAACTATTTCTCCAGCTTTAACATGCAGGTCCAGTCTGACTTTTTCGGGGGCGTTTATTTTGCTTTGTGTTTGTTCATTTCTATTTCTAATTTGTGGTCACATGTTCTGTATCTGGTGTAAGTCTGTGGTTTGTGTGCTGACCAAGGTGAGGTTACTCTCCTAGCATGTAGTTTCTGTGTAAGCATTGCTACTGTTATGCAATTGTTTATAGTAATAAGCAGTGAAAGATTAAAATGACTGTTGTAGCACATGAAACTAGGTATAAATACCAGGATGTGCGAACTTTATTATTTTTTTGCAGGAGGAAAGGAACAGCTATTTGTTCGACGGCTTTCCATCGTGTTCTCCCTACTATTGAAAAGAGAGGACAAAGGATATGCAAATAGTATAAAGAAGGTGGTGACCGACAGAGCTGAGATTATGTTCATTGAGAAGAACAAAGCCATCCCAGTGATGAGAAGACCTGACAGGAACAGCAGGGCTCTGAGAACAAATTATCAATCCTTAAGAGGTGAGCAAAAGGAAAGAAAGAGAAGGGGGAGCAGATTGAAGAAATATAACATCGTTTTCTTTAGTGTAGACAGATGTACTCAGGACCAACGGATTATGCTTCCCTAAAGCAAGGAGGTCACCCTGTTTTGTCACCCAGAGATTTTCTTCCATGGACTTGGCCCAGATCAACCAGGTGTCCCAAGTACTGGTGTACCAGGATTCCTTCTCTAGTCAATGATGCTGCCATGACCACCATAGTCTTGGAAAATGTTCTTGGGGCAGTGGCTAGGCCAAAGGGCAATGCACGGAACAGATAATGGCGACCCAGTACAGTAAAGCTTAGGAAGCGTTTGTGTTCTTGACGGATTGGAATATGTAGGTAGGCCTCGGATATATCCAGGGAGATTAGGAACTCTCCCAGTTGTACGGCCATTACCACGGAGCATAAGGTTTCTATGCGGAAATGACTCACTCGTAGGTGACTGACTCTTGAAGGCCAGGATGGGGGCATAAGGAACCTTCCTTCTTGGGTATGATGAAATAGATGGAATAACCCCCCCACATTTTCCTGGGCTGTAGGTACTGGGATTACAGCCCTCATTCTGAGGAGTCTTAAAAAGAGTCATCTACACAGCCTGCTTTTTGTGCTAGGAGTTCCAAGGAGACATGAATATGTCCAGAGGAGTGCTGCGAAATTTCAGCGCATATCCTTCTCGTATGACTTCCAGTACCCACTTGTCCAACGTGATCTCAACCCACCTTTGGTAAAAGAGACAGTCAACCCCCTATCTCCTCGTTCCGAAGATGGGTCAGTAAAATTTAACTGGGAGGTTCGGGACGATCCTGAATCCGAACCTGCCCCTCTTAGGCTGTCTACTATGAAAGGACCGAGTACTTCCAAAGGGCCGAGACCTCTGAAATGTCAAGTAGGGGTGGAAATGTTGAGAGCTCCTGGACCAGCCCCTCATAGGCTAGGGGCACTGCAACTGCTTCCTCTTATCTTCTGGTAGCTGGGGGACTGGAGATTCGCCCCATTTACCAGCCAGTTTTTCCAATTCATTTCTGAATAGGAATGATCCATTAAAGGGCATCTTTGTAAGGCTGGCCTTGGAGGTTACGTCGGCTGACCAAATCCGCATCCATAGCTGTCATCTGGCCACTACCACTGAGGCCACTCCTCTGACTGAAGAGTGGACTAAATCCAAGCCCACATCTGCTAAAAAGGCGGTGGCAGGTTCCAAGTTATCCACCTCCTGAGAGAGAAGTAGGCATGAATGTGCTACCAGGGTACAACAAGAAGCAATCTGTAAGGTCATTGCTACAGCAAAGGCTTGTTTAAGGATCAACTACAACCGTCTATCGTGCGCATCCTCTAAGGCCACTCCTCCCTCTGCTGGGATAGTTGTTCGCTTAGAGACAGCATCCACTTTAGGGAAATGCAAACAATCTCTCACTGCTGGATCCAGTGGATAAGGAGCTGCTAACTCCTGGCCCCCCTTAAAAAAAAAAACTTGCTTCTGGGGCATCCCATTCCAGGTCAATCAACTCCTGGGTGGCTTCCAGTTCTGGGAAATAGCAAGAGGCTTTTCGCAAGGAAATCAGAATGGGATTCTTCTTTGGTTTTGTCAGATTCCACTCCAGGAACTCCCAGCGTTTTCAGGGTCTGGGAAACCAAGACTGGCAATTCATCTCTATAAAATAACATGGTTCGATATGGTTCTAATCCCGGGGAAATTTCCCCTTCTTCTAAGGGATCTGTGCCATCAGGATCCCCACTAGAGATACCCTTGGTCAAGCAGGGCATGCCTTTAGGTCTGCCACAGGAATGGAAGAGGGAGAGGGGGCCGGCTGGGGTTCCATCCAGGCAGGGGCAAGCGAGGAAGTAGACTGCACCTGTAGTCCCTGGAAATATTCCACCCAAGAAAAGGCTGCCGGGTCCATGCCTAGTCTGGGGAGAACTGGAGTGGGCCCAGCCGTGTTTCCCTCTCCCATGGAAGACCCAGCCAAGGGGTTTCTCAGATCCAGAGTACTTCCAGTTAAGGCTGCCAATCCATCATCTGAATGGAAGGAGCCGGGCTCAGCAAAGTCTGGGGAGGTCAAATCCCCCTGGGCTTCCTCACAGTGCTGACAAGTTGGAGTCCAGGTCAGGCCGAGAAGCCCTAATATGACAAGCAGTGCAGAGAGCAATGCACTTATGTTTCTTGGCTGCCAGTGCCACTGGTAAATCCACACTCAATCGGCTCGTGCTTAAAGTTATGTGCACAAATTATGTGTGCCTAGGCGGGGCATGGCGAGGCGCATGCACAGCCCATGCGCCCGGCTTTTCCTGTATCCTGCGCGTAAATACGTGCATGACATTATGCACGGCGTGTGCGCAGAACCGACGCACTGCTATGGCAGACAATACAAGACGGCGCTGCCACGCCCTACCACATGGTGTGCTGACCAAGTTTAAAGCAGGGCCTAGCCCACTGGGGGGGGGGGGCTCAATCCGCTCATAAGCCCTCTTCCCTATGCCCCAATGTCGCCTGTGCCTGGGCTCAGTGCTTACCAACTGAGTACAGAGACAGCCTCCTGCTGTGGGGGAGAGGGCTTTGACCATCATTCTTGGCTTCCTGCACCCGCTGCTTCAGTAGCAAAGTCCACGCTGTGAACCGGCTACTGGACCAGGGCACACCTCCGAGAGCTCTCAGAAATCACCTCAGGAATTCTCAACTGGGGGAGGAACCTTTAGGTATCACTGCAGGAGAGCGGGGCTCAATCTTTTCTCCAATTTAAAAGTAGAATTTCTTCTTCCAAAAAGGTACAGCGATCCCCGTAGAGAAAGCATGTCTGCATCTGCTGGAGACAGAGAAATACTGAAGGGCTGAGGTCACGGCAGGGGTTTATCTAGGGTGACATCAGCTTCAGTCTCCTTTTGCTGGCAGGAGAGCTCAACCCATTGGTCCTGAGTTTATCTGGCTACACGCTAGGAAAAAAAGCATCCATTTTCCTAACCTGCTGACAGCCACCTTTCCTGGGTGCCAGATGCCAAGAAGGCACTAGGGACGCAAGCTTTTTCCCTAGCGGCTCCTTTTTACCATGGCAGCCCATTTAAACATTAAATCAGGTGACTAGGAGAGGTGAATTGGGGGCACATTAAGGGAGCAGGCCCTGAATCTTGAGTGCCCATTTAACACGCACTGATACTGTATCAGCCTGTAGGAATATTGTGGACAATTCTGGAGTCCGCTCCTTCAAAAGGATATAAACAGGATGGAGGATGAAGCTGGACCAGAGGGTGGCCCGTGGTCTTCGTTCTAAAGCACATGGGGATAGTCTTAAAGATGTAAATATGTATATCCTAGAGAAAAGGCGAGATATATGATAGAGATATTAAAATATCTCAGGTTTCCATGCACAGGAGGTGAGCCTCTCAACAGAAATGAGGTTCTAGGTCATGGGATTAGAGTGAAAGGGGGTAGACTCAGGAGTAATCTTAGGAAATATTTCTTTACAGAGAGGGTGGTGGATACATGGAACGGCATGCCAGTGAAGGTGAAAAAAAAAAGTGTAAATTCAAAAAAGCATGAGAAGAATACATAACATAAGAAATTGCCATGCCCAGCATCCTGTTTCCAACAGAAGCCAAACCAGGCCACAAGAACCTGGCAATTACCCAAACACTAAGAAGATCCCATGCTACTAATGCCAGTAATAGCAGAGGCCATGCCATAAGTCAACTTGATTAATAGCAGTTAATGGACTTCTTCAACCCTTTTATAAACCCAGCTACACTAACTGCACTAACCACATCCTCTGGCAACAAATTCCAGAGCTTTATTGTGCATCGAGTGAAAAATAATTTTCTCTGATTAGTCTTAAATGTGCTACTTGCCAACTTCATGGAGTGCCCCCTAGTCTATTATCCGAAAGTGTAAATAACCGATTCACATCTACTCATTCAAGACCTCTCATAATTTTAAAGACCTCTATCATATCCTCCCTCAGCCGTCTCTTCTCCAAGCTGAACAGCCCTAACCTCCTCAGCCTTTCCTCATAGGGGAGCTGTTCCATCCCCTTTATCACTTTGGTCGCCCTTCTCTGTACCTTCTCCATCGCAACTATCTTTTTTGAGATGCAGCGACCAGAATTGTACACAGTATTCAAGGTGCGGTCTCACCATGGAGCGATACAGAGGCATTGTGACATTTTCCGTTCTATTAACCATTCCCTTCCTGTTTGCTTTTTTGACTGCTGCAGCACACTGAGCCGACGGTTTTAAAGTATTATCCACTATGATGCCTAGATCTTTTTCCTGGGTGGTAGCTCCTAATATGGAACCTAACATCGTGTGACTACAGCATGGGTTATTTTTCCCTATATGCATCACCTTGCACTTGTCCACATTATATTTCATCTGCCATTTGAATGCCCAACCCTTCAGCCTTGCAAGGTCCTCCTGTAATGTATCACAGTCTGCTTGTGATTTAACTACACTGAATAATTCTGTATGATCTGCAAATTTGATAACCTCTCTCATCGTATTCCTTTCCAAATCATTTATAAACATATTGAAAAGCACTGGTCCAAGTACAGATCCCTGAGGCACTCCACTGTTTCCCCTTTTCCACTGAGAAAATTAACCATTTAATCGTTCTCTCTGTTTCCTGTCTTTTAACCAGTTTGTAATCCACAAAAGGACATCACCTCTCTGAGGGAGTGATGGGAATTGTAAGATAAATTGGACAGATGGTCCCATATAGTCTTTTTCTGCCATGTTTCTAAATAGCACTGTGTTCCAAAATACCCCAAAAAGAGTAGATTCTTGTGAATTAACATTTACTTTTTGGAGGATGGCTTGGAGCACAATGTATTGCGTCTGCTCCACAGTTCTACCCCGCACTCCAATTAAGCAACGAACTGGGCAGCAGTTCCCTGCACCTCCCACCCTGCTTTCTCCGTGTACCAGCCGAAACCTTTTCAAGAGGCCTCAATGTCTGCAGCGAGCCGAAGGCCTGGCTTGTAAAATTACCGCTCTGCAGATGGAGCAGACACCGATTAACTCAACCCCCACCTCGGGACCCTCATGCACCAATGCTGCTTCCAGTAATTCTCCACTACACCCTGCACCACTTACCCATTCCTCCACCTGGGGGTCTCCTTCCCCCGCAAACTTCTGCTTGTCCCATAGGATGTTCATTTTGCCGCAATTATTGATCTTAATTCGAGTCTTCACAGCGAAGAAAATGATGAGGGCGAATGCCACGACGATCAGGAAGCCCAGCACGATAGCAATTGCCTGCGGGCAAAAAAGCAAGACCAGAATCAAACCAGCGTGCCAGGCTGTAGGCAGCCCAAACCACAGGCTGGTAACCTGCTTCCCAACGCCACAAGGCCCTCAAACTTCACACACATTCTTTGCATAAAAAAGTCCATTTTCTTGAAAATACTAATATTTTAAATATATCCCCGTAAGAAAATTAAACTGTTTCCCCCTCTCCTGCTTGTGCTATCCCAGTCTCATCTTTTCCTTTACCCATCCCTGCCACTCTCTCCTCTCCTTCCTTTCTTCAGTGTAGCCTCCTGTCCAGCCCCTCCTCATGCTCTTCACATCCCTATTTCCTTGCCCTCCAGTCTCTTTATCACTGCCCATGCCCCACTGCTGCCTCCCTTACAGGTCTTTCCCTCACCCTCATGCCAGCTTCTTTGCCTCCCTCCTCAGTTGCCTGGTTGATCCTGTCACCCCCATCCCCCACTGAGAACAGAATTACTACCGGCACTGCCCAGCTCTCTGCAGACACAGCCCTCCAGGCTTCAGCAGCCAGCAAGGCCATTGTTAAACATGCCGGAGCAGAGGCAGAAACTAAGAAGTGGGCCCGACACGGGCCAGGAGCTTTGAGGCTCCGCCACAGTGACATTACCTTGTGGTGCTGGAGTCCTGGGCAGTTGCCCTGCCTGCCCCCCCCCCCCACAAAACCAGTCCTGGCAGCAGGAGCTGCTAGGAGGGGTAACAGCGAGGGCAGACAGTCTACCCCAATTTCGTTCTTGCTGCAGAATCTCAGCAATCGCTACAGCAAACCAGGGGCACTGGCCTTACCTCACAGTATCTTTCTGTTCTATCAGAATGTGCCTCAGTCAATTTGCTCTTTAAAAAAAGGCATTGTCCATGTTAGAAACAGAGAGGCAGGCTTTTGTTTTGCCGTGCTCAGACAGTGAGCAGTTTACCGGTCGGCCATTTTAAATCACTCGGGGAAAAAAAGGTTTACAAACGCTTCTGTAACTTCAAGAGTGCACATTTGTGTTTCAGTTTAAGCGGCATACCACGACAAAATCTCAGCCCGCAGGCAAAGAAAATAAGTCCTGCAGAGCTCAGGAGCTAGGGCCACCATTTTCTCTCTTAAAACTCTGCTCACAGAACAGGGTGAGTTGCAATCCCTCATTTTATAAAACTTATTATAAGCACCCAGCTGAAAACAGACAGCACGCATGGTTTATCCTAAGAGTCTGTTTTTCACTATCCCCTTGATTGAGCAAAATTCCTGAGCTTCCTAGATGGCTGCATTATCGTGAGCTCTTGGGCTTGTGAAAAATAATGTTTCCTTCTACAACTTGTGTGCACCTTGGCTAGACCAAGCACCACTGAGCAGGGATTATCTCCTATGTGCTGTGTATGCCTTGTAGCACTATATTAAAAAAAAAAAATCAATAAAATGCCAGAGTGGGATTTAGAGCCAGTTGTCACTGAGTCAGCCTGTCTCAAAACAAAATTTACTACTGTGCCTAACTTTTACACACCATGGGGGGGGGGGGGGGGGTTTCACCAAAATAAGGCCCACGACACTGCAACAGTCTCTGGCATGGCTCAGCACAGCATGTGCTGGACTTCCTCTGGTGGTATCTAAACCAAGCACCTTCCCCCGAGGCCATCACCCTCTCTTCTTTGCTACTCTGCTGGCCTGACGGGTGTCAGTCTGTAAGCCATCTCTCATCTCTGCTCACCAGAAGGATTCTAATCTGCCAATCTAATTCCCTGCTTCAGCCATTAATGGAAAGTATTGGAGCAGTGCTCTCTCAGACTGTCTAATGCAGGTGGTAAACAACAACCCCAAGGGCAGGATTAAATAATATGAACATGACCGAAACAGAAACTGGCTCTCCTGAGGGAAGATCAGTGCTCTGGAAGGGATTAGGATGCTGCTACTGGCTTTGAGATCCAGGACAAAAAGTATCAGCTGGGGCCCTTAGGTCAAAAGCCTAGTTACAAAGAAAGGGAAGTTTCTGATCTCTGCCTTGTTTCCCCCAATTCCAGGCCAATGCTACTTATTTTGGAGGTGGTTCTCTTATTTTCTTGTGCCCAATATAACAAAAAAACAGCGAAACAATTGTAAAATGAAAGCTGTGAACAGTTAACTTCTGCAAAAACAGCAGCCATTTGCAGGCCCAGTTCCTCCCTTAGGCAAAACAGGCAGTTACCTAGGGCACCAACTTGGGGGGGGG
Organism: Rhinatrema bivittatum; assembly: GCF_901001135.1. NCBI lineage: Eukaryota > Metazoa > Chordata > Amphibia > Gymnophiona > Rhinatrematidae > Rhinatrema > Rhinatrema bivittatum. Next base: position 681,613,528 of record NC_042615.1, on the reverse strand, counting down.
GGGGGGGGGGGGGGAACGGCAGTAAAAACCTCCAGGTGTTGCCTACCCACTTTTAAGGCATGGCACCAGAAGAAAGAAGGAAAGGGATTCTGGGTAAATGCGGAGGGGGAGAGGATCCTGGGCAGTGCAAAAATAGGGGCAGAGAGATTAGGACAATGCTGAGCAGCGAGTGAAGGGGCTGAGAGAGGAAGAATGTGGATTGGGGGGGGGGGGGAATGCAGGATTTGGCAGAGTGGGAGGAGGCTGTGTGTGGGGTAAGGAGGGGGGGGGGGGGGGAATCTAGTGCTAGAACTGCCCTTGACAGGCAGGTGTGTAAGGGGGTGAGCACGAGATTGAAGGTTCACCTAGATCGTCTAATACACCTCACACCAAACCTCGGCTGTTTACAAGGACGGGAAGTTCACCACAGCGCAGCAGTCTGAACAGAAGGCAGGTCAAGACCAGAAGCAGCACGTCTACAGTCAGAGAGCATGCCATCTGGAAAATCCTCATGGGGGGGTGGGAGGGCTTTATTTTCTTAGCAGGGAGGGGGAAAAGACTTGAAAAGGGATGAAAGCACATTTGAGAGGGGGTTTTTTTATGACCATTTTTCTGGCTCTTTAAACACTATTCTTAATCTACATCACAAAATGCTCCAAGAAAGTCAGATTCAGGGCTAGGTACACACCAAAGGATCCCTCCTGTGGGTGCACAATATGCCTGTTATCACCATATAATAAATGATGATACATAGAGCACCTGGGAGGAGGGAATCTTGCACAGAATATAGTATTAGCTGCTCCAGGAGGCTTCGGCACAGTTTCCCATATTTTCAAAGAACTGCAGTATAGGACAGGATTTAAAGTAATACACTTGAAACAAAGGGTTCCTGCTGCAAATTATTTTTCTGTATTTATCTGAAAACGTATCAGAAAAATGTAACCATCCAGGGATTCAGGCAACCTAGGCAAACCTTCAGACTTGTTCTCTTCCACTCCCCACCCCTCCAACTGACTTACCTACTGGCTAACAGGAAGAGAAAGCTAGGAAAGAGCAGCAGTGGCCACGATCCCTGACAATGGGTGGGAGCGCCTTGACAGCACCCGTCCAATCAAAAGAGGAGAGAGAAATAAACAGCAGGAGAGAGACAGAGACAGACAGTGACAGAGACAGACAGTGGGAGCACTCTGCCAGTCCCAGAAGTACCAGACCATCCACAAAACTGGGTGGGCAGCACCCAGAGGTCCTAGAACACCCCTGGTTGCTGGGCCGAGGGAATATTCATACCAGGGATTTTAAGGCTATGCTGCTGAAGTGGGTGCTTCATTAAAAGCAGTGGGAGAGGAGCTGGAAAAGGCATGGGTATGCGCGAGACAGAGCTGCACAGCATGCACCCTGACAGAGGTCCCCATACAGGATCCAAAACCATCCCGAGACGCAGTGTGTATGAACTCCTTTTGCAGTATTTTGGAGTCATTTGATTTTGGTAATTTGGTGGTCTTTTCCCTTAAATTGTTTGAGACCTCTAGTCCCATTTTTTTTTTTTTTGGCCATTTTCACCTTTCCTTATAGCCACCTCCTTAGCGGTTCCAGCTCCTGAACCCATCTTTCAGCTGCTCATAGGATATATTCCAGCCTTATAGCTTAGAAAATTTAGGCACCAGTCAAAATTTTCCCCTTCCTTTTTTTTTTTTCTTTCATTCTTTATATTCTGAATTTTAGGCACCCACATGTCCTGGCTCCCAGGAGTTTTACAGCCATCAGTGGGTTTTGCTGAAGAGCAGCATCCCCGATTTACTACAGCCACGCTGCTGGAAACAGCTGAAAAGCAGCTCTCAAAATCTTCCTTGGCAATTAAATACAAAATTAGAATGAAGGGGAATCCTAGAAAATAAATAAAAAGCCACTTCCATTGCTTTAACTATTACTATTTTCAAAGTTACCCAAGCAGTAGGTTATGCAAAACCCACAGACTACAGCCACTTTTAATGGACTCCCTGACTGACGAGACTCCATGCCTGCACCAGAAGTGGATTTTGCTGGGGTTCACGGTCTGATATTACAGATGCCCAAATCAGATGTGCTGCTGCAAGGAACCTGTGAAGAGTCGTATGCACGGGACCCGGTGGAAGAGGCGGCAGAAGATTGTACCCAAGCACCCATTCTGAGCGCGGCCGGAGCCATCGGGAGGGGTTGCAGGTGCCGTGTGCTCCCTCTTTGAGACGCTGCCATCACCGGCTTTCTTTCCCCTGCTCAAGTTTCCAAATCGTCAGCCTGGTGCAGTAAAAAGCAGCAGCGAGAGCAGAAGGCAGAGCAAGCGCCAGCGCCTTCGTGGGCAGGGGAACAAACAAACATTTAGCCATCACTGCCTGAGGAATGGCCCTCAGCAGCTTAAAAAGCTTCGGTCTCCTTAAAATCCCAGCTCTCTTTTTAATCTTTTATTTGGGGGATAAGCTGAATTTTGCTTTCCCAGCATTTAGGGTCATTCTCCATTTTAAGAGCAAGAGAAGTGTTTAGAAAACGTCAGGCACCAGCCAAAATATTTAAGAGTTGGGGGGGGGGGGGGGAAGATATAATCTCTTTCTGTAATTTATTCTGAATTTTTTTTTTAATTTACTGGTGTATGCATGTTGCGGGGGGGAGGGGTGTCCTTTGCTTTTAAGATGGTCTCTTTTTTGGCTGCCCTATGCTTCCCTCCCTGCCCCGCCCCCCCTAAACCATTTCCCCCCCCCTTTCTGTCCTACCTCAAGCTCTTCCTCCAGTTTCTTGCCTGCACCCCTCCCTTCCTGCTTCAGTTCTGCCTAACCTCACACCTCAAAGACCATCAGGCCGTAGCAGCACCACCACTACCTTTCTGCTGTTGGCTTGGAGCCTACTGGCAGGTGCTAGGACTAAGAAAAAAGAAAAAAAAAAAAGTCAGTCATGTGGGCAGCTAAGATTTTTCCACCCTTGCCCATTGTCAAACTACCGTCCTCTACATGCCAGATGTAGCTGTGATACTCCTTTGCTCAGGAGCCTCTACTTACTTCATATTCTGGTTGTCTGCACCCTTAAGCTGGGCCAGGAACATGTCATTATATTGCCGTGGTTAGGACTCCCTCATGAGCGCCGAGATCACTGCCTCCTGCAACATCCTCATCACTTGCTGACCCAAAACGGGGAATCTAACTTGCAACCGGATTACATCAGTCCTATACTTAGGCAGAGGATCAAAATGGACTTACCAGTTAACTAGTAAGAGTGAAAAAACACAAGGTACTTACCTCTTGTGGCTCCACCACACAGTAGTGGTAGAGATACTGGTTCACAAAGACTCCTGTTTGTGCAGGGGCATAGAACTGGTTGCAGATGGAGACGATCTGCGTGTAGAACACGGACCCCGAAGCCTGCGCTGTTGGGTTCACGCCCATGATGTACACGATGGTCGCCACCAGCGTTAAGAAGCCTAGGAGTGCGCTAACCACGATCACTATCAAATAAAACTTCCTTGTCCTGGACATCCGAGTCCTAGTGACAGTGATGATGAAAATCACCAATCCAGAGAGAAAGCAGAAAGCCGCCATGGCCAGAATGAAGCCCTTTGCCGCCCGAGGATCGGTGTAGTTGCCTCCGTATCCGAAGCCGTACCCAAAGTTAGCCCCGCCTCCATAACTGCCGTAGCCCGATCCAAAACTGCCATAGTTTCCTCCGTAGCTTCCATACATTGGATAACCCAGGCCACTTCCACTGAAATCCAAATCCCAAGGCAGGGTGGACGCCACACAGGCAAAGATGCCCACGCACATCACCACGATCAGAATGGACATGATCTTAATCACCCCCGGCGGGGAGGTCCACTTGTAAAAGTGCTGCACCTCGTCCTCTGCATAGTAGGAATAGGCTGGCTGCGAGCGCATCTCACCACCATACATGTCCTTGCTTGGTGCATAATACGATGGCTTACTGTAATAATAATAATAAACAGAATTCCATTAACCAGATATAAATAACCATTAAAATCAGGTCCTGATTAAGGGTGTTTGGACCCATGAAACTGAAAAAGCAGGGTCTCCATCCCTGCCACCAAATCTCATCTAACAGAGCAACACTCCTCTCTCATGATATCACTGCTGTAGACGGGATGGGGGAAGACAGGATGCCTGAAGTAGTTAACATTCCTGCTGCCCCCAACCCATTGACTCCTTTCTAAATCAAAGCCCTACCCATCCCCTCGCCCACCGCCCTCCTGTGGTGAACAAGCAGCAGACAAGCTGCGCCCTTTTTCTATTCAGAGCCTCGGGGAGGTGCCGAGCTGCCACTGCTCCTCTCTCCTTCCCCCTCCCTCCCCAAATGGGGAGAGCAGCTGAGGGAAGGGATAGGGAGGAAGCCCGTCTGATCTGCCACCACCCTCATTTGCAGGCTAGTGGTTTTGTGCCCTTTGCCCTAAGCACTACAGGAGGCCATAACTCCTCGCTCAACAGACGCAGCCTTTGTACCGCCGGCACCGCTTGTTGAAACGTCCTTTGCCAGAGCGCAGAAGCGGTGCTGGAAGTACGGATCCCATCCACCTTGGGGACCCAGGGCAGACTCTTTGGGACTGGGGGTCTCCGGGTCAAACCAGGAGACTTTGCACAAGCAGGGCCCCACTCAACCTCACCAGATGCCGTGGGCTCCCTTTCAGCCAAAGGCCCCCGGGCCGTGTGCGGCTAACACGCAAACCAGCACACGGGTTCTCCGTTTGACAGTTCTAGTTCATGTAATTTACTGCAATGCCCCCCCTTAACTTTTGTTCCTTACTTGCTACTAACTCTTATGATCTTTCTTAACTCTTTTTTCTCCCTTTTTAGTCTATCTTTCCACTTTTTCCGAAACTTTTACTCTTAACTTTAGTTTATCTATGCCCTCCTCTGTTCATTCCTAGTACCTTTGTTTCCTTCTTTTAACCAATGATCCCGCCCTCTGTATATATGTATATAACCTGTTCCTTCCTGACCCTTTCTCTTTCCTTCCCGCTCCAATTTACTCCCCACCCCCCTCCTTCCCTTCCAGTTTTTGCCTTGATACTAGATTAAGTTATGCAATCAAAGTCATTCTTACTCTACTATATTATCTAATATTAACTAAATAAGTTGTGTTTTATACCATATTTTACTGTTTTAATGTATTGTTGAATTCAGCTATTATACTGTTATATGTACACGCAACTGCGTATTTTTGTTCCATGTACACCGACGTGATATCATTGATGAGCGGCGGTATATAAAAATAAATAAATAAAATAATACTAGCAGTTCCTGTAACTTTCTCGTGGTATTCGCCTTCTAGTTGCATATTATAGTTGTTTTTGAACACCTCAACAGGGTAGAAAAAGCTGCATAGGGGCATCTATTAAAGTACTACTGTTCTTATATCCTTAACTTCCCACTGGTGCACAAAACCTTCGGAAGTCTGTAAATTCCCGGGACCTAGGCGTGCATGCCATCTTTCCCAATCAAACAATAAGGAAACAGCAAAATTAAACATAGCAGCAGTGTCACAGTTTGCACAGTTATTGTTAACTGCTAAGCAAATGAACTTTTAGAGATATGACCAAGTATATACACTACTTATCACAGGTACGTTTATTCAGTAATCAGTGTGGATATTTACAAGTCATCTGGCCGATAAGGTGGAGGACTTTCCAAAGGCCTGGAGGACATGGTGGATGCTGGATGGTCTCTTGGACTTCGAAAATCTTCCAGAACAAGTAAATCTTGCAAACAGCCTGTGGAAAATACAAAAGGAAGAGTCAATAAATGAAATTGTGAGGACACCTCTGTCCATTCCATAAAGAGGGACTGTAAAATAATCCCTGGCAGTGCGGTCCCGCAGCAGAAGCACACTGCCATAAACACCTGGGTCCCTCCCAAGCCCAAATCCTTATCCTGCAGCTCCCACCATACATGAACTTGAAAAGTCGCATGGTCTCCCTATACCAAAACGTTTTCTCTGCTTTCCTTAATCTTTCATCTTAAAAATAAAATGGGCTTCTCTCTCAGCCCCCGACAATCACAGCCACCTACAAACCTGTTTTCCTACTGATATTTAAATTGCCCAAGGATACTCCTTTAGAGTTTGAAACCTGAGCACCCTGCCATCTCTGATCCAAACAGGAGGTAAGTAATTCTGAAACATTCTCCACTTTTTTTTTTTTTTTTTTTTTTTTAAAGATAACTGAATTATGGGTAAGAATCCACTGCATCCATACCAGGAGTCATCTCTCAAGACCACATGGCCTACCCAGTCATTCACACTTATACTGCTCTAGGGAAGGATATCACCCAACTATCAGCCTTACAGTCTGAACCACCGACATTGCTCAAGTCATTATCCTCCCTTGCCCTTACTACTACCCACTGACTAAGGGTACTGCCTAGCTGACAGCTGTACAAACCTGACCACCTGCAGGAGATCTGTGGTTCCCTGTCTGTTGGTTTTCAATGCCTCATCTCAAGTGCCCCCAAGAGGTCAGGTTTTTGTGGAAACTGAACTACACAAGTTAATACGGTCTGGGACCAAATATGTAGAAGTTTCTCTTATGAATATTTATTGGGTATATCCTAAAAACAAACTGTGGAGGGTATTTGAGGAATGGATATCAAAGCCACGGCTTTATGCCCTTGGCTGAGAAATGTAGACAAGTCAGCCTGCAGCCTCTGCTCGGTGACCTTCTGAACCCCTACCATCTATACCTGAGAATATACTAAAGCCCTGCTGTCACTACAACTCATTTTTTCACTTTGTTATTTTAGTTATATTTAAATTATACAGAATACAAATTACAAAGCTAGAAGTCTTCTCAGCAGCTTTTGCTCTGAGCACAGCAAGCTAATAACACCAATATTTATTTTAAGTCAGCAAGTCCAAATCATCCTTTTCACCCGACTTTGCCTTCTACTGGAACAAAGTATCGGGTTTTAAAAGTACTACAAGGCTGGCTCAATAGTCCTGAGGCAGTGAACAAGACCCAGCTTTATTTCTCTAACTCAGCAGCTTAAGCCAGCAATAACAGGATTATGCTGCAGAGGCAGCGTTCACATCCATTGCTCAACAGCAACATCTACACACTGGCTTGAGCTCACGTTTGTGCTGGGCTCCGGAGCGAACTGCAATCTCTGCCTCTCAGACTGCCGCAGCAAGGGCTGAACTGGATGGGGAAGGGAGAGGGAATAAAAATGTGGGGGGCAAATTCTGGATACCTGCAAGAGAGGCAGCCCCCGGCACTCCGACCTCACATCAATAAGGGTAGTGTGCGGGGACTGAAGCCCAGGTGAAAACGAAGTTACAATGGCAGACCTGAGCTAGTAAAGGCCGACAGAGAAAGGTAGGTTCGAGAATGTGACAACAAAACACCGTCCTCTGGCTTCTCTTCAAACTATCAGGCCGATACAGTACAGTGCGCACTGTTAACCCACAATTGGACGCGGGTTTGACATGCTAGCGTTACCCCTCATTCAGTAAGGGGTCGAAAATACGCATCCAAGCCCCCCGGAACCTAATAGAACCCGCAACATGCAAAAGCATGTTGATGGCCCTATTTTTTATTTTATTTATTTATTATTTTTTTATATACCGACATTCGATCTCAATTGAGATATCACACCGGTTTACATTCAGGTACTGTAGGTACCTTACAATCTAAGTTTTGTACCTGAGGCAATGGAGGGTAAAGTGACTTGCCCAAGGTCACAAGGAGCGACAGCAGGACTCGAATCCTGGTCTCCTGGTTCATAGTCCACTGCTCTAACCACTAGGCTAGTCCTGCGTGACTCAGAAAGGAAAATGTGCAGCCAAGCCGCACATTTTACTTTCAGAAATTAGGGCCTACCTTTGGGTAGGCCCTAATTTCTCCGGGCACCGGGAAAGTACAGAAAAGCAGTAAAAACTGCTTTTCTGGTCACCTTCCGACTTAATATCATGGTGATATTAAGTCAGAGGTCCCAAAAGTTACAAAAAAAAAATAATTTGAAGTCAGCCCACGGCTTGAAAACCGGATGCTCAATTTTGCCGGCATCCGGTTTCCAAACCTGTAGCTGTCAGCGGGTTTGAGAACCGACACCGGCAAAATTGAGCGTCGGCTGTCAAACCCGTTGACAGCCACCGCTCCTATCCAAAAAGAGGTGCTAGGGATGCCCTAGTGTCTCTTTTTACCACCGGCCCTAATTTGAATACAGAATCGCGCGCACAGGAGAGTGGCCTGTGCGTGCTTCGGGAGAGAGGGCGTTCGCCTGTTCTCTCGCGGACTATACTGAATCGGCCCGTGACTAAGCTGCAGTATTGCTCTTTGCCTCTATTTGGCTTGGATCCAAGAGCAGGGTCTGCGTTAAGTATTGTCTCTTTGCCTTTTGGCAAAAATAGAGAACTTGTACAATACTGGAGGGGGGGGGGGAACCACAATAAAATGGAAGGTAATTTTCAAAATCATCGTGTAACTTATCACTATACTGTCTTGCACATTCAGCAGGGTTTCTCCAAGAGGGTGGGCTTTGAGTGTTCCTTCCACCCAACTCCAAATAAAACCACAGGATTCACTCGCTTGAGTCCAACCCTCTTGTTTAATTTCTTGCACAGATACGACACACAAAGTGCAGGTTCCTGTTGTGAGGTAGTATATGGAATTCAATAAAACCCCAAGCCATCAGCACATCGGTGGTTATTACCATCCAATGCAATTTCATAGTCCATCATCAGGCAATGCTGCCCATATTTCTCAGATTTCACCATCAGGGGAACTAACGGAACCCCCATGGTGCTCCTATATGGATGGTTTGCCCCATGCCTCAGCCAGAGGAATCCCAGCAAAAGGTTGGCATTTCCTCCTCAAAGCTTACAAGTGCTTTCCCAGGAGTGGCTCAACTAAAACTGGAATGTGCCCAGATAAAGCACATCAAAACATGAAACTTCACAAGGGACGCTTAAGTACAGTTTTCACCAGTGATCATGAGTTACAACTATACACAAGTTACACCTGTTTTCAAAGTGGACTTATGTGCATAAGTCCACTTTCAAAAATTATCCCAAATGCACAAGTTACATCTATTTGATGTACACCCAACCTTCCTGATTTACAGGGCTGAGGTTGAATTTTACAAAGTGTGTGTAAACCCAAACTCTGCCCAAGTTCCACCTTCACTTAGTCTTGGTAATCACATACGTGCTTAAGTTAACCAGCATATTGAGCAGGCAATTTTGTAGGCAGCAATTTCTGGATGTAAAACAGTGGTTTTAAGCACCTATGTCCCTTTGAAAATTATTCCCACAATGACCATTGCCAAGAGGATTAAACCTCCTTTGGAACACAAAAAAACCCCAACACACCACACAGTTCTGAATGACAATAATTGGTAGTTGCTTTACATTCAGGCATTTTCTTCAGGACAAGTCACACTGTTTGTAATGGAGAAAAAGAAAAACATGTTCCTCAAGAACACTTCTAGGAGGAGACACAACTATTTACAGAGAACGGCACTGGATGAGTCAGGACAAAACCAGTCAAGCAGTAAAAGGTCTGAGCTTTGAGAGTTAGCGTCAGATGCAGAAGGATGTGTACAGTCGAACGCACCTTTCTGCCTGCACATCAATGCGCATTTTCTGTGTGCAAAGTTTACTCCTGATGCAGAAAGGAGTTTTACCCACAGAAAATGCGTATACTTAATCAGGAGTAGTGCTTAGCGCCCTTGCATGGAAATCGCATGCAAAGGAGGGCATTAAACAGTACTCCCCAGTGCAGATTGGCCAACTCACTTTTTTAGGTGCTGGAAAAAGTAACTTCAGGTCAGAGCTGGAGTTAAGTTTCTAGCGCTACTGTTCTGGCACTTAAAACTCCTTAAAAAAAAAAAAGGGGGGGGGTGGTGAATTTAAAAAATAAATAAAGTCTAAAAATGTCCATAGATAAGTACTTATCTGTACTAATCTGGCTAAACAGTGGCTGCCACCACTTACCCAGATAACAGTTTCTTAATGTCCACCTTACTGCATCAGCCTACTTATGTGCAAAGACTGACTGAACACTTTTTATATAAACAAGAAAAAGTTACCATCATATCACGTTCTTCTAAAGGAAATAATTACTAAAGATTTATCATCTATAACCAGGCAGCAAATATTGGACACAGAACACTAAGTTCTTGGAATACCTGATCATTCATGTTTGGGGGGAGGGGGGGTTCCCCCCCCCCCATAATTGAGTAAGTCTGTGAGCAGCCTACTTTTTTTTTTTTTTTTTTTTTTTTAAAGGGAATGAGAGCTCCATCTATCCAAACTGTAAAATATCACCATCTTATTAGAATTTAATATCACTACAGTTTTAAAGTAAAAAATTGGAAATTAAATACTACTTTTTACTTTTTTTTCTGGGGAAGGAGGGCAATAGGAAGGAACTAGCAGTATTAAATAAATAAATAAATAAATAGCTTTAAAGTAAGATTAACTGAAGCCCCTGCCTGCTTGAGGCCAGAAAGGAATTATATAGAAGCAGAAGGTGGCGATCGCACTTTGGAATACCTGTACATATAAAGAGCTGAAAAGGGGGAAGCCTTTTTCAAATAAGGCTCGAGGGACTTACAGCATTTTTAGAGTTCTGGTGCAACAATTCCCTGCCCCAAAGAGCTTACAAATTACGCGGGTACCTGAGGAAATAGGAGATAAAGCAGCCTCAGCAGGGTCTGAAGCCTGGTTTCCCTGGTCAGCTCGTTGCTCTAACCACTAGACCACTCCCAAACAAAACAAGACAAAAGAATGCAGCGTCCCGCCCCATCGCCAGGCTCCAGCAAGAGGCAGAGACTCAAGCAACCAGGACAAAGATCAAAGAAACTTGAGAAACCAATCCAAATTCGCCCCCTGAATGTGGATCCTAGCCCGGACTGGGAAAAGACTCGATTTCTAGCTAATGTTCCCTGTTCTACCTACATCTCTGAAGCTTTAAACTAAAAAGCAAAAACGAAATCAGTCCGACTCCGTATTTTTTCAACCAAACTAAAATAAGCATTCGGCGCTAATCCCATTTCTTCCGGACCGTAGTCCCTTTAAAGACACAAGCCATCCTCTGCACCAGACAAAAATCTGAAAACAAATCTCCCAGAACTAATGGCATGGGCCGATCGAGCCCCAAAAGCAGCAGATTGCATCTGGCAGCCCCCATCCCAAAGAAGAACAAGCACAGGGCCCTTACCTTGCAAGCAGCCGCTACCACCTGCTGCTCCTGGCGCCGTCTCAGCCTCACACTCTCGTTCCCCTCGCCCTCTGCCTAGCCGCTCACGCCCAAGCTCGGCGCAGGCGCACCGACTGCACAGGTGCGACCAGAAACTGGAAGCTCCCGCGAAACCACCTCCCCCCACCCCCTGAGCAGCAAGGGAAGAGCCAATCGCTCGTCGGGCGGAGCTGATTGGCTGCCCTCCCTCCCTTCCAAATCCCACCGAAACAATGCGGCTGGCGTTACCTCGCAGGAGTCCCTCCCCTGGCGGGCGTGGCTGCTGCAGGTTGCCGGACAGGTTCCTGACTGACAGGCCGAGCGCACCGTTTGGCCGCGCGTTTTAGACGCGCTATTAGTACCCCTGGCCCTTATACAGGTCTATACCGTAAAGTGCGGTTGGAGATTCTTCGTCTGCAACTCGCTGTGGGCGCACAATTGGGACGCCTAAAGCGATCCTGCGATACAGTCTCCAGTTTCACTCCTCCTTAGCACTTCTTGAAACCAACGTATAACCCTTTCAGCACCCAGCATGTATATCATATGTAAATGAACGAATTAGCTATTTAGTGAAGGATTTAGCTATTCCCTTCCGATACTGTGACACGCGCTCCGATTATCTCCTTTGTAACCCACTATTTTGCCGTGTCCTTAGCCTGTTAGTTTACTGCCTACCCTCTACCTGGTGTTAGTCCTACACCATGGACGACCTCCATATATACTAACCCGCTTTCAAACTGCATTCAGCCCTTCTTTTTGCATGAACGATGCATGGAACTCCGATTGCATTAGTTATTTGCTTAAAAAAATTATTCATCCCGCATGTTCCGTATGGGAGCTGACAGTGGCTTACAAAAAAAATTACAGTTCTCATAAAATGCTAAAGTTGTTATATATATATATATATAAGGTGTGACGTCAAACCTTGAGCGCCGAAATCGCACAGGTCGCACAGGCGCGCCGAAATCGCACGGGTCGCACAGGCGCGCATTCATTCACTGCCGGCGGGGGCTGCCGGAGGCCGCTTTCGCCGCCGGCTCCCTCCGCCTGAATGAATGCGCGCCTGTGCGACCCGTTCGATTTCGGTGCTCAAGGTGTGATGTCACAACGCTTGACGTCGCCTTGAGCGCCGAAATCGCACGGGTCGCACAGGCGCGCCGAAATCGCACGGGTCGCACAGGCGCACATTCATTCACTGCCGACGGGGGCTGCCGGAGGCCGCTTTCGCCGCCGGCTCCCTCCACCTGGATGAATGCACGCCCACCCGCCCCTGGATAAACGCGCACCCACCCTCCCGCCGCCGCCTGGATCGAACGCGCGCCCACCTGCCTGCCGGCTCCCGGATAAACGCGCGCCCACCCTCCCGCCGCCGCCTGGATCGAACGCGCGCCCACCCGCCCGCCGCCGCCTGGATGAATGCACGCCCACCCGCCTGCCGGCTCCCGGATAAACGCGCGCTCACCCTCCCGCTGCCGCCTGGATCGAATGCGTGCCCGCCCGCCGGCTCCCGCCGCCGCCGCCGCCTGGATGAACGGGCGCCCGCCGGCTCCCACCGCCGCCTGGATCGAACGTGCGCCCACCCACCTGCCGGCTCCTGCCGCCGCCGCCTGGATGAATAGGCGCCCACCCGCCCGCCGGCTCCCGCCGCCGCCTGATCGAACACGCGCCCGCCGGCTCCCGCCAGTAAGTTTACTTTTTTTTTACACTTTATTCCCTTTTGTTTTAATTTTCGCCCTGCGCCTTGCTTCGGGAGGGGGGGAACCATCCACTTCCTGGTACCTGTCATTTCAAATGTCACTTGAAATGACAGGTACCAGCGCACCCCGGGATACTGTATAGGCGCTGAATATACCGCCTATACAGTAAAAGGGGTTTCGCTTCATGGACGCGCGTTGAGCACGGGTTGGACGCGGCTTGCATTTGCAAGCAATTTGAATAGAGTATCGAGCGGTATGTGAAGAAAACTGTGCGTGCGGGGAACGAGGGTGCGCCTGGCACTGCCGCACTCTTTCTACCGCGGCCTTAGAGTATCGACCTGATACTCGGGCAGATACAGTAAAATGCGCCAGAGAGTCGGTGCTCCGAGACGAGCACCCGCTCTCCCGACGTGCTCCCAAGCCACTCTCCTGGGCATGTGATTTTCTATTCAAATGAGGGCCCACGGTAATAAGGAGGCGCTAGGGACACTAGCGCGTCCCTAGTGCCTCCTTATTGACAGAAGCAGCGGCTGTCAGCGGATTTGACAATCGACACTTAATTTTACCAGCGTGGGTTGTCGAACCTGCTGACAGCCACGGGTTCGGAAAACGGACGCTGGCAAAATTGAGTGTCTGTCTTCCGAGCTATGGGCTGATTTTTTTTTTTTGTTTTTCTAAATTTTCAGGCCTCTGACTTAATATCCCTATGATATTAATTCAGAGGGTGTACAGAAAAGCAGTTTTTTTCTGCTTTTCTGTACATTTGCCCAATGCTGACTGAAATTAAATGTGCGGTTTGGCTGCACATTTTACTTTCTGGATCGCGCAGGACTAACTAATAGGCTTATCAACATGCATTTGCATGTTGCAGGCGCTATTAGTTTCGGGGGGGGGGGGGGGGTTGGCCACATGTTTTCCACGCGCTATTACCCCTTACTGTATAAGAGGTAAAAATAGCGTGTGGAAAACTCGCGGCCAAATGGGGGCTAACGGTGTAAGCGCACCATACTGCATCGGTCCGACTGTAAGGAGTAATAACCCATCGAAAGTGCCTGGCCAAAACCCCACCCCCCCCCCCCACCCCCTAAAACTTATAGTGCTCATCTCATGCAAATGCATGTTGATGAGCCTGTTAGTTATTCCTCCTGTCCAAGGGCAAGTTTTAACTTGAAAGCACCGGGAAAAGTGTTCAGAAAAGCAGAAAAAAATGCTTTTCTGTACACCCTCCGACTTAATATCATAGCGATATTAAATCGGAGGCAGCAAAAATACAAAAAAAAAAAATCTGCCCGCTGGTCGACAGGTTTGAAAACAGACACTCAGTTTTGCCGGCATCTGTTTTCTGAAACTGTTGCTGTCAGCGGGTTTGACAACCGACGCCGGTAAAATTAAGCGTCGGTTGTCAAACCCACTGACAGCCGCCGCTTCTGCTAATTAAGGAGGCGCTAGGGATTCGCTAGTGTCTCTAGCACCTCTATATTAGCGCGCAGCCTAATTTGAATACAAAATCACGTGCCCAGGAGAAGTGCCTGGGCGCGCGTTGGGAGCACAGGCACTCAACTCAGTTTTATTGCATCGGCCTGTGAGATAGGAAGCTGCTGGGGGTGGCCAGCACATCTCGGACGGTGTAGTTTGGGGCAGGGCAAGAAAATGATGACCTGCTCCAGAGCTCTGACAAGGCATTTTACCACTGATTCCGATTTCTCTCTCCCATCACTCTGAGTCCCACTCCTCCCCCCCTCACCCGCAGCACTCTACCTGGCTTTTCATTCACTGCTGGCCCGGGCTTGTATTTCAGCCCCTTCTTTTTAACCCTCAAGGTGCTTTGCCATCCGATAACTGCCCTTCTCGTGCCACCCCTTACTTAAGACCTGCTTACCTCTATAATTTTCTCTATCCCCTTCTCACCACATCCCCTTCCTGCAGCCCTCTGTCAGACTCAGGAGACTTTAGTGGCAAGGCGGTTTGTACATGTGCTGCCCAAGTAATGTATAAAGTTATTAAAAGAGGTGAATAAAATTATGCTAGCAATAAAATAGTAAAATAAAATTGCAAAGTACAAAAAGTACAATAATAAGGCCAATTTCAGGATTCTGGTTATGTTCAGTATTGTTTGTGGTCAGATGAAATAAAAATAAAGATTAAATTATGCCTACTTCTGGTCCGGTGCCCGGATACAACACGTTTTGTTGCTATAGATGTTGTTTCTGGTTGCCCAAGGATTATACAGAATTTTTCCTACTCATTCCTTTGTGGAAGTTCTTTTATTTTCTCTGCCAGCTTTGGAAAATGTGCATCTCATATTTTTGTACTTCACACAGAGGGAATGCATTTCTGCTTCTCTTTCTCCTGCCTTGCACTTGGGGTTGCCAACTGTCCAGTTTTGGACCAGAAAAACTAGTTTCTGGACAATTTGTACAGGGTCCAGTTACAGCCACAAACTGTAAATTCCCAGCTCAGGGGAGCTTGCCAGACTTCACTGACAGAGCCATCATTATTCCCCACCCTCAAAAGGACCGTGGCCAATCAGTGTTGCAAGGAGATGGGAAGGGATTAATATCCCCACTTTTAAAAACAATGAGGGGGCAAGGGGAAGTGAATGGGCTTCACTAGTTCTCTGACACCTCCCTCCTCTTGATGAGGTCTACATGGGGCTGAAGATGCTGCCAGCCTCATCCCCTCCCAATGCATGCGACCTTTACAGGGTCATAGATGAAAAACACATGTTTCTGAGGAGTTTTTATGCTACTGGTATCTAATAACAGATAAAGATTTTGATCCGTTTAATGACAGGAGAGGAGGGGCTTGCTTAGAGAGCAGAGTAACTCATCTCTGCTCTGTTCTGTCTGTTCCATACTTACCCCTCCCCTCCTCATCTCTGCAGGCTATTTCCTGGGAGGGGAGGGGCTGAATGAAGCAGGAAGCAGAGGGCTGTTTTCTTCAAGATACTAGTCAATAGAGTTGGGGCACTAGACCAGAGCTTCCCAAACTTTTAGCCAGTGTGACCCTATTTTAGCACTTGAAAATTCACATAACAACTCCAATGGACAACCAAAACAAATTGGCAGGGGTGAGGTCCCCCTCCAGCAATCATTCCTCACCCTCTCTTCACTCCAACTGATTTCCTTTTTCAACTGCCACCTCCTCCAGACGACCTCCTCTCATAATCTTCTCCCCTCCAGAATACCTCTTCTCTCAACCTTGGAACCTTTCACCTCCCCAGACCGTCCCCTCTCACCCCTCCCACCCCTCCAGACCTTTTTGCATCCCCAGTCTGATCTTCTCCTCCCCAAGCTGTTTATATAACCCCCAACTAATTCTTTTTCATTCACTCCCTCTCATCCCATTCCCCAATCCTTCTCTCACCTTCCAACCTCGCCTCCGACCCTTCTCTCAAATTCCCTCCCAGCTGATCCCCTCTCGCCACCCAACTTCACTTACATGCCCCAGATGATCTTCTGTTATTCGCCCCTCTCTCACCCTCCATAGCCAATTTCTTTCCACCTTATCCAAATCTGAAACACCTCCTGCCTCTCATCCTTTCCTTCAAATAGCCTCTCTAAACATTCTCTGGTCAGGATCAGCGGCAATTTGGCTTTGGGTCCTGGGCCAAGGATGGATGGCCATTGGTGGGAAGAGAGAGCAGGCTGATGACAGGGGCAACCTTTTTCTCTTGGGCAGGTTCAGTGTTGTGGGTGAAGGGAGAGGCGCGGTGCAGGGCTGGTGTAAGGGGCTCAGCTGCCCTAGGCAAGCCATTGTGCCACGTGCCCTCACCTCCCCTCCCCATTTACTCTAGAACTGACTACAAATGATTGACCCTAATACACAAAACAATATACGGTGACAAAATCGAATGGCTGAATGCCGCCCTACACATTCATACTCGTCAACGAAACTTACGATCTTCTGGCAAGGCATTATTATCCATCCCATCCCCAAAATTAGCACATTTAAACACTGTTTGAGACAGAGCTTTATCCCTAGCAGGTCCTAATATATGGAATGCATTACCTCTTGACATAAGGCTTGAGTCACACCTGCATTCTTTTAAGAAAAAACCCAAGACATGGCTATTCGAACAAGCATTTTCATAGTCAGGCTGGTCCCCTTGCTTTAATATATAATTGATTTTATTGTACTTACATACTTTTACATTATTTTATGGGCAGCTAGAATTAGCTTGATGTTAGAATCTAAATTTATTTATTAACGATTTTACAGTAACTGTGTTTCATAATATGTTTTAAACGTTTTAAGATTGTTTTTCAGCTTAGTCTAGTCATTGATTATTTTAATGTTGTGCATTGTTGGATTTGTACAATGACACGTGATGTAAACCGATATGAAGCTCTCATGAATATCGGCATACAAAAAGTGAATAAATAAATCAATAAACCTTTCTCTCTGCACCTGGTCCTCGTGATATCCTCCAGTGCGGCAGACTCCACACTGCTCCAGCTCATCCTCCATTTGCTCATACCATCCCTACCATGCTGCCTCCTGCTTTTCCTCACTTTCCCCCGACCCATGGCGCTTTAGACCCTGGAACAATGGCCGTCTCCACCAGCTCATGCACGCTCATCCCTTCTCTTCCTTATGGGTGGTCCCAAGCCCAGTGGTGATCTGTAAAGGGCAGCAGCAATACGACTGGAAATCAGCATGGGAACCTGTGGAATAACGCAAGCACGCGGGCCCTGCAGCAGTCTCTCTCAATCACTCCTGTGCAGGGTTTCCTGTTACTACAGGAACTCATGTGATGAGGGGCAAGGCCCCTGCAGGGCTTGTGAGTATATTCTTTCCACTATTGCTGCTGCTGGCACGTGAAGAGTGCTGCCGTTTGAGGCACTTGTGACCCCAGCTGAAGGTTCTGTGATCCCCATTTGGCATCCCAACCCACAGTTTGGGAAGCTCTGCTGTAGGCCATGACCAAAGACAATACAGACCAGCAAGAGAACATGGGAGTTCATATTATTTAACCATTGCAGAGCCTGAAAGTTTAATTACTGTTATTAGCACTGTTAGGTATTCTTTCTTTTTTTTTTCTCCTTGTAACCGCTTTATATATTACACATTTTGTCATGACAATAATGTTTCTTAAATCTGACACCTGTAAGGGAGGGAAAGCAGAGAGAGAAAAAACAAAAAAGCATCAGTGGTGCCTCTCTCTCTCTCTGAACTTCCTTCCTGCACTGGTGCTTTTTCCATCCCATTGCTGATGAAGGTGGTAGAGAAGGCACCAGCAGGTAATGGCGCAGCTCTTGTGCCTCCTGCCAGTGGGAGAGAGGATGGCAAGAGGGGAAGATCACACTGTGGCTGAACCCTGCACCTATTTGCAGGGAGAGGGGTGGCTGCCCTCAATTTTTCCCTCCCCCTTCAAGGAGAGCCCCTGCATCTGAGTGCCAGCAATTTTCTTTCTAGGAAAAAAAAAAAAAAGCACTGAATCTATCTCATGTATGTTCATTGTGGGTAGCCTGAACACCAGACTGGGTGGGTCCTGAGGCCAGCTTTGGGAACCACTGCAAAAGACCCCAGTTGATCAATGGTTTTCTCGCCCTCAAACTAAGGATGCTCTGAGCTTATTCCGCATCTTCTTGAATTCAGTTTGCTGTTCTTGCCTCCATCACCTCCCTGGGAAGCTGTTCCACCATCTTTTCTGTGAAATAAATCATTTCTAGCAATACTCCAGAGTCTACCTTTTTGGAGTCTCAAAGTATGACAACTTATTCTAGGAGTTGCTTTCTACTGAAAATGGGTGCTTCTCATATATTATTGACAGCTTTGAGGTATTTAAATGTCTCTGTGATATCATGGGCAGGGAAATAACTAAGGTACCTGAATGTAACTCGCCTTGAGATTCCAATGAAAAGGCATGAGTTAAATCCAAATAAGCAGGCAAAAAGATAAGACCCGCCATATTGGGTCAAACTAAATGTCCCTCAAACCCAGTATTCAGTCACCAATCCAGATCACAAGTGCTTGGCAGGATCCCTAATAGCAGATACATTCTATTATTGCATGATATGATAGACATACATGAACAAAGAGATGTATCAGCATTTCATGATGCCTATCACGTTTCCTTCTTTGGTGTAGAAGTTTGCAAATATTATGATTACACAGGGGCATAGCGTCCACAGGCACCACCAACTTACAAGAGGAGTATGCTGTGTACCACCAACCTGAGACGCTGGTCTGCTTGTCTATTTATTGCTATAATCTTCTACCTGCCATTTTCCTGCTCCCAGCTTTTCCCCTAAGCACGATTGTTCCCCCACCACAGTGCACCGATCAGCTTCCTTCTTCTGCAGAAAAAGGAAGAGGACAGCATTCCCGGTACACTGCTCATCTTCCTGCCACTGCTGGCATCCCTCCCTCTTGTTACAGGCTTCAGCTGATACCTCAGCTTTCCCTTCATCTGGCAGAGTGACTCCTGTAATCCCACTTGACTTTTTCCTTCTGGGCACAGAGGGCAGGTGGCAGCAGCATCCTTTTTTTTTCCTCACGGCTATTGCCACATCTCTGCATTGTGCCACTTCTGCCACTGCTTCCCTCCCTCAGGCATTGACCCGGTATCACACTGCCCCAGCCCAGGGCTGGCACCATCAGCACCGGATGCTTCTTCTTTTTTACTACTGGCTGCTGCAGATAGACCAGAGCCTGCTAGACCTGCAGCTGCAGAGCTTGCAAGCTTGCATTAGTCCACAATTATTATTGAAATAGTAATTTAAAAAAAAATGGAATCATCTTGGCAGGAATGGCTGATGATAAATAAACATGCAGTGTACTCTAGTAACTTCATCTCTGCCCTGGACCCCCTTCCTGCTCCTTTTCCTGACCAGCTTCTCCCTGCTCTCCTCAGGCCTGTTGCTGGGGTGTCTAGGGGAGGACATGGCCAGCCCTGGAAGGGGGATTCCTCCTTTGATAACATACAGGCCGATACAGTACAGTGCGCTCCAGTAAGGGGTAATAACGTGTCGAAAACGCGAGACCAACCCCCCCCCCCCCCCCCCCCCCCCCAAAAAAAAACTAATAGCACCCGCAACATGCAAATGCATGTTGATGGCCCTATTAGTTATTCCTGCGCAATTCAGTAAGTAAAATGTGCAGCCAAGCCGCACATTTTACTTTCAGAAATTAGCACCTACCCAAAGGTAGGTGCTAATTTCTGCCTGCACCGGGAAAGTGCACCGGGAAAGTCAGCGGGTTTGAGAACCGACGCCAGCAAAATTGAGCGTCGGCTGTCAAACCCGCTGACAGCCGCCGCTCCTGTCAGTGGACCCTAATTTGAATTTTTTTTTTTTTTACTGAATCGTGCGCACAGGAGAGTGGCCTGTGCGCGCTCCGGGAGAGCGGGCGCTCTGCCGCTCTCCCGTGACCTTTACTGTATCGGCCTGATAATCAGCCTTTCCACCCAAGCCAGCATCTGCATAGGGGCTCCCTAACCTGTCCTGGGGACCCCACAGCCAGTCGCATTTTCAGGATATCCACAATGAATATGCATGAAATAAATTTACATATAATGGAGATTCTGTGAATGCAAATTTATCTCATGCATATTCATTGTGGATATCCTGAAAACCCACCTGGCTGTAGGGTCCCCAGGACAGGTTTGGGACGCCCTAGTACTAAGGAGTGATTATGCAACTATAGCATTGGCATGCGGCATGGTGCCCAGCCTTCTGATGAGGCACATTGGTGCCATTGCAGGCCTGGTGCTCTAGGTGATCACCTGCCACTACTCTCCTTTCCTCTCTCTTCCCCCCACCCAGCATCCCTGTGTCTGATCCTCTCTCCCCTTAGATCTCCCTATTAGCAAGCCTGAGAGAGGGTCAGATATAATTCTGTTGGAGGATCTCAAAAGTCTTGTTTTTCTGTCACATGGCAGCAGCAAAATTTCTGGTTCACCACCACCTTCGGCAGTCACCCTTGGGCCCCATGATTACTAACCACTGGTAGAGCAGCTTTCCAAATGCTTAAGGACATCGCAATATGCTTTGATTTTCCGGAGATTACAACTGAACTGGCCTGTTTCCCTATAGGAATGAAAAAGAAGAAGGAATTTGAAACGTAAGGGTTGTCAAGGGCACATGAAAAGTGTGAGCTGGGAATCACTGGGTGCTCTACTATCTGTGGCAGAAATGGGAATGAAATTGGATTGAGTGGGGAGGGAGACACATTTATTGGGGGGATAGATAGATAGATAGATAGATGCTCAGACATGATATAAGTATAGTTTCCCAGTAGGAATCAGCTAAAAACAGGTTCCTTCTCAGATTACATATTCTGAGAGACAAAATATCTCTTAGGTCATTCCAAAACATTTTTGTTTGAAATCTTCAGACTATTTTGAGCAAGGAGAATGAGAGATGTAGATGGAGGGAAGGGAGAAAAGAGAGGGAGAAGACTGGGGAGAATGTAGTCTGAAGGAGGAGAGAGAGGACAGCATCAGAGTAAGGGGAGGGAGACAGTATAGAATGGAGGAGGAGAGAGAGGGGGGGTTGAGGAGGGGAGGAAGTAAGGAGGACGAGTTTGCTTTCAGGGTATGGGGAGGAGGGGACTGGAGAAGATGGGATTGCATCTGGGTGAGGGAGGAGATGTAGAGTGAAGGAGAAGGCTGAACCATGGTGGGGGTAGAAGGATGTATAATCATTAAGTACTCCCATCACCTCCACCTCCACCTTCTGCTCACCACAAACACACACAGATTATTGGGCAGGGAGGGGTAGGAGGTGGGAGCACATGGTGAGTACATTTCATCTATGGTGAGTGAGTCCTGAAGGAATTTTAAAATCCCTGTAGAGGGAGGGGAGGGAGGGTAGTAGGTAAGGGAGGGAGAGATAGGAGAGACAACAACAATTCCTTTATACGAATGCACAGTGGTACTTGTAATACTCGTGACAAATTCGCCATGGAGCTCGATATGAATCGATCGCAGAGCGCCTCAGAGGGCAATTACGGGGATTAACGTTAAAAATGATCTTGCTTAAGTTGTAATTGAAGACTATAACTCCTTGTACCAACTTTATGCATGACTCAATTTAGTTGTTGTTGTGTGCTGTGGACTGATTACGTTGTGATGTTGTTAACTGCAAAACTCAATAAATACAAAAAAAAAAAAAATCCCTGTAGATGTGATTTCAAAATCCAAAGAATGGCCAAAATTATATTGGTATCAGAGCACCCTGACAGTTAAAAATAATTGTATTTTACCTATAGATCAGTTTCTAAATCGCACTCCTTAGCTGGTAGCTGCTTTGGTCTTATGTATAGAAGTATGGGGAAGACAGATGTCAACTGGGTGCCAACAATCCAATGGAAATCAAACTGGGAAGACGAGATGGGCCGTACAGTCCTTGTATTCTAGGTTGGCATGTTTTTTGTTGTGTTGCTGCTGCTGTTCCCTTCATGAACTGCTGGCATTTGTCACTTTGTGTTTGTGCCCAGCTGCAGTCGCTATCATGTTGGATTCGCTATTTCCTTCAGCAGAGTGAGGGACATGCCCGTGTTACAGACTGCTTCTGCTGTAGGACATGAGAATGAGGTACCAGATAGCTGAGGAGTGAAGTTTCAAAGCTGCTTCATTACTGGCAAACTTACTAATGTAAAAGTGGGAAGTCAATGCAACTGGATGTAACACTGGGCTGCCTTGTTCTTAAGGAGTGCCACCAGTAAAGTCTTTGATCCATTCCTTAATGCCTTGTTCAGGAAGGTGACTGCCTTCCTGTGAGGGCATCCCTCTCACAATGAGACTGTGGCAAAAGCTGTGTTCACTGCCTTAGTTGATTGGTAACTAGTCAAAAAAAAAACAAACAACCAGTGCAGCTTTATGAGAAAGCAGTCTGCAGGATCACAACCATTAAATACAACACTGGCAGACTTAGCAGCTTTTATGAGTCTTTACTGCTTGCAAATGTCAATCACATATTACGCTAGAAGACAAATCTTCCTTTTAGTGTACTCTTGGTATGCCATGCTGACCTTTCATTGGCATGTGTCACCAGGAAGTTTCCTAAACTTAAAAAGTGTTTTGTGGGTTACTACGTGGATGCCCTAGATATTTGAAGCATTGAGTTATTATAGAGAAAGTGAAATACCAGATGGCATTGTTACTTACTAGTGAAAACACAGAACTGAGAAATGCAGAGCTCTAGGGTTTAAGCTCCTATTCTCTAGGCACTATGTGGCCTTGAGCATGTCCGTTAACCTCCCTGTGCACTGTAAAAAAGCAATGTCACAACCATTCAATTTATGCACCGTAATGCAATATTCTCAAAATAAAATGTTCTTTTTGACTAGAAAATTAATCTTCTCCACATTCTAACAGAGCGTATAGTCTGTCCAGTTGGAGAGTATGGGTCACTGCTGTTCGGTTTCTCTCAGTGCATCCTCATCATGAGGCAGTGATGAGGTGTGCAGCAGAATTCAAAGATTCATAAGAATCTGACAGAGCCATGATGCGGAGGTAAATGCTTCTGCTATAGCCCCTGGGCTGGACTGAGACCACCAGCTCATTCTGAATAGGCCACCTTAGCCTGAGCTTAGTTTAGCTGGGATCTGAGCTGATGGTATAGAGGTGGAAGACTCTGTAATGCTCTGATCATTCCCTGAAGCATCCAGCCCCCCTCCCCCCCCAATATGTTAATTGGGGGGGGAGGGGGGCTGGATGCTTTTCTAGTTTTTGTTAACACGTTTACATGCAAACTTTCTTTACTAAAAATGGACTGAGATCCAATTAAATTGCACTAAAGCAGATTTGCTTTAACGTTTAGCAGAGGCTGGCTATCACAAGAAACACTGGGGTGTGTTGTAAGCGGTGGCCATTGTTGATAGAAAGTTACTTCGACAATACATTATGGTGACTTGACAGAACCACCACAATGATGAGTCTAACAGCACTTCCGTAGGGAGAGGCAGCATCTGTATTGCTTTTTTTTACAAGGCACGAATTACTTCAATTATGTTTCTTTGTACAATTCATCTAAAGCACCCTAGATACTAAATCTTACAAGTTTTTGTCTTTACATAAACATTTAGTATACAATGTATCTTAAACCAGTTAACAGATATGGCACGCCAGCATTCTGGGCACATATCTGCATTCTGGTTTTCATCCTGATAGTTGTGGTAAGACTGCATCCAGCTTTCAAGAATGAATTGGGGTAACCTTCATGGAGCGGCGGTTACGACCTTATCAAAGCGGTATGACTGTATCATGCTCCAAAGGCGGCTTGGGTATCCTGTAGGAATCAAGGAGCAGGATAGAGGGCCCTGGGGTGACCTGCTAATGGAAATTATGAAGGCCAGAACATTCACCGATTTTGGGCAAGCTTGGCACTTATGTGAAGGGCAGTGGTAGGGAAGAGATTGAAGGATCAAGTGGAGAACATGGCAGCGAGTGGAAGGCCATTGTTGCGCTGGAGGTGGGCCCTTGGCATGGTGCAGGATTGGTACGGCCCTCTGGTCGGACCCAGAGAGTGCCTGCCACCAGGAGGCAGAGCACATGAGGAGACAGAGGCTAGCTGGAGCTTCGCCAATAACAGTCCGGGGTTTCCGCAGGTTGAGCCCTTGGGTACCTGGACTGCCAGGACTTAGGTGGACCTCAGGTGGTCTCCCGGAGAGGTAGCGGAGGGGTGTGCCCACACGAGCAAGGGTGCGCAGCTGATGCAGAGGATGGACTAGACCCAAACTGGAAGCTCCGGAGACTTCAGGGAGGTAACAGTTCAGGAAGGTTCTCCAGGCAAGACAGCCAGCACCTGCGGATCTAGTCAGGTGAAAGCTGCGAGTAGATTCCAAGCAGGTTAGTCTGGTAGTCACAGTAGGCCAGAAGAGAGCGTCCGAGTGAAGTGCAAGGGTCAGAGCCAGAGCATCAGTCCAGGAGTGGTTAGCCAAAGCAGGGGTCAATACCCAGGCAAGCGAGGGTCAGTTCCAGGCGGCAGATGAAGAGAATGGTCAGGCAGGCAGAGGTCAGTACCAGAGATCAGTCCGGGAAGGTACTACCTGAGGATGCAGGAACACATGAAGACTTAGGAACACGGAGACGCTGGAACAAGAAAACAGTGGAAACACAGGATAAGGCAAATTACTACAGCCATTAGGGTTGGGGAGCTGGTGTTGGGTTGTATATGGGTGTTGTATGCTTGTCTGATCAAAGTGGAGGAATTTCAACTGGGCAGACTGGAAGGGCCAATTTGATCTATTTTTTTCTGCCAACATTTACTATGTTATTATTTTACTTTATAATTGGTCCACCCAGTTCGCACAATTATTTTGGTCTACACTGTTTCACTGCTTGTAGTTTACTGAGCCTTACCCTGGTCAGTTTTGTTGTCTTCCCATCTGGGTAAAGGAGCATACAAATTCCCATACTTAATCCAAAACCTAGGTCCTCCCACTCACCATGACTTACCAACAAACTTTTTAATAATCTAGAGAGCTACCAAAACAAGTGAGGCTGTTGCCTGTAATTAGTTAGTCTTTATCTGCTATTATTTACTATTGCTATAGATGTGTATGCCATATATGTGTTAGCCACAGCATATCCACAGGCAGCTTAACTGAAAGGAGGGAACTGGTGTAATCAATAACTATATTGTGAGCAGCAGAGCCCATATGACTTACTATTTTGTAAAAAAAAAAAAAAAGCTTCTAGAGGCTTTAACCCTGGATTAGTGAACAAAGAAGCTGCAACATCATGTGATCGGTTTCTGTAAATATGTAACTTTTTATTAATACAATTTATGATATCATGATAGTATCTGTCTTCATAGCAATACTGTATCACCATGAAGATGTGCAAAGATTGGCCTATCCCGTTAATGGGGTAAGATACTGGTCATTTAGATATGGAATAGAGGAAAAAATAATGTTATTATGAAGAATTAACAATGTGCTCTGTTTCTGGACAGCTTCTAACTGGAAATTATTTGCATGGTAAGCAAGTGTGACAATCACTACACCCTAGTGCTGAAGAACTCACAAAAAAACAAAGAAACATAGAAATGATGGCAGAAAAGGACCAAATTGTCCATCCAATCTTCCCAATAACTTATGGTAATATCTGCTGCGCCTTGTAGGATACGCCATGCTTATCAGTTTCCCACACTGTAAAAGTCAGGGCCCTCGGTGGTTGCTGTTAGAATCCAGTTCCCCGTTATGCCTTGCCGTTGAAGCAGAAAGCAATATTTGAGTTGCATCAACAGTAGCAAGGCTAATCGCTTAAGGGTAGTAACCACCGCATCAGTAAGTTCTCCCCATACCTGTTTCTCCAGACCGTAAAAGTTGGGGCCCTCATTGCTCGCTGTATGAATCCTTTTTCCCCTGCCGTTGAAGCAGAGAGCAATGATGGAGTTGCAACAACAGTATCAAAGCTTATTGGTTAAAAGGCGGTAACCGCTGCACCAGCAAGTTACTACATGCACTCTTCTTCATTTCCATCCTTTAGCCTTCAGGGATCCACAATATTTATCCCATGACCTTTTGAATTCTTTCACTGTTTTTGTCTTCACCATCTCCTCCAGAAGGGTATTCCAAGCATCCACCATCCTCTCCATGAAGAAATATTTTCTGACCATGGTTCTGAGCTGTCCTCCCTGGAGTTTAATTTCGTGACCCCTAGTTCTTCTGATTTCTTTCCAATGAAAAAGTATGATGTTTGTACATCATTAAAACTTTTCAGGTATCTGAAGGTCTGTATCATATCACCCCGTGCCTCCTCTCTTCCAGGGTATACATATTTCATATCCTTTAGTCTCTCCGCATAGGTTTTCTGATACTGACCCCATACCATTTTGGTAGCCCTTCTCTGGACCACCTCCATTCCTTTTGAGATGCAGGCTTCAGAACTGAACACAGTATTCCAGGAGAGGCCTCCCCAAGGACCTGTACAAGGGCATCCCCACCTACATTTTCTTACAGGTTATTCCTCTCTCGATGCAGCCTAGCATTTTTCTGGCTTTAGCTGTAGCCTTGTCACATTGCTTCGCCATCTTCAGATCGTCAGAGACTATCACCCCAAGAACCCACTCTTGGTCTGTGCACATCAGCCTTCCCCCCTCCCTCATCACATACAGCTCTTTTGTATTACCGCATCCCAGATGCATGAATCTGCACTTCTTGGCACTGAATCCCAGCTGCCAAATCTTTGACCTCCCTTCAAGCTTTCAGAAATCACTTTTCATTCTAATCCTTCAGGCGTGTACACTCTATTGCAGATCTTGGTATCATCTGCAAATAGACAAACTTTATCTTCTATCTTTTCCGCAATGACGCTCAAAAAGATATTGAACATAACTGGTCCCAAAACCAATCCCTGTGGCACTCCACTTTATACAGCTCTCTCCTCAGAGTAGGTTCCTGTGATAGAGTATATGACAGAGAGCCTCAGACTGCCTTAACTGACCGGCTCCACCTTAAGACAGACAGGAAAGGGATCCTCGGGTGGGGGCATTTCCCTGAGGTAAGGGATACAAAGGTGAGGCCCTGAGAGAGTTAGATAGGCCCCAGGGAGAAGAAGGAAGCTGTAATGGACTGCTGTGCTCTTTTGGAAAAACTGTTCTTGCATTGTCAGTCTGCTGCGGTAGCAAATATTTTGATTCTGTCTTCTGAACGTTTTGTAATTAAACTGTTGAAAAGCAGAACAGACTCCAGCTTGTCTGTTAGAAGAAGCACACAATCATTTTCATATTATAAAGGACAAATATGCTGGCTGTGATGAGCTGCCCTGGGAGAGGAGGAGTTTGCCCAATGTTGAGTGCTGCAGGCTGAGAACCAGGGAAGCCAGGGTTCAAATTCTGCGGATACTCCTTGTAACCTTGGGTAAGTCACTTCACCTCCACTGCCCCAGGTACAAACTTAGGGCCTGATTTACTAAAGCTTTCCTCCCATTCTATATCTATGGGAAACATACTTAGTAAGTGAGATCCTTAGATTGTAAGTCCTCTAGGGAACATGAAGATACCTACAGCACCTGGTTGTAAATCACTTTGAGCAACCAAAGAAAAGGCATGAGCTAAATATAAATAAATCTTAAAAATGAGCTCTGGTGAATTAAGGGGTGTGGGGAGGGGGGGGGAAGCACATGACTCAGTTTATAACTCTTATAATAGACAGCTGGCTATGGATAGCAGTCATCCACTAATCACTAGGTCACTCCTTCCCAACTGGGAAGGTAACAGAGCTCCAACCCTGCACTCTGGGGTTTAGTCACCAGCCATAGTCTGCAGTGCCACTCACAGATCTTCACCCGGAGGGATCAATTGGTCTGGAAAGAAATCATTGGTCAGGACTAGGGTTAGATTTCTAACGTAACCAATGTGAGTCTTCAGCTCCACAGCCTGTTGCTCTCTGTGTGCATCTACTATCTCCACAGTCCTGAACATCACCAACCACTGCCTCCCAGACCACCTGAATGGCAGAGCATGCACACCTGAAGCCCTACAAGACGATGTAGATACCATGGCACAAAGCCATGGGATGTTGTCCCAACAATGGCACAGACACCCCTGGGGCCAGGAAAAAGGCACAGTCTGCAGTCAGCAGCCCATCATTCCAAACCTGTTGCCAGCTAACACCACACCAGATATGGCAGTAACATTGACCTAGTTGTGCATAAAACCTTTCAGGTGGGAAACATAAAATACTGCATTCTGCAAAATAGAGTTTCAATATTGGCTCACCTATGGGGGGAAGACTCAAAACCATTACATTCTGCCAGTACCATCTTGTTTTACCACCAATTAACAGCAAATTTGATAAAGGTAGAGATGGAGAGAGGTTCTTAGACCAGGGCTTCTCAAACACTGGGTCTCCAATATATGCAAATTTATCTCATGCATATTTATGTTGGAAATCCTGAAAACCTACTGACAGTGATGTCACCAGGACAGATTTGGGAAGCCCTGGCTTAGACACAGGGAGAATACAGACCTATCTCAGCAGAAAAAAATAAGAGCAACTGATTTTATGACTGCTTTTTAAGATATACACGCAAAAGAACAAAAGACAGAACTGAGAGAAACGTTAATTGGTTAGGCCAGGGGTTGGTTGGTTAGGCCCTGGGTTAGCCCATAAAAGACAATGATGCAAATCAGAAAACTCCAGAACTTTTATGCTGAGTGATGATTCAATATTAGACCCTTGTATACAAACCAAGTTGAAATTTTGCAAAAAAAAGTTATCTGATTTTAAAACATGAGAAATAATACTTAACTTGACATTCTAATGTTGTTTTTCTCATATTGAGAATACATGTTATGCTGGGTGACCCTAAAAAGCATGCTTTTACTACTACTATTAAACATTTCTATATTACAGTACAAGATGTATGCAGCGTTGTACAGACACACAGAGAACAGATTATTACAATTGTTAGAGAAATCTGACACCCTCATTTTATATATCAATCTGTTTTCTACAAGGGTCATCGGGTGGAGACAGTTTTACTGGCTCTGGTCAATGTTATAAGAACACGGGTAGCTCGGGACAACTGAACTCAAACCAAAAGAGGTAGTTTGTTCACCAAGGGTGTTATTGGATTCTTTATTGTCCTTTGGTACTCAAATAACAAGCCATCTGTGTTAAATAGACAATCCCATCACTTCTTAGGGATGAAAGACTTGACCACTATCATTCATGCATTACTACTGTGTCAACCTGACTATTGTACTCTCTACAAAGGGTTGCCAAACCTCAGCCTCTTTCCCCCCCCCCCCAAAAAAAAAGCACTAGGCTATTCTCCAGCATCTCCAGGACATGGAGGCGAGATTCGTAGCTGCGGCTAAGCCCAGAGATCATATGGGGGGAGGAGGTGTCAATAAACAAGATACATATTAGAATAGCATCAAAACAGATTCAATTCACCTTATTTAGCGACTGTCATATTACACCAGTTCTGAAGGAGCTACACTAGCTCTCACTGGAGACAAGAAGTAAATTTAAGTTCCTGTCTAGTGTTTTTAAATCTTTACATCAGATGGGACCCGAACAGCTGTCACATTTAGTGACTCGATATTCTCCATCGTGAAATTCGAATCATCCCAACAAGCACTGCAGGCTGGTCCAGCACTGAAAAAGAGCAGGCCTGTAGACACTAGATGGAAAGCCTTTAACTTTTTTGCACCCACCTTAACTGCTTCATTATGGTTTTAAATGTTTGCAATTACTTATTTAGGTGTTTTTACATTTTTATTTACAAATTTAACAAAATACAAAAACATAAATTTCTGAAGGACACATACAGTGTCGTAATCCGCTTTGAGGTAAATCCAATGAAATGAGTAGAATATCAAATCCAAGTAAATAAATGAAACAGAGACAGTATCTACTCCATAGAGCTTACAGTCTGGTCAGTACACACACATTAAAGAAATTTCAGGAACGTTAATTAGCATAGGTGGGATTTGAATATAGCCAGAGGGGGACAATGATACACCAACTCCTCATGCCTTTCATCTGTGTCTGCAACCCAAGGACTGTTGTCAGTTTGAACCTACTCTATAACTTCCTGGTAAATATGAGCAACAAGTCATTAAATGAAACAATGTCCACATGCCATTATTAAGTGTGAGTAATCTACAGCACTTGATAAACGTGATGTACTATTAAATTCCACTTTGGCAGCACAGAATATTTTTTATACTAATATTTCACAGCACTATAATCAATCCACCTCATGCTTTACTTGTGACAAAACAGGATGCACAGTATTGCAGCAAAATTAATTTAGCAAAAGACTGGGAAAGGAGCATTAATGTATATGGCAGAGTCCATGCTGGATCTGAATGAATCTTTCCACAACCAGCTGGGTGACAGAGGCAGTAAGGCCTAAGAAATCTCAGGTATTCCCAGTGAGTAATTCTGCAGCTTCCCAAACCTGTCCTAGTGATCCCAGAGTCGGCCAGGTTTGTAGGATAGCCACAATAAATATGCACAAGGTAAATCTGCCTATACTGGATGTCCAATGTCTGCACATTTCCACAAAGAACAGATGTGAACAATCAGGAAAAGCCAACAGACTGTGAGGTCACTAGGACAGATTTGGGAACATTGCAATAATTGCATTCTTAACACTTCTCACTTTCAGGCCAATGCAATAAGACGTGCATTAAAACAGGCACTCGTATTGAGGGCCCATTTTCCTAACACGCACACAGCCACGTCTCCTGGGCCACCGATGCAATATTCAAATGAGCTGCTGTGTTAAAAAGGACGCACTAGGGAAGAATTGTGCAACCCTAGCGCTCAAATGCATCAGGTACCCACAATTGCAATGGGTGCTCAATATGGGCCGGATTTTAAAACCTACACGCATGGGTACATTTGTGCGCTACCCGGCGCGCACAAATGTACACCCAATTTTATAAAATCCAGGGTCAGCGCATGCAAGGGGGTGCACACTTGTGCACCTTGCGCGCCGAGCCCCAGGGGAGCCTCGATGGCTTTCCTCGTTCCCTCTGAGGCCGCTCTGAAATCGGAACAGCCTCGGAAGGAACTTTCCTTACACCCCCCTACCTTCCCCTCCCTATCTACCCCCCCCCCCCAACCTTTGTTTAATAAGTTATGCTTGCCTCTAGGCAGACGTAGGTTGCGCGTGCCGGCGCGCAATCCCCCGGCACAGCAGCTGTGCCGGAGGCCTCTGTCCCACCCCACTCCCACCCCTTTCACAAAGCCCTGGGACATACGCGCGTCCCGGGACTTGCGTGCATCGCCGTCCTATGCAAAATAGGCTCGGCGCGTGTAACCCTTTGAAAATCTGGCCCTATGAGTGTCCGTTTTATCCCTCTTCAGGTCAATTTCACCCAATATACACACAATAGACACATTGTTGTGTGGGTCAGCTGCCCTGCCCGGCATCCTTTCCCGCATGGAGTCTTGCCGGAGCCTGCCACCGTTGCAGCCGATGGAGTTTCGCCAGAGCCCATTGCCATTGTCCTGCGGCCGGCCCAGAGCCTGCCACTGTTTTCCCACAGCTGGTTTACCTCTCCTCCCCGCTGCTGTTGCCGGAGCCCGTCGCTATCGTCCCACGGCTGGCCTGCCTCTCCTTCGGTCGGCGGTGCAGCAGGAAGCTCCGGGCTGTCTTTGTGTGGCCTGAAGGTCCTCCCACGAAGCCAGTTTAGCCGGCTCCCTAGGCTTGCGTTCGTGCTGTTGTCTTTCAATTTAAAGGGCCAGTGGCAGTTAATCTCGGGGCCCTCTCAGATGATATCATAGTGCAGGGACTATATAAGGATAGACTCTGGAACAAGGTTTTGTCTTGGTCCCACGACTCTCGCATTGCTGGCCCATCCAGGCTGTGCCAGAATCCTGGCCTTACTTCAGCAGTTCTATTGGTGGCCTAATATGCACAAAGATGTCCAGGCATATGTGGATTCTTGTCCAGTCTGCACACAACAGAAAGCTCTGGTAGGACACCCTTGGGGGCAGTTACAGCTGCTGCCGGTCCCCGAGGAACCATGGCCACACACATCCAATGACTTCATCATGAACCTCTCAATTTCGCAGGGTAAGACAGTCATCTGGGTGATAATTGATCGCTTTTCGAAGATTGCCCACTTCACGGCATTACTCTGGCTCCCCAATTGGCTCAACTCTTTGTGCAGCATATTTTTCACTTGCATGGGCTTCCTAAGCATATTACTTCAGATCAGGGCACCCAGTTCATTGCTCTATGTTGTGTCCGTCGCTGCTCGATGCCCTCACTCCGCCCTCCTTACCAATGTGGCGACTCCCTCCGGGCCTGATGGACAGTTTGCTGCCGTGGCGTCTTCTTGCCGTCTTCCTCCAGCGTCCCCAGAGCGGCACGATGCTGTGGATCCGACATAATCCTGATGACGTAGGGCATGCGCGCACTCTCCGAAATATGTACCAGCAAGGGCGCGAACTTCGGGGGCGTCTCCCTGAACTGACGTCATCCGCTTCCAATATAAAAGATCTCAGTATTTGCTAACGAATTGAGTTAGCAAGGATTCGTCCAAGCTACTCTGCCTCCTCAGATTTACCAGGGGTACCCACTCCTCAGGGGCCTCGCTCTCTTTTCTCTGTTTCAGATTGCTGATAGGAACCGGTACTCGCTCCTCGAGGGCCCATGTTCCTGAACATTCTGAAGATTCTCTACTGCCTGGAAGCTATCACAGGTACAGACAATTGTGAGTTACCATCGCTCTCTCAGAGCTTTCCCTGGAACCAGGTACTCGCTCCTCGAGGGCCTAACCTTTTCCAGCTACTGAGCTTCCTTAAGACCTTATGTGAGTTTTGTCATCTAGTTCTGGCTATGAACACAGCATACCCAGTCTACTCACTATCTATAGTTTCTCTATAGCTCAGCAACCCTGGGATCGCTGTTCCAGTACCTGAGGGACTTCAGCCCTGCCGGGTATATCAGCTCACTACTGCCACCTCTGGTGGTTCTACTAACCTGTCTAATAAAAGAATTATCTGTGTCTGTCTCCGTACTCAAGCCTAGCCAGTGGTCCCTCTCAGGATATCCTCCTGGGGCGCAGTCATCTGCCATCGGCCCAAGGATTTACCTATCTACATTCCTCTACAGCTGAGTGTCCTCTCCAAGCACTCCGCTGGTAACAGATGGCTACTCCTTCCACACCAGGAGTCTTTAGCAACAGATTCATTACAGTTTGTTACTACTCCCTTTACAGGAGCTGAGCATATCAGTATATTAACTTCTCCTTCCTTGGGAATAGATTATAACAGATTGCTACTCAGTACGGAGATTCATAACAGATTGTTAACTCCTCCCTCTTGAGGTGTCATTCACAACCAGCTTGCTCACTCCTCCCCTTCATAGGAGTTTAACCATCACAGATAGCTAGCTCCTCCCTCCAGAGGAGCTCACTCATAACAAAGATTGCTAACTCCTCCTACCACAGGAGCAGATTCCTAACAGAATGCTAACTCCCTAACAGGTCATCAACAGATTGCTAACTCCTCCCTTCTTGAGGAGCAAGTCTACAATACTCTAGATTTCTTGACCGCTTATCATCCTCAAGCTAACGGTCAGGCTGAGTGGACTAACTGCTCTCTAAAGCAGTTTGTGAGAACCTACGTCAACGCTCGACAAGATGATTGGGCTGATCTCATACCTTGGGCCGAGTTCTTGCATCCCTGCATGGCCACAGGAGCCTCGCCATTTCAGATCGTCTACGGCAAACAGCCACTCTCACCGTTGCCACTGCCTTTGTCCGTCCCATCTCCGGCAGCTGAATTGATGGCCAAGAAGTTAAAACAACTGTGGATCCATACCCAACATATGATTAAGCAAGCAGGCTTGATGGCCAAAATGTTCACAGACCGCCACTGCAGATTGGCACCCCAATTCCAACGAGGAGAGAAAGTTTGGCTCAGCACTCGCTACATCCGCCTAAGGGTCCCATCTATGCATCTGGCTCCTCACTTCATTGGACCCTTCACAGTGCTCAGACATTTGGGACCAGTGACATAACAACTTTGGCTACCTCCTTCACTAAAGATTCATAACTCCTATGTCTCTCTTTTTAAGCCTCTCATTCTCTCCTGGCCCGCATGGAGAGTACCTGATCCACCACAGCTTGCCTCTGAGGGCGACGCAATCTATCAAGTGCACGAGATCCTGGATGTTCAGAGACGAGGCCGAAGGGATATGGCCCAAGGAGAGGGATACGGGCCCAAGGAGAATTCATGGGAAATGGCTTCCAATATTTTAGACAAGAACCTAATTAAGCAATTCCAAGTGGATCATCCAGGGAAACCCAAGCCTCCAGGAGGAGGGCTTAGAGGGAGGGGTACTGATGCGTGGGTCGGCTGCCCTGCCCAGCGTCCGATTCCACTTACCTTTGCTGCATGAAGTTTCACCAGAGCCTGCCACCGTTGTCCTGCAGCCAGCCTGGGGCCTACCGCTGTCGCCGGACCCCGTAGCTGCTTTCACACAGCCGGTTTGCCTCTTTTCCCCGCTGCTGTTGCCAGAGCCTGTTGCTATCGTTCTTTGGTTGGCAGCACGGTGGGAAGCTCAGGGCTGTCTTTGTCTGGGCTGCAGGTCCTCCCACACAGCCAGCGTTTAGCTGGCTCCCTAGGCTCGCATTCTCGTTGTTTTTGAATTTAAAGGGCCCTCTCAGATAACATCATAGTGCAGGGACTATATAAGGATAGTCCCTGCACTCTGCCAGTGCCTTGGCAACAAGGCTCCTAGCCAGGCTTCCTGAGCTTCCTGTGTGTCTCCTGAATTTCTATCCTGTCCTGTTCTTTGAACTAATTCCTGCCTCTATCATAGCCTGGACACCGACCACAAGAATCGCCACCTGCCTCGACCACAGAGACCCCACATAAGTCCAGCCGGGCCCGGTAGCCAAGGGCTCAACCTAAGGGGAATGTGGACTAGTAGTGGTGAAGCTCCAGCGGGGTCTCTGCTCCACTGCAGCCTCGCCTGC
The DNA here is from genome assembly GCF_901001135.1 of Rhinatrema bivittatum. NCBI lineage: Eukaryota > Metazoa > Chordata > Amphibia > Gymnophiona > Rhinatrematidae > Rhinatrema > Rhinatrema bivittatum. The sequence continues at coordinate 681,578,237 of NC_042615.1, read as the reverse complement.
CAAAGGTAGGGACTTGTGGGGTTTGTTCCTCACAGGTAGAAAACTCCCCTTCGGTCCAAGGGTCCACGCTCAGAACACACACACAATAGCAAGGGGTGAAATCAGCCTGGAGCAAGTCTATTGAACATGCATATTGTGCGTAGTGAGAATTTATTTTTCATCAAGCCATTATATTATACCTTTATTCTTAATGAATAAAACCGAATGCATCCTCATAGGTAAACACAACCCAGGGTAGACAACTTCCTCACACTTCCTACAAATTGACAACACTTGCATCCAACTCAAAAACACAACAAAAGACCTCGGAATCTGGATTGACAATGAACTCAACTTAAAGAACATCGCAGCGAAAACGAAAGAAGGCTTTCTGAAACTCCACATCCTGAAACACCTAAAACCACTTATCCACCATCAAGATTTCCGAACAGTGCTGCAATCCCTGATCTTTAACAGCCTCGACTACTGCAACTCTCTTATGATCGGCCTCCCAAAATCCACCATAAAGCCACTCCAAATGTTGCAAAACGCCGCCGCCAGAATCCTCACTGGCAAGAAGAAATCAGATCATATAACCCCCGTTCTGAAAAGTCTCCAAATAGCAGATGAAATTTAATGTGGACAAGTGCAAGGTGTTGCATATAAGGAAAAATAACCCTTGCTGTAGTTAGACAATGTTAGGTTCCATACTAGGATAATAAGTTGAAATCATTGGCTCAGTGTGCTGCAGCAGTAAAAAATGTCAATGCCTCTGTGTTGCTCCATGGTGAGACCGCACCTTGGATACTGTAAACAATTCTGGTCGCCGCATCTCAAAAAAGATATAGTTGGGATGGAGAAGGTACAGAGAAGGGCGACCAAAATGATAAATGGGATGGAACAGCTCCCCTTTGAGGAAAGGCTGAAGAGGTTAGGGCTGTTCAGCTTGGAGAAGAGACAGCTGAGAGGGGATATGATAGAGGTCTTTAAGATCATGAGAGCTCTTGAATAAGCAGCTGTGAATCAGTTATTTACACTTTTGGATAATAGAAGGACTAGGGGGCACTCTGAAATTAGTAAGTAGCACATTTAAGACTAATTGGAGAAAATTATTTTCAGTCAAAACAGAATTAAGCTCTGGACTTTGTTGCCAGAGGATATGGTTAGTGCAGTTAGTATAGCTGGGTTCAGAAAAGGTTTGGATAAGTTCTTGTAGGAGAAGTCCATTAACTGCTATTAATCAAGTTGCCTTAGGGAATGGCCTCTGCTATTACTGGCATTAGTAGCATGGGATCTTCTTGGTGTTTGGGTAAGTGCCAGGTTCTTGTGGCCTGGTTTGGCCTCTGTTGTAAACAAGATGCTGGACTTGATGGACTCTGTCTGTCACAGCATGGAAATTTCTTATGTTGTTAGAGGTTGCTCAGTTCAAGGCACCACCAAGCGAGAGAGAGAGCAACAGGAAGGGGCAGCAGGATCTGCTCGTATGTGGCAGTCAGTGCTTGCAACAGCTAGGGGAGAGAGTGAAGGAGGGTTTGCATGCTTTAGTTTAAACTTAATTTTCTCACCAGTAATTTTGAATTTAAACTGAAATACTATTCTATCTAATCAGATGTACACAACTTTAGGTTTACTGTATTTGACACAGCACAAATCTAAAACAAAAATCCAAGTAGTCCTTGAAGGTTCCACACCACTGTCATTTAAAATATAGTATATACATATTTAGATAAATAACTTAATTTGCATAGCTTATCTTGAAAATAAGGTGCTTGTGGACCTTGGGACTAGAGCTGTACAACCCTGGCCTAGGTCAGGACATGCATGGAGGAGGATCTGTGGTCTTTGTGTGCTGTCCCCAATTTCAAGCATCAAACCATAAACACAAGCAAAAGCTAGGAATACCTTTAGTGGTCACCACACACAGACCATAGTATCATAGTAAAATGATAGCAGCCCATCGAGCTTGCCCAATTATTCTGTTCAGACTGCCAGGGCACTTGCCAGCCAGAGAGTGATCAACTGCAAAATTTCTTCTTATCCAGTCTTTTTTTTTTTTTTTATCTTTCTCCTTTGTTCCCCTATCTCAGCTAGGGGAGTGTACATGATTCCTTCCCCCAGTTTCCTCCAGCACACACCTTTCCCAGGCCTAAACACAAAAGCTCTAATAAATCTAAATAGCAAGCAATATCAATGTGGCCACTGAGTGACCACCTGGTCGCCTAGGTCCCCAGCATTGCTTGCTAGGCAGACCCAGTCAGTAGCCCATTCTACCTTCTCAGCCTGCCAGACAAACCCAGCCACAGAGTTGCCTGCATTTTCACCAAGTTTTTCAAACATTTAAAAAAACACAAAAACCTACCCCCCTAATTTATTTAGTATAAGATTTAATTTTCAGCATGCAGATCTACTGAAAATCTAAGTACAAAAGTATTTTTGCTTAAACCTCTGTGCAGACTTATTCTTGCTTAGGAAATTACTGTCCAAACTGAAGTCAGCCTGAGGTGCCTGAAGCATATACATGTTTCTATACAATTTCATGGCTCATTTACAGTGATTTCTAGTTACAGAAATTCACAAATGTGAACTATGAAGAATGCAAACTGAAGTGATTAGTGTTATTTTTCTTTTAATATGCCTAACAGTAACAGGCTGGCTTTATTACACTGTAATTAGCTTTATCTTACAAATTTAAACTAGAATATATACACATTTTTTTACAGCAGGTGCTGGCAACCTTTTTTTGGTTCAGCACCACTGGAAAAGGCTGGTGAGGTGAGAGGGGTGCCTCCCCCCTCTGTCAGCACTACCCAAAGCTCGCTCTCCCCCTGCAAGCCTTTTCAGAAGTCTCAGGCTGGCTACTCTAATCTTGTGCATCGTGGGACCAGCACAGCCAGCCCGCATGTTTTGAAAATGCTCAGTGCAGACAGCATTGGGTAGTGGGAGGGAGAGCAACTGGCGTGCTGTAAAGAATGTGGCTATGTGCCACATATGCTGTGAGTTGCCAAGCCCCTGCTTTAGAGACCCATGTTCAGTGTTTAAGTGCTGCAATAGCTTCACACAAGATAGAAGATACCATAAAACAGCCTGCAGGAATGCATACACAGAATGAAGCTGGTGGGGAAAGGAAATTCAGTGCATTTAAAAAAAAAAATTAAATTAAAAAAAAAAAGCTTCCAAGAAAGGATGCTAATTTTGTAGAGCTACAGTCAGGAAACATTTAAAAAATAATACATTTATCAAGCCCTTAATCTGATACATGGAATATTTCAATATCCCCTTTCCCTGCAATGCTAGCTCTATAAAATGTTATTAAAGCTATATCCTGCACTTCAAGTAGTGATACCACAGAGCAGCTTCCTCCTCTCAGCCCATGCCATATTACTAAGACACTGGCTAGTGATGTAATTACAGGAGGTGGCAGTCTGTCATTCAACTAGCAAACAAGCCGATGCAATAAAAGGTGCAGGAGAGCCAGCGCTCTGAGTCAAGCACTCACTCTCCTGCCGCGTGCCCAAGCAAGTCTTGAGTGCGCGATTTTGTATTCAAATTAGGCCATGCTCTAATAAGGAGGCGCTAGCAACACTAGCACATCCCTAGCGTCTCATTAATGGAAACGATGGCTTTAGCGGGTCTGACAACTGACGCTTAGTTTTACCAGCGTTTGTTTTTGAACCCACTGACAGCCAAGGGTTCAGAAAATGGACGCCAGCAAAACTGTCCGTTTTCGAACCCACCGACTGGTGGGCAGATTTATTTATTTTAGTTTTTTGTGCCTCAGACTTAATATCACTATGATATTAAGTCAGAGGGTATTCAGAAAAGCAGTTTTTTCTGCTTTTCTGTACACTTTTCCCAGTGCTTTCAAGTTTTTCTGAGAGTAAAAGGTGCTGCTTGGCTGCACATTTACTATCAGTATTCCGGGGGAATAACTAATAGGCTCATCAACATGCATTTGCATGTGATGAGCGCTATTAGTCTCAGAGTGGTTGGCCACACGTTTTCCATGCAGTATTACCCCTTACAGTATAAGGGTAATGATAGTGCGTCTAAAACATGCTGCTAAACGGTGCGCTTGGCCAAGCGCAGCTTTCTATATCGGCCTGAATGACAGGATTTGATATATTGCATTAACTTTGTTCTTGCATTTGCCCAGGGATCCCAGTAGCCACATAAAAAAGCAGAAGACAAAAGTATAAAAATTCTTCGTCTAGCAAATACTACAGAAGAGATGAGGTACTTATCTGCAGTACCGCTGACAAAATAATGAAATGCTCTTTAAAATATACTGATACAATTAATTTATAAAATCGCAGTGTCCTTTTACAAACACACCTTACTGAAATTTCTGTACAAAAAATTCTCTACATACAAAGAGGAATAAAATTAAACAAGAGGGTTAAAACAATGAGGAAATCAGTTTCACATTCTCTTTCGCTCTCTGGGGGGGAGATATGGTAGGAAGTGTTACACAGAAACTCCTAAGCTTCAGATAAGATGAAGACAAGTCCTTTAATGGTATCCATCATTCCAGTTCATAACTTTATCGTAGTCCTGGATTCTTTGTTTAATGTGAGACAGTTTATTCTTCAGATATTCACAGCGCTCCTTTTTCTCCAAAAATGTAGGATCCTGTGGGGAAGCACCAGGTAAATCAAAAACAGGGTACCAGCACCATGCTCACTGAACTGCTCACCTAGATTGCCAGTTAAGGAAGATTTAAAAGGAAAGGGCTCAGATAATACAAAAAGCACAACTACCCCCTCTCCAGCCCCACTTAAAAGAAAATGCCCCACAATTTTAGGGGGTCTCTGGTATTTTGACACTTTTTCCCCATCTCTTTATTAAAATTTTCAAATCCACGAATCAGGTAAACCCCGATCACAAGAAACACATGGCAGAAACATGTGAGTAATACAAAAGAGAAATATTCACAAAGAAATAAAATTACATCTCTTTGCCACTAATTTAGACTTCAAATGGGGAGAGAGTTCAAAGGGAAAAAAAGTTATTAATTTCAGTTCCACTATAATTTATATTTAAGTCCTTATCCTAAACATTATGAAACAGCCCCAGATGGAATGCACTTATTTTGCAAAAAGCCTTCCAAGTGAGTCAGATAAAAAACATGTTTCACCCTTTCAAGATTTACACCACATTTACAGGGAAACTCTAACAGGACACTAGCACCATGTACTTCTCATTGAAAGAATGTTCTTCTCTGTCGTGTTTCCCAGACCATGGCAGGGAACCCATTTTTTAACCCAAGGAAAAAAGTATCTCAAGTGGGGGGGAAAAAAAAAGGCAGCCTCATTGTCCACTGAATATCTATCTAATTCTTGAACATAGGGCTACCCTCTTGGTTACCTATCGGCAACTACTGATTGCGACTGTTCTAAAATACCAGAAAGATCAAAACTCTCCAATGTCAATTCAGATTTTCCCTGCATTGTCCAAAGATGACCCTTTCTCTTGGTCTGGAAAACAATATATTTTGGAAGCTGATGGGATAGAGATTCTTCAGAAACTTTTAAGAATTCTATATAAAACTTATCTCCAAAGGAGAAATTAAGTAGCATCAGGGAAAATTTAAAAATCTCAAAATTTAGCCTTCTCATAAATTCCCCCTGTTTTAAATTTTACCATGCATTACCTGATTCTTTTAATTAATACCATGTTACATTCTTTTATCTTAGCTGAACTGGTTAGTAATTATTCTATCGCCTGGCTCCTTAACAGAAGAAGAATGTAGATTAACCTGTACAGGTAATTCACCAACAGAATTCAACAGCGAATCTATTCTTGAAGACAATTTTCCAGGTTGGTAATAGCAGTCCATAATATATCGAGAGTCACTACTGCAGGCTTAAACAAGGTGGACTAAATTCTTCCATATTGGCAGGGGGCATTGATGACACAGCCCCCAATTACAGAGAGCTCCCCATCTTGTGTAGGGTGAAGGGAGGATTCACCCAAACACTTCATTCCCAACCCCGGCTCTACTAACATCTATCAGTTCAGCCTGAGGAGGGAGAGGACTCTCTGCGCTTAGGGAAACCAAAGCCTCCTGCTGTTCCAAGTTCACTAAAGACCAGTATCAACCTGTGCGCAACACAAAGGCTTCAAAAGTCATCTGCGATGAAGACGAGGGAAGGCAGGTGGGTAAACCTGTACAATGACCTCCTCTCTTCTTACCCATAATGATCCAGAGTCCCTGACGACATTAGCAGTGGGCAGCTCTCACACCACACTTCGTGGGTTGGGGGAGGGGCACAGCTGCTGCTGGTAATGCCCTTTCCATCTCTCCCTGATTTTGAAACTTTTCTGATGCCCATTTGACAGAGGCAATTTTTAAAAATAAAAATTGGGACAGGAGGGGAAGCCATCCTAATTTCCTACAGCTTTAAACAATCATGATGCTCAGCAGACAATTGTGGCACAGTGCCTGCACCCAGAGGAGGCAGAGAGAGGAAGATCCCTGGAGACGCTAATTGCATTTCGTGCATTCATTCATACAGGAAAGGTGACATCAGCAGCTGGCAGCGGCTGCCTGTTGAGACTGGGAATAATCTGAAACTCTGAGAAACATTATGACACTAAGATTTACATTTAGAAGAACCGAGGCAGGAATGAACATAAGAACATGCCATACTGAGTCAGACCAAGGGTCCATCAAGCCCAGCATCCTGTCTCCAACAGAGGCCAAAAGAACCTGGCAAGTACCCAAATGGATGGCCTTCTGGCTCTCTTGAAATATTCATTTCGGATGGGGTGAAGGGAAGCAAAGGCGAGGAAAGGAAAGACAGTGGGATTGATAAAAACCATCATGTTACGCTGGTGGGAATAATGAGCATGAAGAAAGGGTTGTGTTATACTACTGGATCCACACTCCAGAGGCTTCTCTCAGGTAGCTCTACATAAAAGGGTGCTTACAGCTCTTCTTTAGTTCATTTGCTCCTGCCTTCGCTAGCCCAAGCCCTCCCAGAAGACTATTTTATTTGAAGTATCTTCCCACTTTAGGATGCCACCGACATCTGGGCTTTGGTTTGGGGGGGGCTCCCTATTTCTCCCGTTCCCCATCACATATATGCAAGCATTAGCAATGTGTCTGTGTGGAATGCAATCAAGTTCTGTCTCCCACAGCAGCACTTTGTGTTTTGGTTTTTTTTTGCATTTTCTATCCTTCATTCTACACAAAACTTTACTAAGCCTCTTACTCCAATGTGATTAATAACCAAGTAAATCCCCTCAGTATCTAATACATGCCTATATTTTCTAATACCTTTTATACTGGGAATTCACTAGAGCACTTTTTTCTAAACTGAAGGCCTCCGACTAGGTCTGGTTTCCACAGTAACCAAAGTATGCAGTTTAGTCAGATTAATAGTCTAATCATATGCCTCAAATATTTACTGTGGATATCTTTAAAACAAAAAAAAAGATAAACCACATAGATCTGTTTGGAGGCCTTGCAGGCCAGAGTTGAGAACCATTCCACTACGGGCAAGTTTCAGCCAGTGCAGCAAAGCGACACAGACGTCTCATGTTGACCTGCACAACACATACATGCAACTAACTCTGAGATGTAAGCTACATCACATTTTCTGTGGTACAACACTGCATGTTCATATCAAAAGGAAAGTGGTTCGAAGGGGTCATGAGTCATATGGATTAAAATGAACCAGTTTACAAAAGAAGCCCGAGTTTGGCTTCACATGTGAAACTTCAAGTGTATTAATTTGTGATTCTTTTCTGCTGTTACATGGTAGGAAAACTACACAATGCAGGGCCAGTGGAAGCACTAGGTGAACTAGGCATGGGCCTAGGGCGCCAAGTATTAGTGGGCGCCGTGAGCAGTGGTATCCCGAGGGGAGCCAATGCCCCCGGGCACAGGGAGGCTCATGCGGCCACCGGTGGACCTCATCCCACTGGTGGCTGAGCAGCGACACACATAGCAGGCAGATCGGCAGGGCCGTGGTGGAACTCACATCACCACGGCCCGAAGAAAAAGGTCGCGTCTAAACGTGCAGGTGCTGCTCCTCCTTCCTGCCTGCGCGGCCCCGGAATAAACTGTTGCCAGAGCCGCGCAGGCAGGAAGGAGGAGGAGCATCAGTGCGTGCAGAAGAGGAGCAACGCTTATGGGCCACCGCGAATCCCAAGTCGCAGCGGCCCGAGAAGAGGAAGAGGCTCGGTAGCAGGGCCGCCTCGGATCTCACATTGCGGCAGGTGGCCTGAGAAGATCAGGGCCGCTGCAGAGCACATCCTGCGGCGACCCGTGAAGAGGAGGCCCAGAGGTGAGAGAGGCTGAGAGTCTATAGAGTGAGTTGAGAGATTGTGTGTGGGATTGAGAACCTGAATGTTTGCAGAGACAGCATGTGAGAGCCTGTGTGTGTGTGTAAGAGAGAGAGAGAGCATGTGACAGTGAGAACCTGTGCTTGAGCAAGACAGCATGTGGGAATGAGAGAGAGCCTGTGTGTGTGAAACTCAAGACAGTATGTGACAGTGAGAGCCTGTGTGTATGAATGACTATATGAGAGAGAGCATGTGACAGTCAGAGCCTGTGCTTGAGCAAGACAGCATGTGGGAGGGAGAGAGAGCCAGGGTGTGCGAGTCAGACAGGATGTGACAGTGAGAGCCTGTGTGTGAGAGAGAAAGCATGTGAGAATGAGAACCTGACTGTGTGTTTGAGGAAAGATGGAGAGAAAAGAAATAGAAAAAAGACAATATAAAAGGAATTGGCAAAAAAATAAGAAAGGGGAGGTGGAACAAAAGCCTGTGACCAACCGATTTGAAAACTAAGATCAGACAACAAAGGTAAAAAAAAAAAAATTACTTTAGTGATTGGCACATGTAATCTTTCGGAATGTGCAAGAGTAGTACTTTCTCTATGCGGATCTCATAATGTACGAGATCAGCATGGAGGAAGTGGAAGCCCACGGGGCCTGCACAGAGGAGGTAGCAGAATGGGCTTCAGTGCCAGTAGCAGCAATTGGTGCCTCCCTAATAGCCATGCGGCAGCAGTGACAGTGGCAGCAGAGGAATGCGAGAGGTTCTGAGGTCGCTGGCAAAAGAAAGAGGGGGGTCTGCATTTAGTGTGTGCGTGTGTGTGAGAGAGAGTGTGTGTGTATGAGAAAATCCAGGGGAGTAAGAGTTTGTGTGTGGAGGGAGAGAGAGTGTCTTAGAGCCTGAGAGTGTGTCAGTGTCTGTGAGAGCGAGAGGTTAGGGTGGTATAAGAGCATGAATGTGTATGTATGAGAGAAAATGGACATGTGAGTATGTGTGAGAGAGAGAGGATAACCTCCTAATCATTGACAATATCAGGGTGACGAAGTCAAGAGCTCCTACAGAAGGGGATGCAGGGGCTTTTTAAAATCATTATTAGTTTTAATTATTGGATGTTATTTGATATGTGTGCTGTTTTGAAATATTTTATTGGTGTTTGGGAAATTGTAAAAAAAGTATATGATTTTAATTAATAGAAATTCTATTTATCAGTAGTTTTAAAATACTCTTTATTATGGTTTTACTATTATCACTGATGCTTTGTTTCTTGATTTTATTTGTTTTATGAGGAATGGTGGTTCTGTTTGTCAATTGTTAATACACAGTCTGGCTTCTTGGAGTTTCCATTTTAGTTTTTGTTTAATTTGTGCTCCTTTATTTTGTATTCTGTATTTGGTGAGGGTCTGTCTCTGCTCTGTGTGTGTGACAGTGATGAGAGATTCTGCTAGCATGTAGTGTCTGTATAGGGATCTATAGCAATCGGGTTTGTTTTGTTTCCTCAGTAGGTGGTGTATTGGTATTCTAGGACCCAGTGTAATATTTACCCTTGCTTATTCACAGGTAGGGTTATTGTTGTTTGAGTCCTTGTTGTTATTACTGTTATTTATTTTAAGGTTTTTATATACCGGCATTCATGATAAAATCACATCATGCTGGTTTACATTAAAACAGTGGTGCATAGAAAGAAAAAACAAACGAACTGTAGTGCGGAAGAAAGCAGTTACAAAAAACAGGGATGCTTAAACTGGGAGAGGAAGGAAAAAGAAAAGGTTAATAGCATTTTAAATATTTACAACGAACAGTTAAAAGAGCTGGTTGTGTTATAGAACTTGAAGTTGAAGGACATTAGCTGGAGTCCGGGAAAGCTTGTTTGAAGAGCCAAGTCTTAAGTCTCTTCCTGAAGGTTAGAAGGCAGGGTTCCTGTCTTAGGTCTGGGGGGATGGAATTCCATAAAGGGGGACCGGTGGTAGAGAGGGCCCGATCTCTCAAGGTAATATGTCTAGTGGCTTTGGTTGGAGGAACCTGGAGTGAACCTCTATATGCGTCTCTGGTAGGTCTTGAGGAATTGTGTAAGAGGAGAGGAATTTGCAGGTCGATAGAAGTATGTTGATGAATGATTTGTAGATAACGGAGATGGATTTGTAGAGAATTCTGAAGTGCACTGGCAGCCAATGAAGGCTTTTTAGGATAGGGGAGATGTGATCTCTTCTTCTGGTGTTAGTTAATATTCGTGCTGCCGCATTCTGTACCATCTGAAGCGGTTTGGTATAGGAGGAAGGGAGACCTAGTAGGATAGAATTGCAATAGTCTAACTTTGAGAAAACTAATGCCTGAAGGATTGTTCTAAAGTCCTGCAAGTGAAAGAGAGGTCTTATCCTTTTCAAGATAAAGTGTTATGTTACGATGGGATTGCAGTATAGATTTTGAGTGTCTTTTTTTGCGAGGTTTTGTGTTAGTTCACAATGTGCCTGGCAGTGGAAGGTGTTTGTGCTGCTGTTACTGTGAGGTGACAACAGATTTTGAAAATATCTTTTAGTATGATGATCTGTAAGGGAAACATCCAAGCTCCATTGTTTGGGGGAATTTCAGTGGATGCACAGAGTTAGAGAACTGGAGGTGCAGGATTTATATTGACATCCTGTCCCTTCCTACATATTCCAGACTTCACTCTCACAGCCACATAGAATTAGTTGAATGAGGCTATCAAATAATTTTATAGTAGTTTTACTAGAAGTGTGAAACTGGCCAGCTTTTTAAAATTACGCAGAAGACCCTTTGGACTTTTTTTTATTTTTTTTAACACTTTTTTTTTGTAACCAATTTTAAAGCAGGATCCATGCTATAGAGGTGGGTGTGATGAAGAAATTTTGGCTCCCCCCCAAAAAAAACATTCTTCTGTAGAGATGCCACTGATTTTCTGTGACCTTAAGCATTAGTACAAGAAGGATTATGGGGGGGGATGCTGGAAAGGCACAGAAATGCATTGGCCCCCGGGCGCCGGAGACCCTTGGTGTGCCACTGGGTGCGAGTCATATGGGGCCACAAGCGGCGGCAAAGAGGAGTGGAGATTTGGCGGGCCACAAGCAGTGCCCAACCTGCTCACGACCCAGAAAACCACACAGTCAGCGGGCGTGATCGAGAACGATGTAGGAGTCGGGGCGCCTAATCCCCTTGCACAGGCCCTGACAAGATGGCTTACGTAAGAGTGGCAAGTCAGTGTCTACCCTATGCTCCGCATGAAGAATTTGGCTCCTTTGCTCAGGATAGCTCCTTTTGCTGTTGCTGCCTGTGTGGAATAGCAGCAGGGGCTGCTTAAGAGAGATTATCCACCTTTGGAGAGGCTGAATTGCATGTTTCAGAGCAGGGAGGCGGTGTGCAAGCTTGGGTGCAGTTTACTCCTGCTTAACCATCCCAGAGAGGAGGAGTATGCCAACTGCTTTAATTGTACATCTGCTGGTGGAAGGCAACGCTGATTGATTTTTATGGTGCTGGAATCCTTTACAGGAGATATTCTGCTCTACTTAACTCTACATCAGTGGCTCTCAAACCCAGTCCTGGTTTTCAGGAGATCTACAATAAATATGCAGAAGATATCTGGCTCTAGATCAAAAGTTTGTGCCCGACTTCATCCCAATTATCAGGGTTGTGGAACAGGGTCACAAAAAAAAAAGTCCCAACATAACTTAAGAAATTACAAATTACCTCTCCACCAAAAAAAAAAAAAAAAAATTATTCAGGAATTGCCAAGACAAAGTACAGACTACCCAAGATGTCTAGAATACAAAATACTTCCCCTTTAAATGTAATAGCAGAACTACAACTCCCCTTACCTAACAAATAAAGGACAGACTGACAAAAACTAAACCACTAACAAAGGTATTTCCACTTACATTCTTTTTCTTTTTGTACTCCTGAAGAACATTTGAAATCCTGTCATACTCCTACAAAAAAAAAAATAATAATACAAAATGAATTCATATAGCCGCCCCTCCAAAAAAATATCATTTTTAGGTTGTCTCTCACTGTGCTCCAGAAACTTCCTATGCAATGCATAATGAAAAAAAAAATCTTTACATCACACACAACAGTTAAAAACAAATACGAGTTAAATGACCTTTGAGTCCATCCCTCCAAATCAACAGATGGAAACAAGGAAAGACTGCTTCAGACTGATAACAGCAGAGAGTACACAGGAAAGACAAAATACAACACTATCACAGCACAAAGGCCAGGCTCTCCTCAAAATGCAACAACCAACACCAACCTTTAACCCCGACAAATCTGACCTTTGCCAGGGCTGATGAAAGCCAGAGGTGTCGGGCTGGGCTTTTATGAGTTACGCCTGATGGCAAGAGAGGCCTGGCCTAATTCTCACTCCAGCACTTACCTCACTCTCTGCACAGTCACAGGGACTTAAGCATTCATTATTTAAGGTTTAAAAAGTGCACGTCAGACTAAGCTCTTCTTTACAGACACCCATCCAGCTGCAGGTCAGTTTGTCTGGGTTTTAATTAGACACTCACAAGCTGGTTGTCAGGACGAAGCGGTAACTTGTTCATAACTGCATCCAGTTCGTCAAATTTCTTTAGGATTGCCTGAACTTCAGCAGAGAGCTCCTTGTACTCCGAGAACTGATCATTGAACACAGCTTTGTAACGCTCTCGCTCGTCATCTGTCTTAATTGCAGGGTACTTTCTGCGAGAGAAAAAAACCAGGTGGTTAAATTAATTCAGTAGCCAATGCACTGTGGTTTCCTCTATTGTTTTGTGCAAATGCCACACGTAAAAAAGTTTGTTCTCAATTTATCATACTAGGCAGTTTTGAGGTTTGGCTTTTCTGTGATGGAAGAGCTCCTAGGCCCTGACCTTGCCTTACCTCTTAAAGAAAAAGGACAGACATGCTTCAATGCAAGTGGGGACAGAGCAGCACTAATCTCCAACAACCCTACTGCTTCAGGTGCGCTGTAGAAAATACCAACCTTTATAATATGCATTACCTTTCAAAAAAAACTTACACATGTTTTTGTTCTTCAAACTAAACTAAAGGATTAAAATATACCAGCCCTCACTGTTCTAATATGGTTTGTTCAAGACAACTGCCAGGTAATCTTTCTGCATTTGTAGCAGCTGAGAAATAAAAGTCACTCCACTGCATACACCATTTTGATTAATCTGAACAATCAGCAGCATGCACATGAGCAGAGCGAAAAGGCAGTGCTCGAGCATTGCCTTTGGCACATCTGATGTGCCAGTAATATATGTACAGTATATGGCCCCCAGTTAAGTCACTAAAGTCTATTATATATGAATAATGGATCATTTTCCCATATGCGGAGGTTCTGAGAGGCGTTTCTAGTTGAGTGAAGGTGGGTGCCTTCCATTTATGGTCTGGGGAGGTTTATAAAAGCGCCTCTCATGAGACCAGAGACGAGATACAGATTCTGAGACTGACAGATCCAGCAGTTTTGAAAGTTTAGCCCTTGAGAGTTCAGAGCTAGACAGCTGCTGGGAAGGTTTGTTGGAAGAGCAGCAGAGCGCCTTCCAGTACAGCTACAGGCCACCAAGTCCATGGGGACCCCCAGTTCTGCCTGGGGATGTCCACTGTTGGGAAAAATGCTGTCAGATGAGGAGTTTTACTAATCTGTACTCCTCAGTGGGGTCTTGAGGAAAAGGAAGCTTGGTGGGTAAGCTGAGAGGGACCAGATTCTGAAGATCTTTGCTCAAAGAATTGGGAAATAATTGCAAAGTGTAATTGTGGTGGACTGAGAAGCTGCCTTTCATATTAAGTATTTTATCAGTCTTCTCCACTTCAATTTTCTAACTCTCTGGCCTTTGAATTTGATCTCCACAATACATTTTTTTTCTATATTTTCTGGAACACAGAGTGTGGACTGCTATTTTTTTCTGGGGTGCAACTCCCCTTGGACCCCATAGCAATAGCTATTCCCTAATGGAAGGAATCCTGTGACAGGGCTGCAGAAAGGTTTTCCCTCACCCGAAGTGCCCAACGACTCTCCCCTTTGAAAGGGGGGAGGGGGTTTACAAGTAGCTACTTAGTGCTAGATATAAGATGTTTTCAATATTTCCCTCCTACCCCACCACCACAGAGAAATATAAGGCCGGATTTTTAAAGGCCTACGCGCATAAAAACCAAGGGGCGGGCCAGGACAGCGCCATTCTACACTGTCCGGGGGCCAGCGTGCACAGATCACTTCTGCTCCAGGGGAGAAGAGAGTAATAAAACAAAAAAAGGTAAATTCATAGAAAGGGTTTAGGGGGTGGGGAGGAGAGAGGAAGAGGTAGGGAGTTTAGGTAGGGAACTTCCCTCCCAGTCTGCTCCTTAATTGGAGCAGACTGGGAGGGACCTGGAGGAGATCACCGTGCGTAGTTAGCAAAAATTTGCCCCCCCACTGCATGTGTTGCTCACACATGCACGCGCAGGTTTTAAAACCCAGTGCACATGTGCGCGCGGCCATCCCATTTTATAACATGGGCATGCTGGCGAGCACGTTATAAAAATCGGTGCATCCATGTGCGCCAGGAGCCACACGCACATGGACATGCTCCTTTTAAAATCTACCCCATAGTGTGCTGGACAAGACAAATGAGATTTTGCTCAAAGATGAAGTAAGCATCCTTTGTAAATAAGCAGTATATCTAGCAACCTAAAGAATAGGATGGCCCATCACCAGGTGTAGTTTTTCTCATCAGAACATAAGAAATTGCCAGTGGGTCAAGACCAAGGGTCCATCAAGCCCAGCATCCTGTTTCCAACAGAGGCCAAACCAGGCCACAAGCACCAAAACACTAAGTAGATCCCATCCTACCGAAGCCAGTAATAGCAGTGGCTATTCTCTAAAGACAACTTGATCAATAGCAGTTAATGGACTTCTCCTCCAAGAAGTTATTCAAACCTTTTATAAACCCAGCTACACTAACCACATCCTCTGGCAACAAATTCCAGAGCTTAATTATGCATAGTGAAAAAATGTTCTCCAATTAGTTTTAAATGTGCTACTTGCTAACTTCATGAAGTGCCCCCTAGTCCTTTTATCATCTCAAAAATTATTTTGAGATCTTTAAGTCACAAGGGGGATACAAACATACAGTCTTATAAAAGTTACTTGAGACTGATCATGATTTGCACATTATCCGTCTCCTCCTCCAATCTACGAAAGCAAATAGCTTCTCAAAGTGACTTCACTTACATAAATTAAGAGTCCCTCCTTCAAAAAGATATTATACTGCTGCTTTTAGCCTGGGACATATTCTTAAGGGCTCAAGAATGAACTGGAGAAACCAAGGAGAGGACCATAAAAAGAAGAAAAAAAAGCAAACACCATAACCAGAAAGAACTTAGCCCTTTATTTATATTGTTGCCGGCACCAGTTAATCAGTAAATATGCCCTCCAGCTGATAACCAAGCTTCTAATGTGTATGAAACATTATATGATTCATATGAATTAACCAAGTCTGACTCTATAGTCTCTACAGTGGGGTTAAAAAAAAAAATCCTGTAAAAAATCTCCAAGGTAGTGGCAGTAAGATGTTAAAGCTCTGCACCCTATGAATCAACCTGAAGAGTCGGACACAACAGAGCCAGTCCAGCTGATGCTGCCAGAGCCACATTATAATTAATAAAACAGACTGCATTTCATGCTGAAGCAAATGCAGCTTAGTTGAACCACCTAGTGCAAGACAAAAGGCTTCAGAGGTGTGTTGTTACTTCCGTGGTAATTCCAACAGTTGTACTCTACTGCTATGTAACTGCCTACCCTAGAAGTAAAATCACCAGCCAACCAAAATTACCAGCCAACCAGAGAAAGCCCGACAGGGCTTTAAATCCCGACTGCAGGCGCCATTACCTCCTTTTCCTCCTGCTACACGCGGCGACCGAAGACCTGCGCGACCGGCGCCGGAGCCCCACCGGGGGAAGGTCAGGTCAGTGCTCGGCCTCCCCACCCGGGGGACCCCAACGCCAGCCGCGCGCGCCGAGGCCCAGTCCGGCGGACACAACTCGACGAAAAGATATAAAAAGACAAACTAAAAGATTAAAAAAGCAGGGACACACGCTAAGACCCGCCCATAAATAATATAGCTAGCCAACCAGTTAAAGCTCAGCAGAGCTTTAAATCCCACCCAGCTAGGCGTCGCGCGCCGTGCGTCGCACGCCGAAGGAGCACGACAAAGGGGCTTGCCCCTTTCTGTGCCCCTTCGTGTGAACCTGAGCACAACAAGAAACCACCTATGCTAAACGACTCTGCCACACAACCCAGCCTACACTACCGAAGCACGCTACATCAACGTTATCCAACCATTTGTCCAGCGACCCATACACATAACAGCCTTTCCAACACTCACAAGCTGCTCCAGCATGTAATCAGACTCTCCAGCACTCATCCAGCCTCCAGCCTCTCCAGCATTCATCCAGCATTCTCCAGCACTCATCCAGCCTCTCCAGCATTCATCCAGCATTCTCCAGCACTCATCCAGCCTCCAGCCTCTCCAGCATTCATCCAGCATTCTCCAGCACTCATCCAGCCTCCAGCCTCTCCAGCATTCATCCAGCATTCTCCAGCACTCATCCAGCCTCCAGCCTCTCCAGCATTCATCCAGCATTCTCCAGCACTCATCCAGCCTCCAGCCTCTCCAGCATTCATCCAGCATTCTCCAGCACTCATCCAGCCTCCAGCCTCTCCAGCATTCATCCAGCATTCTCCAGCACTCATCCAGCCTCCAGCCTCTCCAGCATTCATCCAGCATTCTCCAGCACTCATCCAGCCTCCAGCCTCTCCAGCATTCACCCAGCCTCTCCAGCATTCACCCAGCCTCTCCAGCATTCACCCAGCCTCTCCAGCATTCATCCGACCTCTCCAGCCTCTCCAGCATTCATCCAGCCTCTCCAGCATTCTCCAGCACTCATCTAGCCTCTCCGGCATTCATCTAGCCTCTCCGGCATTCATCTAGCCTCTCCGGCATTCATCTAGCCTCTCCGGCATTCAGTCAGCCTCTCCGGCATTCAGTCAGCCTCTCCGGCATTCAGTCAGCCTCTCCGGCATTCAGTCAGCCTCTCCGGCATTCAGTCAGCCTCTCCGGCATTCAGTCAGCCTCTCCAGCATTCACTCAGCATTTTCCAGCATTCAGTCCAGCATTCAGTCAACCTCACCAATACTTAGCCCAGCATCTTCAATATCGAAACATTGCTCCCAACCAACTGAACCACAACAATGCACCTCTGCACCATACCCAAAATCTGGCATAACCTCAGAAAGCACACAAAACCTGCAATTCATCACATCGCACGACAACAAAGGCTTTTACCAATAATGATATCACCTATAACACAAATCTTAGGACTCTCTTTATTTACATTAACTCTATTCAATGCTCAGTCTCTTTCCAAAAAAATGGACATCCTCAGTGACTATCTCATAGAAGTCAACCCAGATATCTGTGCAATTACAGAGACATGGCTAAAACACACAGATACTGTACTTACAAATCAACTGCCCATTCAATCTTATGACTTATTTTCTGTCCCCAGACCCAAAAAAAGAGGTGGGGGACTCCTCCTTGCAGCAAAAAAGGACTTAATATAACTTTACAACTTACCAACGCCTCCACCAAACTAGAATTCTCCCTCTTTAAATCGGATCAAATCCAAATAGCCTTAGTCTACGCCCCACCAGGTACCCTAGAACTGGATCCCTCCCCACTGATCGAACTTATAGCTAAACACATAAACACTGAAAAACCTGCTATAATCCTCGGAGACTTTAATTTACATGTAGACGCTACTCCACAATCTATCAACTGCCAAACCTTTCTTTCCTCACTCAACCACTTGGGCTTCGCTCAAATTATCAACAGTCCTACCCACAAGGCAGGCCACACTTTGGACCTCATCTTTATTAACGAACTCTTCAACATTTACACCAACCCCACTTGTTTACCAGTTCCATGGTCAGACCACAGAGTCATCCACACAACCCTTAGGATCAACAAACCTCCACCTCAAATCACTACCAAATCCACCATCCAATTCAGGAAACCTTGCTCTCTAGACATACTCAGTGAAAAGATGTCCGAAGCTTTAAATCAACTTGACCTCACAGACGCAACAACTGCTACCACCTCTTGGATCAATATTAACAATAAAATTGCAGATAAAATCTGCCCAACCACAACTAAAACCATACAACCTACATTAGACAATAGAAAACCTTGGTTTACAGCCGAACTTAAATCCCTCAAACAATCTCTTAGAAAAAAAGAGCAAAGCTGGAGAAAAAACTCATCCACTTCGACACAAACCATCTACAAATCCCACCTCAACTCCTACAGGAATACTATCCTTAGAACAAAGAAAGAATTCTATGCAAAAAAAATACACAACTTCATTTTCGACTCAAAGGCCCTTTTTTCTTACGGCTCCTCTCTAACCAAACCATCTCCTCTCACGATCCCAGACCACCAAGCGCTCAACAAAGCTAACGAGCTAGCCAACTACTTCAAGACAAAAATCACTAACCTTACCCATTCAATTACATCCAATAGCCCCACCTTAACACACCATCTAACAACAGTGCCGCAACAAAACACAAGCATGGACTCATTCGAGCTCACTTCTTCACTGGAGATCGAAAATACACTCAAAAAACTAAAACCATCCTCACACCCATCAGACCCATTACCAACAAATCTCCTCATTGCCATACCAAACACCATCTCAAAACCAATAGCAGAAATTATCAACACATCCCTGTCTCAAGGCTCAGTTCCTAACCAGTTAAAATTGGCAATCCTGAAACCGTTACTGAAGAAACCAAATGCTTCTCCATCAGACCCAGCTAACTTCCGACCGATTGCAAACTTACCACTCATCGCCAAACTGATGGAAAAAATTGTCAACAAGCAACTGTCAGAATATCTGGAAGATCATAACATTCTATCCCCAGCTCAATATGGCTTCCGAAAACGACTAAACACCGAATCTCTCTTATTATCGCTCACTGATACCATCCTCGTGAACCTGGAGAAAAAACAATCTTACCTGCTGGTTCTACTTGATCTTTCTGCGGCGTTTGATACGGTAAAACATACTACACTTATAGACCAACTAACTAATATAGGGATCAAAGGCACAGCTCTCAAATGGTTTCACTCCTTCCTAAGCAACAGATTCTACAAAGTAAGGATAAACAACAAAGAATCGCATCCAATCCTTACAGAGCAAGGAGTCCCGCAAGGATCCTCACTTTCTCCCACCTTATTCAATATCTACCTCCTCCCTCTCTGCCACCTACTCTCAAACCTCAAGCTTACCCATTACCTCTATGCAGACGACATTCAAATCCTTCTCCCGATTACAGAATCCCTTCAAAAAACCATCACTTACTGGAACGAATGCCTACAGCCCATTAAGGAATTACTCTCAAGCCTCAACCTAGTATTGAATGCCAATAAAACCGAAATGCTCATTGTCTCTCAGGATCCACTCACAATCTCTTCTAGCTTCTCTCTACCAAACGCTAATAACATGTTCTCACCGGACGTCAGAGACCTTGGAGCATGGCTTGACAATCATCTTAACCTAAAAAAGTTCGTAAACAATACCACGAAGGACTGCTTTTACAAACTGCAAGTCCTCAAAAAACTTAAACCCCTCCTTTATTTCTCCGATTTCAGGCTAGTACTTCAATCCATAATATTATCAAAGCTCGACTATTGCAACTCCCTGCTACTAGGTCTACCCAACAACACGATCAAACCATTACAGATGGTACAGAATTCTGCTGCCAGAATTCTAACAAGCACTAACAAAAAAGATCACATCACCCCAATCCTTAGTAATCTACATTGGCTTCCCATTAAACAAAGGATACTCTATAAGGTACTCACAATCATCCACAAAGCGACAAACAAAATAGCTCCCATCACGTTAAGCTTTCAACTCCAACCGCACACATCTTCCAGACCTATCAGAAGCGCTTACAAAGGATCACTGCATGCCCAACAAGTAAAATCATCTCTGAGCAAAAGAGCGCTATCCTTAGCAGGCCCCCACCAGTGGAACATGCTCCCCCCAAATCTAAGACTTGAACCCAATCATCAAGAGTTCAAAAAAAGGCTAAAGACTCTTCTTTTCCAACAAGCCTTCCCAGACTCACAATCCTACCAAGACGGAAAGTCTTCCAAATAAGAAGTATCCCCTAATTATGGTCACCATACCAAGTCCTACCTTCAGGTCTCTGCAACTGGACAACAATCTTTGAGTGCTAAAAATTAATCTTATTTATATTTTCCTCTGCAACTGGACTACAATTTCTAAGTTCAAAATTCATTTTATCTTATTATTTATATTTGGCATGGTTAATATGTCACTATATCCAAGTTAAATCTTTAAATTATACAGTTTATATTACATAATTTTATTAATTACAAGTAAAACTATTCTATATTATTTATTATCATTATGTTAAATTGTCATCCAGTTATAATGTTCCATATGTACCACTGTTCTATGTAAAGCCCCCTTATCTCTGTTGGGCAGTTTATCGTTATATGTAAACCGGAGTGATTTATAGTCTCTATAAGAACCTCGGTATATAAAAATTAAAAATAAATAAATAAATAAAAATGACCTGACCCAAAAGGCGAGGGAAGTGAATGAACAGAGAAAGGCAATTATTTTGGTGGCAATGCCAGTCCTCAAGGCTTCAGCCTCCGCTACCAACCATTCACACAACTTATAAACTCATGAAAGATATGCAAATGATCTGTAGCTTGGATGATTGATGCCCCTGCTCACAAATTTCAAAACATGCTAATTCAGCCTTTTCTTTGCATGCATTACTGTGTGTCCAATAGAGGCACATGCACTCAATAATGGTAGAAAAACTGCGTATAATGACCAATTAAACCAGACCACAGGACTCTGCACAGCAAATGTGAAGTCAGTCACCTCCACGTACATGGTTAGACAGATATTACTGCACTTCCTAAGCTGCTGAGAGCTATGAAGCAAACAAAAGCATATCTTAAGTCAGTCTCAGACCCTCAGTTGTGACTTCTTGGTGTAATGCTCACCAACTGCAGGGCAGATTTCTGAGATGCATTTTATAAGAGTGCACTAGCGGAGTGAAGGAGTAGCCTAGTGGTTAGCGTAGTGGCTACGATTCAGGGTTCAAATGCCACTGCCACTCCTTGTGATTTTGGGCATGTCACTCTACCCTCCACTGCCTCAGGTACAAACAGATTGGAAGCCCTCTGGGGATAGTACTTGCATATAAATTGCTTTGACATGTTGAAAAGCAGATAATGTAACTGCATATTCCAGGAATGATTTTTTAAGTACCTTCTACCCCATAGGAAATCTTACCAAGGTATAAACTGAATCGTCATCCTAGGGTATTAGTACATTTACAAACATCTTCTCTCATTGTTGTAAGTGAAAATTGTGCTGGTGTTTCTGCTGATGAAAACACAAGGCCTCATCACTGAAGTTACCTCTCCCAATATAGATTCACATCCACTTTCCATGGAAAAATGTGACATTACCTCAGGAAAAAGTAGTGCACAGGACTCCTTTTCCTACATCTGTACTCACGCAATATAGTCTGGCATCACTATGGGCTTGGGGATGTGCCCTGCTGGAATGGGTCCACTAAGAAGTTCCGGCTTTAGCTGTACATGCTTGAATTCTTTAGAGCTGACTTCTCTTGATGCATCATTACCTAAAGCCACTTTGTACTAAATAAATAAAAAAGAGACAATTAGATGAGAACATAGTACAAATTACAAACAACATTTTAAAAAGCTTGCTGGACTGAATTAACTTAAGTGTGAGAATCATACATTTCAGCATAACACAAAAGGAGGTTTGCTTAATAGTTTTCTTGGCACCAGTCTCCTGGAATGACCATCCGTGTACGAATTTGGCCAAAAGCATGAGCGGCCTGCTGGAATGGGGATGCAGGTGGGAATTTTGTATGGCTAATTCATCCTATGGAGAACACTATTATGGTAAGCAAATTTGCTTTTTCTGGTTGATAAGCAGGGCTAAATTAGCATAACATGTGAGGAGTCCCAAGCTGAGGGTTGCAGTGGAGTATTTAGTTAATAGGCAACCCAATACCACCATGGCGAGTTTACACTACTGGGTGAACAGGTTACGCAAAACTGCTTGTTCGAATTTACTGTCTGTCTTTGACAGAGTGATAGTAAATTCACTCCTTTACATCTCAGACAGTAATGAGATGTAAAGGAGTGAACCGATGACCAAGCTGTAGTTTTGCAAATGTCTGAGGCACAGCTTGCAGGTGAGCTAGTGATGCTGCCATGGCTCTAAACTGATATGCCTTGATGGCATCTACAATTTGAATGCCTGCTAACTTATAGCAGTGTTCAATGCAGTCTGCTAGCCAGTTGGACAATACACATTTGGTCATTGCTATGTTTACTTTGTTGGGAAAAGCTTGAGAAGGAGACCGCGTTCTTTTGTAGTTAAATAAATACATAAAAAGGTTTGGCTATTTTATAGTTTGAGGTATGAAGGGTTTTCCCCCCACCTTCTTGTGCATGAGGCCTCATGAAGGATGTGGGTAGCACGATGGGTTGATTAATATGGAACACGGACACAACCTTTGGTAGAAAATCTTTGGGTGGTGCAGAGCACCATTCTATTGTGGAAGAATTGTATTCAAGGAAGATACTGAACTAAAGTCTGAAGATTGCAGACTCTTCTGTCTCAGGTTATTGCTACCAGGAATATCAATTTCCATGTTAGAAACTTGACAGAAGCCATCTCCAATGGTTCAAAGGGCGGCTTCATCAGTTGTGCCAGGACCATGTTCAAACCTCAATGGGGCAGGAGATTTTAGAACTGGCAGTTTAGTATTTATTTACTTAATGCACTTGTATTCTGCAATATCCAAAGTACATCAATCAGTGCAGTTCACACACATAAAAAAGAAAAAAGCCACACACACCCCATATAATGATCATTAAAACACAAAAATGCACAAATATTTTAAAATACATTAACACAGCAATATATTATCAGTTAAAAATCAAATATTCAAACAGTCTTAAAAACCTGCTTAAAAATCACTACTTTAAGCTGCTTTCTAACAAAACACAAAAGAACTTATACGCTTCATCCCTAAGATGAGCATCCAGTGTATTCTAAACTAGATGGCCCTGCAACTGAAAATGCTTTTTTTTCCTAGTTTCTTTTAAACTAGGAACATCCAAAAAATTCTGATCCACAGAACGGAGAGAACAACTATATTTTGTAACTAATTCAGTCAACAGAAAACCTTCTACATTTGTTGCTTTAAAAATCAAGGTTATCACTTTAAAATGTATCCTTTCCAGCAAAGGCAGTAACACAATACATAATATTGTAAACCAGTGAGTACCCGAGCTGCTGTGCGCTGTACTAGTTCAAGTACACTTAATTTCTTATGCAATCCCATATACAGAGCATTACAGTAGCCAATTCTGCTATGAACTAATGACTGAACCACGATTTGGAAATAAGATTTAGGTAACAATTATTTGACAGAATTTTTAATTTAACACACACACTCACACAGATTTAGCAATCATTCTAAAATGTGGCTTCATTGACAATCTAGAGTCTAAAAGTACCCCCCAATTGCATGCCTCACTTACTATTAAAAACAAAATCCCCAAGCCTAATTTCCAGGTGCTTCATTATCCATGCAGTTATGTCAACACCATGTAGCAAACCTTTTCTGGTTGATAGTTTTCAGGCCCTCAACTTCTCATTGAGCATTCAACATCCAACCCACCAGATTGAGGGAGAAAAGATTTGGGTAAACCAGACATCCCTCTTCTGGAGTTATTAAGTATGGATCTGACCCAAGAGGAATCAGAGGATGGCTAGAGAGCTGAACGAGATATGCAAACTAGAGACTTCTGGGCCATGCTGGAGCTATCAGGATTAGAAGGGCCTTGTACTTCAGGATGTACGCTCTGGATCTAAAGGAGCAGTTCATCCTTTTCTCCTGTTTTAGCTGAATTTTCATTTCTTTTTTTGCATTTTAAGCATAGTGGGTGCCCCAGGGTTATTTCCCCTTCTGAATCAAATTAATGGCTCGTTCTTCCCCAAAGGGATAGGAGAAAAGCCACCAGTCACAGCAAAAAAAAATATGCAGCTGAAATATATTTGGTCTAGTTGCAGTCATTTTGAAGACAGAATGTGTCAATAAGTAAATCAGAGTTCAGGAAGGTAAGCTTCTTTTGTTTTATTAAAGCAGCAGTCTCACAGAAAATTAAACTTTACTAAATTTGCGTGAGGCAGTCAGTGATGTTTTACCTCGAGTAGTACTATATTGGCCAAATTATAAGAGGTTTTGAGTTTCTTCTCTGTTGTGCATGTGAAAAAACCTCATCTTATAATTCAACTAACTTACCAGCATGGGAGCCCCCAACCACAAAGAGTGACAGTGCTCACAGCACGGTTGACCAGTTGCAGGGGACCTGATAATCTGAACCCTGCCACTTTTGGGGCTGCCTCTGCCTCAGCTGCACGTGTCTCTCACAAGCCCAGCCACCTCTGCCACTCTGAGCCTTGAACTAGATCTGTGAATCCCAGGCTCCACTGCACCATGTCCTAGGCTAGATTAGTGCCCCTCACTCTCAGGGGGGGTCACTTACTACTGGGACTTAGTTGAAAATTGGGGTATAGCCAGTGCAACAGAAGTAGGGGCTCGGGAGGCAGGTAAGGAAAGTGCTGCAAGTGCTACTGTACTGATCTGCATATAAAAAACGGATTCATCTTGTACTCAGGTCAGTACAATACTATGACCAATTCTTTTATTACCAAGTCTCTCAGAATTAGTACAGCTCTCCAATTTCTCCTTTTACGATGTGAAAACATCATCAGCCTTACAATGAGGAGGACAGAGGTATGGGGAAATTACAGAAAACCTGAGTAGAAAAAGAAAGCCGAGCATGTCCAAGCAGGACAACCAAAATGGTCTTAGTTTAATAAAGGGGGGGAAACACAATGCAGAAATTACCTTTTCGGCAAGGAGAACTTATTCCAAGAATCTGAGCTGGAAGTGGAGCAGTTCAGTACACCGGCACTTGTCCCTGCCCCCTCCCCCCAGCAGGTCAATTCTGCATTCCCTACCCCGACTCCCCATCCCGCCAACCTACTCGGCACTCTTCGGCTTCTCACCAACAGGAAAGAGGATGTCGTTTCAACACGCAAGCCCCCTTTGCTGCTTGAGCATGAGGCAAGACCATGGTTAATCACGAAACCTGCCGGAACCAGTATGTGCCAGGGGAGAGTCGACATTTAAGCAGTGCCTCTCTGCCACTACTGGATGGAGGAGGAGAGAAAAATTCAGAGAGCTTGAAGAGAGATGAAGAATGGAGAAGGGAATTAAAAGCTCCAATACATGCAAAGGAGGGCCAGAAGGGTGAAAGAGCAAGAAACTGGAGGGGACTCCCCCCCATATACCATTCAACCCTCGGAAAGTGTTAGTCTTCTAGTAGACGTGTTTCTTGGACGCACTGTTGCTCTAAAACATGGGGGTAAAAAGAATTTTTGCAGAGCCAGACAGGGCTGCTGGGCAGAAAAGTCTAAACTAGAGTCTTCTATTTAGCAGCATGGAACAAACATTTCAAGATTTAGAATATTTACTGGGACTCCCACTGCTTAGCAGTTTTCATCCATTCGACATTTATCTACAAGCTAAATCAGTCACAATGAAACAGATAAGAAGCAACACGTTCTCCCTCTTTGCAGCTGAAGGTCTCAAGGGTGCCTCAGCTTTATATAACACACTACTATAAACTGCATTTTCCACACATATCTCAGTATGAAATAAGAACCAAACAGTTTTGATTTACTAAATTCTCCACTCAGCTCAGGTTAGATAAGTTATCAAAAAGCTTTTTACCTGGAGAGCAAGAAGGAATCGGAGGGCATGTGGGGGGTGGGGGAGAAGGGTTACCCTCATCTTTCCTAACCACAAGGTCTGGTCTCCAGGGTGTTGGAACCAGGAATGGCTTAGGTAAGAGGTCAGATAACCTGGACTAACATAAGAACACACAGGCAGAGACCAAAGCCCTAGGAGGAATGGATTAAAAAAATAAATCTCTGAAACCAGATCCTCCCAGCAAAATGGACTGATTGCAGGAGCAGTAAAAAAAAGGGTTGTTAGAAACAAGGAGGCTGTTCCCAGCAACTTGAAGATTGCCAACTTCTTCCTGCTTTCTGACTCTGGACTTGATCTGCCTGTCTGCAGCCTTACCTTCCCCCTGCACCTACCCACCTTAGTTTGCAACTAGAACTAGTCGTTCCCCTATTGCCAAGATCAAAGCTAACCTGTGTGTCTGTTATCCAGTATATCCTGGTCAATGCCTAGAAATAGCACCCACCTGACCTTAGAGACCTCGCAAGTACATCCTGCACGAGATCTGACAGCAGCTATGAAAGCAAATACATGGGGAAGCCATGCACACCTCGAGACCTGGGTTCATAGGGGTTGATTTACTGGTCTCACGCCACCCATGCAGGACTAACACCAATAATTCAACAAAATGTCATCTACGAGCACTGTTCTGCTTCTGCTGAAATCATTCACATGCAAAACCAATCAGCACGCCTTTAAACTTCACAGTTGAGAGCTACATAAACACACTCTACACAAATGCAGCTTTCCAACACGTCATTTAACGAGTCTCAACAGCCCTGCTTGACACTACTGACAGGGTCACATGTGAGAAAAAGCTTCATGTTTTTAGATTCCACCCAGCAGATGTTGCTAATATAGCAATTCATGGCATCCACCTACTGAAGGACTGGATGAGCCAATGGCACAAGCTCCACTACTGAGGTGTGGGATTTCGAAATGGGTTTACCAGCAAATTGGTTTTCTAACAGGGACATAGTCGGGGGTCGGTATGATGGTACAACAAAATTTTGAAAAGTTTTATTTTAGCAGGGTTTTTTGATTGTTTTTTTTAATTTTGACAATTTCAGTCTTTGCTTGCATTTGTTTTGATACCGATTTGAAGGAATTGAAGCTCTGATGCATGTCACAACAAATCTGTTTACAGCTTTACAGTCACTGGAGCTGAACAGGTCCAACGACCTCGCTGTTTCAGTTTTCAAATCTCTTTCTTGCTGCACCAAGGATGAAGACAAAACAACCACTCTCATTTTACCAAACCAGGACATTAGGGATACTTTTTTTGAGAACGTGAAAGATGTCTTTTGAAAGATTGAAAAGAAGAAAAAAAAAAGTGTTCTTCAAAGAAACGTGTGTTATGACATCTGATAGACAAGGATGCAACTCCCTAAGGCACATGCTGAAGGCTCTGTAGTTTATGGCCAAGGAGTGCAAGGACATCCTTCCAGCCTCTGCAAGTCTAAGCACTGGACTATGTAAACTCCGTTTGTGCCTTGTCATAAAATGCAATCTCTTGCATGACAAAAGCAGTGGCTTAATATAAAGGGACAAATATCTCCTCACTCGCTAAAAATCTGAAAACAGCAATAGTACATATTTAAATAAAAATGAAATCAAAGAATAAATGTTGCTAAAAAAATTTTTTAGAAAGTAGAACATATAAAATATTTTATCCTAACATTTGCCTTGGATATTATTTATCCAGGAAATCAGGGCTTATGAGTAACTCACAGAAAAGAAACCCTATTGCGGCTCTCAGATCTGTCTCAAGCCGCCTTCAAAAGCAGCTGTGCCTACTAGAGACAGAGCTAAAATAGTCAATACGGCTTTACTTGCCCCCATAAAGGAACTTTTCTTTATTTTTTCTGATTTTTAAATTTGTGTTATAATTTAAATTGGTGAACAAGAAGGCATTACAAATGCAAAGCAAAATTCTCAGCAACTCAATGCCCAGTTACAGTAATACTTTCCACCCCCCATCAGAACAAAAGAAACAAGTGGCAACACCAAGCAGAACAAACTTGCAATTGTAGATCCCACGCAAGTCTAATGCTTTTCTAACCAGGACTTATAAAAGGTCCCCAAATGTGAAACTCTGAAAGAGCATCCTTCTTAAATCGCAGTGAATTTCCCCAATGGATAGCCGCAAACCATTGGCACACCAAAGGATAGATTTAAAAAAAAAATACACGCACTACCCAGTGCATGCACATGGACGCACGATTTTATAACCTGCGCCCGCACGTTATAAAATCTGGGCCGGCGGGGGGGAGAATTGCCCAGTTTACACGTGGCAACGAGATTGGAGTGGACTGGGAGGGAACTTTCCTAACCCCCTACCTACCATCCCTCCCTCTTCCCCAACCCCTTTGAAGGCCCTACCCTTTGTTATTTTATTTCGGAAGTTACGCCTGCATCCTGCCGGCACAGCGGCCTCCAGCTCCTCCCCGTCCATGGGATTGCTCCTCGATAGAGGCCTGGCTCTTGTGCGCGTAACGAAGGTTACGCCCGCGGCTGGGCCTCTTCTAAAATGCACACAAGGCCCAGCCACGCACATAACCCCCGTTTTCCTCGCGCAGGGGATTTAAAAACAGTTATCTGCAAGTATATGGAGAGTAATAGATTTTTTTCCAGACAGCTGCTAATGAACATCTGGCAGCAATAAGAATCTGCAAGAGTAGATGTTGCAGTAGCTTCAAATATCCTTAAAGGCCATAAATGTGTTTTAAAATATACCATTACTGTTCTCATACATCTCAGATCCACTAAAATCTGAAGCTGCCTGTAATATTTCTGTCTCAGTTTTTGCAAAACAATTTACAGCATCCCTGGACCACTCCACCTCATATCCTTGCTGTTCACCAGTGCCAACTTACATTCCACAATGCAAAAAAAGACATGGCTACAAACTGAAGAAACTCAAGATGTGCTCTGACAAGTCACATTCAAAACGGATCCTCAATTATTATTAAGGCTGCTTTGGTGTTAGTTCCTAGAGACATGGGAGCAAAAGGATTGGCTGGATTACCCAGAGGGGTAGAAAATTACCATTGGCCTCACTTAAGTTTGATGAAAACCGCGTGAGCAAGCATTTACAAAAACAGCAAACACAAAAAGTTAACTGAAATGAAGTCTTCCAAAATTTTATAAGCACCTTAGTTTTCAAATGCTAAAGACTAAGATAGATTTAAAACTGAGTGACTGACTTTTTTTTTTTTGTTTTAAACCTGTCCAAAAAGCAAGAAAACAGTGGAAAGGCGTAAAATTCAAATCTCATGGACAAGAAACGAATGAAAAGCAAGGCCATTAGTGATGAAAACTAGGATGCAATCTCTAGGACTCAGGAGCCTGCATTCAGAAGGGACGAAGACTAGAACTGGAAACTCCCACATAACCTAGGGAGGGGCAAGACATGCATTCTTAGCACCAGTCATGTGCCAACTCTCATCACTCCAGCTGTTAATGAAAAGACATCAGCTGTGCAGCTCCAACAGGAAAGGGAAGCTAGAGCACTTACAAAGATTGAGAACCTCAATGTGTGTTTCTTTATAGCATATATTCAATATAGCTGCAACAGGTAATGCACCAAGGCTGAGCAGCAATAATGGAACATTTACCAGTGACCAGGAACGTACCATTGGAGAGCCAGATAGAGCTCTAATACACTACACTAACCTTCACCTTATGAAATAAAGTGAATCATGAGCCAACTTATAAGACTATTGGATCTTTGTCTCTGTCTTGTGTTGTCATACAAACACAGCATAATGGTTTTACGCAAGCTGTATTCATTTTTCCAAACACTGGTCCTTACTGAAGACTATGAATAGATTGTACTTAGCCCTCCTTCCTGATGCGTACACACACACACAGAGAAAAAGCCTCCCCAAAGTAAAAACAAAAAAGAAAATGTCATCTTACCATCAGCTTTGGTGAAGAATTCTGTCCTGAAGTAATCTAAAAAGAGAAATAATAAAATTAAGTAGATTTTAAATCTTTTTCCTTAAAGTACTGTGCATACAATCCTGAAATCACCTCAAAATTATTCAAAATATGGTGCCTTCTAAACTTTAAATGTATGCACGGGTTGCCCCTTCCCACCTAAATAAATATCAAGAGCAGATTATAGAACGGAAAGTGCACATTGCTTGCTGCCCCTTCTCTGGAAAGCTATGATTCAATAGCCAGCTGAGTCATACCATGCCTGATGCCAACGGGCAAGTGTACAACAGAAATCACTTGCCCAAAAAAAAAAAAAAAAAAAGGTGTGTGAACTCTTGGATGGTAGAAGCCAGGGAATTTGTTTCTTTTGCTTTTTTTTGCTCTTTCCTTGCTTCCCCACTCTCTGCAGCCTCTCCCCATCATCCAGCCAGCCACCCTTCCCCTACCATGTTACACCACTTCTATGAAGAGTGCCAGCAGGAGGCAGTCCTGGGTCACAGTGCTGCCCCTGAAGCTCCGGCCCAGTCATACTGAGACTCTTCTCAGGCCCAAATTAGCAATGTCGTCTTCTTGGGCATGCAGCAATACTAAGCACTAAATATTAGGCATATAAAACCTCCCCCCCCCCCCCCCGAGCATAAATTACTAATTTTGTACAGTGCAGCCTATAATTTTCCTTACACTAACTGAGTAGAAATCCTTTATGAGCAAGACTCTAAGGAACCTAATAAATTGCTTTGCTATAAGCACCAATCAGGAAACATAACACTCTCTCTTGGGGTTATCAAGGACAGGATTAGCCAGTTCTGGTTCTGCCCTATCCTAAATTTGAAGTTGGGAATCTTGCTATTCCTCAAGAAAAAAAAACCACTGCCAGTGTATGCACGTCCCGGGATGACACCAGGACCGGCTCAGCCTGTCCCACTTGGCTTCGAGACCTCAGCTTTGCAGATTTTTGCTTCTGTGGTTTCTTGCAAGCTACCCTCATCTGAGCCATCAAAAATAAATAAATAAAAGGTTTTGTAGGGGTTCTGTGTGATCATTCTGCATTCTGGAGAAGCCCATTTCAGTTTAGGGCATCCCATCCCAGTTACAATGACAGCAGGCTTGAACTTGACTGGGTTTTGGTAGTTTTATAAGCTTTGGAGTACATAGAGGGGCAGATTTTAAGAGCCCTGCTCGCCTAAATCCGCCCAAATCCGGGTGGATTTAGGCGAGCAGGGCCCTGCGTGCCGGTGCGCCTATGTTCAATAGGCGCACCGGCGCACGCAGACCCCGGGACTCGCATAAGTCCCAGGGTTTGGCGAGGGGGGTGTGCCCGAGCCGCGCGGCGTTTAGGGGGCGTGTCGGCAGCGTTTTGGGGTTGGGCCCGGGGGCGTGGTTACAGCCTGGGGCGGTCCGGGGCGTGGCCGCGCCCTCCGGACCGGTCTCGTCCCTGCGCTCTAGCGGCCCGCTGGCGCGCGGGGATTTACGCCTCCCTCTGGGAGGCGTAAATCCCCCGACAAAGGTAAGGAGGGGGTTTAGACAGGGCCGGGCGGGTGGGTTAGGTAGAGGAAGGTGAGGGGAAGGTGAGGGGAGGGCGTTAGAGGATTCCCTCCGAGGCCGCTCCGAAATTGGAGCGGCCTCGGAGGGAATGGGGGTAGGCTGCGCGGCTTGGCGCGCGCCAGCTATACAGAATAGATAGCCTTGCGCGCGCCGATCCAGGATTTTAGCGGATACGCGCGTATCTACTAAAATCCCGCGTACTTTTGCTTGTGCCTGATGCGCCAGCAAAAGTACGCCTATTCGCGCGGTCTGAAAATCTACCCCAGAGTGTGCATTAAATAAGCATTTCCTTTTAGAGGTTACCACTGAGGTCAAAATTTCACACTCATCCCTTTATTTTTTTTCTGCTTTAGTAATTTCAACAACAGAAATAGAAAACATAACCAAGCACTTTGCAGAAGTATCAGAACTCCACTCACTTCCAGGCCTTTATGTTAAAAAGAGGTGTGTTTCTATAGCACCTCTCTTTAAACTACCACTATAGCCCCTGGAACAGAAGGAGCAGTTTCTTTTAGAGTTAGGTTCTATCATTTGTAATTCGATGTTGTTCTTTGATGTAGAAGCAGCAACTAATTTAAGATTTACAACATTTCTTTTTCCCATGCAGAATTGTTGGTATATACACATAAATATCTACACACACACACACACACATACCCACAGTACCTATAAGAAAGTTATCTCTAGAACATATACTTCCTAGTGAGGTAGTGATAGGAAAGAGAAAGTGAAGAACATGCAATATGTTTGGGCACATTGGTGGCAGATGTGCCCAGCAACTTACCTAGCTGATACGGATATCTGGTATCCGATAGCTAACACAGGAATTTGAAAAACAAAATCCTGCAGATTTTGGTTGAGAGGGGCATGGGCATACAATTCAGACCATATCACAGCTTTAATCTAGCAATTGGTACAAAGAAGGGCAGTATGAAACCTACTCTGAACCCAGGAATACAATTTTTTAAAAAAGCACCCACAAAAGCACGAACCGTGAGTGCTCAATAAAGGTCAAGAGTTCAGTGTCTTTGCTAGGCTCCACAGCAGTGGCTTTAAACTACAAGGGGTACAGATCATTCTGGTAATAAAACACCAGATTTAAAAGAATAATACACCCCCCCCCTCAAAAAAAAAAACAAAAAATAAACAAACAGGTACTTGTGTTTACACCACAAACAAAAGTAGCTAAATTTTCTCTTTGTGGCTGGGCCAGCACTGCAAAGGGTCAATGCACGATGAGCTCAACCCTCAGAGGCGGCAAAGCAACCACTCTACTTAATTCCCACAGATTACACAGAGAACCAACAACTGAATCCCAACGCAACGCCCAACCAGACAGTCCTTGCTGGATTTAGGGAAACCGTCCTTTTTGAACTGGCAGGTGGCTCAAGTTCTTTGATTAGAGGCTTTGCGTGACCATGACATTATATTCCTTACCTTGTGCTGCTCCATGAACTCTCGCTGCTTCCGTGCTCCTTCGTGTCGCCACAGCTTTAAGCTAACGATGGCACTAATGAGATACACAATCATTAAGACAAACAAAAAGATAATAGCAGCTGTCTGTCCACCTTCAATGCGGCAAAAGGATGCATTCAGAGGTGTATTAAATAACGGGTAGTAGCAGAGGCCACCTCGGTTTGCATCATTTACATAGACTATGGCAGCAGCCAAGTACAAAATGAATAATGCCAGATTTATGCCAAATTCCGTTAAAGGCCACCAGCTGGAGTCTAGAAGGATAGTCCGATAGTACATGGACATGCCAAGGACAAGGAGAATCACAGTCACTACCCAGGCCAACCCAGCGATCACCAATACAAATGGCGTTTTAGGTCCACTATAATAGTATCCGCCGTACATGCTGTTGGCTCCATAACTATACGGTTGTGAATATCCATACATGTTGTACCATTCATTGTCTTTATGGATGTAAGTGGTAACACAGGCAAAAACTGCTGCACCCAAAAGCAGCTCCACTATGCACAGAATTCTTAGCAAGCCTGCCCAGGACTTCATGTAGGAGTATCTCATATTGTATTCTTCTACTCGCTCACTGTAGGTTTTCACCGTCTGAGCATGATGTCCAAGAGATCCTAAAGAGTCTTCAGGAAGCATGGCTTCGGTTTCTTTCCGTGAATTGTAGCTCCCTCCGGACCCACCGTACGGATCCTTGTAGGAACTTGGCGCTGACCTTTGGTCTTGGGTGGAACCCTGTCCTTTCTGTAATGGAACAGCATGCCCTGGAGAGGGAGGCGGAGAACACTCGACACCGTCAGAAATGTAATTTATGTCCGACATGGGCCTGTCCCACTGTTCCTCTCTTTTTCCCTTGAAGAAGTTCTTCCAGGAATCGGGAATAAATCGCCTTACCGGTCTGAGGTCAAGAGCTGTGGCGGGCTCCTCACCATCGCTGGGATAAAAGTCATGGCCGAATGGAGGCTGCAGTGGCAGGGGTGGTGGCGGCAACGGGTCCCCACTTCCAGCCAGCTCGCAGTCTTTCAGACTCTGAAGAGTCCGTCCCGTCTCCTCCGGAATGGAAGAATCCACAGGAACCTCGTCATACTGGGCAGGTCTTTGCTGTTGCCGTGCTGCCCTTGACCCCCGCCCTGATGAACCACCTCCAGACATCTATCCAAGAAAAAAAAAAAAAAAAAAAAAGAATAGCAGCTTATTAGATCTCTTAGCAATTCCAAACACTCCTCAAGTTTTGCTTATAGGAAACAAAATTGCCAGTCTGTGATGGGTATATATATCCAAAAAGCTCTCTCTCTTTTTGGAGCTAGCATGAGAATTCTTTTTTCAGCATTAGAGAAAACAGAATTTTCTTAACTAGTTAAGGCCCACACAACTTTCTGGTTGCATCTTTCAGCACCAACCACACAGTAGTTCTTTCTACTTCCCAAAACAAAGCTTGCAGTTTTCCGAACAGAATTAAGAGTTATGATTTCTCTGCAAAACTGCAGTGTCAAAAGCCTCTTTCAAAGTTGCTATGTTAAAATCATCATTAGCAACATCTTTAGATTTCTTTATTTATAAAGCATTTGATATTCCACCTTTTCCAAGCTAGTCTCAAAGAGGATTGCAATCAAATTTAAATAAATTCCAATTAAAGTTGTGTCATTATTTACAATCAACAGGAAGCTAATTCAGCTGGCAAACGATTAAGATTCCCGTTTTCATTCTGATTTGTATAGCTTATGCCAGAGAAACCCAGAAATATTGTAAAAAGTGATTGTAAACATGCAGATTGCAAAGTGACCTCAGAGATAGCTCAAAGGTTTTCTTCTCAATGATTTTTTTTTATTTTTTCTGAAGCTGTGCTGACCCTAATCGAAACCCCCAGGCTGATGTCACACTTGAAAGAAACAGCACGGGTTCCCATTCCCAATTTGATTTTTAATTCCAGAGTTCAAAATTGATTCATCCATACGTCCAAGCACTTTACCCACTTTCAAAATCCCAGCCTTGAGAAATCAGATAATAGAAGTCGGTAGGCAAGTCATGTTGTTCTGAAAAGGTTGTCTTGTACGGAAAACTTCTGCCAAGGCCTGCCAATGCAAAAAAAAAACAAACACAAAACAAAAACACAAGATCTGTGCTCAGAATAGAAGAGAATCCATAGAACTTACTGCAGTTCAAGGCATTTTGAGGGAGGATAACTGCTCTCCTATGCATCATCTTGGTTACTAGAAAACACGAGTTAAAACTACACTGAAAAGCCAGCATAACAACAATTTATTTCCCCATCAATAGCAGAATCTACTCTTTGCTTTTTCTTGTTAGCCCTAGCCACCAGTTTCAATGTGCCTTGTGCCTACAGAGCCTGCAAAAGTCACTCAAGATTTCACAATTAAAGATTTAATCATCAGAAAGCCAGGCCAGCCCAGTAGCTCAGTGGAAGATCTGGATTTAATTCCAGGGCCTGGCTTCTGCTCCCTGGGCTGAACAGGGCTGGGGATATTGTGGTAAAATTATTCTTAGCCAGAGGAGGGAAAGTCTCAGTGACCCATTGGTTGAACTTAAGAGTTCCAGAAGGAGCCAAAGTCTGTGGACTCTGGTCAAGAGCAAAACTTTACAGATGTGCATATTCACAGAAACAAATCAAGACTGTAACCTAAAATATAATACATGAAAATGTACTGTTATTGTCTAACACTACAGTGGAGTAAAAACTGATCCAGCAGCTTTTTAAAATATTTATTTATTTATTTTTAGATTTTTATATACCGGTGTTCCTATATGAAATAAAGATCACATCGGTTTACATTGAAACAGAACATGAAAATTGCCAAAAGGCATTACATAGAACAAGGTTATGAAACTTGGAACAGTGTACATAAGTTCAAAATTTAACAATAACGTTGTAACATTGATGACCAAAAGATAGAGGAGGAAAAAAAAAAAAAAAAAAAAAGACTTAAACAATTAAGTTGACAGGTCTTATTGAGCATAAAAATTATAACGTATAAGTGAGAAAGTCTCAAGTGTCCTGCAGCAAGAGATTAGATACCGAAGTAGGTAGTGGTATGGAAAATGGGAGTTTGTGAAGAAGATATGTTCTTGCTGGTTGGAGGGGAAAAAATGATGATCATGGTCCTGGAAAAGCTTGGCTAAAGAGCCAGGTTTTAAGTTTTTTTTTGAATGAAGAGTGGCAGAACTCAAGCCGAATGTCTGGTGGGAGCGCATTCCATTGAATGGGGCCTGCTGTAGATATGGCACGTTTATGATATTACTGTAAGTGAACATTTTAATCATTTTAATCATCTAACCCAGAAGACTGTTTGGAAAACATTATAAAACTCGGGTCTACTACAGATTTTGAATGTGGCCCTGCAACAGCAGGAACTTACTGCATAGAAGTCAGTCCTGCAGCAACATTAGAAACCTACTTTCATCACCACAATATCACTGGACTGAGTTAAAAGTACCACATCAGAAAGTATATATAAAAGGGCAGATTAATAAAGCACAGTTTCCAAAATCACAACTTCTTCTATAAGTGAAGAGAGTGTTCACGAACAACATGCTAAACAAAATGGTGCTCAAAGCCATCAAATAAGCCACAAAACTCTGGAGAACCAAGTTCTGCATTGATTGCCTGGTGGCTACTTTACATCAGTTTCATATTTCAGATGTGGGAGTTAATTCCTATTTCTCCTCGGCCATCTCCCTCCATGACATCATATGGGCTGACTGCTACATCAGGGAAACCCTCATTATGCACACACAGTCAAGGGGTTTGGACTTGGAGTCACTCCCGTTGGGAATTCTGGGCCCATGTTCTGCTCCTTACGAACCTCCTCTCCCCCCAAAAGAGTCAAGAAAAGCAGGGCTGCCATCCACAGAGGCTGGGTGATGAGCTGTGGTCTCTTACTGTGTCCTGCTCAGATTTGAAGAGCAGAGGCTTGGATTAAAAGTTTTCATTCATGGCTGCTGTGATCTCGCTCATTGTGGAGATCAAACTCAGGCTCTTAAACCTCTTGATATAAAAAGCCATCAGCTGCAAGGAATCTCCATCAAAGCCTGATATATACAAAAAAAGCAGCCAGTCATAGCATAGGCCAGGGGTGGCCAACTCCAGTCCTTGAGAGCGACAAACAGCCCAGGTTTTCAGGATATCCACAATGAATATGCCCTGAGAAGGGCTACCAAAATGATAAGGGGAATGGAACAGCTCCCCTATGAGGAAAGACTAAAGAGGTTAGGACTTTTCAGCTTGGAGAAGAGACGGCTGAGGGGGGATATGATAGAGGTGTTTAAAATCATGAGAGGTCTAGAACGGGTAGATGTGAATCGGTTATTTACTCTTTCGCATAATAGAAAGACTAGGGGGCACTCCATGA
This sequence comes from Rhinatrema bivittatum, assembly GCF_901001135.1. Taxonomy (NCBI): domain Eukaryota; kingdom Metazoa; phylum Chordata; class Amphibia; order Gymnophiona; family Rhinatrematidae; genus Rhinatrema; species Rhinatrema bivittatum. The sequence continues at coordinate 681,540,695 of NC_042615.1, read as the reverse complement.
AGTTAGCATGTGGCACATTTAAAACTAATCGGAGAAAGTTCTTTTTTTTGTGTGTGTAAATGCTTTTATTGGTAAACAGAGGAAAGCAGTAAATACAATTCTAGCAACAGTAGATAACATTCTCTGCTTCACCATTTAACCTTCACCCTAACTCCCCCCCCCTCCCTCCTCCTTGATATAAGATCTTGCACATAACATAGGTACATCATGAAAAACGTACACAAGACAGGAGAAAATTTAAACACATAGAGTCCATATTGAGTGAAAGAGAATCATATTGGAATGGAGAACTAGTAAGGAGAAACCTTCAAGATAAATTGTTCATGTACAAGGAGCCATACCCCAGGGAACCAATGGTATTAGCAGACCATTGCTAATGCAATGCACTCGCTCTTATTCTCCATCATATAATAGGATAGAAGCCAATATCAATGCTGCATAGGTATTATACCGTTCCATCCGCAAGGCTAGCAGCCCAATCTAGATATGGTTGCCAGATGGACTAGAATTTAGGGATGGTGTGATGTTTCTCTGCCGTCATCCGGTACATTGTACACACAGTGTCCATTTGTGCTAACACCGCTTTCAAAGAAGGACAACGAGGCGCCTTCCATTCTTTGGCTATTACCATCCGAGCTGCAATACATCCCTGAATAAGGAGGGGATGTAACATATCTTGGCCTACTGGTTCAGCGTTATTAAGCAGAGCTACGTCCAAAGTGAGATGTATAGATTGTTTAAGGATGAGGGATATCTGAATTTCAAGCTGCTGCCATAAAGGATGTACGCAATCCCCCGACCACCACATGTGGATATAGGTACCAGTGGCGGTGCATCCTCTCCAGCACAGTCCCGATTGTGAGGGTGTTATTTTGGCTAAACGTTCCGGAGTCAAGTACCAACGATATAGCTGTTTTCTACCAGTGTCACTGAAATAGAAGCTTTGCTGAGTTGTAGATACACTTGTTCCCATTCATTGTCGGAGTAGGTCTGTGGTAAGTCTACAGTCCAAGCTTTGATGTGGGTGGGGGTAAAAATGAGTTTTGCATTTAGTAATTGGTAGATCTTGGTAATCAAACCCCGGATTGAAGAAAAGGTAGAGCAGTACCCTTCGAAAAGAGATTTTCCCTTGCCCAAGCAACTGTTGGGAAGTGCAAAAGTGGCGTATTTGGGAGTATGCTAGATACTTAGTGGGAGGAAGATTATACTACAAACTCACAGTCTCAAACGATAGAATATCGTCTCCCCCCCAAACATGTTCAAATTGGGCGATTCCCCTGTTACGCCACCTTGTAAAAGACTTGTGTCCGAGGCCAATAGGAAAAGAGGTATTATGAAAGAAATGCGAAAGATGGTAACAGGACTTGATTCCTGCAAGACACGCCTTCCACCTTTCCCATAGATCAATCGAATGTTTGGTAGTAGGAAGTAGATTGGTCCAGCAGCTCCATGTTTTCCTGGACTGCAACGCCATAGCTGCAAGCGGCATAGCTGGATGCTGGGCTTGCTCAATGATCGCCCAGTGTTTGATTTCAGTGGTCTGATGCCATATGATTAAAGGTCAAAGCTGTGCTGAAACATAATACCAGAAAAGATTAGGGACACCTAAACCCCCTGTTAGCTTGGTTTGGTATAGGACATATCTATTAACAAGAAAGTTCTTTTTTACTCAAAGCACAATTAATCTCTGGAATTTGTTGCCAGAGGATGTGGTTAGTGCAGTTAGTATAGCTGTGTTTAAAAAAGGATTGGATAAGTTCTTGGAGGAGAAGTCCATCACCTGTTATTAATTAAGTTGACTTAGAAAATAGCCACTGCTATTACTAGCAACGGTAACATGGAATAGACTTAGTTTTTGGGTACTTGCCAGGTTCTTATGGCCTGGATTGGCCACTGTTGGAAACAGGATGCTGGGCTTGATGGACCCTTGGTCTGACCCAGTATGGAAATTTCTTATGAGATAAATTTGATGTGCATACAATGGAGGCAGTGCATGCAATCTCATGCATATTCATTGTGGATGTCCTATTGCTGTTACCATTTCCAGTACCGGCAGAACTTCCTCCCGATGTCAGCGTGATTCCGCATCCGGCACCCCTGTCCCCGTGACCGCCAGCAGCGCGCCTTCGCCCCGCACGGGCTCGGTGTTCTCCGAGGACGTCAGAAAATCATCCCTGACGCTGGAGGCAAGTCTCGCGCCTCGGACACGCCCCCTGACGTCAGACGCCGACCGGCTTCAGTTTGCGCGGGAAGGGATTGATATTTAAGGAGAGCTCCTTCCTGGGCTCATCGCTTCGGCCACAGTGCGTTTGGGGAGTGTTTTTGCTGCTTACCGTGCCTGTTGCTTCAGCTCCTGACCTGGACTGTCTTATTGGATTACTCTGCCTGCTGCCTGCCTACTGGATTTGTTTGCCTTGGTTCCTCTGTCTGCTGCCTGCCCTGACCTGGACTGTCTCATTGGATTACTCTGCCTGCTGCCTGCCTACTGGATTTGTTTACCTTGGTTCCTCTGTCTTCCGCCTGCCCTGACCTGGACTGTCTCATTGGATTACTCTGCCTGCCTACTGGATTTGTTTGCCTGGGTATCTCTGTCTGCTGCCTGCCCTGACCTGGACTGTCCGGCTGGATTACTCTACAGGCCGTATCCTCAGGATTGTCCCTTCTTGGTGTCTGAGAGGGTGACTTCAGTTCCTGTGCTTCCCGGGCTCCAGGTAAGCGGTCTCGACCCAGGTTCCACTTAACCACAGTAACAGTTGGCCGAAGCCATGGAACCAGTCGACTTGGCCGCACTTCAGGCTATTCCCGGGATGGCCAATCGAATTCAGCAACAACAGGGGGTCCTAGATCAAGTCACAGGGGTCTTGGATCACCTGGTTGCCCGAATGGATGCTTTAGCCCATACCCCGGCAATACCCATAACCAGTACCGCAGCGAATCCTACTCCTATTAGGATTCCTCCTCCGCCCCGATTTAACGGAACTGCAACACTTTGTAGAGGATTTATTAACCAGTGTCGAATGCACTTCTCGTTATAACCTGCTTCGTTTCCCAACAATAAAACCAAGACTACATTTATTCTTTCATTGTTGGAAGGACCAGCTCTGGCTTGGGCTTCTCCCCTTTGGGAGAGAGATGATCCTCTCCTCTCTAACCTGGATCGATTCTTAAAGGAATTCCGCCTTATTTTTGACGAACCTGACGTTCGACCTCAGCAGCGAACGATTTACTTCAGATCAAACAAGGTTCTCGATCCGTGGGAGAGTACGCCATCCAGTTCCGGACATTAGCAGCTGAACTCGCTTGGGGAGAGGATAGTTTGCTGGCAATTTTTCGACAGGGCCTTGCGGAGAACATTAAGGATGAACTCGCTGGCAGAGACCCCCCTGAAACCTCGGAGGACTTAATCCGTTTATCTATCCGACTAGATTTACGCTTCCAGGAGAGAACACGAGAGTGAGCTGCTTCCCGAAGGACTTTTCATCTACCTCCAACCTTTCAGCAGCCTATTTCTGTCCCACCTGCCGCAGAAGCTTCGGGAGGGACCGATGAACCGATGCAGATTGACAGGGTTCGACTAACATCCGAAGAACGCCACAGAAGGAGAGTCAAGAATCTCTGTTTATATTGTGCTGGGGCAGGGCATTTCGTCAATAAATGTCCCAACAAGGCGGGAAACTCCCGGACCTAGGATGGGTGGGAGAGGCCTCCCTGGGTCCCACCATTTCCTCTCCTCAACTACTACTTCCAGTTACCCTTTGGCTAAAGGAGGAAGTTCATTCATTTCAGGCCTTCATAGATTCGGGAGCGGCAGGCAATTTCATTCAGGAGAGACTGGTCAAGTTATATCAGATACCGGTCGAACCTTTAGCAATTCCTCTCTCAGTCACTTCAGTGTCCGGGCATTCTGTAGGAACGCGAATCTGTTACGTCACCGAACCCATCTTACTCAACACGGGAATATTGCACCAAGAACGCATCCAGCTATACGTACTTCCATCTTCCGTCAATCAAATCATTTTAGGCCTACCCTGGTTAAGGATTCATCAACCCCGTCTGGATTGGGCTTCATTGCAACTTACCTCCTGGAGTCCTTTGCTTCAAGAACTGTTTAACGTCTCTTCAAAGAACTGCCATCCAGACCACGCAACTCTCCTCTAGTATTCCAGCTCCCTATCAAGACTTCGAGGATGTTTTCAGTAAACAACAAGCAGAGAATCTACCACCTCACCGACAGTATGATTGCGCTATAGATCTTCCGGAAAAGATTCCGCCCAGAGGGAGAATTTATGCGCTTTCAGAGCCTGAATCCGAGGCGTTACGACAATACATCAAGGAGAATTTAGCTCGGGGTTTTATTCGACCTTCAACATCCCCTGCTGGAGCAGGTTTTTTTTTTGTTAAAAAGAAGGAGCTCTCCTTAAATATCAATCCCTTCCCGCGCAAACTGAAGCCGGTCGGCGTCTGACGTCAGGGGGCGTGAACGAGGCGCGAGACTTGCCTCCGGCGTCAGGGATGATTTTCTGACGTCCTCTGAGAACGCCGAGCCCGTGCGGGGCGAAGGCGCGCTGCTGGCGTCGCGGGGACAGGGATGCCGGAATCACGCTGACATCGGGAGGAAGTTCTGCCGGTACTGGAAATGGTAACAATTGCTTTAAGGCATAGAACACTTGGCCTAGTTGATATTCGCCAAGGATGTCACAGAATAATTATGCTGGCAAGCCTGCAACCTCTCCAGATCAACTGAGTCTTAAGCCAAGTGGAGTATGTCATCAGCTTAAGCTGGAAGTCACATGCAAGTCCAGTTCCTGTAGTACCAGCCTGGTGAGCTCCCCCACAGGGAGCATCCTTGGTGCACTCCTTGACTAAATGCCAGTGGTGCTATCAAGGACCAGTTAATCTTTACTAGGCACTCCACACAGATGTACAAAAGCTGAAGCAGCTCCATTTAACATGTGTTGAATCCAAATGCCTGCAGTGTTGGCATAAGATAACATTGATCCACCTTGTGAAACACCTTTTCCTAATCATGTGTCAACAAAGCAACTGACAGACCAGTCCTATGATCAAGATGAATAAGATCCCATACCAAAAAGATGTTATAGTCTGGTCTGGGATCATGTAGAATTTGTCAGGATGAATCACCTTAACCAGCACAGTCTTTAGCTGCAGTGAAATTAGCAAGTTTGCTATTTAGAGTGTTTTCCATAGATAGGATGAATTAGCCATTACATGTGGGTGATGTCATCCGGTGGCACTGAGCTCATCTCTCTAAGATAGTAGAGGAAACCATTTTGGTCTTTATCTGCTATCATTCACTATGTTACTACGGAACATGTGTGGGAATTTCCACATGGGCATTGCCTCATGAGCCTCCTCAATCAGTACTAGAACTAAATCTAGCCATGTGATCAACTCTCCAGGGAAGCAGGTGGGAATTCCATGGCTAATTCATCCTGCTATCTATGCAAAACACTGTTTATGGTAAGCAAGCTTGCTTTTTCCTGTTGATACATACACTGAATTAACCATTATATTTGGGGAGTCCCAAGCTGAGAGTTGTAGCAGAGCACTTACTTAGTAAGCAACCCAGTCCCCATCATGGAGTGTGGACTACAGTGAAAACAGTTTTCGCAAAACTACTTGTCTGAATTTACTGTCAGCCTTTGAGATCATATCAAGATAATAATAGGATGTGAAGGTATGAAATGAAGACCAAGCTGCAGCTATGCAGATGTCCTCAATAGGCACGTCACGAAGATGAGCAAAAGGCAGCCTTAGCTCTCACTTGGTGAGCCTTAGAGTCTGCGAGCTGTAATTAGACTAAATCATAGCAGTTTTGAATGCACTCAGCTAACCAATTAGATAAAGTTCGTTTGGTGACCACAGCTCCAGCCAGTTCGGGGCATAGGAAGTGAAAAGCTGATTGGTTTGATGATGTGGCAGAGTCCTCCCTTTTGTAATATGCCAAGGTCTGTTTGCAGTCCAAACTATGGAGGGCTTTTTCGCCTTCATAAGCAATTGACCTTAGGAAAAATGTAGGCAGAACGATTGATTGATGTGGAAGGCAGAGACTACCTTTGGAAGAAACCTGGGGTGAGTTCAGAGTACTACCCTGTTGGGAAAAAATGGCAGATATGATGGATAGTGAACAGCCTGGAGTGCACAGATTCTTCTAGTAGAAATGATCGCAACTAGAAAAATCACCTTCCAAGTTAAAAATTTTAGACAAGAAAGTCGAGTAGAATTCCCAGGCTCTCTTGTGAATGCTCTCTGGATCTGTAAGGAGACCCATCCACAGAGAGAAGGCAGGCCATCTGCTTCTTGGCTTCTCCAACTTGTAGAAAAGGTGCAAGCCATGATCCATTTTGTAAAGAAACTGGATACATGACCTCACAAGATTCCCTAGTTTTAAATGATTGATAACGACCCAGAGGGTGCACCTCCTACTCCATACATGCCTTGCAGTCCCCGAGCACAGGCAAGTATTTCTCAAGATCAATCATTTCCTCCTACGTTGCATGATTTCAACAATATGCCACCTGCTAGCATCTTTGCTATGCTCCCGAAAGAGGACCTTGAGACAGACTTTCTCCAGAAAAATATGCTCTGTGGCTGCACTAGTCTTTCCAAAACTCCTGGACTGCAGTCATAAACCCCAGTCCTCCAAAGGGTTATTAGAGTGTGGATAGGTGTCTCAAGGTTCTAGCAATTCAGCCCACCATCATGGATATAGCACTGTGATCCATGAACAGTGCCAATCTAATATTACTGGGCTTGTGATTCCATGTAGCTAGATGGATAAAGCTGGCTGATCCAGGACAGAACACCCTACCTTACCTCACACCTCTCATGAAGGTGAAGAATGATGTTCCTACCAAAAATCTACCAGGAAGCAGCAGCAGATCAAGTCCCACAAGGCTGCTGGCAACCCTAGGTGCGGCTCTAGAGGGCATACATTTAAAAAAAAATAAATAAATAAATAAAAAATCACCCAAATCACATACCTTCATTGATATCCAAAATGTCAAAATAGGCCAATATCTTTTAGGCCTGCACTCCAAGCATACACATTGATATTAATGATACTGCTTTCAAGCTGGACCCAGAGATTAAGCAGACGCTCTGGCAAGGTGACTTTAGCAATAAGCATCTCAGGCTGCAAAGGCTCAGAACAATATGATCACCCCACAAGATGTAGAAATGAGGTGAATAAATAAATAAAAAAAGACAAACAAAAACAAACCACTGCTGTGCCACTCCAGTGGCCAATTGGCTTCATCTGCTGGAGTAGAATGGGTATTATGAAGGAGACTCACAATGTACTTCTCCTTTCACAAGCTGAATATCTGGAGTCTCTGGAGACCCTCTCTACAACCACTGCAAATTTTTTTGAGAGCCACGTCTGTCAGTTATAAATCACCACATACCTTACACTTAAGGCACTTGAGATGATTTTAGAACTTCTGTTCTGGATAGTTAAGTGTGGGGAGCCTGTTCTGGGGTATTGGATTTGGCAGCTCTCTCAACATCTGGAGAGAGCATGTTGGTGAGACCGCACCTTGAAAACTGTGAACAATTCTGGTCGCCGCATCTCAAAAAAAGATATAATTGCGATGGAGAAGGTACAGAGAAGGGTGACCAAAATGATAAGGGGAATGGAACAGCTCCCCTATGAGGAAAGGCTGAAGAGGTTAGGACTTTTCAGCTTGGAGAAGAGACGACTGAGGGGGGATATGATAGAGGTCTTTAAGATCATGAGAGGTCTAGAACGGGTAGATGTGAATCGGTTATTTACTCTTTCGGATAATAGGACGACTAGGGGGCACTCCCTGAAGTTAGCATGTGGCACATTTAAAACTAAATCGGAGAAAGTTCTTTTTTACTCAACGCACAATTAAACTCTGGAATTTGTTGCCAGGGGATGTAGTTAGTGCAGTTAGTATAACTATGTTTAAAAAAGGATTGGATAAGTTCTTGGAGGAGAAGTCCATTACCTGCTATTAAGTTCACTTAGAGAATAGCCACTGCTAATATTAGCAACAGTAGCATGGGATAGACTTAGTTTTTGGGTACTTGCCAGGTTCTTGTGGCCTGGATTGGCCACTGCTGGAAACAGGGCTTGATGGACCCTTGGTCTGACCCAGTATGGCATGTTCTTATGTGGTTAAGTGCTTTTTAATGGACTTATTTTTGTTTGCCAGCAATTGATTTTATCTGCAGTGTTTAGTAATGCATTTGTAAACAGCCTTTACCATTCCATTAAGGTACAGGGACCCAGCGTAAAAGTTTTTATAATCAGTTTGAACTGAGAAGTGCATCTCGGATAGGCACAGACCAAGTGCTGAAGCAACTCCACATCTGGTCATTTCTCAAGGACAAATTGAGGCTTCAGCCATAAAAATAAAGGATCTACTGCAAGGGATAATGGGCTTTGCAGTGCCTGAGGACCTATCATCCCCTGCCTCCGAGCATAATTTTGGAAAAGCAGCCTCTTAAAATGAAAGAAGTGCTTAGGATCTCCCTCTTCCCATCACCCTATGGCATGAAGGACTTCTTTCTCAACTTAATCTTTAAGAGCCCTTCACTTCCCTGATCTTGTATAACCAAGGTAAGAGACTCGTGCTCTGCTCAGCATTAGAGACAGGGAGAACTAAAAATGGTACTGCCAGCGCTATGGAGAATGCCTTTAACAATGTGTCAGTATGATTGCTTTCTCTCTCCCCCCAAGGATGCAGAGATGCCTTAACATGCCCTCTGGCATATAGGATGGCACATTCACTAGTATCACTCTCACTACTGGGGCGAGTAAAAATTCCTTCCACCATAATTCCATGGACTATAAGCATGGCAGCAAGCTACACAAGAATACTATTTTACCATACATCTTGCCAGACACCCCAATGGCCTCAGGACCCACTACCTGGGCCAGAGCCTTTGCAGGAGTCTAACCCGAGAGCCAAGCACCTAATCCCATGCTTCTAGCTTAAGCTAAGGTCCATCCTAAATGACACAGGGGTCCTGCCTCCCTCCCCCCACTAATTCTCCTGGAGGGCCATTCTTCACCATGCCAGGAGGAGTAGTCGTCTAGTGGTTAGAGCAGCAGGCTACAAACCAAGGAAACCAAGGCTCAAATCCCACCGCTGTTCCTTGTGACCTTAGGCAAGTCACTTTATCCTCCATTGCCTCAGGTACAAACTTAGATTGTAAGCCCTCTGAGGATAGGGAAATCCCTACAGTACTGAATGTAATCTGCTTTGAAGTGCTGAAAAGCGGAATATAAATAGTCACCACATAGGTGCTACAAAAGTAGATGGGGTGGGGCCTGCTGCTGTCGCGGATGAAGGGGAGACTCTGGTATGGAGATGTTCCTTAGCTTCTCCATCCAGGGAAGGCAGCCAACTTTAAGATGGAAGGAGGGGTGGTGCCAGATGAAGAATGGACTCTCTTGACCACAAGTGGGACCGAAAACTACAGGCTGGTCAGCCTCACCTTGGTAGTGAAAATATTAATGGAGACTCTGCTGAAGGAAAGGATAGTGAACTATCTACAAGCAAGTGGTTTGCTGGATCCAAGACAGCATGGAGTCACTAGGGGACAGCCTGTCAGACCAATCATCAATTTTTTTGATTGGATGACTAGAGAATTAGATCAAGGAAGGGTGCTTGATGTGATCTACTTGGATTTCAGCAAAGCTTTTGATACAGTCCTGCATAGGAGGCTTGTGAATAAAATGAGACGCTTGGGAGTGAGCACCAAGGTGGTGGCATGAATTACAAACTAGTTGACTAATAGGAGACAGCAAGTAATGATAAATGGAACCAACTCTGAAGAGAGAGTGCCACAGGGATCGATCCTGTTCACTATCTTTGTGAATGACATTGCAGAAGGGATAGAAGGTAAAGCCTGGTCTGTTTACAAAGGATACTAAGATCTGCAACAAAGTGGACAAGCCTGAAGGAGTAGAGAGAATGAAAAGTGATTTAAGAAAGCTTGAAGAATGGTCGAAGATTTGGCAGCTGGGATTCAATGCCAAGATGTGCAGAGTCATGCATCTGGGATGTGGTAATCCAAAAAAAGCTGTATATGATGGGGAGTGAAACACTGATGTGCACAGACCAAGAGAGAGACCCTGTGGTAATAGCATCTGGTGATGTGAAGATGGCAAAGCTAGAAGAATAACCAGCAGGAAAAAGGAGGTGATAATGTCCTTTACAGATCCTTAGTGAGGCCTCACCTGGAGTACTGTGTTCAGTTCTGGAGACTGTATCTCAGAATAGAGAAAGGATGGAGGCCGTCCAGACAAGGGCGACCAAAATGGTACGAGGTCTGTATTGAAAGACTTATGAGGAGAGGCTGAAAGATCTAAATACAATACAGAACTTCAGATACTGGAGAGGTTTTAATGTTGCACAAACTTCAAATCTTTTCCATCAGAAAGGAAACAGTAGGACTAGGGGGTCACGAAATGAAACTCCATGGGGGACAAATCAGAACCAACGTCAGGAAATATTTCTTCACGGAGAGGGTGGTGGATGCTTGGAATGCCCTTCTGGAGGAGGTGATGAAGAAGAAAACAGTCAACAAATTCAAAATGGCATGGGATACACACTGTGTATACCTAAATGCTAGAAAATGGATATGAAGAAAAGGGCACATGGGGGTAACCTACACGGATCGGCAGTTACTACCCTTAGCAGAATGCATGGGGATTACTATCCTCAATCAATAAGCCTTGATGTTTGACGCAACTGCAACTTTATTCCCCACTTTGACGATGGGGAAAAAGGGGAACTGGATACAGACAACAACAAACATGGGTCCTGACACACAGATGGCCAAGTCCCAAAAGGAAAGAATGTCAAGCAGCATTGTCTGAATTTTAAAGGCGGCTCCTCACCCAGTAAAAACATTGCTAGCAGTAATTTATGGGTTTGACAGTTGCTTGGTTTTGATTGATTATAAACATTATCATAAGGCTTGGGGGTAACTGCACGGAGTGTCAATTACTACCCTTGAAAGAAAAATGAGGGAATCTTGCACAGAGCAGCAGATACTACCAAAAGAAGCTTGCTGGGCAAACCATCTGGTCCTTTTCTGCCATCATTACTATGTTAGTATGACACCACAGTCACTGTCACAGCAGCAGGTAAAAAAACCAATAAAAACCACTGCAGCTTGGAGTACCCTGGATAGAGATGTTTCTATATCAATGCCAGGCAGAGTCTTATCAGTGTTCTACGCGTTGCAGTTTTCCATAATTTCATGTAAACGATGCACTTTTTTTAGGCAGCTGATGACAAAGAAACTGGCTTAAATGGTGCTGTGCCCTGAGAAGTTTCAGGTACAGGGTCTTGGGACCTGGATTGGCCACTGCTGAAAACAGGATACTGGATTTAATAGACCTCTGGTCTAACCCTGTAAGGCAAATCTTATATTCTTAACATTAGGAAGAGCGGGAGTAGCATCACCAATAGCCACCATAGTAGCACTAGACATCACTGCTGCTGGGGTGGAACCTGAAGACTCTAGGGCTGCAACTATTACCTAGAGTACGGCTAAACTGATGCGATTGCTGCAGCCTCAAGAGTACTGGCATTATTTCATGAATTGCATGTGTTAATAAAACCAATACAATGTACAATAAAATAAAATCAAAATAATATATAAATACAAAGTATACGCATAAAAATGGATAAACAATAAAAGTTTAAAAATAAATCGTTACAAACAAAACTTTAGAAAACAACCAGGACTTTAGTAGTTGCCTGAATTTCAGGCCCATGTCCAATGACAAGTTCCATTATGAGGGGGTAAGAAATTAAACACACCTCTCACATCTGCTCATAGATAATACCTTTAGGAGAGGGTAATTTCAAAAGTTCTTGTTGAGATGAATGAAGACTTTGTGTAGGATGGTATGGGACCACTGCTTGGCAGAAACAGGAGGGTGTATGATACTGTCATGCTTTAAAAGTTAAACACAAGATTTTGAATTGGACATAGGAGAATATCGGGAGCCAGTGAAGTTCCTACAGTAACAGGGATAAGACTATTTTTATTTGCCAAAAATAAGCTCATCAAAAGTGTTTTGAACTAGCAATTGAGTGCGATGCATGTCCATGAAAAAGGGCATTGCAGTAGTCTAATTTAAGAATTAATGTGCAAGTGAATGTTTATAAATCAATCGGAATCTACAAATAAAATGTAGGATAATTTAAAAAAAAGTACTGTATTAAGGAAGAAACATGAGGAATAAATGTCAATGAAGGTCAAGCTTAACCCCAACATTGTGACCACTTCTTTGAGTTCAATAGTATAACCAGCCATTCCTGGAGAGGGATAACCTTGCTGATTCTTGGTCTCACATTTTTTGGGGCTAACTTTTGTTTATTCAAAGTGAGCCAGTTTGAGGCCTTAGACAGACAGTTAAATTGTGTCAGATATTTTGAATTTATACAGTCATCTGTATAAAAATAGCACCCATAACCAAGGCTTTGTATTGGAGTAGCCAGGAGAGAGATATAAACATTAAATAGGGTAGGGATAGAAAGCCTTTCAATCCAGACTGTTTTGTTAAGATAGCCATGTAACTGACTCAGAATAGTAATACTAGAGCCAGCACTTCCCTTATCCTCAGGTCCAACTGGAGCCTGCCTGTTTCCCCACTGCCTACCTCTTTTCCCCATCTGGGCTGTTCTTGCACAATGACGATGCAGGCAAAGGAGAATGGGGGCAAAGTGCTCTCCTTTAAAAAAAAAAAAAAAGGAAACACAAACTGATTTTTAACAAGAGTGAGCTAACAGGTCGATGCAATAAAATACATCTGTATCCTCATCCCTTGCATACCCGATGCAATATTTAAATGAAAAAGAAAGCAGAGTGGCGTACAAAAAGGGCATGCTAAGGAGAAATGTGCACATCTGATGCTCAAATGTTTATTGCAGTGGACACACGAACATCTAAACTGTGCATTCCTAAAAAAAAGTGCATCGTTTACATGAAATTATGGAAAACTGCAATGCGTATTGTTGACCAAAAGGAAAGCAGTCACCCAAAATGTTTTAAGGTGTCCTTTAGCTAATCATCATTTATTTATTTATTTAAAGGCTTTTATATACCGAAGTTTAGCTAGATGCCTTCACTCCGGTTTACAGACAACAACTTATTACAATTTGGGAAGCAACTGTAGAAACATTATATTTCAAGTTATGGAACAACAGGTACTGGATCCACTGATAGAGCAACGAAATACAAGATATGGAACGACTTTCAAGATAAGTAACAGCTAGTGAAACCATGTAACAGGGAGGTGGAAAGTTATAATTGGATTATAACTTTGCTTGGCGCCATTACTTCCTATGTACATTTTTTTTTATTTTTTGTTTTAACACCAAATAACTAAATATATAACATAGTAACAATGGCAGAAAAAGACCAAATGGTCCATCCAGCCTGCCCAGCAAGTTTCATAAGGTTGTAACCGCCACTCAGTGCAGGTTTCAACCCTAAACAGAGACATAGGGGTAACTGCTCGTCGTGCAGGTTACCCCCAAGCCTTAATCTAAGGGTAGTAATATTTACAATCAGACATGCCGCTTCAACATGCTTCACGTTTGGTCTTTCCTACCCTACAAGGGGACATTTATTGCAATACAGAGGACCACATTTTTTATATTTCGCTTGAGCCCTTGACTGCGAGTTAACTTTACTCCACTTCCTGAGCTGGAGTTAATTTTTTGGAAAAAAAAAAGTGTATATTAAGCACCCAACTTTTGGGCTCACTTTCCTACACTGGGCAACAATATTTGATATCTTTATTTACAGGGAATGTAAACGTGATGGGTGCTTTTATTAGGTGTGTATTTTAGACACACTTATTTACTTGCTGCATGGGAAGTGCGCTCAGCCTACTGCACAGATTTACACGCAGTTTTGCATGCACCAGACTAGCACCCGATACAATGAGATCAGCATGTCCTAACTACTGTATAGCTGATTGCACTCGTCACACATGTAAATCCTATGAAGATGAGGGTATTACCCCTCCCCCCATGCAGAAAATCGCTGGGCACCCAATGCACACTTTTCAACGTGGCAAATTTAAATCCAGCCTTGGAGTTGACATTAAATCAATACACGAGTCAAGGGCTCAGGAGAAATTTAAAGAATAGTGTCCTATGTGCTTCCTACCACAGGTGAACAACAAAACAAAATACAAAGATAGAGCACCAAACGCGTGAGACAGGGAAAAACCTTTTTTTTTTTTTTTTTTTAAGTCTCACCCAACAATGCTGACCTCCTGCTGCTCCTGAAAGGCGATTAAGGCTCACAGCCCTCAAATGTTTCTTGGCTACTGATGCTGGTGTTGGTAAGGCCCACCAGGAGTTTTGGGAGGCCTTAAACAGAAAAATATGTAAATATAAAAAGTTGGATTTTACCTCTACAAATCAAGGGCGAGCGCATAAGCCAACAAGGAATAAATATACACAAATTTCTCTCTGAAGCTCCGCAGGGAGAAAAAATGAGACACATAAAAGCGGGGGGGGGGGGGGCTGCTGAAGAGCGCTCCCAAACTCTTCTCTCAACGCTTTCAGAGAGTGCCTGAAGGGTGGAAATAAAGTAAATAATATAAAGCATAACGATAAGCAGCAAACAATGCGAGGGAGTAAGGAAAGGAGAAATCAATCAGGCTTTCAGGGAGGAAGGTATTAAATAATACAAACTAAAAGAACGTGTCGGCCACAGAATAAAAGAAAGAAGAAATTAACCCGTGAGGCTCAAGAGAGAGCAGTACAAGGGAAGCAAACGAGTTTACACAAAACAGAAAGCAAAGGTTTCATACGCCTACCTATCCTAGATTTAATGCTTTTGTGCATATGGAAATAAAAAGAAAAGTGAACTGGAAACGAAAGGGGGGAAGTGTACTTTAAAAACGAGGGGAGGGGGGGGGGAAGTGTATTTTAAAAACGGGGGTGGAAAGATCTTAAACAAGTGAAATCAAAAACTTAAATCTAAAAAAGCCCCCCGAAAACTAAATTCATAAACGAAAAGGCACAAACAAAAATGAAATTTAGACATAACGCTAAAAAAGGATCACAATTAAGTTACCAGCGCTCTCGGTTGGTTGCCTTTCCCTTTCCCTCTCGGCCTCACCTGTTGGCTTCCGCCAGTTTCCGTCTCGCGCTCCCTCCTCCCCCAGCAAGAGAGAGGGACGCGGCGTTCTCTCGGTCACGTGACGGCCCCGGGAGTGACATCACCAGGTGCGTCCCACAGGTACAGACTCGCCTGCACATAAAAGCTCTCCTCTGCCGGCTGACAACCTTGGGACACTTGATTCCATGGCACGAATAGCAAGCCAAGAATTTTTAAGTGGTCCCACAAAAGGAGCAGGAAAATCTCTGTAATAATCTTGGATGGGGGAGAAGGAATAACAACAACATATGTTTCTGCCACCAGGCCAGAAACAAAATGCAACCCAGTGATCCCTCCAAGCTGCGCAGATGCGTGGTTATCTACAATTTCAATCTGTCCAAGGCACAACTTCTGTATTTATGCACAAGTCGGGAATGGGCTGTTTTCCAGTGCCAGCTTTTGGTTTTCTCCTGCCAGTCTGATGTGCCTGTGTGAGTCTTCTTTCCTCCATCTGTCTCCTTCAGCCAATCTGCTGAGCCTGAGTGAATGCTGGGGGCGGGAATCAGCTGAGAAGTAGTTTGCCCTGCTTCCAGGCTTTCTACATTTCTTACTTCTTACTGTGACCAGTCAGCTGAGGATTTACTCCTGTGGCCTGCTTCCAGGGGGAGCCTAGCAGAGCTGAGTTTGATACTGGAATGTGATGGCAGTGCCTCTTTCCTCCAGGCACAGGGGAGAGGAGGGAGGGAAGTGCAGTAGGCTGTGTGTTAGAGCCAGGGAATGTGTTCAGTGAGATAGATGCTGGGGAAGGGGAAAAAGATGATGGATAGATGCAGGGGAAGGGAGAAAAGAGGGAGGAACATGGAAGGGAGCTGGTATAGCAATGAGAAATGATGTGAAAGGAATCTGAGAAGGAGGTGGATGGAATGGGAGACAAAGGAATGGAGTGGAGATGGCGGTGCCAGAAAAGTTAGAGTGAGACGAGATGGTAATGAAGGGAAAAGATGAAAGCTGAGAAGAGAATGAGAGAGAAAGGGGAAGAGATAGAGCTCAGTCCCTAGGTGGTGGTGCTATGGTACAAAGAGCACATAATGGGGACCCCTTCCCCCATAAAAAAAAAATGCATACACCATGCCTCCCCTCCCCCCATAAAAATTAGAGCATATATGGCTGGGAGTGTAACATGAAGGACCCCCCTCCTCAGTCCTGCTGCTCACAGATGAAATTAAGCACCCAGCAGCAATGCATGCCCACAAAAACATTAGAGGGAACATTGTCAGGGACATTACTGAATATCAACAGAATCATGGAATTATGCTTAATCCACCCATAGTCTCAAAATATGCAATTTTCTGATACCTAAGAAACATTCTTTCTGTTTTACTAGTGAAATGTGCCCAGTGTAGTCTGGTCTCTAACACCTTGTATGTGTGTCTGTAGATGTGAGGTCTGGACCTGTGTGTTGGGGGATCCTGTGTGTGTAGGGTGCCTGCACCTATGTATGTCTGCCTGTGTATGTTTTTGCCTGCCTGCGTGTGTATATATATATGCATATGTGTGTGTGCGTGCTTGTGAGAGCTTATGTGGGCTTGCGTGTATTTGTGCGAGTTTATGAGCTTGCGTGTGTGTGCCTGTGCCTGTCTGTGGGAATGTGAGTGACAGGGCTTCACAGCCAGAGTATATCAGTGCAGTGTTTTCCAACCCTCTCCTGGAGGCACACCTAAACAGGATATCCATAATGAATATGCATGATAGATTTACACACATGTAGACCCAGGATATGCAAATTATCTCATGCATATTCATTGTGGAAATTCTGAAAACCCAACTGGTTAGGTGTGCCTCCAGGAGTGGGTTGGGAAACACTGTATTAGTGAACAGTACCAGCATTTCTTGGGTTGTCTGGTCAATAACAGCCTGTGTGTGTCTGTGCCTGTGTTTGTGTGTGCATGGGCACCTGGGCCTTTGTGTGTGTATTTTTCCTTGTGTGTCTTTGTGCCTGTGTGTGTGTGGCAGTGTGAGAGCAAGGCCTTCACAGAGATAACATATTTGTGATCAGTACCTAGGTTGCTCAGATTGTCTGGTTAATAATAACAGCCTATGTGTGCAAGCATGGCTATCTGTGCCTGTGTTGTGTGTGTGTGTGAGACAAGGTTTTGCAGAGCATATTTTCTTTGCACAGTGACAGGCATCATCTGGTTGCCATAGACAGCCATGACAGTGTGACTGATTAAAGGACCGCCACAAGTTTTTTATATAAATTACTAAAACAATCATTAATGACCCAGTTTAACTTGCTGGGATTTGTCCTGCCCAGAAGGAAACAGGCATTAGAAAAATCTAAATCAACCATTCGAATTCAGATTTTGAGACACACACACAGACCATAGCATTTTGAATTGGGTCCCAAGGTTCTTTATATTGCTTAGTGGTATTCAAACATTTTATTAAATAATTTTGCAAATCAAAACAAATAACAGTATATTGCTTAGCTAACATGTATTCTCTTTTTGCTCTGCTGCTTTTTTCAACCTCTGTTCCACTTTTTTTTGCTTGTTTTGTTGTTTTTTTTTCTGGTTTCTCTTTAGTGTTTGTTCTTCATTTTTATTTTTCAGTTCTGTTTCTTTTTCATTGTCTCTTTCCTTCAGTGAATTCATTCCTTTCCCTGTATTTCGTTTCCTGACTCTTTTCCTTCTCCTTATTCTAGCCAAAATTGTCTTAAGGCATGGGCCATTAGAGTGCAATCTCAAGACCCTGCATTGATTGGAGGCCCCAGATTACCATCCTGCTCCTTGATCTTGTTGGCCAGGGCCAATGTACCGTATGTGCATCTACCATATAAGGCTAGCATTAGAGTGGCATCACACTGTTGAGTTGGCTACAGCATGTAGTCCAGCTTCTCCATCCAGAGATGGGGGAAGAGCTTTCTGGGGTTTGGGGAGAGGTGAGTGACTCTGGGATTGGGGGGAAAGTAAGAATTTAGGGATTGAGCAGGAAAATGGGGGATCCAGGAATTGGTTGGGGAGAGGGGATTTGGAATTAAGAGAATAGTTGGGGATCGATTAGGGACTGGAGTGAATGGAGACTCTGGGTGGAGACTGGTGAGAGAGAGAGAGCAAGGACTCTGGAATGGCTGGATTTGGGGACTGAATGTGGATTTTATGGGAGAATGGGGATTTAGAGATTGGATAGGGTTTGAGGGGGAGGGGTGGGACTCAAGGATTAGGTGTGAGAGTAGGAACTCTGGGATGCGGAAAGAACAGGGACTCAGATTTAGAGGGGGTTAGGGGACTGTGGAGGGAATGAATGGGGGTATATTAGATGGGCTAGGAGGGAATGAGTGACAGGATTGTGATGGGATTATGAATATGGATGTGCATAATAGAAGAGAGACAGTGCCAACGACGCAACATGCGCCGTCTATGGAGCCAACGATGCATCATTCAAAACCTAAACAGCCAACAACACAAGGAGTGCCTATAACACCGTCAGCACCTCCACCTTCATTGAAACGCAAAGAGAAGAGACATCATCACACACAAAGGCCTCATACTCCATGCAGTCACCGTAGGCATACGCACAAGCCTAAGCCAGCTTCAGTGCATTCTGGATACTCAGCCCATTCCAGAGTATCCATCTCAGATGTCGATGTAGAGTGTCTCTCGGACTCACCGTCTGAATCCTCAAAGGTGAGTTCTATATATTCGGATATGTCATCAGTTTCCAAACGGACTCATTCTTCAGTTCTACAGGAGCCATTATCTAAAAAACACAAACTATCCCAAGTGTTTCCACCAGTAAAGGTTGTCTCTCCTGACGATCCTCTCTTACCAGCAACTCCGGCTAGCCCACCTTCCGCACCACTACACCTAGTCCAGCCAAGTGGGGTTTTAGCTTCAAGGGCGATGGCTTGTATATCTCAGGCATTGTCTTCCTTTTTTGAGGACCTGCAAGTTTCTCATGAAGATAAAAATCTTCCACCACAGGACTTGCCACCACCATCTTCACCTCGGGAACCCTCTCCTAGAGAAGATCAAGATCCCATATTGCCTATGCCAGACCCCACTTACAATCCAGAATCGCCAATCACATCTGTCTCGTCTCCCAGTTCCTCGACGGGTCTACCTTCCGACCCTGCTCTCCAACTGGGAAAACCCTTCTGATCCAAGGCGGGGCTGCCATATTGGATTTGGGACTTGGCTACTATGTCCTTGAAGGTCTCATCAATGTACCTCTCTGTCTGCCTCAATTCCTCCAGGTCTGCCACTCTAGCCTCAAAAGATCAAACTCGTTCTCTGAGAGCCAGGAGCATTTTGCACCTGGTGCACACATATCTCTCACCAGTGGGTAAAAAAATCATACATGTGACACTCGATGCAAAAGACTGGAATGTCCCCCACTTGCTGCTGGACTGCTGCCTTCATCTTAATTTTGTTGAGTTCCTAGTTAAGTTTAGGTTGCTAAGGGAGTTGGAATTAGGGTACTTTAAATTTATAGGTGTATTCACTAATTAATCTGCCAGTATCCTACAAAGGGATGATTAAACTCTCAATAAAGGCTGGTGTAATAGTATGATTTTCCTGCGCTCGGGGGTGGACTCTTGTCCTGGGGCAAGGATGGAATGGCTCCTGAAAGGAAACAGGAGGTAACTGGCCCCAGGGGGCGGAGCACTGATGGAGACAGAGGCTAGGTAGAGCTTCACCACTGGAAACCCGAGGTCCCCCCGGGAGGAGCCCATAGGGACCTGGGCTGCTTGGACTTAGGTGGGCCTCGCAGGGTCTCCTGGGAGAGTGGAAGTCCGGCGTGCCCACAGACACAGGAGTGCGGTCGGGTTCGAGCTGGAGCAGGGAGAACCAGAACAGAGTTGGTGAAGACGAGGCAAGGAACAGAATCTGGAGGCAAGGACAGGCAGGCAAAGTATCATCCTTTTAGACACTCAGAACAGTCCATAAAAACATTCTACATACCCTGCTCAGCACTGGGGTGTTCTGGCTAACTTATCTGGATATTCTGTGGCACAGATACGCCACTGAATATAACAACCTATCAGAAAGTTAGCCAGATTAACTTATCCGGCTAACTGTAGGACTGGTTTCGGGAAGTCCTAAAGCTATCTGGCTAACTTAGGCCTTAATGAATCTGGCCCTTTCTCCCATTTTATGTCTATGGGAAAAACCTTAAGTGAATCAGGCTCTTAGCCAGATAATTCTACTCTGCCCCTGGAATTCGTACTTGTTATCCGGCTATCATGGCGATATTAAGTCGGAGGTCCCGAAAGTTAAAAAAAAATAAAAATTGAAATCTGCTCGCGGGTTGAAAACCGGACGCTCAATTTTGCCGGCGTCTGGTTTCCGAACCCGTGGTTGTCAGCGGGAACTGACGCCGGCAAAATTGAGCATCTGCTGTCAACCCCGCTGACAGCCGCTATCTAAAGAATTTCTATTGCTTGAGCAGAAACTGTTGTACTGCTTCCCCCACACTGGATCTTAATTTTTTTCTAGGATTAAACAGCACCACGATTTAACCTCCAAACAGGGCATTAAAGCTTACTATTTCTTTTCTTTTGCTGCGCCTGGCAGCTTCTTCCTGCTCCTTCAGGCTTCCACCTCAATCGGAAAGGGGGCTGGGATCCAGCACCATGAGACTTTATTCACAACAACCCAGGGATATTTTATTTTTGCCTGTTTTATATCCTAGCCAACTCCCTTAACCCACTCATCACTTTTTTCCAAAGCCCTGCAAGTATGGATCCTAAACCCAGTCACTAGGTGTCTCCATTGCATAATGACCATCCCCCTCCTCCCTCCCTCCATCCTCAGCTAACTTGACCTGGGAATCTAACTCTGGTTCCTCCGCTTGGCAGTGTACAGCACTGCTACTGAGACACCAGGCCAGCCCCATGCTTAATTTTTCTGTTCAACCTTAAAAAGCCACATACAAACAAAAAAAAATTTAAAGATTTTTTATTCGATTTTTCTTCTCAACTAGTTACATCCTTTGTTAATTCATGTCATTCATCTATATTACACTGCAACCATGACTTATCTTTCAAACCATCATATAGAGGTAAAAATATGCAAAAATACAGATGTTTTTAATAAACTTCTTTAAAATATCTAGGATCTAGAATAAGATTCCTCGTGTCACACATTTTGACAAGCAGTATTTCACTACCAAGGGGAATATTCCTTCAGTTGTCCACAAGGCCAAAAATATAACTCAGCTTTCTAGTTTGCTACAACTTCCTCGTTAGCATTTATTGTTATTGCTCAATTTGACCCAAACTTGGAGCCCAGGCCAAGACTGGCCTGCTACAGGCTGTGAAGATTACTCAGAATTCAAACAAAATCCAGTATCTGCAAAAAGATACTTGGACTTTTGAAAATTTACAAAAATTCCTAGGCATGTTTTCCCCTTTCTGCTAAAGTGGAATTCATGCAGACAGTGGGTTGGAAAACAATTTTTTGCTTTTTCTCAAGTCCTTCACTAAAAATATTGTATATTTGTCGCCATTTTACAGCTTATCTAGTATAAGAGAGAGGAAGCAGATTGAAGCCAAAATCACCTTCCACAATGTCCCCAGCGGGGCTCCACCATCCATTTCTAATGAGCAGGGTGACCTGGAGTCTAACAGAAATCAATATGTAACCCATATAATTATTTTAAGAGCTTATTTTTATTCTCATAGAGAAAAGAATCAAACTTAACTGTTATTTTTCACGGTGTATGGTGCACTTGCCATGTCCCTGACAAAAAACCATAAAAGGAAAAGTTTACTCATGGCACTCGTGACCAAAAACAATTCTATTCATAAATAGGATCCCTCCTAGCGATCAAGAGAGAGCGCAGAATGATTTTAAATGGCCAGGAACTCCTAGTTAAAGTACTGGCATTATTCCTGCTGCACAATGTTTTAACCAACACTTCCACTGCTTTGCGTCTGTTCAGATCATTCAGTAGAAAGCAAGTTTAGTTACCTGTAAATAACTGGGTTCTCCCATAGACAGCAGGATGAATTAGCCATGACACTTAGACGACATGGACCCATATTTCTTGAGCTTAGCAAATGTTTACTGAGAATGCAAAGGAGCTCCCATGTGTGTGCTGCCTCATGAGCCCCTTAGTCAATTTTCAAAGCATAACAAGCTTTAGGGAGATAGTCAACTTTCCAGGGATGAGGGTTGGAATTAAAGCATAACTAATTCATCCTGCTGTCTATGGAGTACCCTGCTTACAGGTAAGCAAACTTGCTTTCTCTGTCAACAAACAGAGCTGAATTAGCAATGGCACGTGGGGAGTCCCAAGCTGCATGATGTACAGCGGAGCAACTGAGTAGAGGAACCCAGTCCCACTAGTGAAGATTAGACTACTAGGTGAACAGGTTACAAAAAACTGCTTAAAGGCAATTAGTGCGTTATATGCAACTACAAAACTTATACCGCACTCAATTTTCTAATCCACATCATAAACTGATTGGTTCAAAATACCAAAAACATTTTTTATTTTTTTTCAAGAGGGAAAAGACTTCAGATGCCAGATTGACTATTTTTAAAAAGTAATTCTGGTAAAGGGCAAAATCATTAGTCTAAAAAAGCCTCTTTTTATTTTTGGTTTTATCAATTTTACCTTTATTATTTTAAATTTTCTTTCTTTTTTGTTAATTAAAAAGCAACACTGAACTTGTTGTTATTGCCATGTGCAATTCTCTAATTGTATTTATAATTTTGCAAAGTTCATTTCCTTTTTCCATTCATAATTCATTCTCAAAAATAGAAACTGTTTTGTGAAACCACTTTTTGAAACACTCCAATTTATATGAATGATAGCACATGGTACTTATCTCATTCAAGATCAGAATCTACCTGATCACCATTAAGCTTCATATAGGTTTTTGAAGAAAACACATCATTTTGGAAGGAGCTGTTCAGAAAAGTTTCCCTGATGAGGCTGTTAAGGCGAAACACTGGCCAGCATGTTGTTTTCTGGAAAGAGGACGATAATGGAGTTTATGCTCATGTGAATTATCAGATCCGAAGCAAGAGTACTCTACCAATTTTGAATGAGCTAAGATAAGTACCGTATGCTATCATTCATATAAATTGGAGTGTTTCGAAAAGCGGTTTCACAAAACAGTTTCCGTTTTTGAGAATTAAGTATGAATGGAAAAAGGAAATGGACTTTGCAAAATTATACATAAAATTAGAGAATTGCACATGGCAATAAAAACAAGTTCAGTGTTCCTTAATTAACAAAAAAGAAAGAAAATTTAAAATAATAAAGGTAAAATTGATAATACCAAAAATAAAGAGGTTTTTTTAGATTAATGATTTTGCCCTTTACCAGAATGACTTTTTAAAAATAGACAATCTGGCATCTGAAGTTTTTTCTGTTGCACTGGAAGTGGATTCTTGGGCTGAGGTGGGGTTGACGCTACCCGTAGGCAAGGGCCTACGGGTCTTCACCATCAGCAGGTGGAGTGGGCTGAAGCTAGAGGCCACTGGAGCTTTACCTATACCAGCCCATGTTCCCCTCGGGTTGAGCTTTTGGGTGCCGGGGCCGGCAAGACTTAGGTGGGCCTCGAGTTTGAGCAGTAATGACAGTTCAGCCCAGAAACAGCAGCCAGTAGATGGCATAGTTCTATCCCTGACGGGTTACGGAACTGAAACTCAAGCACCAAGGAACAAGGAATGGCTGAGGATGCCTGAGCAAGAAAAGGCCGAAGCCTTAAGAGTCCATTTCCGGAGGATAGAGACAGAGGCGTCACTGTCGAACGTGAATGGAGGCTGGCAGCCACTGGGAGGTGTAGCAAGCAACGTAGAACTCTGGATAGAAGACAAGTCTATGACAATGTCGTTCGT
This sequence comes from Rhinatrema bivittatum, assembly GCF_901001135.1. Lineage (NCBI taxonomy): Eukaryota > Metazoa > Chordata > Amphibia > Gymnophiona > Rhinatrematidae > Rhinatrema > Rhinatrema bivittatum. The sequence continues at coordinate 681,516,708 of NC_042615.1, read as the reverse complement.
AGCTATGATCAGGGCACAGAGAAGGCAGGCGTAGTCAGACGTAGCAATGGTCAAGGCTCGGAGAAGGCAAGCATGATCAGGTGTAGCAATGGTCAAGGCACGGAGAAGGCAAGCGTGGTCAGGCGTAGCAATTTCAAGGCACGGAGAAGGCAAGCGTTGTCAGGCGTAGCAATGGTCAAGGCACAGAGAAGGCAAACGTGGTCAGGCGTAGCAATGGTCATGGCAAGGAGAAAGCAAATGTGGTCAGGCGTAGCAGAGGCCAGGCTTGGAGAAGGCAGGCGTAGTCGGACGAAGCAGAAGTCAGGCTTGGAGAAGGCAGGCGTAGTCAGGCAAAGCAGAAGTCAGGCTTGGAGAAGGCAGGTGTAGTCGGGCGAAGCAGAGGTCAGGCTTGGAGAAGGCAGGCGAAGCAGAGGTCAAGCCAGGAAGTCGATCAGCACACAAAGATAAGACGAACACTGGAACCAGGAACTGAAGACACAGGAACAAGATCAGGAACACGAGGAGGCAACGAGCACTTGGAAAACAGGAACAGGCAAACCAAGGAGACCTGTAGCAAAGGCAAAGGTTCTGTGGAACACCGGAATATATATATTATGCAGGGTGTGACGACATCATCTGAGGTCCGCGGCCCGGTTCCTGCCGCAGGCCCTTTAAAAGTGTCAAGGGAGGCACGGTGCTACTGGAGGTAGCCCACGCAGAGAGACTCACAGAACGGAAGCGTCCCGGCTGGAGACGCCAGGACATGATGCAAGACCGGAGGCGCTGGTGGACACCCGAGATCAGGGCTGGCGGCCCACCGCCACCAGCAAGGGAGAGCTGGGTCCTGCAGGCTGTGCAGAAAGGTACGAGGGCCGCACCACGGGGTTGCCGCAGGTGGCGAGCGTAACCTTTTCCTCCTTGAAAACAAAATAAAATTAAAAAAATTTTTTGGTATTTTGAACCAATCAATTTATGATGTGGATTAGAACATTGAGTGCGGTATAAGTTTTGTAGTTACAAAAAACTGCTTGACATGCTGTCCCAAGACAGTAGTGAGCTGTGAAGATGTGCTCAGATGACCAACTTTCAGCTTTTCAGATGTCTTCAATGATGCCACCTTTATGTGCTCCACTGAAATCATCTTGGCTCTCACTTGATAAGCTTTGACAGAGTCTTTGATTTGTAGACCAACTAGTGCATAACAGTGGACGATACAGTCTGCTAGCCAATTTGTCAGAGTTCTTTTGGCAAGTGCCACTCCCAGTCTATTAGGATCAAAGGCAACAAATGGAGACTGATGCTGAATCCTTTTCAAATAGTAGACCAAGGCCCTCTTTCAGTCCAGCAACTGAAGAGCCCTCTCATCTTCATCAGCATGCAGCCTTGGAAAGAAAGTAGGAAGAACAATGGCTTGGTTTATCAGGAATTGCATTTGTTGATTTTTTTTGTACTTCATTTGTTTCATTCGTTTCGGCCTTTATGCACATATCTCGCAATCGGTAAGTATGAACACAAAACCGATGGTATGTGCGCCTACCTGAATGTACGTGTACAATCAGTTTTGTGCACATACCTTCCAATCGCAAGATATGTGCACACGGCCGAAATGAATGGCTCAACAAATACACATCCCTATTGATTTATAAGAAAAGCCAACACCACTTTAGGAAGGAACTTAGGGTAAGTGGAAAGGACCAATCTACTTTAGAAAAACTGGAGATAAGGTGAGTAGAGCATCAAAGCTTGTAACTCACTGACCACCTGAGCAAACATGACACCCACTAGAAACAACACCTTCCACATGAGGTCCTTTAAAAGGCACCTGCTCCAAAGGTGCAAATGGCAACTTCATAAGTTGGGTCAGCAGGATTTTAAGGTCCCAAGGCTCCAGAGGCTTACAGTGCCACAAACCTTTCATGAATTTGGATACCATAAGATGGGTAGAAATTGGAGCACCTTCCACCTCTTGATAATGTGCCCCAATGGTGTTAAAGTGAATTTTCACTGTGGATGTGCCAAATCCCGATGAAGAAAAGTAAAACAAGGAGCAAAGCAGATCCTGTAGGCTGAAAATAAATGGGTCCAGCGACTAGACTGGTACCAGGCCAAACATCTCTCCATAGGAAGCTGTAAGCCTTCAAAGGCTTCCTGGCTGATATCAGGATACCTTCCACTACCACTTCTTTAGGGAAAATCAGGGAAGAAATAGTGTGATCAACATCCATGACAGAAAAACATCAAGAGCACCGCACATAGGTGCAGAAGCTTGGGCAAAACTCAAACTCAGGGGTTCATGCGGCAGTATGCACATAGAAACCACCATACTCATGCAGTCATTTTTTAGTGAGCTTGGATGGGTTTGTCTGGCACTGTCGAATGATATTATGTCTAATTCAGCCCTGCTTGTCGATGAATAAACACTGGCATTTTTGGCTATGAAATAGTGAAGCTGCTGCTTGAAAACTTAGCTGTTTTGGACTTTATCATAAAGAGTAATACATTAAAGCAAATCAACATAAAACCATTAGCTGCAGAGACATATGGTGTATCAAAGCCATTTGTAACTAGCTTTCAAATCCCACTTCCCCCACCAACACTTTGTGATACTGAGTACGTTGTGTTATTGCCCACTGCCCAGATACCCACTTAAGTTATTAGTATTAGGCAAAAGAGCTTATAATGTAAGTCATCTTGAGAGTCATTTAGAAAGAAAGGCTAAAAATTAAAAAATTATTATAATTATTCAGCTACCAAGTGAATTTAAGCTACTATTTTTGGCTTTCTGGCAGAGGGAAGGCCATATTTACTGAATCTCATTCTTCTTGCTCTGTTGTGTTAACAAGTGTCCAGCAAGGATAAAGGGATGCCCTAAGATGACTCTGCATCCAGCAACCTCTAAAATCTCATTCCTCTCAGCTCCCTCTCTCAGTATGCAGTGTGAAAGGTAAGGAAAACTAAGGACTTTAGTTCAAGGATTGTATGAAAGATATTATTAAGTGCTGCTGAGCTCTGATCCGGGGGATTGTAGATGCAATTTAGGAGAGATCCACAAAACTAAAGAATTCACAAATGAAAACTGCATAACTGAGCTGCCCAGTGAGCAGAACTAGCTCAACCTCTGTCTAATAGGAGCTAGGTGTTAAGTAAATAGCCACCAAATCCAGCAGGCTGCCATTAGATAAGAAGTCGGTGGTTTGCTACAACGGAAAAAAAATTACATACTTTATTACGGGCCTGAGAACAATCAGAACTCTCCCTTGTGACAAATAATTTCAGGTAAGGTCCCAGTGTCTGTCCACGTGGGCTTCAGTTACTGTTATTCATCCACTGCTGTATCCACTGTGAAATCTGATCTATGTTGCTTTCCAGGTCCTCTGGGGTGTTGCTAGGCAGCTGGTGCACAATTTCTTGCCGATATGACTCGGCGGCCTCCTCATAGATAGTCTGAAAGATCTCACACTGAATATTGTCTTGCAGCTTTTTCCCCCTATAGCCCCTAGGGAAAATAAAGAAAAAGGAACAAATGTAACTATGTGGAGAAACTTAAAAAAAAAAAATTTCATCAGCATCCTTTTACTTTACTTAAAGCTACAGTACTTGCAAACACTGCAGGCTGACTAGTTGAAGGAATGCCCCGTGTGGGTTTCCTTGCTCATTCTCAGACATAATCCTGTTACTTCTCTGCCATTCTTCTCACCTTTCTGCTTTCCCATCATCCCCTCTTTTGTTCTCCTCCTTCCCCATTTATTTTACATCATTGCCATAACACAACCTGCGATTTACTAATATATTTGGACAACATCCTCCTTTGCATTAATCTGCTCATTTTGCTTTGACTGTATGAAAGGGGCATAGTTTATAAAGCTAGCCAGAGATGCATTGTTAGTCCAATAAAAAAGGTATCACCTATGACTTATTTACTGACTTTTATTTCTACTTAGTCAAGTGGACTAACAGTAAAATGCTACTTATTTTTTCATGTTATTGTCTACTGGATTTTTTTCCCTTACAAACACTGGCTCATGCAGGTTAGCTGTGTAAAAATAGAATTCAATTCTTAACCAGTACAAGGCTGCCTGGCTGAAACACAGCCCCCTGCATGAATTAACATTTCTAAAGTCCAAGAAAGATAGGATGTCAGCTCTGGGCACAGCGGGAGAGACTCAGCTTTGGTAGTATTCTTTTTCAGCCTGTGCGCCCCCTGCCCCCCCCTCTCCCCCCCACAAAATAAAATGGTCCCCGGAGAACGCGTCAATAAGAGAAGCAAAAACTTCCTACCAGAGCCTTACCGACCGGTGAGTACCTGCCACGGACTACATTAAACCGGTTACATCATTGCATCTGCACTCCAGCCAGACTATGCACCCAGAACACGTCCACAATTGGGCACTACAACATTCAGCACTTCCACACCGCTCAGGCTGCTGCACGGGGCCTCACCTGCTTTCCAGTCTGTCATACAGGAAGGAATTGTCGGTGCGCAGGACAAAGACGATGTGAAACCATCGCTCTGGGAAGAAGTCGCAGCCATGGTAATCCAGGATGATGCCACCCTCGCTCATCTTGTCCTCCAGTTCATCGACTACCTAGAGATCCAGAAGAATAAGCACCGGATAATCAGCGGCATTCCCCTTAAAGGACTGCTCATCTAAATAGAGGAAGGATGTCAAGAGGGAGCAGCACTCAGGGGCAGCATTATCAAGGATTAGATCCACTTTTCATTTTTAAGTTTAGCTTTTTATTTATTTAATGAGCCCTATTACAGGTCTGATACTTGCTCTGTTGAATTTGGAAAATCCCCAGAACAGGATAAACTGAGGCCAATGGGATGCACGCTCCACAGGATCCACTGAAAGCACGAAGCTGCACCCAGTGTTACAAACAAATAAAACTCTGGACCTTAAAACTGACAGGGCTCTTGGCAGAATGGCTGCTGTAAATCACCCTCCCTGCCTCCGCGAGGGAGCCAGTGACACAGGTTGGAGGAGAAAGGAAGTGCTGGCAACAAACAACTGTCTGTCTGCCCCTACCATGGAACCATTCTCAGCTTACATCTCACAAATACCAGTATGACCTGTGCACCTATTTTTCTTTCAAGATTTTGGGACAAACATCTGCTACTTGGGGAAAATGAAGACATTTTTTTTTCTTTAAATAAGTCTTGAAAATTGGCCCCACTTAAAGCAAAGCTCTTTCCTAAAAGCTCTCCTCTCCTTGGAACCTATTAAGAGGAGAAAGGGGCCCAAGAGCTTGCTTTTTTTTTTTTTTTTTTAATCAGTCCTACTTTAATACTTTTTTAAAATTTTACCATGCTCCTGCTTCTCCAACACTGTCCAACCTTGCTTGTCCATGGGAGCTCACGCAAAAAATCTACCCAGAATACCATAAGCTGACTTGGCTCCACAAGTCAGTCCCACCCCTACATATAAACAGAGGAAGTGTGGGAGCATACCAACTTTAGAAAACAGTATTTGTTTTCCTTAAATTGGAGCCAAAAAAATAAAATCCTCCAGCCTTATTTTAAGACAAGGGTATAGCCACACTTTAATGCTCACTCTGGGTCTTAGTTTGCCTCTTACTTTATTTAAAACAGGACTCACCCGGTCTTCATCCAAAATTGGACAGTCATATTCCTCATCATAACCTTCATACAAGTCACCTGGTGAAATAAAACCACATTAAAATGTTTCCTCAAGTGACAGGAAATGAAGTAGATAAGGTTTCAGTAAACACTAAAATCTACTGCAACACATTTTGGTTTTCTCCATGACCCTTCACCCCTAAAGTTGCCACACTCAAGCCTTAGTAATCCCTGCTCTGGGAGCATGCTGTATCAATAATAAAGTACCACTTTATTATTTAAAGAGGCAGAAGTGGAAGAGTAGCCTAGTGGTAAGAGCAGTGGGTTATGAACTAGAGAAACCAGCATTCAAATCCCACTGCTGGGATTTGGGCAAGTCACTTTACCCTCCTTTGCCTCTAGTAGATTTGTAATCCCTCTGGGGATAGGAAAATATATACAGTAATTGAATGTAATCCACTTTGAAGTGCTGAAAAGCAGAATATAAATAAACTCATGAGCTGTGGAAGTGGCTGCCAATCTATAGAAACAGAGCGGTGTCATGTTTATTCATGTTACAAAAAATATATTTGTGTGCCTCTGGCAATATCCATCGCTGCCCCTCAGAGATTTACTGTTATGTTTAATTTTTTGTATACTTCTGACTGTGGGAGGCCATAAGGGCTGTGAAACTTCTGAAATATATATTTTTCACCATGGACATTTGATCCCTGAAACAGCTTGAGTACTGAATTCCAGGTAGCTTTGCTGAACTATACCCAGTGTGGTAGAACACTGCCACCTGGTGAATGACTGGGTACATAGCTTTGCTTTCCTGAAAATATCTCCCATCATATGTTCAATGGTATTAAATAGACATTGCAAATGCATTTAAGTTGATATGCCCTTACCTGCACCTCCTCCCCCCAGTAATCCCCCCCCCCCACCAAAAAAAGCAAAATAACCTTCAAACAGTGGAAAGTAGTAAAGAACCAAGCTACTGTTTTTTCACATTTGTATCACATGAAATTTCTTAATGCATGATCTTGGTACTATGTTAAAGTTGTAGTAATATAAATGGGGAAAATTAATAAAATAAGTGCTAATTTTTTGCTGTACTTTAGGACCTGGCATGTGATAAGAGAATTCTTGGTCCCTACATTACGGCCTGTGGGATGAGAGTCAGGATGCTGGCCTCAATGGACCTTGGTCTGATCCAGCACAGCATTTCTATGTTCTTATGATTCCAAATTACAAGGTAAATGACTGCCAGGTGCAAAAATTAAAAAGGTTTCTCCTGCCCCTTTCGATCTCCAGCTTATTTGGAACCAGGGTTGGGATCCAGCACCATGAGCCTTCATGTGCAACTACCCAGGGATTTCCACCTCTCCCCCCCCCCCCCCCCCCCCCCAAAGCACCACTTTATATCTTCTCCCAGCTCACCTAGCCCACAGGTCTATCCAGTAACGAGCGGTAGGAAGAGCTGCGTTAGTACCCGGCGCACCCGCGGTTGCCGCACACACAGTGCAGCTCACCTACCGCTCGATCCTGTATGTAAATAGCTTGCAAATGCAAGCTGCGTCTAAGAAGCGTCCGGAAGCGTTAGGCCCGCGCAACCCATTTTACTGGATAGAGCGCCTATACAGTATCCTGGGTGCGCCGGCCTAACGCTTCACGGCCACGCTGGTATCTGTCATTTCAAATGTCATTTGAAATGACAGATACCAGGAAGTCGGGATTGCCAGGAGAGGTCGCTTTACACTGCCAGTCCCTTCTTCCCTCCTCCCGAAGCAGGGTGTGAAAAGCAGCCTTGCTCCGGGAGGAGGGAAGAAGGGACTGGCAGTGTAAAGCGACGAAGAGGCGAAGCGACTTACTTTTTGCAGCCCCTCCGAACATCGGACGACCTCTCCTGCCTCCAGCTGCTCGCGAAGATGGACGCCTGCACGGCCGCTGAAGACGTGACGTCACGACGTTTGGCGTCACGGCATGTGACGTCACGACGTTTGGCGTCTCGGCATGTGACGTCATGACGTTTGGCGTCACATGCCGTGACGCCAAACGTCGTGACGTCACGTCTTCAGCGGCCGTGCAGGCGTCCATCTTCGCGAGCAGCTGGAGGCAGGAGAGGTCGTCCGATGTCCGGAGGGGCTGCAAAAAGTAAGTCGCTTCGCCGCTTCACACTGCCAGTCCCTTCTTCCCTCTTCCCGGAGCAAGGCTGCTTTTCACACCCTGCTTCGGGAGGAGGGGAGAGGGGACTGGCACGGGGGAAGCCACGATGTCCGGAGGGGAGCTGCAAAAGTTAGTCGCCGAGCGTAGGATTGCCCGTCCTCTCCCCTCTCTCTCTTGCAATTTTTTTTTTCACTTTTTTTTTGCTTCGGGAGGAGGGGAGAGGACTGGGGCTGCCCCGGAGACCAGCATCCATGGACGCGGCCAGGGCTGGTGAGCGGGGGATGGAGGAAAGCTTGCCGCCTACCCTTACCCCTGCCTCTAATGCAGGGGTAAGGGTAGGTGGTAAGTTAGCAGGTTAAACGCGCGGCAAAACGGCAGGGTAAAATAGCGATAGTCGGGCGCGGGTTACTGGATGCTAGGGAATAGCTAATTCGCTCGTTTGCATGCAATATACATGCCGCGTGCGGAAGGGGTTGCCCGGGGATTTTAGGACGCGGTAAGGGTAGGTTAAAGGGGGTTGTGGATCGCAGGAAGGGCTAATGTGGCCGGCAAGTGAGTAGAACGCGGGTTAGGAGCGGGGTAAACGCGGCCGCACTTTACTGGATAGACCTGCCAGTCATCACAGCAACAGTCCTCAGCAGGGGGCCATGCATTAGGGAATCCTGCAATTATCAGCCCTGAATACAGCAACTAGGCGTTACTGTTGTATGATGACTGCGATTCCCTCCCCTTCCCAGGGCCTAGAAGCCTTGTGAATGCAGCCTCCACGGCATCCCCCAACCCCAGGCGGCCCTGGAAGTGGAAGATTTGATCCAAGAATCGCACCCATGTCCCGCTGAATGGCTGTGCACAGCACTGCCACTGAGCCAGACCGACATTTTCCTTTTTTGTGCATATCTTTAGAAGTATAGGTTAATGTACAAGATGATCACATCCAGAAGAACACCAATTAGTCCTTTTCTAGGCAAGAAATAGGAAAAGGGAAATGATCTTATTTAATATAACCCTGAAGAACTGATTTTTTTCCATTTAACATATAAATATCCAGAAATACATTTTTTAATAGTTAATTCCACTCTTTTGAGAACATGTAGCACTTTACTTTATTGCTGTACATTCATGGGTGAGCAGGCAAGAATCTGAACCAAGCAGCCTGCAGTCAGTCAATCTTAACACAAGCCCTCTTTTCTAGTATCCATACAGGATAAAGTGAAACTTCCCACAAAAGCAAAATCACAGGGCAGTGAAACTAGTCTCATGCTTCCCATTATACCCATTACATTAGTACGATTATCCTACAGACGCTCGAGTAAAAAATGTAAAAAAATGTTTCCATACTGGCCTGAAGAAAGGAGTAAATATATCTCTCTATTCCTGGTAAATCTCAGCAGTACTCCCAGCCCCATTCAGACCCAGGAACAGAAGCAAAAGTCAAGAAATCGGAACACAGGACTGCTGCTGAACCATAGAGGCAGTGTCTATATAACTTACAGCACTGCAGAATCCATGTGGAGCACTGGGAAATCATAACAGATTCTCCAACCATCCTGGAACTGGACTGCAGAGAAACTCATTGAAATTATTCGGCAATCACGCTAATATTCTAGCCAGAATTTCGATGTGGGATTTTGGGAAACTCATTTTCAATTTACTTGAACTGGGAACTTTGAGAAAGGATGGGGTTTCTGGTTATAATTTTTCTTGCTTTTCTATGCTAATACATATTTTACTACAACGCCATGCATTTCTATCTCCTTTAGAGACAGAGAGTCAGTATTATGTAAATGTACACACACTGATTTTGCTTGCATAACTTAAAATGGTAGTATTTTGTGTTTAATTTTATTTTTTATGTTTCAGCCTCTAGGACCCACTACTGGAATCACAGCTGAGAGTTGGAATTGTTTATGTGGCCCCCTCCCTTAAATAAAATCTTTTTATTTGCCAATAATATAAATGGATTTTGCACTTTTATTTTAATCTGTGATGCACTGTTTCTTATTGTAAAGCTGCAATTAACCATTGGTTATATGCTACTATTCTAATTTGCTGTAAACATTGATGGATTAATTTTGCATTCAAAAAGGTGGGTAATAAATAAATATATACATACACAGAAACATAGAAATGACAGCAGAAAAAGACCAAATGATCCACTCAGTCTGCCCAACAAGCTTATGCTTATGCCAATATCTGTTGCACTGTGCAGGTTACCCCCATACTTATCAGTTTCCCAGACCGTAAAAGTCAGGGCCCTCGGATGCTGTTTGAATCCAATTTCCCTTAACCCGTGTCGTGGAAGCAGAGAGCACTTTTGTGTATATAGATATACCCAAAGAACCTCATTCCTGTTCTCTAGTGCTACAGCACAGAAAATGCCTACCATCTTTTGCCAAATCACCCACGTTGATGTAGGTCAGCCCTGTTCTTTCTGCAAGCTCTTTTCCCAGTGTGGTCTTTCCTACACCTGGTGTTCCTGCACAAAAAGGACAGCAAGGTTAACAGGTATGACAAATCAGAATAGTTCAGAACAAATCTAGGTCATTACAAGTGATCGCAAGTGCTTTAAGATGTCAATCGTATATTGAGGGTTTAATAGGGGTGTGCATTCGTTCCCTACGAATTGGGAATCTGCAACATAAAGGGCCCTATTTGTTGTATTTGTGGGGAAGCGAAACTTATCACGATTCCCCACGAATACAACAAATCTTCGCCAAATTATTCGGCTGCCTAGGAGCCAATTTAAACAAACCCCCCACCCTCCTGATCCCCCCCCCCCAAAACTTACCAAAACTCTCTGGTGGTCCAACGGGGGGTCCGGGAGCCATCCCCTGCACTCACGCCCTCGGCTGCCGGTATTCAAAATGGTGCCGATAGCCTTTGACCGTACTATGTCACAGGGGCTACCGGTGCCATTGGTCAGCCCCTGTCACATGGTAGGAGCACAAGATGGCGCCGATGGCCATGTGACAGGGGCTGACCAATGGCACCGGTAGCCCCTGTGACATAGTAAGGGCAAAGGCTATCAGCGCCATTTTGATTACTGGCAGCCGACGGCCCAAGTGCAGGAGATAGCTCCCGGACCCCCGCTGGACCACCAGGGACTTTTGGCAAGTCTTTGGGGGGGGGGGGGTCAGGAGGGTGGGGGGTTGTACTTAATTTAATTTTAGTGGGGAAACGAATAGGGATCAACATATTAACGTATCGGGGCGCCATACAGCCGAATGCAACGTATCTGCCCCCGACGAATCCGAATCCCGAATGCAACGTATGGCGTCCCTCTGCACATCCCTAGGGTTTAAATTGCTAAACAGAGCATATGGGAACTGGAAGGCATACAACATATACCTACACCCTACCTAAAGATCCCAATTTTACACAGATATTTCCAAAAAGGTAGTAAAGTAACAAAATAACATAGTATGGTATTTCAGTACTAATAATAAAAATAACATTTTTTTTTAACACCTGGAGTAGAAATACATTAAAAAAAACTATAACTTAAATGCGAATCAAAAGTTTTTAGGGGCTAAAAATGTTCTTTAGCTTTCTCACTTTTTTTTTTTTTACTTTTGTGTTGTTGCTAACGTGCTTATTATTTTGACGTTTATTTATTTTGCTCTTTTTTTCTATTTTTAGATTAGTTTTTAAATATGTTTTTTGCTTTTCCATTATTTTTATTTTGGGTTTTCAGAATTTTAGAAAGTCAGGTGATCTGGCTTCCAGGGTTTTCCAGCCCAGTTAGCACCTAACTGGTAGATTTTAAAAGGTGCGTGCGCACGTGTCCAATTAAGGAGCAGACTGGGAGGGAACTTCCCTAACCCCTACCATAACCTCCCTTCCCCAGCCCCTAATTCCTACCTTTTTTTTATTTTTTTCCCCTCCCCAACTTACTTCAGGACCCGATCTGAAGTTGCCGGCATGTGAGGTCAATGCCACTGTCCCGGCCCGCCCCCTGCCCAGAACACGTCCCTGGGCCCACCCCTTGTAGGAAGGCTGGCATTTATGGGCGTACCGGCCTTTATGAAAATAGGCTCGGCGCGTGCAAGGTCCGGCCACACGTGTAAAGGCCTGATTTTACGCGTGCGGGGGATTTAAAATCTGGCCATAAGTTTTGAACAGAGCAGTTTAGAAAGAATCATTTGTATAGTGGTTGAACCACCTAAATAGTAATAATTTTAGCCTTTCTGGACTTAACTAAATTTTACAATCAAATTATTTCAGATACATTGGAGAAATTACTTACCTGATAATTTCATTTTCCTTAGTGTAGACAGATGGACTCAGGACCAGTGGGTTATGTGTTCCTCTGCTAACAGATGGGAGACGGAGTCAGATTTCAAAGCGGACGTCACCCTAGATATACCCCTACAGTGACCTCAACTCCTCAGTATCCTCTAGAAAAGCCATTGTGGATATATATATTTGCATAAACAACTTGATTAAACTGACTTAACTGGTTTCAAAACTGGAAACCGCCAGTGCACTCAACTAAATTAATGCCGACACCAGACTAAACTGCGGGTGTCTTGAACTAGGGGTAGGCAACGGCTTACCCGTATTTGTTTAGTCTTGAGGTTCGTTTTCCAGGGTCCTCCTTCTCTGGAGCAGCCGTGGGAGAGATGCTGAGTCCATCTGTCTACACTAAGGAAAACGAAATTATCAGGTAAGTAATTTCTCCATTTCCTAGCATGTAGCCAGATGGATTCAGGACCAGTGGATGTACAAAAGCTACTCCCGGACAGGGCGGGAGGCTGCCCGTGGCCCTCTTAGTACTGCCCTTGCGAAGGCTGCGTCTTCTCGGGCCTGAATATCCAGGCGGTAGAACCTGAAGAAGGTGTGTAGGGAGGACCACGGTGCCGCCCGACAGATCTCGGCGGGTGATAGCAGTTTGGTTTCTGCCCAAGATACTGCCTGGGTCCTAGTAAAATGAGCCTTAACCTGCAGTGGTAAAGGTTTTCCTGCCTCTATGTAGGCTGCCTTGATTACTTCCTTGATCCAGCAGACTATGGTTCCAGGGGTGAACCTAAGGAACGGTTCCCGACAGGATAGTGCTTGTAGTTCGGAGATGCGACAAGCTGAACATATTGCCACCAGGAATACCGTCTTCAATGTTATGAGGCGTAGTGACAGACTACGCGTTGGTCTGAAGGAAGCCCCCGCTAGGAAATCTAATACCAGATTGAGGTTCCATAGGGCACCGGCCATTTTAGGGGACGTCGAAGATGCTTAACCCCTTTTTAGGAAACGGGTCAAATCCGGATGAGCTGATCGACAGATACCGTTCACTTCGGCTCTGAAGCAAGAGAGGGCGGTTACTTGGACCTTGAGTGACAACCCCTTCTTCATACCATCCTGTAGAAACTCCAGAATCATGGGGATCTTGGCCGTCCATGGGAGTATCTTGCGGTTCTCGCACCAGGCTTCGAATATTCTCCAGATCCGTATGTATGCCAGGGATGTTGAGAACTTGCGCGCTCGGCGCAGGGTGTCAATCACAGGTTTCGAGTAACCACGCTTCTTCAGGCGAGTCCCCGCAAGAGAGAATAGAGATGGATCTTTGGGAAGAATCGGGCCTTGCTGGAGAAGATCCCTGTGTTGAGGTAGGCACAGAGGGCTCCCCGCAAGGAGTCTTTGCATGTCTGCGTACCATGGGCGTCTAGGCCAATCCAGGGCCACTAGTAGGACTAGTCCCCTGTGGTGTTCTATCTTGCGGATGACCTTGCCCAGTAGTGGCCATGGGGGGGGGGGGGGGGGGAGGAAGGAGTACAGTAGGTATTCCTCCGGCCAGGTCAGAACGAGAGTGTTGATCCCTTGGGAGTGTGGCTCTCGTCTGCGGCTGAAGAATCTGGGGACTTGGGCACTGAGATAGGTGGCCAGTAGGTCCATGGCTGGGAGGCCCCAGTGACTTACTATCAGTTGGAAGGCTGTGGTCGACAGCGTCCATTCCCCTGGGTCCAGGCTCTCTTTGCTGAGGAAGTCTTCTGAGACGTTGTCTTTTCCTGTGATGTGGGAGGCCGAGATCCCTTGTAGGTTTATCTCCGCCTATGCCATAAGAGGATCTATCTCCAGAGATACTTGCTGACTCCTGGTTCCTCCCTGGCGGTTGATGTAGGCAACCGTTGTAGCGTTGTCTGACATTACTCGAACCACTTTGTCTCAGAGTCTGTGACCAAATCGCAGGCACGCTAGTCTGACTGCTCGAGCTTCCAGGCGGTTTATGTTCCATCCCGCCTCTTCCTTGCTCCATTGTCCCTGGGCCATCAGTTCCTGACAGTGGGTGAGCAAAATCCAGTTTGGTGGGGATAGGCTTACTCCTCTGCTTAGGTGGTCTCTTGTAGCCACCCCTGAAGCTGAGAACGTATCTCTGCTGATAGTTTGAGGCGAATTGAGTAGTATTTGGATAGTGGGTTCCAGCGTGACAGTAAAGAGCGCTGGAACGGTCGCATGTGGGCCCTTTCCCATGACCTCCATGGTTGCTGCCATGAGGCCGAGGAATTGAAGATAGTCCCATACCTTGGGGCGTGCATTGGTCATCAATCGTTGTAATTGTTCCATCAGCTTCCTTCTCCTCGGGGGAGGGAGGAAGACTTTCTTCTGTTTGGTGTCGAAAGGGGCCCCCAGGTACTCTAGAGACTGAGAGGGCTGCAGACTGCTCTTGCCTGTGTGCACGACCCAACCAAGTTCCTGCAGTAGGTTCTTGACTCTGTTGGTCGCCTGTCGACTCTTCTCCGAATACCTTGTCCTGATCAGCCAGTCGTCCAGGTAAAGGTGTACCAAGATCCCTTCCTTCGTCAGTGTTGCCGTCACGACCACCATAATTTTGGAGAATGTACTGGGTGTGGTTGCTAGTCCGAAGGGTAGTGCTCGGAACTGGTAATGGTGACCCAGTATCACAAAGCGCAGAAAACGCTGGTGATCTTGATGGACTGGAATGTGAAGGTAGGCTTCGGAGAGTTCCAAGGAGGTTAGGAACTCTCCTGGTTGTACTGCCATTATTACGGAACAAAGAGTCTCCATGCGGAAGTGTAGAATCCGCAGATGATGGTTGACGTTCTTGAGATCCAAGATGGGTTGGAATGATCCTTCCTTCCTGGGAACGATAAAATAGATGGAATAGCGCCCCATATTTTGTTGGGGCGTAGGAACCGGAGAAATTGCTTTCAGACTGAGTAGTCTTGTCAGAGTGGCTTCTACTGCCAGTCTCTTGCTGTGGGAGTAGTAGGGTGACATCATAAATTTGTCCCGAGGGATGCTGCGGAACTCCAGAGAGTAACCTTCTCGAATGATGTTTAGTACCCATTTGTCTGACGTGATCTCGACCCATCTTTGGTAGAATAGGAAAGTCGACCCCATATTTCCTCTTCCTGTGGATGGGTCGGCCCATTCTCATTGGGGAGCATGGCTGGAGCCTGCCCCCGGACCTGTTCCTCTTTTGGTCTGTCGGTTCAGAAAGGGCTGAGATCTTCTGGAGGGATGAGGTGCCTGGAACCTCGAGTTCCTGTAGGCTCTAAAGCGTTGCAAGCCTCTGCCCTGGTTCTTCTGGGGGAGGGGCACTGGGATCTTTTACCCATCTTCCGGTAGTGGAGATTCGCCCCACTTGCTGGCTAACTTCTCCAATTCGCTTCCGAATAAGAGAGATCCTTTAAAGGGCATTCTTGTGAGAGTCGCTTTAGAGGTCGCGTCAGCAGACCAATTCCGCAGCCATAGTTGTCTTCTGGCTGCTACTACCGAGGATACCCCTCTGGCTGAAGTACACACCAGATCTGAGCTTGCTTCCGTCAGGAAGGCTGCTGCAGTTTCCATTGTCTCACCGGTATACATTCTGGAGTTATTTGCCTCTCTCTCGAGGAGCAAGCAGGAACGTGCAACTAGTGCGCAGCAGGAAGCAATCTGCAGTGTCATTGCTGTTGCACTGAAGGCCTGCATAAGAATGGATTCCAATCGTCTATCCTGAGTATCCTTCAATGGGAATGATTGTTCTCTTTGAGACAGTACAGACCATGGTGTCCACTTTGGGAAAACACAGGCGTTCCTTGGTAGCCGGTTCCAGAGGGTATAAGGCTTCCAAGGCCAGACCTCCTTTAAAGCTGGTCTCCAGGGCATCCCACTCCAGGTCAATCAGTTCATGGATGGCTTCCATCATTGGAAGTAGCATTAGGCTTTACGAAGGGACACCAAGATGGGGTTATTCTTTGTTTCCGCCATAGGGTCCGTGCCTGGAATATCCAGAGTTTTCAGAGTCTGGGAAACAAGGACCGTTAATTCATCTCTGTGGAAGAAGTGGAGCATGGCCGACACAAACTGTGGGAGATTTGAAAGCAAGGGGTTGGAGCGCTCCCACAAAGGGAAGGCCCAGGCCAGGGCCTTGCCATCCAAAAAGGGATAGAATAAAGGTCATCTTGACCAAGTCATTTGGAAAAAGCGCTGACTGAAGAGTAAAATGCATGTGGCATTGATTTAAAAATCCCTGACACCACTTGGGTATCCCGAGTAACGAGGCGGTGCCAGCAAAGGAATGACCACCTGACTGGTATCGGAAGCCGACACTGAGGCCGCTGGGGATGGTGGTAGGGCGCTAAACTGGGTCAGGGAGTCTTGACGAGTGGCAAAATGGATCACGTCCGCCACCACCAGTTCTAAGGTCAACTGAAGATTCTGGAGCTTCATAACGAGCCTGGAAATGGATTTCAGCGCAGCCAAGTCCACGGGTGAGAATCCAATCGGGCATTTAGGCGCTCAATAGAAGTAGCCAACGCCTCCAAGAATCGTTGCTGCTCCTGGATCTTCTGGGCCAGGCCCAAAATGGCCAGGAGAGCGGACAGGTCCACCGAGTCCATGGCCTTGGCAACCTGTTACGCAGGAGGTGGACCCTTGGACTGATGCTACCCGCAGGGCAAGCCCTATGGGTCCCCACTGTCGGCAGGTGGAGCTGGCTGACTGGCAGAGGCTAGCTGGAGCTTCACCAATACCAGCGGTTGTTCCCCGCAGGTTGAGCCCTTGGGTACCAGGGCCAGCTGGACTTAGGTGGGCCTCCGTCTGAGGTCCTCTAAGGATGACGAGAGAGTCAGCCAGGGGCCAGCAGTGGTAGTTGAAGTAGGTGATCAGGTCCGGACGAGGCAGAGTCCCAGATGCCAAGGAGAACAGGAGACAGACAGAGGGTGCCCGAGTAAGAACAGGCGAAAGCCTGAGAAGCCAAGTCCAGAGTAGGTTCACCAGGAGCATCGTAGAGCAGGCTGAAGTCAGGGCAGGTGGCAAGGAAGAGTGTCAAAACAAGCACAGATCAAAACCAGGAGTCAGATAGAGAATGGTCAGGCAAGGCAAAGGTCAAACCAGGAGATGGGGAGGAGCATAGTCAGACATAGCGGAAGTCAGTCGGATATCAATCAGTAGCGTGATCAGACGAAGCAAAAGTCAAGTCAGGTATCAATAAGTAGCATGGTCAGTGGAAGACAAGGAGGGTAGACACGGAACACAGGAGCAGGAACGGATACCAGGAGCAGGAACAGGAGCAAAGATGAAGCAGGAACAGATAAGTAACCAGGAACGCGAAGGTACGCAGGAACAAGCAACTAGCACACGACTAGCGTGGAGACCTGTTGCCAAGGCGAGCTCTGACCATCAGAGCTCGCCTTAAATAGTCCCAGGTTGATGACCTCACTGAAAGGGGCTGGCAGCCTTAGGCTACCGTGGCCCCTTTAAATGACGCGAGGAGAAGAGTCCGCGTGCCTAAGGGGACGGAAGAGGGGAGCCGATGGCGGCGTCCCTGCTGCACTCTCAGCCCACCAGCGGCAGGCAAGCTGTGAAGAGGGCGGCAGGCAGGAACCCCCCTACCACATCGGGCAGCTGGGGTCCGCCCTCCGCGAGGCGTCAGAGCGTCGGGTGAGGAAGGCCGGTCGCTGAGACCGCGGCTGGCCAATGCAACAGTCACTGCTTATCTCTGGGAGTAAGCAACATGGAATCTATCTGCTATTTACAATCCTGTCATGTACTTGTGACCTGGACTGATCACTGTTGGAAACAGGATGCTGGGATTGATGGACCTTTGACTGACCCAGTATGACAGTCTTATGTCTGTACAAGGGCATTTTTTAAATGCTTTTTATTTTAGGGACATATCAATACAAAGAAAACAAGCAGCTAAAAGGAAAAACATACAAATAATAAGATCAGCCACAGTGATATAGAGATAGATCAGTCAGTACATTGTCTCCATTGCCAGTACATCTTCCAGACACTATCAGAGGCCCTGTTATGGTTTAGCGGTGTTTGGGTGGATTCTTGGGTACTGTGGTAGATGACCACGCCCACGGGGAAGAGCCCCGTGAGGAGCCACAGTACTGGGCTAGACTCAGGATGCACAAACACAGATTTTAGTTCTTTTATTATACAGCTTGATGTGTACCACCAGAGGTGGCAGTAGTGAGGTGATCCAGAGGTAACAGTCCTGGGACCCTTAGCAGAGGGAAGCCGTCTCACCCCGTTGGTATATGGGATTCCGGTGTAGGTTTCCCAGGCAAGGAAATGCTGGGAAACCTTGCCTGGGAGTTAGATTACTCACTAGATGGTAGCTGTAGGTTGGCGATTCCACCAGGCTAAAGTTGATGGTACTAGCACCGAGGCTGGGAGTGCAGGTCCTCGAGGAGCGAGTACCTGATCCCAGTAAGGCACCTCAAATAAAGCATAGGGCCCCCGAGGAGCGGGTACCCAGGTTAGTCAATACCCCGAAGGGCAGAGAGAGAGAGCTTCCAGCGGCAGCACGGAAGTGGCAGAGTAGCTTAGACCGGCCGAGACCAATCCTTGCTAACTCAGTGCGCTAGCAAACAAGTACAGGCTATATACCCGGATGGTGTGACGTCACTTGAGGGGGATGCCCCCGAGGTTCGCGCCATTGCTGGAATAAAGATGTGGGTAGTGCGCATGCGCACAGCCTAGTAGGCCCCTGGGAGGAGCATGGCGGGAGGCAACGCCACAGCCATTCCAGGGACGCCGGAGAGGGCAGCTTGCAGATGCGGTGGTAGCCATTTTGCCCAAGGTAAGCGGGAGGAGCCGAGAACAAGGTGAGGCATACGGGGCGAAGCTGAGACAGACGGACGCAACAGTCCCTTGCTTCTTAAGAAGAGAGGAGACCTTTTCTATTATGGCAATGTCTGCAACCACCGATTTCCAATGATCTATTGAAGGGGGTCGATTTCCAATGGCAGGTGATGGTAATATGATGTGAAGTGTATTGTTAGTAGAACTGGAACTTGTATTTATTGTTAGGTTGATAAACAAAATGTATGAATATGAACTAGATTATATAGTATATAGTTTGATATCCTAGAATATTTATGATTATGAACTAGAATATGTATACACTGTGGTGCTGAACTAGGTGAATGTTGACACACAGTATGTGGTCGTTGACCATGAATATGAATGTGGATATTGCAAACCATTGTGATCTTCTTTTGGAACGATGGTATATAAAATGCCTAAATAAATAAATAAATAAATATGAGCAGCATGCAGCAGCTGGACAGCCAAACATTTCAAAGATGTAGTCAAAATGAGGTCATCCCATCTTCCCAACAAACAGAGAGGTGCTGTAAGTTGAAGTGGTCATCCCAAAATTTCTCCAATCAAAGTCCCAACCCTTTGCCAAAAGCTGTTAACAATGAAACAGTCCCACCATATGTGAAAATGGGAGGTAGGTTCTCCATACCCTCTCCAACAGAGGGGGCTGGCCATGCTAAATTTAGAGAAAACCAAGAGAAATCTGTATGTTCTATTTAACAATCGAAACATTAGTTCCTGAACCTTATTACAAAGGAATAGTTTGAGAGTTGAGTCCCATATATCTTTCTAATCATCCTTGTCTAAACTCTATGACAAATCCTCATTCCACCTTTCTATGAGAGTGGCACACGTCTCAGGATCAAAAATACCATCAAGCAAGTACAAATACATTCTGGAAATCCAACATTTTGGTGACCTGGGTGTAATAAGAGATGCTTCCAACCCAGAACGAGGGAGCAATGGGCCAACACCTTCTAAATGACGCACAACAGCCCTCCACAATTATGAAAAAATATAGCTTGTATGTCTCCAGTGTGATACTCAACTTGGAGATCCTGAAAGTTCTTAAAATTGGCCCTCCACCCTTATCTGATCCAAGAATCTTAAACCCCTCATACCTCAATCCTTGAAATCCGGGGACAGAGTAAGAGAGGACTAAACTGGGTTTCCTTGGAGACTGGTGATAGGGGACAGACCCTCATATTGAAAACCCAATTATTCACTGCACACCAAATTAAGGGAGTTATTTTCCAACCTGCAAAAGGCCATTATCGCGGCAGAGCATTCAAATTAGGTGGAGGGGAGGAGTTAGGGAGGGGATTAGGGAAATAGGCCGGCGGCACTGCTGCAAGCAATAATGTTTAGAACATTATCGCCAGCAGTAGCAAGGGAAACAGCACCACCTTTTACGGTGGCGCTATGCCTGCGATAGCATGCAGCATGGCCGCACCGCGGCAGGCGAAACTGCTCCGCCGTGGTGCGGCTGGCTGCAGGCTATCGCCCTACCACCCCCTTCTTCGCCCCCCCCCCCCCCCCCCGGCCTCCCTTTACCGCCACGTTCATCATTCCAAGGAATGATGAATCCTGTCCTAAGAATGCATGATAAGATAGGATTCAAGTGTCCAATCCAGCATAATGAGGGAAGCTGTGAGGCAAAGTGAGAAGTGATATCAATGTTATTTCTCCCAGTTGTAAACTGTTGAACGAAACCCAACTACGGAAGTGTGGGTATATCAGCCAGTTTTTAATACCCACCAAGCTCACAGCCAAATAATAAATAAAATTTGGGACATCCACCCTCCTCTCACAATTTCTGGGATACTGTAAAGTCAACAGTTTTATATGTGGCAGTTTTCGACACCATAAAAAAAAGAGGAAATACCACCATTAAGATCCCTAAATGCTTTCTGAAGAATGTTACAAGAAAGATGTTGAGAAGGTATAAAAGGCATGAGAGAACAACCAATTTTACCAAATAGGCTCTATCTAAAAGTGACAACGGGAAATTGGTCCAATGATTAAAATCTGCCTGTAATTTTACAAAGACCTTGGAATAATTTAACTTATACAAGTCACCAGAATTTAGAACATCTATCCCGAGGTATACAACAAAAGCGATTTAGTATAATTGATAATATACCCTGACAAGGCTCCATATTCCTTCAAAAGGGATACAATTGCAGGAATTGGCTTTTTCAGGATGCATAATCATAATGATATCAAGACCTTCAAGAAAACCTTAAAGACATGGCTCTATGAGCAAGCCTTTCCAAAAGAAACGGTGGGGTAGAGAGGGAGAGAGAGAACGAAAATACAGAGAAGCACAGCTAAGAATAAACGACATTGCAATATTAAAAATACATGATAATACAGTTATGATGTAGACCAATATAAAAAGTAACTCAATAACACACTAGGACTAAACCATCACTACCCAAATATTGATTTTATTAATGATATTGTAACCGTACTTAATTGGCACTTGTTAGAATGTACGATAAACTACCGATATATACCTTTTTTGTGCCTATTTGTAAACCGTTGCGATGGTACATGACTTAGCGACGATATAGAAAAGTTTTTAAATAAATAAATAAATAATATAAAGTAAGATATCATCCGCATGTCTCTGTCCTTGCTCTGATAGATATTTCTAAGGGGAGAAACGTTATTAACAGATCACCCATTAAAAGTCACTCTCCTGGCATTAGAAAAACCATGTCACATAAATTAACACAATAGAGCTCCTAAGAATTAATGCATTTATTGAGCTTATGAAATCAGACCCACTCAGATTTACTCAGTCAGAGACATATTCTCAAAAGAAGAATATATTTTTTTTTACATGAGAAAAGTATACAATTAAATTCAATTGATAAATTTAATTAAGTCAGATCAATTCAGATAAATTTAGATTAAGTCTGTTTAAATCAAATTAATTCAGATAAGAACATAAGAAATTGCCATGCTGGGTCAGACCAAGGGTCCATCAAGCCCAGCATCCTGTTTCCAACAGAGGCCAAACCAGGCCACAAAAACCTGGCAATTACCCAAACACTAAGAAGATCCCATGCTACAGATGCAATTAAAGCAGTGGCTGTTCCCTAAGAAAACTTGATTAATAGCCATTAATGGACTTCTCCTCCAAGAACTTATCCAAACCTTTTTTGAACCCAGCTACACTAACTGCATTAATCACATCCTCTGGCAACAAATTCCAAAGCTTTATTGTGCGTTGAGTGAAAAAGAATTTTCTCCGATTAGTCTTAAATGTGTTACTTGCTAACTTCATGGAATGCCCCCTAGTCCTTCTATTATTCGAAAGTGTAAATAACCGATTCACATCTACTCCTTCAAGACCTCTCATGATCTTAAAGACCTCTATCATATCCCCCCTCAGCTGTCTCTTCTCCAAGCTGAATAGCCTTAACCTCTTCAGCCTTTCCTCAAAGGGGAGCTATTCCATCCCCTTTATCATTTTGGTTGCCCTTCTCTATACCTTCTCCATCGCAACTATATCTTTTTTTGACATGCGGCGACCAGAATTGTACACGGTATTCAAGTTGCGGTCTCACCATGGAGCGATACAGAGGCATTATGACATTTTCCGTTTTATTGCCATTCACTTCCTAATAATTCCTAACATTCTGTTTGCTTTTTTGACTGCTGCAGCACACTGAGCCGACGATTTTAAAGTATTATCTACTATGATGCCTAGATCTTTTTCCTGGGTGTTGGAACCTAACATCGTGTAACTACAGCAAGGGTTATTTTTCCCGATATGCAATACCTTGCACTTGTCCACATTAAATTTCATCTGCCATTTGGATGCCCAATCTTCCAGTCTTGCAAGTCCTCCTGTAATGTATCACAATCCGCTTGTGATTTAACTATTCTGAATAATTTTGTATCATCCGCAAATTTGATAACCTCACTCATCGTATTCCTTTCCAGATCATTTATATATATATTGAAAAGAATCGGTCCAAGTACAGATCCCTGTGGCACTCCACTGTTTACCTTTTTCCACTGAGAAAATTGACCATTTAATCCTACTCTCTGTTTCCTGTCTTTTAACCAGTTAGTAGTCCACGAAAGGACATTGCCTCCTATCCCATGACTTTTTAGTTTTCGTAGAAGCCTCTCTTGAGGGACTTTGTCAAATGCCTTCTGAAAATTCAAATACACTACATTTACCGGTTCACCTTTATCCACATGTATATTAACCCCTTCAAAAAAATGAAACAAATTTGTTAGGCAAGACTTCCCTTGGGTAAATCCATGTTGACTGTGTTCCATTAAATCATGTCTTTCTATATGTTCTACGATTTTGATCTTGAGAATAGTTTTGTTACGAGCGCGCGCGGGCGCGGTCGTCGTAAGCGGGTGGTGGTGAGCCCTTGGGCCACGGCAGGACTCAAGGAGGAGCCCCAAGCCACACCGTGGGAGGTGAGCTGAGCAGGCATGGTGAGCGAGGCAGGCAGGAACAGAAGCAAGGAGTCCGACCCTCAGCCGGACCTGCATGCCCATGGTAGCCAACACGGGGAAGTTGACTAATGAACGGTCCTCCGACTGTTCCCGGCCCTTTCGGACCTGCCGCAGGGAACGGCAATGGGCAGCAGGCCGGACAGAGGCGAGGGCAGACAGAGTCCTTAAACAGAAGACATCAGACGGGGCAGAAGCAGGCTGAAGCAAGACGGAGACATCAGGACAAGGGCTGAAGCGAGACACAGGAAAGATCCAGGCGAGCAGGAACTCCGATGCTGGGATACTCACATCCGAAGCCCCCTCGGCTGGCAGAAGCTCAAGAGCCCGTGGGACGAATCCCTCCTGTTGGCCACTCCAGGGCCCAACAGGACAGAAGGCTCAGGAACCAGACGAGGACGTAGGTCAAGGCAGAGACAGGAAGACATCCGGGCAAGGGCTGAAGCAGACACTGTAGACAAGGCTGGACGGGAACATGGCACTGTCCATCAGGGCGCCCTACTCAGCCCACCCGTGGGACTGAGTCGCGGACCACCCTGTCCCAGACGCGCCCTACACAGCCCAGGAAGGCTGGTCACGGACCACGCTGAAGAAAGGAGGGTGCAGGGAAACTCCAGGCAAACAGGAACTCCGATGCTGGGATACTCACATCCGAAGTCCTTACGGCTGGCAGGCACAGGAACAAACATCAGGCAGAGACACTGGGCAGGGACCCATCAAAGCATAGGCGAAACCGGGGGACCTGGATCGGCAAAGTTACAGACGACTGTAGAGCCCGATCCGCAGGCCCTTTGCAAGTGAACAGAAAGTCCTTAAGTACTGGAGGTAGAAGGCAACTCCCTGGGAGGAGCTTGCCAGGACCGCCCACCGCTGGTCCTATAACTGGGGAAGAGAGCTGCGGGCCAGCCCCTAGAAGAAGGGCGTCGCCAGACAGGAAGTCCAAACGCAGAGGCATGCAAGCCACAGGCACAGCTAGGCCTCTCAGGCCCTGGAGCAAGTCCCGGATGGAACGTAGGCGAGGCCCTGGCTTCAGAGCGGCCTCTGGAGGAAGGTAAGAGACCTCCTGTAGCGCAGCAGCAGGGGGGATCGCAACAAGTTTCCACTATTTTTCCAGGCACTGAAGTCAGGCTCACTGGTCTATAGTTACCCGGATCGCCCCTTTTGCCTTTTTTAAATATTGGGGTTACATTGGCCACCCTCCAGTCTTCA
The DNA here is from genome assembly GCF_901001135.1 of Rhinatrema bivittatum. Classification (NCBI taxonomy): domain Eukaryota; kingdom Metazoa; phylum Chordata; class Amphibia; order Gymnophiona; family Rhinatrematidae; genus Rhinatrema; species Rhinatrema bivittatum. The sequence goes on along the minus strand of NC_042615.1, from coordinate 681,492,245 downwards.
GATCAAACCATTTGATATGAAAAGATAAAATTCAAAGTGATTGCTTACCAAAGAGTTACAATTCTTTTTACCAAACATAGTAACATAGTAATGATGGCACAAAAAAAACAAAATGGTCCATCTAGTCTGCCCAGCAAGCTTCCCAAGGTAGTAACTGCTGCTCCGTGCAGGTTACCCCCAAGTTTCTGTTAAGGGTAGTAACTGCCACTCCGGGCAGGTTACCCCCAAGCCTTTTTATTCATTCCCATCCTCTAGCCTTTAGGGACCCACAGTGTTTATCCCATACCCCTTTGAAATCCTTCACAGTTTTAGTCTTCACCACTTCCTCCAGAAGGGCATTCCAGGCATCCACCACCCTCTCAGTGAAGAAATATTTCCTGACATTGGTTCTAAGTCTTTCTCCCTGGAGTTTCAAATCGTGACCCCTAGTTCTACTAAATTGTTTCCAATGGAAAAGGTTTGTTGACGACCATGGATCATTAAAACCTTTCAAGTATCTGAAGGTCTGTATCATATCACCTCTGCTCCTCCTCTCCTCCAGGGTATACATATTCAGGTTCTTCAACCTCTCCTCATAAGTCATTCGATGAAGACCACCCACCATTTTGGTCACCCTTCTCTGGACCGCCTCCATCCTGTCTCTGTCTCCTTTGAGATACGGTCTCCAGAACTGAACACAGTACTCCAGGTGAGGCCTCACCAAGGACCTGTACAAGGGGATTATCACTTCCATTTTCTTACTAGATATTCCTCTCTCTATGCAGCCTAGCATTCTTCTGGCTTTGGCTATTGCCGTGTCACACTGCTTTGTCATCTTCAGGTCGTTAGACACTATCACCCCAAGGTTTCTCTCCTGCTCTGTGAACATCAGCCCTTCACCCCCAACGCATACAATTCTTTCGGATTACCACACCCCAGATGCATGACTCTGCATTTCTTGGCATTGAATCCCAGCTGCCATATCTTCGACCACTCTTTCAGCTTCCTTAAATCTTGTCTCATTCTCTGTACTCCTTCTGGATTGTCCACTCTGATGCGGGCATGTTGTGATAAGAATAGGACAGCAGCAGCCCCGAATATCTTGACCATACTGAATATATACTCTTTCCTGCCTACTATTCATGACAGACTATAGTAAGCTTATGAACAACTAACTTACAAATCTTTTGTCTTTGTAAATCACTAAACCACTAAATGTACAAAAAGAATATAGCTGTAAAATACATCAGATACACTACATTAAGACTTACATAGAAACATAGAAATGACAGCAGAAGACGACCAAATGGCCCATCCAGTCTGCCCAGCAAGCTTCACACTTTTTTTTTTTCTCATACTTATCTGTTACTCTTGGCTCTTAGTAACCTTTTGGTTCTATTTCCCTTCCACCCCCACCATTAATGTAGAGAGCAGTGATGGAGCTGCACCTAAGTGAAATATCAAGCTTGATTAGTTAGGGGTAGTAACCGCCGCAATAAGCAAGCTACACCCATGCTTATTTGTTTACCAAACTATGTAATTCAGCCCTTGTTGGTTGTTCTTCATTCCCTCTGCCGTTGAAGCAGAGAGTTATGCTGGATATGCGTGAAGTATCAGTTGTTCTCCCCTGCCGTTGAAGCAGAGAGCGTGCCTTGATCTAGTATAGTAATTCTAATTGACAAAAAAAAGCACTTGATTTTACTTCTCTAATTTTTAAATGCAATAGGTATATGTTTATCATAATTGTAAATGGTCAAAAGACATCATCATTGTTTATTTAGAGTCTAGTGCTAATTAAAGACACAGACTCTGATAACTCTGTGCTACAGATTCTGGGAACTCTGCCATGCCAGGACATAAATCACTCTTAACAAAATACTGGCTGGCTTTCCTAGATCTAACATCTGCACTTCGTGTGTTAAGAGAGATAAGAACAATTTTCAGGAAAAAAAGGTTAAAGATTTATCTAGAAATAAAATGACACTAAAACAGCTGTGCTGCACTGTTGTCCGGTGTCCGATACTGCTTACTTTTTGCTGTGGCGCAGCCAGTGAGGTTCCGGGCTGTCCTCTCCTCCAGCGGCGGGGTTCCAGGCTCCCTGGATGCAGCTTGGGTTTGCTGCTGTCTTCCTGTGATCAGCCTGCCTCTCCTTCAGCTGGCAGCATGGTGGGACGCCCCGAGCTGACTCTGAGGGGCCTGCAGGCCATCTGACCAAGCCTGCCTCAACTGACTCCCTAGGCATGTGCACGGGCCGTTTTCTTTTGATTTAAAGGGCCATGACATCATATTGCAGGGACTATATAAGAATAGCCCCTGCACTTTACCAGTGTTTTGGCAATGTCTTTCCTGAGACTCCAGAGCTTCCTGAGTGCCTCCTGAGTTTCCCGCGTTCCTGTCTCATCCTGTTCTTCGGACTGATTCCTGCTTGACCTTAACCTGGACACTGACCACGAGTATCGCCACCTGCCTCGACCTTTGCCTGAACACTGACCACATGTATTGCCGCCTGCCCGACCTTTGCCTGGACATGCCTCAATCCTTGCCTGGACATCGACCACAAAGATTCCACATAAGTCCAGCCAGCCCCGGTACCCGAGGGCTGGTAGTAATGAAGCTCCAGCGGGGTTCTCTGCTCCTCTCCAGCCTCGCCTGCTAATGGTGGGGACTTGTGGGGCTCCTCCTCACAGGTAGAAGCAACTCCCCCTCGGTCCAAGGGTCCACAATCAGAACACGCACTAGTCGTTTTTAGATCAAAAATGATTCAGAACAATTTAAAATAATTCTGAATGGTCAGGGTTTATTAGTTTTCATACCTTTTACGTTTTTAAAGGAAAAGGAAAACCGATACCATGTAACACATATAATGATATTTTATGAAACATAGTCCCAAATTTGAAGCATTCAGTGTCTCTGGACTCCCTAATTTTTTGAGCCAATGGCTCAAGGGCCAAATTAAACAGAGAGAGAGAGAGAGAGAGAGAGAGAGAGAGAGAGAACCCCTGCCTGGCTCCCCTGAATATAATAAATGGATCTGAAAGAAATCCATTAACTAATATCCGAGCTTTGGATTGCTTATATAGTGCCAATATCCAATTTACAAACTGTTCAGGGAAACCATAATGACGCAAGACCATAAATAAATATTGTCATGAAATCTGGTCAAATGTTTTGTCAGCATTTAGAGAAAGGGCAGTTCCAGAAATATTCAACTTCCCAGCCAAATGAATTAAATTAAACAACCACTTGGTGTTGGCTACCAAAAAAATGTCTATCCTACTATACGTATAGGGGTAGATTTTCAAATAGCGCGAATTGGCCTACTTTTGCTGGCGCATCAGGCGCAAGCAAAAGTAAGCTGGATTTTAGTAGATATGCGCGGAGCCACGCGTATCTGCTAAAAACCTGGATCGGTGCGCGCAAGGCTATTGATTTTGTATAGCCGACGCGCGCCGAGCCGCGCAGCCTACCCCCGTTCCCTCCGAGGCCGCTCCGAAATCGGAGCAGCCTCGGAGGGAACTTCCTTTTGCCCTCCCCTCACCTTCCCCTCCCTTCCCCTACCTAACCCACCCACCCGGCCCTGTCTAAGCCCCCCCTTACCTTTGTCGGGGGATTTACGCCTCCCAGAGGGAGGCGTAAATCCCCGCGCGCCAGCGGGCCTCTTGCGCCCCGGGACGTGACCTGGGGGCGGGTACGGAGGGCGCGGCCACGCCCCGGACCGCCCCGGGCAATAGCCACGCCCCCGTACCCGCCCCCAAAACGCTGCCGACACGCCCCGAAAACGCCGCTGCGCTCGGTCCCGCCCCCGACACGCCCCCCTCCGAAAACCCCAGGACTTACGCGAGTCCTGGGGCTCTGCGCGCGCCGGTAGGCCTATGTAAAATAGGCCCACCGGCGCGCAGGGCCCTGCTCGCCTAAATCCGCCCGGATTTGGGCGGATTTAGGCGAGCAGGGCTCTGAAAATCCGCCCCATAGTGTCTGGGAGAATAAAATTTATAGTCCCAAGTCACTAGGAAATCGTGCTCACCATACATCTGTGAGGTTGTAAAACTGTATAATATTTTGTAATGCGGCCGGGGTGAGCAAAGAAGAGTTGGGAGAGTGAGACCTATCCACTTTAGCATTTAGACACAAGTTCCAGTCACACACCCCCCCCCCCCCCCCCACCCATAATGACTCTATCAGCAGGATAGAATTTGAGAACAGCAAATAACTGTACAAAAAACTCCTCGAATATTGATTAGGACCATGGACAGTCACTGATAAGAGATCCACCCCCATAAAGAGAACCTTCAACAATTACAATTCAAGATCTCTAAAGGTTCTAGCAATTGAAATTGGCAAGTTTTTGTAAAGATACAGGTGCCACTACTCCTAGTAGAGTATGAAGCAGCAATCACCTTTCCTACCCAGCTATTTTCCAACTTGACATGATCCGATGGTGTCATATGGGTTTTTTGAAGGAATACTACATTAGCACCCAGCTTTTTCAGGTGTTGCAATGTTCTGGGTCTCTAGATGGGATTAGAAAGACCCCTAACATTAAGAGAGACAAATTTAATATTAGAAAGAGACATCACCTTCAGCAAAAATAAATTTGAAAAAAGCCATAGCATCATACTCACCAGCCAGCCGACCTACAGTAAAATAAGAACCATTTAAGTCTGTTTAACTATACCTGTAATTCATTAACAACATTTCATATGGCCTGTTTTCCATAAGAAACTTTCTATCCCTCAGCAAACCAAAAAGCATAATATAAAAGAAGGACAATATATTATAAACCAAAAGGAATAATGAGAAACAGTCCCACCCAATTCCAGCTTATCACCCATCAACCAATAAATCTCTCGTAACCGCTTACCAACAACCCAAACCCAAAAAGTATGTCCATCTGTGTGTGTTCCAACAACAGACTCAGAGTTTTCGCACAAACTGTTGTGAGCGCAGATGCGCAGTTGCTTCTGACAGGAGTTGTGAGCCCTTGGATCGCCATGCCGCTCAGGGAGGAGCCCCGAGAGCACAGCGAAAGGTGAGCTGATGCAAGCACGGGCGGAGCAGAACAAGACTGGTACAAAGACAAGAAAAACTGAAGGTCTGACCCTCTACTGGACCTGCACACTTCAAGAAAACCAACAATGCAATGATGGTCTTTGAATGGTCCTCCGACATTCCAAGCCCTTTCGGACCTGCCACTTGGGAATGGCAATAAGCGGCAGGCCGGTCAGAGGACAAGGACAGACAGAGGCCTTGGAACATGGAAAACTCACATGTAGACTTGGAACTTGGAAGGTTCAAAAAGGCACAGGGCGGACCCACGGGGCTGGTCATGGACCACCCTGTCCCACTGCGCGCCTTACACAACCTAGGAAGGCTTGTCACGGACCATGCGGAGAGCGGGACAAGCACAGGAAGGGAACCCAGTCACAACGAGGCTCCTATGACCGGAAACAGGAACCAGACAGAACGGATTTACCCTCGGGGTGGCCATCTGGAGGACTCGAGGAACTGGCAGGACAAGAGACTTGGAAGACTCTGAGCGCTAGGAAGACTCAGACGAGGACTTGGAACTCAGGACTGGAACAGGCGAAGGAGGAGCGGAACATCAGGACATCAGGACATGTAACATTGGGACTTGGAACAGGCGATGAAGGACGAGACCAAGAACATGAAGCCATCTAAACAGATGAAGACCATGGAGGACCTGGACCGGTCACGGAGCACAGACAACTGTGGAACCCTATCTGAAGGCCAGGAGTTACTGGAGATGAGCCCTTTTATAGGGCTGGCAGGAAGACAACATCAGGTGGGCCCCGAGGCATATCCGGTCACGGGCCCTTTAAATGTGGCTGAGAGGTGTGGCCAAGCACCTAGAGAGCAGGAAACAGGAAACAGCAGGACCCTGGACAGCGGCCCTGCTGACAACGCTGAGAAGAGGAGGAGCCGGACTAGGCCCCAATGTTGGTGGCGGCTCCTGCTGCTCAAGGAGGACAGAGGGCGGCTCCTGCCACGAGGAAACTCCGGCGGCGGCCTCCAGGCCGCTAAGAGGACTGAAATCCGCGGCTCCCTGCCGCTGAAGGCCAGCTGACTCGCAGCTCCCTGCCGCGAAGGAGTACAAAGCTGAGGGTGGCCTCCTGGTCGCTTAGGAGGTCGAAAGCGCGGCGGTTCATGCCACGGAGGAGGGGCAGTTTCAGCGGCTCCCTGCCGCAGGACAGAAGACAAGTCGGCAGCGTGGCTTCGGCGGCTTCTCGGCCGTGACGGGAAGCAGGCAGCACAGAAGAGATAAGAAGCTGCTTGCGGCTCGGCCCGCAAGCAGTTTTACAACACAAACAACTCATCCACCTCCAAAGATATATAACCACCCCTTGATAAGCTTATCCCCATAAACAGTAATCCCTCACTTTTCCCCCTCCCACCAACCACTAGTGAAAGTGACCCCATTTCAGACAAACAGCATCCACACAGGAGTAGCCCAAATACATGAAATACAGCAGAAAAAAATAAAACAATAAAGAAACCAAAAATATAACGGTTCACAGTTTACAAACCAAAGGATCTTCGCCAAGAAAAATAATATTTGCAAAAATAGTCTCCGTGTAATTGGTGAACAGGATCCAAAGCAAACATGTGGAGAAAACAGGTGTGCACAGGACTGTACAATTATCAAACCCTGAAAGTCACAAGATCCACTGAAAACCTGAAGAGGCCAAAACTGGAGCAAACCACAAAAATAAAAAAGGAAAGTTAAAAAAAAATAAAAAGCAAAAAAGGAAGAGAAATGTGTGCAGACTGAGTGAGGGTCTTACAGCCACAGTTATCTATGAGCAGAGACTCCCACCCGATTCCACCACGAAAAAAATAAACCTAGTAAGAAACAGTAAAATAAAATGAAGTCACTCAGTCAACGATCTGCACCCGCAGTAGAGCAGAGATTGCGAAATTCCTCCACTTCCTCTGGAAACTGAAAAACTTTATTCTGACCTGGGCTGAGGCCTTTATCTCGCAGCTTGCGCTTCACTTCGTTGAAACCTTGCGGCATTTCTGCACCGCTACAGAAAAGTCAGGGAAGAGAAAGATACTTGTACCCTGGAAGAGGAGTTCCTTCTTCATTCTAGCCACATTTTAGTACTCGTTTATCCACAAAATTGTTCAAGTGAGCGATAATTGCTTGCGGTCTATCATGAGGGCCAGGCGGAGGCACTAGCGATCGATGTGCCCTGTCCACTTTAGGTTTACTCTCTTTGGCCTCCATTTCTAGCAACTGTGACAGCCATTTTGAAATAAAGGCTACAGCACCCAGACCCTCAGAGGCCTCTGGTAAGTCAACAATCCAAATGGTACTGTGGCAGCTTCTAGTCTCTAAATCATCTGCCTTCTCCTCCAGTGTTCCTCACAGTCTTTTCCAGCCTTTTTTTAACCATAAGCCATATAGGCATGTTCCAAGTCTGTTACTCAAGTATCAATAACATCCAGGCGTTCTTGTTCGCGCACCAATGTCACCAAGTTTGCAACTTTTTCCACCATGATAGTTAGTTTTGCATCAATATTCTTAGCCACCTTGTAGGAAAAAAAGGTCAAAATATTTTATAAACGCATCCTCAGATGCTTTTAACATTTGCAAATCAGTGACATTGTCATCTCTCAATGCTGAATCTTCAGTGGCACTTTTGGCGTCATGATCCTAGATCTGCTTTTAAATTCTTTTTAAGTTCTTTTTCCGCCCACATCTTGGGGATAGATCTTTTCTTAGAGTCCTTACCACTCATATTTGTAAATTCTGAAGTCGAGTATATGAAATTAAAAAGATTTTGAAGAGGAATCAGGCGAGAACTAGCCAACTTGCTGCTACTCAGAGCATCCTGTAATCCTGCACAACTGCTTTTGAACGGGAGAAACTCCAATGGTGACAAAGTAATTTGCCCCATGTCTTAGTCAGTAGCAAAGCTGTAATTCAAACTTGTGTTCAAGGAGATCTTCTGGGACCACAATTCTACCCCTATATCATAAGCATTCACATTTAAAACAAATTAAATTTCACAGATCACTACGCTTGAATTGTTCATTAAAGTTTCTTTCTTGTGTGTTCTGTATTATTGGTTCATATAAACATAAGCGTTCATGACTCCTACACATCTCAAAAGACACACAAAAAAAGAGCCAAATTGATCCTACATGCAAAATGAAAACAATACAAAAGGAATCCGCTGATTACCTTCAAAACAATCACCACTCACTTCACTAATTTAATGATTCATTGGTTTTATCCTATTCTATTTTTATTTTTTATTGATATTAACCGCATCAGCAAGGCTGACGACGTGCCTTGTCACAACCAAAGCCGTCCAGACTGCTCAATCATCTACGGTTGAATTGGTCACCGAGCGCTCTCAAAAATCTTTTATCAAAATGAGTATTTTCAAGAATCAGAATGGACCAATTGATCTTTCAGATTAGAGCCACGGGTAAATGTGAACCTTGGTGTCTGTCGAAGTTCTTCATGTGTTTGCAAGATGTGCCAATTTTTGTAAATCAATTGTTTTAATTTTATGTGTCATGGATGAAAAAGGTAACACATAAGTCAAAATCTCTTCGTCACTTGATGTACAGGATAGGAATAACCATTCCTGATGAGTGTGCTTTGCTCTTAAAAAAGCTCATTGGATCAATTGGTCCATTCTGATTCTTCAATGCACACAACTCAACATTCAGCAGGTTTCCACACAGCCACACATGCTCGGTGTGCCATATCATGATACACAGTCGGATTTATTTACAACATAATACTACTTGTACATCAACCGGAGTAATTTATATAATCCAATGCCCATGCAAAATGTTCTACGTAGGAAAAACTAAACATGCGCTCAAGACTCGGTTAATAGAACATAGGTCATGTCTATCTATGCATCGGGTAAACACTCCATTGGTGACACACTGCCTCAAATTTTCTCATGTTTTTGATGACTTAAATGTGCTTGAACAGATCCAACCTTCCTGGCGGGGTGGAGATCTGAATTTACAGTTACTCAGACACATGACGGATACATCGATTACACACAGTTCACCTTTTGATTTAAATTCTGCATTGGAACTAAATGTGTTTCTGTAAATATTAACATCTTTTTATCTAATTCCAGTACTTTAAAATATCATGATTGTCTGTCTCCACAAACGTACATGACGCACACGCACTGGCAGACGTCAGCACGACAACATAAGTGATGACTGGGGCTATTTAAACTATGATGAAGCAGTAATGCAGTCTCTATCCCGATGGTAAAACATACTGAGACATGGCGTCTTAGAAGATGTTTGCTCCACCGCCACTAATAACATAAGTAATAAGGTTTCTCATTACAAAAATGTTTCTGATAATTGAATGGTTTGTTCTACACTGCAGGCTAACTATATACATTGTTGCAACATGGTTGGGCACAATGTTTCTTCTTCGTATATTGGCTCCTGATGAAGCAACATAGTTGTGAAACACCGGCCACTTTCGAGCCATTAACAGGATTAGACAGACTTTTCTTGAAAATACTCATTTTGCTAAAAGATTTTTTGAGAGCACTCTGTGACCAATAAAACCGCAGATGACTGATCAGTCCAGACGGCTTTGGTTGTGACAAGGCACGTCATCAGGCTTGCTGATGCGGTTAATATCAATAAAAAATAAAAATAGAATAAGATAAAACCAATGAATCATTAAATTAGTGAAATGGTGATTTCTTTGAAGGTAATCGGCGGATTCCTTTTGTATTGTTTTCCTATACATCACAGACGTTTATCGATGGTACTGCTGTCATATGCAAGGGCGGATTGCGTGCGTGTGTTTCAGCTGGGTATGTGTGTCAGCATGCGGAAAGCAGCGTGTGTGACAGAGACCACTAGGGAGCATGAGAAAGTCAGAGTATATGTGAGTATATCTGACACTGGCTGGCAGTATGGTTGTCTCATTATTTGCAAATGGTTCAAGAGCTGATTGGTTACCAAAAGACTTTAATACTAGACCAGGAACCCAGGATATATAAACACTGTATATATAATGAGAGATGTAACCAAACTGGAGGGAGGAAGGGCAGCTTGAAAGGAAGGGGGCTTGCAGCTGTCTTTGCTCACTCCTGGTCTGGGGTATGCTCTACTACTTAGTTAACTTAGAAAAATGTGAAATTTATGTTGGAGATTTTTGTCTGAGTTCTGCCAGGCACCAGATCACATGATATACCTCTGACGGGTGAGGCATGCTTTTGGCAACTGATGAAACATATGCTGCAGGGAACACAAGGGAATCAGTTACCCCATGGGCTGGTTTTGAAAAAAAATCCCCCGGGCTGATATCTTCCTGCAATCCACCCCTGGTCAAATGCTTGCATGGGTATTCATCTCATAAACAAAAGATTCTCCCAAAATGTTAACTGGGAAAGGTACACTAAGAGCCTGATTTGCAATGCTGTTTTATCTCCCCATAGATACCGAATTGGGAAAAAAGGCCATAGTGAATCAGGCCCTAAGACAAATGCCTTATTTTCAATTAGGTCCTGGTCACATGGAGAATCAATGGCAAAAGGAAGTATTAAATGCATATCCTATGACTCCTTAATCATAATCCTGGACTCTGTCATAACATTCTTTCCTCTTTAAAATATAAGAAGTGCCATGCTGGGTCAAACCAAAGTCTATCAAGCCCAGCATTCTGTCTCCAACAGTGGTCAGTCCAGATCTCATCCCCACTAGTTGATCTATTTCTTGTATCTCACTCCCACGAATAAGCACTGGCTTTCCCAAATCTACCTGCTATTAACTATTTATGGACTTTTCCTTCAGAAATTTGTCCAATCCTATTCCAAAACCCACTATGTTAATTACCTTGACCATGTCCTCCGGCAAAAGATCCCATAGCTTTATTGTGCGCTGAGTGAAAAAATGTTTTAAATCTGACAGATGCTAGTTTCAAGGAGTGTCCCCTAGTTCTAGTAGTTGAAAGAGTAAATAACTGTTTCCTATGTACCCATTCCACTCCTCTCCTGATTTTATAGATTTCAAACATATCCCCTTTCAGTCTCTTTTCCAAACTAAGGAGCCCTAATCTGTACAACCATTCTCTATAAGGGAGCTTTTCTATTCATTTTATCATTGCTCTCTGTAGCTTTTCTATGACCACTATGTCTTTTTTGAGATGAGTATTGTATGCAGTTCTGGTTACCTCAAGTACATAAGTGATATTGTTTTAGCATCATAAGATACCAACCAGAGCTATTTATCTATTTAAATTGAGAATGTACTTTTTTTTTCCATTCTGCATGACCTTGGGAATATAAAAAATAAGGAATACTGGGCAAATAATAAATGATTAAACAAAAAGCACAAAATACACCAGAAACTTGAGGTATCATAAGAAAAAGGGAAATAAAAGGCGAGTATTTAGAGAAGGAGAAATACAGTTTTTTCCTATAGTCTTTACAAGTTGCTTCGTCATCTGAAGATGGGATCTGCGTATACTCAAAAACTGGTATCTCGTCTCTTGGTCCTTTCTCACAATTTAACAAGACTATTGCTCTCTAGGACTAATATAGTTACTACACTTGTGTTAGGCAGCGACCCAAAGAGCGAGCTCTGTCGAAATACAAGTACATAGGTCTGATTCACTATGTTTTTCTCCCATTCGGCATTATTGGGAAATATAGTGAATCAGGCCCACAGTGCCATTTCCTACTTATATCGAAGCCTGGGAGAAGAACACAAATCGCACTGACGCACTCAGATCCGTTTGCCTTGACATATGTCATTCAGAATTACGATGTCCTTGAATAAATAAATAGCGTGCAACGGATGTTATTCATTCAAACAATAGGTTCTGGCCGTACTTCTCTCAATGTCCTTTGGAGACTCCCTCCTTCCCTTCTTCTATGCCGTCAGGGAAGGGCCGGGAACATAAGAACATAAGAAAATGCCATACTGGGTCAGACCAAGGGTCCATCAAGCCCAGCATCCTGTTTCCAACAGTGGCCAATCCAGGCCATAAGAACCTGGCAAGTACCCAAAAACTAAGTCTATTCCATGTAACCATTGCTAATGGCAGTGGCTATTCTCTAAGTGAACTTAATAGCAGGTAATGGACTTCTCCTCCAAGAACTTATCCAATCCTTTTTTAAACACAGCTATACTTACTGCACGAACCACATTCTCTGGCAACAAATTCCAGAGTTTAATTGTGCGTTGAGTAAAAAAGAACTTTCTCCGATTAGTTTTAAATGTGCCCCATGCTAACTTCATGGAGTGTCCCCTAGTCTTTCTACTATCCGAAAGAGTAAATAACCGATTCACATCTACCCGTTGTAGACCTCTCATGATTTTAAACACCTCTATCATATCCCCCCTCAGTCGTCTCTTCTCCAAGCTGAAAAGTCCTAACCTCTTTAGTCTTTCCTCATAGGGGAGTTGTTCCATTCCCCTTATCATTTTGGTAGCCCTTCTCTGTACCTTCTCCATCGCAATTATATCTTTTTTGAGATGCGGCGACCAGAATTGTACACAGTATTCAAGGTGCGGTCTCACCATGGAGCGATACAGAGGCATTATGACATTTTCCATTTTATTCATCATTCCTTTTCTAATAATTCCCAACATTCTGTTTGCTTTTTTGACTGCCGCAGCACACTGAACCGACGATTTCAATGTGTTATCCACTATGACACCTAGATCTCTTTCTTGGGTTGTAGCACCTAATATGGAACCCAACATCGTGTAATTATAGCATGGGTTATTTTTCCCTATATGCATCACCTTGCACTTATCCACATTAAATTTCATCTGCCATTTGGATGCCCAATTTTCCAGTCTCACAAGGTCTTCCTGCAATTTATCACAATCTGCTTGTGATTTAACTACTCTGAACAATTTTGTGTCATCTGCAAATTTGATTATCTCACTCGTCGTATTTCTTTCCAGATCATTTATAAATATATTGAACAGTAAGGGTCCCAATACAGATCCCTGAGGCACTCCACTGTCCACTCCCTTCCACTGAGAAAATTGCCCATTTAATCCTACTCTCTGTTTCCTGTCTTTTAGCCAGTTTGCAATCCACGAAAGGACATCACCACCTATCCCATGACTTTTTACTTTTCCTAGAAGCCTCTCATGAGGAACTTTGTCAAACGCCTTCTGAAAATCCAAGTATACTATATCTACCGGTTCACCTTTATCCACATGTTTATTAACTCCTTCAAAAAAGTGAAGCAGATTTGTGAGGCAAGACTTGCCTTGGGTAAAGCCATGCTGACTTTGTTCCATTAAACCATGTCTTTCTATATGTTCTGTGATTTTGATGTTTAGAACACTTTCCACTATTTTTCCTGGCACTGAAGTCAGGCTAACCGGTCTGTAGTTTCCCGGATCGCCCCTGGAGCCCTTTTTAAATATTGGGGTTACATTTGCTATCCTCCAGTCTTCAGGTACAATGGATGATTTTAATGATAAGTTACAAATTTTTACTAATAGGTCTGAAATTTCATTTTTTAGTTCCTTCAGAACTCTGGGGTGTATACCATCCGGTCCAGGTGATTTACTACTCTTCAGTTTGTCAATCAGGCCTAGCACATCTTCTAGGTTCACCGTGATTTGATTCAGTCCATCTGAATCATTACCCATGAAAACCTTCTCCATTACGGGTACCTCCCCAACATCCTCTTCAGTAAACACCGAAGCAAAGAAATCATTTAATCTTTCCGCGATGGCCTTATCTTCTCTAAGTGCCCCTTTAACCCCTCGATCATCTAACGGTCCAACTGACTCCCTCACAGGCTTTCTGCTTCGGATATATTTAAAAAAGTTTTTACTGTGAGTTTTTGCCTCTACAGCCAACTTCTTTTCAAATTCTCTCTTAGCCTGTCTTATCAATGTCTTACATTTAACTTGCCAATGTTTATGCTTTATCCTATTTTCTTCTGTTGGATCCTTCTTCCAATTTTTGAATGAAGATCTTTTGGCTAAAATAGCTTCTTTCACCTCCCCTTTTAACCATGCCGGTAATCGTTTTGCCTTCTTTCCAGCTTGCTACCCAGAACCGAAGACCGTGTATCACACGGCGCCCCGGGGTTTATTTCCATTTTATAAACGTGCTTTGGGGCCTTTTCATTTGAAAACAGATTTTCAGATCAGGGGCTCGAATAGAGACTGCAGATAATGGACGGCGACTCTTGCGCTAGTGAAGTGCTTCTTGCCCCGAACAGACAACTCGCGCCGGTGCACGTAAACAAAGAACCCAGGAACAAGAGTGCACGCGCGGATCCCACCTGTCAAGAGCAGATTCGGTTTCTTCAGCATCTTCCCTGTAGTCAGCGCACGTGCGGTCAAAAGAGTCGCGCGACTTACGTGGCCAGTGACGTAAGTCGCGTCAGGGGTCTTAGCTCCACGAGTCGCAAGGATGCGGTGAGCCATGGGTAAGGAAAAGAGAGCTGACAGCGGTCCTTAGATTACGGGTTGTCTATGTCCGTGCCTGAATCCAAATTCTTCTTGTGGTGGTTGTGCGAGCGGTCTGTGTCCGTCAGTAAAATGACCCTTCAGCGGCACTTTAGGGTCCTTTCGGTCCCTGGCAGGAGTCCTTTGATTAGAAGGGGACGACTGCATAAAAAACGAAGTTACACCGTATTATAGCTATCAGCTTCATGCACTATTTTTCCAATAGACGACCGAAAGTAAAAGTCAACAACATCAAAAAAAAGATGGTTTATTTATACTGGATTCATTTAATAATTTCTTGACTAGCTTTCAGTAGTTATATTCTCTCTATTAGGTCACAAGAGAAAGAACGGGTAAAGACAAACTATTTTGTAGACTGTTTACATTTTTATAGGGTTACACCTCCAGGGAACTATGCAATTAAGGTATTTCCCTAATAAGAATACACGATGAGAGTATTTTTATCACCTCAGGAAAGTAAGTAAACCGAAAACTAAATAGTTCTGGCTACATTTATTTTTATGTTGCCAGAATTTTTATTTTTTTTGGTGCATAATTCCTCAGGGTGTAAATGATGATGGGAGGGGTGATTTGTGAGAAAACTGAGAGGGAGCTAAGGTTATGTCTGCTAATGGTTGAGGAAACCCAGATCCCTGTTAAATACTTTTATACTTGTTTGGAATATATAAATAGCTAAATAAATAAATGTCTAATCATTTTAATTTTGAACGTATTCTGGTCTTGGATTAGAACTTGAAAAAAACAGCCAGCTCCTGGGATCTTCTCCCCTTCATAACCTCCCATCACCCCTCTTGTTGAAGCAACATCTGTCTAAGGCCCAAATGCGGTAGTGGCAGAGACCCATTGTGAAGGAGCACTGGCCAGGGACTAAGCAGGTATATGCTTCACTGCCAGCTTCTGCATCCCAAAAGGAAGCCAGAAGTGAATAGAGGTACCATGGGGCCTAGGAGCAGAGTGAGCAATGGTGCAGTTCCCAGGTGGTGCTCCTTGGCAACTTGTTGCTGCTGCTGCTGCCGCCACCACTGCATTTGAGCCTGGAATCAGCTGCTGTTTCAAAAAGAAGATATCCACAGAGGAGGAGAGAGTAGCAGTGTCCTCCACCTTTTCAGCTGTGGGTCTGACTGCTGCTGTGATCCACGGAACTCTATACAGCTGCCTGATTTGTCGGAGAAGTGGCTCAAGGTACTACTGCTCTCTTCCTGCTGATGTTCCAGCGTAGGAGGAGGAAGGGGATCTTGAGAGGTGGGGACAGAGAGGAGGGGTAGGCATGGGACCAAGATACACTGATGGGTAGGAGGACAGAAAGGGAAGGGGTGGGGAGGAATCAGAGCCATGGAAGATGGCACTGGAGCTGGAACGGAGACAGGCCCTCGAGCAAGTACCTGGTTCCAGGGAAACAGCTCTGAGGAGTAGATGGTAGTAGTACTCACAGATGGTGTCTGTAGTGAATTCCTGCAAGTAGAAGAGGAGATCGACACAGGCAGCGAGTCAGGGAACATGGGCCCTCGAGGAGCGAGTACCGGTTCCTGATAGTTACCTGAAAGAAGCAGAGAGGTCCCCGAGGAGAGGGTACCTCGTTAAAAGCAAAGAGTCCAAATAGAAGTTGGAGGCAGAGTAGCTGGGTACGGAGAGTGAATCCCATCCGTAGGAATCCCTTGCTTACTCAAAGGCTAGCAATAAACAACAGGCTTAAATATCCGGGCAGCATGACGTCATCACAGGGGGACACCCCTGAGGTTCGCGCCATAGAGGAAATAAGAATGAGGGCCTCGTGGCACGCACGCCCTAAGGTACCTGAGGAGCATGGCGGGAGGCAGCGCCCAAGCCGGTCCAGGGATGCCGGAGTGGATGGCGGCCAGATGCCGCGGCAGCCAGACATCTACAGGGAGCAGGAGGAGTCGCAGAAAAAGAAAGGTGGAGTGAAGCCATCAGGCCGCGACAGTTGCAACATCTCTCCAGCTTCTGTGGATCCATTTGAAAGCCTTGATTGGAGACGATGTAGCCTAAGAAAGGCACTGACTCTTTGTGAAATTCACATTTGGATAGCTTTGCGTAGAGATGGTTCTCACAGAGCCTCTGTAGTACTCTCTTAACATCCTCCAGATGAGTGATCATGTCTTGAGAGAAAATCAAGATGTCGTCCAAGTAAATAACAACACACTTATAGAGGAGATCCCGGAAAATGTCATTCATTAAATTTTGAAAGACTGCCGGGGCGTTGCACAGGCCGAAGGGCATCACTAGATATTCAAAGTGGCCATCCCGAGTGTTGAAGGCCGTCTTCCACTCATCGCCAGCTCGAATGCGAAGTAAATTGTAGGTTCCTTTCAGATCCAGTTTGGAAAAGATTTGAGTTCCTTTCCTTGTAGTCTGTCAAATAGCTCTGATATCAGAGGCAGAGGGTAGTGATCCTTTATTGTTATCTCATTGAGGCCTCTGTATTCTATACATGGATGTAGTGTACCATCCTTTTTGCCCAAAAAGAAAAAGCCTGCGCCAGCAGGGGACTTGAATGGTCTTATGAAACCTTTTTGGAGGTTTTCCTAAATATATTCGGACATGGCTTTATTTTCTGCCATGGACAGGGGGTACACTCAACTCTTGGTGGCTCCGTATTAGGCTTCAGATTAATAGCGCAGTCATAAGGTCTGTGAGGCGAAAGTACATCTGCAGCTTCTTTTGAAAAGACATCTTGGAAAGATGCATATTGAGGCGGTAATCCCAGCATTACTGGGGTGGTAGGCATACAGGGTAACGGAGCTACCTCCATCAGGCATTTATAATGGCAGTCTGGACCCCATCTTGACAGTTCCAGTGTAGCCCAATTGAAATGAGGCATATGCTTCTGCAGCCAAGGTAATCCCAGTACTATAGGGTGCATAGCCTTCTCTAAAACAAAGAAAGAGAAGGTCTCAGAATGGAAGGCACCGGTTCATAGACACACTGGTTCAGTGCGTAGTGTTACTTCACCCAGTAAGGGCTCTCCATGGATGGATGAAAGAAGTAGTGGAGGCTTTATAGTGGAAGTGGGGATCCGTAGGTCCTCCACTAATCGTTATAGAATGAAATTGCCTCCTGCCCCGGAGTCCACTAGGGCAAGAGTCTGGTACTCTAAGGGTCCGCAGATCAAAGATACAGGAAGAGAAAACAAAGGAGAAGGAGTGGTGAGACCTAAGAAGAGTCCTCCCGCAGGACTTAGGTCTGCCAGTTTCCCAGACATATAGGGAAAGTTTGGACAGCATGACCAGCTTGTCCACAGTACATACACAACCCTAATTTCTTCCGTGTTCTTCTTTCTTTTGATGTCAGGTGGCTACAGCCTAACTGCATAGGTTCTTCTTCGCTGGCTGCTAGGACCGAAGGAACAGGCCTGAGTGTGGACTTGACTCGAACTTCACCCAGAAAGGGTGTCCTGGAAGTCTTGGTCTCTTGAACCTTATCGCGAAGTCGGCAATCAATCCTTGTTGCCAATTTCACTAGTTCAGCCAAGGACTCAGGCATTTCAACAGCGGCGAGTTCGTCTTTCAGACGGGAGTTCAGTCCTTCAAAGTAGAGGGTCTTCAGGCATCTCGGGTCCCAGGATAATTCAGACGCCAGTGTCTTGAATTCAATAGCGAAGTCAGCTAGTGGTTTGTCCCCTTGCTTCAGGTGAACCAAAGAAGATCCTGCAATGGTATACCGGGCAGGATCATCGAAAACTGACTTAAAGAGTTTGAGAAATCCTTCAAGGTCATAAAGAATTGGATCCTTGTGCTCCCACAGCGAAGAGGCCCAAGACAATGCTCATCCGTCTAGATACGACATGATATAGGTCGTCTTGGCATAGGCTGTGGGAAAGTGGCCAGGTTGTAATGCAAAGTGCATGCAGCACTGGTTAATGAAGTCTCTGCATTTCCAGACTTCTCCCGAGAAGCGGGTGGGAGCTGCAAGAGGCACAGTAGTCTTGACCGTCACCTCAGACGGTTTAGCTTCTTTACCTGAGGTGGAAGGCGAGTTCATCTGTGTGTGCAGTAGATTAAATGCAGCGGTCAGTCCCTCCAGCGCAGTCTGCTGTTCGGAGATCTGCTGGACCAGGCCTTGAATGGCCTGCAATGCAGTGAGCTGAGCCGGATCCATGGAGTTAGCAATCTATTGTAATTATGTGTGTTTGTGGATCCTTGCGTGCTGTGAAGGTGACCACGCCCACAGGGAGGAGCCCCGTGAGAAGCCACAGCACTGGGCTAGACTCGTACTACACAAACACAAGAGCTCTTTTATTAAACAGCTTGAAGAGAACCACCAGAGGTGGCAGTAGTGAGGCAGTCTAGTATTTGCAGTCTCAGGGACCTCGGCAGAAGGAGCCCTTCTCTCCTTGATGACGTCAGGAGGTTCCGCAGCAGGTCTCCCAGTGAGGAGATACTGTGGATGAGATAGACTGAGAGTTAGAGTACTCACAAGGTGTTTGCTGTTGATATGCGATTCCACCAGGTATGTTGTAGAAGGTACAGGCACTGAGGCAGGATGCCCTCGAGGAGCGAGTACCTGTTCCCTGTAAAGCACCTGAAATAAAGCAGAGGGACCCCGAGGAGTGGGTACCCAGGTTAGCATAAACCCCGAAGGGCAGAGAGAGAAAGAGCTTCCTGTGGAAGCACAGAAACGGCAGAGTAGCGTAGACAAGAACGGATTCGAGTCCTTGCTACCACGCGGAGCTAGCAAATGCGTGAAGGTAATATACCCGGATGGGGTGACGTCAGCATGAGGGAACGCCCTTGAGGTTCGCGCCAAGTGTGGTACAAAGACGTGGGTTGCGTGCATGCGCGTACCCTAGTAGGTACCTGGGAGGAGCAATGACGGGAGGCTGCACCATAGCCGTTCCGGGGACGCCAGAGAGGTTGACTTGTAGATGCGGCGATAGCCATTTTGCCCAGGTAAGTGGGAGGAGCCATGAATAAGGTGAGGCAAACAGGGCGAAGCCGTCGAGGACTGACGGACGCAACATCAACGAGAAGGTCTTATCATTCTAAATGGAAGAGTTTTACGGTCTGGTGCACTTCCATGTCCTTAGACCCCTTCACTTGTTCCACTGCGAGGTTCCTAGATTATCTTTGGCACCTTTCAGAGTTAGGCCTAAAAACTTCCTCTATCAGGGTGCATGTTAGTGTAGTATCTGCGTACCATAAGGGTATAGGAGCTGTCTCCATCTCAACACAACCCTTAGTATCACATTTCATGAGAGGCTTGCTCCATTTAAAATCTCCACTGCGCCCTCTGCCCCTGCTTGGGACCTTAATTTGGTTTTGGGACAGCTGATGAAACCTCCGTTTGAGCCTCTCCACTCCTGTGATCTACGCTATCTTACCTGGAAGGTAGTTTTTCTTCTTGCAATCACGACCGCTCGCAGAGTTAGTGAGCTGCAGGCGTTAGTTACCTACCCGCCTTACACTAAAATTCTGCATGACAGAGTAGTGCTCCGCACTCACCCTAAATTTTTACCAAAGGTAGGGTTGGAATTTCATATTAACTAATCTATTATCCTAACTACCTTTTTTCCCAGACCCCATACATACCCAGGAGAATAGGCTTTCCCTGTACGTACCAGGATCAGTCCAGATCGCTGGGTTGTGTCTCCCTTCCAGCAGAGGGAGTCAGAGAAAAAAACTGAAAAGGCACCCCTCTTAACCTGGTGTGCCACCTGCGATCCCCCAGTATTTTCTCTGACTCTCAGCAGAAGGGTTGACAGAACATGCGGTCCTGATTTTTCAATTTCTTTAAATTTAGTTACATCTTTTTTTTTAACAGAGTTCTAAGGCTCTGGATGCTTTAGTTAACACCTTTGGCTACAGCAAGTTGGTTGTATAAAAAAAAAAGCTCAGTGCGGTTTTATTTTCCCAGGCTTTTCACTCAGCAGGAAGAGGTAAGGCTGGCAGCTCTAAAAGCCTTGTTCCCGGAGGGCCGTTTCTCTCTGGAGGGGAATTAACTGGTGGGCCGGTCCCTCTCCTCGGCACCCCAAGACGAGTTTCCTCGGGTGCTGCAGCATTCCTAGAGCTCCGGAAGGCCGCGAGTCGGCAGGGTATTTTAAGTTCTTCCTTTTTTTTCCCTACCGCGCTGTTTGGAAACCCCCCCCCCCCCCCCCCGGGATGCCACGAGGGCTATTGTGCTCAGCATGTGGGGAGGCGGCGTTGCGCCTCTCGTGGGACGGGGTTTGTGCCCGCTGCCTCCCCGGGGGGGGAGGGCTCATCTGGGGGAGATTTTGGGCCCATTTTGCTACGAGGCGCGGAATGGCGATCGCGCCCAGGTCCATCGCCGGCACACGCAGGAACGGCGGCCATTTTGTCGGAGCCCTGCCTGCCGACTGGGGGAGAGGATTCTCCGATTTCTCCTCCCAATCTGAGTCCTGTTCGACTGCACGATTCGGGGCCCGCCCCCTCAGGGAGCCCGGTCCTCCCCCTCCCCCCCCCCCTCCTTCTCACCTATCGAATCCCTTAAAGAGCCAGTCAGTTTTTTCTTCAAAATTTATTTTACTTATGCATAGGGCTTTTTTGGAGGCGGAAGCTCATCAGCAGGATGAGCAGCCCCCTCCCGCGAAGATTGCGTGGCAGGACACGTCTCTGGATGCCCTTTCGGCCCCTGGGGGGGCTCCAGATCCTGCTCCCTTGGGATCTTTTCTGGATCCTCTCCTCCAAAACCTAGATGAGGGTGTTGATGAGTCCGCTCCAGTAGAGGGGGATGTCCCCCGGGTTTCTCGGCTGTTTCGCCGGGAGGAATTGGATCCCTTGATCCCCTATGTCCTGGAGGAACTGGAAGTGGAGGCACCAGTCCCCAGTTCGGAGCCAGTTAAAGGGAAACCAGTACTCTCGGCACTGCGTGCCCTGCCCCAAACTTTTCCTTTCCACCCAATGCTTAAGCAGTTGGTCACTCGGGAGTGGGAATCTCCGGACGCAACCCTGCGGGTGGGACGGGCGATGGACAAACTCTACCCCTTTACCCGAGGAAGCCTTGGATATCCTCAGGATTCCCAAGGTGGATGCGTCGGTTACTGCGGTCACCAAGCGGACTACCATTCCTGTTACAGGAGCGACGGCTCTTAAGGACTTACAGGATAGGCGGCTAGAAGTCCTCCTCAAGCGCATTTTTGAGGTGTCAGCACTCTATGTTAGAGCGGCGGTCTGCAATAGTCTCATGCAGCGAGCGACCCTCGGGTGGGTCCAGCAAATGCTCACATCACAGGTGTTGCCGCCAGAGGAAGCAGCTCAGGTGAATAGGATGGAGTCCATGGTAGCTTACACAGCGGATGCATTATATGATCTGTTGCGGGCATCTTCACGCAACATGGCCACTGCAGTTTCGGCTAGACGGCTTCTCTGGCTCCGGAACTGATCCGCGGACGTTTCTTCCAAAACTCAGTTGGGTAATCTTCCTTTTAAGGGAAAATTGTTGTTTGGGGAGGAACTTGACGCCCTTATTAAGTCTCTTGGGGAGAATAAGGTGTATAAATTGCCAGAAGACAAGCCTAAGTCTTCCAGGCCCTTTGGGGCAGCACGTTACCGTTTCCGAGGACAGCGCAGATTTTGGCAGTCGCAGCCACCCGCTTTTCCCGCCCGACAATAGACTCAGAGAGCTCTGTCTTGGCCTACTTCCTTTCATGGTCGGAGGCCATTTCGGGAGGGAGGCTCTCAAGGGGCCACTGGAGGTAAGCAGTCCCAATGAAGGTGTTCCGACCCTCTCCCCAGTTCCAGTGGTGGGAGGTCGTCTCTCCCTCTTTCTCGAGGAGTGGGTCAGGATCACGTCGGACCAGTGGGTCCTCAATATCATCGCCCACGGTTATGAGTTGGATTTTGCCCGCCCGTTAAGGGATCTTTTTCTGATTTCTCCCGCCGGCTCTCTGACCAAGCAAGAGGTAGTCGGGCAAACCCTGAGTCGCTTGAAATCCCTGGGGGCTATTGTTCCGGTCCCTCCCGAAGAGTGCAGGGCCGGCAGGTACTCCATCTATTTTGTAGTCTGAAGAAGGAGGGATCCTTCCGGCCAATATTGGATCTCAAGGCAGTCAACCGAGCACTTCGGGTTTCCCGATTTTGCATGGAGACTTTACGGTCGGTCATTGCAGCCGTCCACTCAGGAGAATATTTGGCATCTTTGGATCTGACCGAGGCGTATTTTCACATCGGGATACGAATGCGCCATCAGCGGTTTCTCCGGTTCATGGTCCTGGGGGAGCATTATCAGTTCCAAGCTCTTCCGTGCGGCTTAGCGACAGCGCCTCGGGTCTTCACCAAGGTAATGGTAGTAGCAGTGGCCCTCTGGCAGGAGGGGATCTTGGTTTACCCATACCTGGGCGATTTGGCTCCTCCGGGCCAAATCAGGAAGCAGAGAGCAAGGTTCCACTCCAGCTCCAGTCCCTTGGTTGGGTGGTCAACTTTGCCAAGAGCCAGTTGGTACCATCTTAGGTTCTCAACTTCCTGGGAGCACGCTTCGATACCTCGGTAGGCAAGGTCTTCCTCACTCAGGAGAGGAGGCTCAAGTTAGTGGCGCAGATCCGTCGGCTCATGTCCTTATTCCTGCCCATAGTATTTGCAGGTACTTGGTTCTATGGCGTCTACTCTGGAAATGGTTCCTTGGGCGTGGGCGATATGAGATCATTACAACGCGCATTGCTTTCTCAGTGGGATCCGAAATCGGAGGAGTTTCACCTGCCTTTGCCACTGATGGAACCAGCCAGGTCCAGTCTCGATTGGTGGTTGATTCCGGCCCACTTGTTACAGGGGATGGACCTGGAGGAGCCGCAGTGGGTAATAGTCCCAACGGATGCCAGCCTCAGTGGTTGGGGAGCAGTTTGCCAGTCACAATCTGCTCAGGGTCGTTGGACAAGTTATCAGGCGACGTGGTCAATCAATCGATTGGAAACCAGGGCGGTACACCTGGTGTTACGTGTTTTTCTCCCTCTGGTAGCTCAGTGTGCGATGCAAGTCTTGTCAGACAAAGCGACGACGGTAGCTACATCAACCTCCAAGGGGGAACCAGGAGCCGGTCGGTGGCCTGGGAGGCCGAAAGGCTCATGACGTGGGCAGAGCGACATCTGGTCCGGCTGGCGGCCTTGCACATAGTCGGGGTGGACAATGTGCAGGCAGACTTTCTCAGCCGCCAGCATCGAGATCCCGGCGAGTGGGATTTGTCCGACGCAGCTTTCCAGCTGATCACTCGTCGTTGGGGGGGTT
Organism: Rhinatrema bivittatum; assembly: GCF_901001135.1. Classification (NCBI taxonomy): domain Eukaryota; kingdom Metazoa; phylum Chordata; class Amphibia; order Gymnophiona; family Rhinatrematidae; genus Rhinatrema; species Rhinatrema bivittatum. The sequence continues at coordinate 681,468,597 of NC_042615.1, read as the reverse complement.
CCACACCTCGACCTGATGGCAACTCGGACAAATGCAAAGGCGCTCTCATCCTTCCGTGGCTTTGTGGCGTACTGCTGTATGTGTTTCCGCCTTGGCCACTAGTGGGCAAGATCGTGCGTCGGATAGAGAACCAAGTGGGGACTGTCATTCTTGTAGCCTCAGAGTGGCCCCGAAGGCCATGGTTTGCGGATCTGATCTCGTTGGCGATCAATGGTCCGGTGCGTCTCACCCACCTTCCGAATCTTCTTCGACAAGGTCCAGTATTTTTCGATCGAGCAGATCGCTTTTGTCTAGTGGCCTGGCTTATGATAGGAGGCAATTGAGGAAGAGGGGATATTCGGATTCGGTTATTTCTACCTTCTTGAAAGCACGGAAATCGTCCATGTCGTTGGCCTATATTCGTGTTTGGAGAGTTTTCGACTCTTGGTGCCAAGGTTTGAACATCCCCCCCGCATCTGGCTTCGGTGGTACACATCCTATCCTTCCTGCAGGAGGGACTGAAGAAAGGTCTAGCTTGCAGTTCTCTCCAGGTGCAGGTCGCGGCACTGGGTTGCCTGCGCTGCAAGATTGATGGCTTTTCACTGGCAGCTCATCCAGATGTGTCCCATTTTTTGAAGGGGGCCAAGCATTTGCGCCCACCGGGACAATAAATTTGTCCTGCTTGGAGCTTGAATTTAGTTCTCAAGGGCTTATGTGGTCTTCCTTTTCAGCTCCTCCGGCAGGCTACATTGAAGGATTTGACACGCAAGACTGTGTTTTTTTGGTAGCCATTACCTCCGCACAGCGAATTTCAGAGCTTCAAGCTTTGTCATGTCAGGATCCGTATCTTCGTATTTTGGATTCCGGAGTTTCGCTGCGGACCGTTCCCTCCTTCTTGCCCAAGGTGGTATTGTCTTTTCATGTCAATCAGACAGTAGAGTTACCGGCCTTCCTGAATTTGGATCCGACTTCTGCGACGAATAAGGATCTGCATAAGTTGGATGTGCGCCAGGTTCTCCTTCGTTATCTAGAGGTGACCAATGCTTTTCGATTATCGGATCATTTGTTTGTCTTATTGACTGGTCCTAGACAGGGACACAAGGCATCCAAAGCTACGGTTGCTATGTGGTTGAAGGAGGCCATTTCCTCCACTTATCTTTGTGCAGGACGTGCCATACTAGAAGGCTTGAAAGTGCACTCTACCAGGTCTCAAGCGGCCTCTTGGGCAGAGAGCCAGTCAGTCTCCCTGCAGGAGATTTGTAGAGCAGCCACTTGGAAATCCTTGCATACTTTTGAGAAACATTATCGTGTGGACGTCTGGGATCCGGAGGTCGACTGTTTTGGCAGCAGTGTTCTTCGTGCGGGACTCTCCAGATACCACCCCAATTAGGGCAGCTCTGGTACATCCCAGCGGTCTGGACTGATCCTGGTACGTATAGGGAAAGGAAAATTGGTTCTTACCTGCTAATTTTCGTTCCTGTAGTACCAAGGATCAGTCCAGACGCCCGCCCTTGGATTTTTTGGAGAGTCCGTTTTTTCTGTATGTTTTCTTCCTTCTTCTTACCTTGGCAGAGTTCTTTACAGGCATGGGAAGCAATCTTCTTGATTGATGTGTTATACGGCAGTACGGTTTGTTTATTTTACCTTGCGTATTGTTGTAGCCACTGGTTGTTATGTTTGGGGATTTGTTCTCCTTTATTGGTTATTTTGCTTTGATATCGTATATACTGAGGGATCACAGGTGGCACACCAGGTTAAGAGGGGTGCCTTTTCAGGTTTTTTTTCGGACTCCCTCTGCTGGAAGGGAGACACAACCCAGCGGTCTGGACTGATACTTGGTACTACAGGAACGAAAATTAGCAGGTAAGAACCTTTGCATTCCTTAGATTGTAAGCATGCCCTAGCTTTCTATCTAGAGCGCACGTCAGCCCACAGGAAGTCCACTCAATTGTTCGTTTCTTTTGATGCCATCAAACTTGGAAATCCTGTGGGAAAGCAAACCCTCTCCTCCTGGTTGGCGGACTGCATTTCTTTTTGCTACGAGCAAGCAGGCATTCCGTTACAAGACTGTGTGAAAGCACACTCTATCAGGGCCATGGCGACGTCAGTAGCACACCTCCGTTCGGTGCTGCTTGCTGACATTTGTAAGGCTGCGACCTGGAGTTCTCTCCACACATTCGCAGCCCATTATTGCTTAGATAAGGCTGGCAGACAAGATTCCATCTTCAGCCAGCCTGTTCTATGCAACTTGTTTTCAGTTTAATTACCCAACAGCTTTCCACTGACCCATTCAGGGTTCAGGATGCCCTCCTAACCAGAATGCCTCCCCTGATGTTGTGCCTGTTGCACGTCTTTGGATGCATTTGGTGCATTGCTCGGGCATCCTCAGCTTAGTACTCACCCATATGTGAGGACTACCATCCTGCTTGTCCTCTGAGAAAGCAGAGTTGCTTACCTTTAACAGATGTTCTCACAGGACAGCAGGATGGTAGTCCTCACGAAACCTGCCCGCCACCCCGTGGTGTTGGGTTCGTTTACGTTTTCTTATTTTATTTTTTTGCATGTACTTTTTACTATAAGACAAGACTGAAGGGATTGGTGCTATAAGATGAGACTGGATGCAGGGTTGGTGCTATGCAGGGCATGCCCAGTAGGTGCCAGTCAAAATTCTAGAAACTTTGACAAAAGTGTTCCGTGATTGGGCTCCATTCTGATGATATCACCCATATGTGAGGACTAACATCCTGCTTTCCTGTGAGAACACCTGTTACAGGTAAGCAACTCTGCTATTTACAGGTAACCAAACTTGCTTTCTTCTGAAAGATCTGTACACACTCAAAGCATTGGTAGTGTTGGTTAAAAAAATTTTGCAGCAGGAATAATGCCAGTACTTTAACTAGGAGTTCCTGGCCATTTTAAATCATTCTGGGCTCTCTCTTGATCGCTAGGAGGGATCCTATTTGTGAATAGAATTGTTTTTGGTCATGAGTGCCATGAGTAAACTTTCCTTTTATGATTTTTTGCCAGGGACATAGCAAGTGCACCATACACCATGAAAAATAACAGTTGTTTGATCCTTTTCTCTATGACAAAAAAAAATAAGCTCTTAAGATAATGATATGGGCTAGATATTGATTTCTATTAAGAGTCCAAGCCACCCTGAAGTACTTTCACAGCTCATTAGTAATGGATGGTGGAGCCCAGCTGGGGGCATTGTGGGAGGTGATTTGGGCTTCAGTCTGCTTCAGTTTATACTAGATAAACTGTATAATCTTCACAGACTAGGCCAGCCTTGTCCTAGACTCCAAGTTTGGGTTACATTGAGCAATAACAGTAAATGTTAAGGAGGAAATGGGAGCAAACTATTTATTTATTTATTTAAAAACTTTCCTATACCGTCGTTAAGTTAGTTAACCATCACAACGGTTTACATAGGGGCACAACAATAAACATATGGGTGGTATAGATTACAACTTGGTTAAGTGCTATCATTGTACTGTAACAATTCATAATTATAAACTAAGTGTGTATGTTAAGCTTGATTGTTGGGAACATTTAGGCGGTTTGGTTTTACCATTACAATGCATTGTTAGTTTAAAATAACAGCTTCTGACTTTGGTGTGCCTAGAAAGCTGCCTAGAAAGCTGAGTTATATTTTTAGCCTTGTGGAAAACCAAAGGAATATTCCCCTTGGTATTGACATGCTGCTTGTCAAAATGTGTGACACGAGGAATCTTATTCTAGATCCTAGATATTTTAAAGAAGTTTATTAAAAACATCTGTATTTTTGCATATTTTTACCTCCATGTGATGGTTTGAAAGATAAAGCTTTGTTGCAGTGTAATGTACATAAATGACATGAATTAACGAAGGATGTAACTAGTTGAGAAGGGTAATCAAATAAAAATCTCTTTGAATTTTTTTTAAGTTTGTATGTGTCTTTGTAAGGTTGAATGGAAACATTAAGCATGTGGCTGAGTTGTAATCTCATTAGCAGTGCTGTACACCACCGGGTGGAGGAACCAGAGTTTGATTGCCAGGTCAAGTTAGCTGAGGATGGTGGGAGATGATCATTGTGCAATGGTGACACCTAGTGGCCGTATTTAGGACCCATGCTTGCAGAGCTTTGGAAAACAGAATGGGAGGAAAGCTTCAGTGAATCAGACCTTTTCCCGGGGTATATTTCCCTGGATTTGGATTCAAGAAGCGTTATTGGTATGACAGTTTGTTCCTGGCAAAGTAATATATGAAGTATCTAATGGTAATAATAATAATTATAATAATTTCAGAGGACAACAAGCATAATTCCATGATTCTGGTGATGTTCAGTAATGTCCCTGACAATGTTCCCTCTAATGTTTTTGTGGGAATGCATTGCTGCTGGGTGCTTAATTTCATCTGTGAGCAACAGGACTGGGGGGGGGGGGGGTTCCTTCATGTTACACCCCCAGCCATATATGGTCTAATTTTTATGGGGGGAGGGGAGGGATGGATGTATGCACTGCTGTTGCACACTTAACTTTACAAGTATGCAGGAGAGGGGGGAAGGGGTCCTCATTATGTGCTCTTTCTAACATAGCACCACCAGCTAGGGACTGAGCTCTATCTCCTCCCCTTTCTTCCTCATTCTCAGCTTCCATCTTTCCCCTTCATTGCTAGTCTTTCTCACTCTTCCTTAATTTTTCTCATACCTTCCTCTTTTTTCCCTTCCCCGTATCTATCCATCATCTTTTTCCTCTTCCCCAGCATCCATCCCACTGAATACATTCCCCCTCTTTCCTAATACACAGTTTATTGCAGTTCCCTCCCTCTTCTCCCTTGTGCCTGGAGGCAAGAGGCACTGCCATCACATTCCAGTAACAAACTCAGCTCTGCTAGGCTCCCCCTAGAAGCAGGCCACAGGAGTGAAGCCTCAGCTGACTGGCCACAGTAAGGAGTAAGAAATGTAGAAAGCTTGGAAGAAGGGCAAACTGACTCCTCAGCTGATTCCACCCCCCCCCCCCCCCCAAGCATGACTGCAGGAGGGATCCAAGGATTCACTCAGACTCCGCAGACTGGCTGAAGGAGACAGATGGAGGAAAGAGGACTCACACAGGCACAGTAGACTGGCTGTACTGAACCAAGAGCTGGAACTGGAAGACAGCCAATTCCCAACCTTTGCGGAGAATCAGAAGTTGAGCCTGGGACAAACTGAAATTGTAGATAACCATGCAACTGCGCTGCTTAGAGGGATGACTGGGTTGCATTTTGTAGTCTTGGGGGAATTCTGTGCTACTGCAGAGTGCAGAATTCTCACAGAATTCCCATTCTGTGCAGCTGCGCAGAGTCTGCAAAGAATTTGGCAGGCCCCGGCATGCCGTGAGTGGAGGCTGTCCCGTTCGCAGCGAAGATGGAGCAGGGCCCGGCGTGCCACAAGCGGAGGCTGTCCCACTCGCCTGAGCCGTTTCATCTTTGCCATGATTGAGATGGGCTCCACTTGCAGCAGGCCGGAGCCTGCTGCTTCTTTGCTGCAAGCGGGATGGCCTCAGCTAGTGGCACACCTGGGCCTGGTTCATCTTTGCTGCAAGCGGAACAGGCCCCGGTGCACTGTGAGTGGAGGTCGTCCTGCTCATGGCAAAGATGAAGCAGGCCCAGGAGTGCTGTGAGCGGAGGCCGTCCCACTCACAGTGAAGATGGAGCAGGGCCCAGCATGCCACAAGCAAAGGCCGTCCCACTCGCCTGGGCCATTTCATCTTCACCATGATTGAGATGGGCTCCACTTGCAGCAGGCCGGAGCCTGCTCATTCTTTGCCGCAAGTGGGATGGCCTCAGCTTGTGGCAACGTGGGCCTGCTTCATCTTTGCTGCAAGCGGGACAGCCTCCACTTGCGACAAAGGTGGAACGGAGGCCGTCCCACTCACAGCAGAGTTGGAGCAGGCCCCAGTGAGAGTGAGTCTGTGTGTGTTTGTGTGTAAGACTGCAAGCCTGGGGCTGAGCGGAATTGTTCCTTTTCACAAGATTATCTACAACAATCTGACCTTTTGTTCAGAAGAGGTCTAGAATGGGTAAATGCGAATCGATATTTTCTCTTTCGGATAATAGAAGGACTAGGGGGCACTCCATGAAGTTAGCATGTAGCACATTTAAAACTTATCAGAGAAAATTCTTTTTCACTCAATGCACAATTAAACTCTGGAATTTGTTGCCAGGAGATGTGGTTAGTGCAGTTAGTGAAGCTGAGTTTAAAAAAGGTTTGGATAAGTACTTGGAGAAGTCCAATACCTGCTAATAATCAAGTTGACTTGGAAAATAACCACTGCTATTACTAGCATCAGTAGCATAGGATACTTAGTTTTTGGTTACTTGCCAGGTACTTGCAGCCTGGATTGGCTGCTGTTAGAAACAGGATGCTGGGCTTGATGGACCCTTGGTCTGACACAATATGGCAATTTCTTATGTTACAAGATAATTAAACAGGCATTTAAGAGGGCACTCTATGCTGAGTGCAATGGCTTCTTCTGTATCGTAAGAATGATAATATATATGAGAGTTTGGTGTATGTTTTGAAATATACATCTCTAGCACCTTGTGTAGTTTCATTGGTCCATACGTATTGGCCTCTTTTACAACTTCACACTAATTTCTCAAGTAAGCCTTTAATAGCCTTCAAATGCGGTAAGAATATACGCAATCATATGGTACATTCCGGGTTTACTATCAAAATGGTGAATACTGAGGAAGACACCATTCGGAAAGGTCACTGGTGTTGCGATGGCTGCTTGATTTGTGGGCAATCCATCACTGGTCCCTCTTGGCATGACAAAATGACAGGAAAAGAGTATTATGCCCAAAAGCACACTGACTGCATGTCCTCTAATGTCGTATACATGGTAATTTGCCCATGTGGCAAGAAATATATTGGAAGAACATTGCGGCCTGTTTGCAAACGCATTGTAGAGCACTGTAGCTGTATTTCTACTCAGAAAATGCAAGCTCCCCCTGGTGCAACATTGGGTCACGTTTTGTCACCAGTTCTCCGATCTCAAATGTGGTGTGAATGAGCAAGCATGTGATAATGTACCAAAAGGGGACCTTGCTTATCAGTTAAACTACAAGGAACAGTTTTGGATATTTAACCTTAATTCAATACAACCTGACGGTCTTAATAATGAAATAGAATGGTATTCACTATTGTGAATCTACATGTTCCTCTAGGATCTTCCTTTGACGTTGTAACATGACTGTTGATTGACAGGTTTGGGTTTTAAATTCACCGACTGACTGAGAGGACATTGATTTCATTTCCAGTCTGATGCCATGATATATGTGAATGTTTAAAATAGCATATATCTTCTTTTTTTTAATTTAAAAAATAAAAAATGCTTAATATAATTTTTGTTTTTAGACCTTGATCATTAGATAGCACCCTGAAGAGCTTTGGTTTAAAATACAGACTCATGTTGGGCTAAGAAGAGACGGGCGTCCTTGAAGTATACATTATTCTGAGGTGTCTGTGAATATAAGAACATAAGAAAATGCCATACTGGGTCAGACCAAGGGTCCATCAAGCCCAGCATCCTGTTTCCAACAGTGGCCAATCCAGGCCATAAGAACCTGGCAAGTACCCAAAAACTAAGTCTATTCCATGTAACCATTGCTAATGGCAGTGGCTATTCTCTAAGTGAACTTAATAGCAGGTAATGGACTTCTCCTCCAAGAACTTATCCAATCCTTTTTTAAACACAGCTATACTAACTGCACTAACCACATCCTCTGGCAACAAATTCCAGAGTTTAATTGTGCGTTGAGTAAAAAAGAACTTTCTCCGATTAGTTTTAAATGTGCCCCATACTAACTTCATGGAGTGCCCCCTAGTCTTTCTACTATCCGAAAGAGTAAATAACCGATTCACATCTACCCGTTCTAGACCTCTCATGATTTTAAACACCTCTATCATATCCCCCCTCAGTCGTCTCTTCTCCAAGCTGAAAAGTCCTAACCTTTTTAGTCTTTCCTCATATGGGGAGTTGTTCCATTCCCCTTATCATTTTGGTAGCCCTTCTCTGTACCTTCTCCATCGCAATTATATCTTTTTTTAGATGCGGCGACCAGAATTGTACACAGTATTCAAGGTGTGGTCTCACCATGGAGCGATACAGAGGCATTATGACATTTTCCATTTTATTCACCATTCCCTTTCTAATAATTCCCAACATTCTGTTTGCTTTTTTGACTGCCGCAGTACACTGAACCGACGATTTCAATGGGTTATCCACTATGACACCTAGATCTCTTTCTTGGGTTGTAGCACCTAATACGGAACCCAACATTGTGTAATTATAGCATGGGTTATTTTTCCCTATATGCATCACCTTGCACTTATCCACATTAAATTTCATCTGCCATTTGGATGCCCAATTTTCCAGTCTCACAAGGTCTTCCTGCAATTTATCACAATCCGCTTGTTATTTAACTACTCTGAACAATTTTGTGTCATCTGCAAATTTGATTATCTCACTCGTCGTATCTTACTCGGCGTTTCTTACTGTAATTGACTCTACATAAGAAGTTGCTGGACTATTTTTGAATTGAGATAATATATTTTAATTACAAAAAGAAAATAAGATAAAAATAAAAAAATGGGACAATACTGTAGACCTATGATAATATATAAAGCCGAAGACAGTTAAAATGTTTAAATACATTTTCCTGATGACGCCTACTATGAAGGTCTAACGCATTTTCATTAAAAGTTTTGTTGAGGAGGCCCACTATTCGTACCATGGAAACAAGTGTCCCAAGTTTGTGAGCCGAAAATCTAAGAAGCTATGGATGTGCCAAAGAAGAGCTTTCATAAGCGCGAACAGCCGACTCTCTGCAGGTGAGTTTGTACCTGCGGGTCGCACGCGTGACGTCACTGCTGGGGGCCGTCACGTGACCGAGAGAACGCCGTGTCCCTCTCTCTTGCCGGGGGAGGAGGGAGCGCGAGACGGAAATTGGCGGAAGCCAACAGGTGAGGCCGAGAGGGAAAGGGAAAGACAACCAACCGAGAGCGCTGGTAACTTAATTGTGATCCTTTTGAGCGTTATGGCCGAAATTTCATTTCTGTTTGTGCCTTTTAGTTTGTGAATTTAGTTTGCTGGGGGCTTCTTTAGACTTACGTTTTTGGTTTCGTTTGTTTGTTAAGATCTCTCGCTCCCCCCCCCCCCCCCCCCACTCCCCTCGTTTTTAAAGGACACTTCTCCCTTTCGTTTCCAGTTCACTTTTATTTCCATATGCACAAACGCATTAAATCTAGGATAGGTAGGCATACGAAACCTTTGCTTTCTGTTTTGTGTAAACTCGTTTGTTTCCCTTGTACTGCTCTCTCTTGAGCCTCACGGGTCTATTTATTCTTTCTTTTATCCTACGCTCTTTTTTTTTCTATTATTTAATACCTTCCTAGCTTCATAATGCTCCCTCAAAGCCTGCTATATTTCTTTTCTTTTCTCCCTTCGTATTGCTGTGTTTTCTATTATTTATTTACTTTATTTCCTGCATTAAGGCCCTCTCTCAAAGCAATGACAGAAGTGTCTCGGAGTCTGCTTCCGCAGAGCCCCTTTATCAGCATCTGTTTCATTTTTCCTTCCCTCTCCGCGGAGCTTCAGAGAGAGACTTGCTTCGTATTTATTCCTCCCTTTTTTAGCTTATGCGCTCGGCCTTGATTTGTAGAGTTTTTATATTTACATATTTTTCTGTTTAAAGCCTCCCAAAACTCCTGGTGGGCCTTACCAACACCAGCATCAGTAGCCAAGAAACATTTGAGGGCTGTGAGCCTTAATCACCTTCAGGCCGATACAGTACAGTGTGCTCCGACAGAGCGCACTGTTAACCTGTCCTTGGACGCGCGTTTTCCCTTATCCCTTATTCAGTAAGGGGTGGAAAACGCATGTCCAACCCGCCGAACCTAATAGCGCCCTCAACATGCAAATGCATGTTGATGGCCCTATTAGGTATTCACGCGCTATTCAGAAAGTAAAATGTGCAGCCAAGCCCCACATTTTACTTTCAGAAATTAGCACCTACCTTCTTCCGGCACCGGGAAAGTGCACAGAAAAGCAGTAAAAACTGCTTTTCTGTGCACCCTCTGACTTAATATCATGTCGATATTAAGTTGGAGGTCCCGAAGAGTAAAAAAAAAGTTAAAAAAAAAAAGAAAACAAAAATTGGAAGTCGGCCGGTGGCTGTCGGGTCGAAAACCGGACGCTCAATTTTGCCGGTGTCCAGTTTCCGAGTCCGTTGCTGTCAGCGGGCTCGAGAACCAGCGTCAGCTGTCAAACCCACTGACAGACACCGCTCCTGTCAAAAAGGAGGAGCTAGGGATGCGCTAGTGTCCCTAGCGCCTCCTTTTGCCCGTTTTTACTGCCGGGCCTAATTTAAATACTGAATCGTGCGCACCGGCAAGTGGCCGGTGCGCGCGCCAAACTCTCCCGTGGACTTTACTGAATCGGCCTGCTTATCAGGAGCAGTAGGAGGTCAGCACACATTTTTTTTTCCTGCTTTGCTCTTTTGGTGCTCTAACTTTGTATTTTGTTTTGTTGTTCACCTTGCTGTTCCTTGACAGAAAGATGCAATAAGGTGTGCTCAGGTTTACTCGCCGTTGGGCACACAATAGTGACCAATGCAACAACGAGATTTGCGTGTCTAAAACACATGACCTAACAAAAGTGTATCTGATAGTGCCCATCACATTTACGTTTCCTGTAAATGAAGTCGGGTATTGCTGCCTGTGAGCAAAGGCTCACCACTATTGCCTTCTAACAGGCCGATTGGTTAAAAAGTGCGGGAGAGCCGGCGCTCTGTGTTGAGCACTCACTCTCCCAACGTGCACCCAGTCACCTCTCCTGGGCGTGCAATTTTGTATTTAAATTAGGGCCCGTGCTAATAAGGAGGCACTAGGGACACTAGTGAGTCCCTAGCGCCTCCTTATTAGCGGAAGCAGCGGCTGTCAGTGGGTCTGACAACTGACGCTTAATTTTACCGGCATCTGTTTTGGAACCCACTGACGGCTACGGGTTCAGAAAACAAACGCTCGCAAAATTGAGGGTCCGTTTTCGAATCCGGCAGGCAGATTTTTTTTTTCTTGAACTTTTACATTTTTTAATTTTTGGGGCCTCTGACTTAATATCGATATAATATTAAGTCGGAGGGTGTACAGAAAAGCAGTTTTTTCTGCTTTTCTGTACACTTTCCTGGTGCTGCCTATGGTTAACGCCTGTCTTTGGGCAGGTGTTAATTTCTGAGAGTAAAATGTGCGGCCAGTATCCTGGGCGACTGACAGGCTCATCAACATGTGTTTGCATGTGATGAGCGCTTTTAGTTTTTGCAAGTTTGGCCGCGCGTTTTCAAGGCGCTATTACCCCTTACAGCATAAGGGGTAATAGACGCGAGTTGAAAATGCGCGGCTAAACAGTGCACTCGGCCTGTCAGTGGTTAACACAGGGATAGAGCTGTATCAGCTTTTTTTTAAATTTTATTTTATTTGTATCTTATAAAATAGATAACATTAGAAAACGGCGTAGCTGCGTGCAAGCAACTTACAAGAGAAACCCAGCAACCCCCTGCTTCCTTACTTGGCAATAATAATGCATAAGAACAAATTAGAAACCACAATCTGCTTAGAGTAGCACATATAGTACAGACAGAGGAGGGAGCATGTGAACAACGGATTGTCAGAGAGTGAGGAATGTTGTTTCTTTAGCAGTTGGAAGGAGGCAAGCAGAGATAAGACTGTATCCCTCCCCATACCTGGCTTTAGCAAGGACTTTTGCATAGAAAACCGTATTTTAGAAATTGCACGTAGACAAAGGCATCATGAACAGTATCTTATTGGGCAAGGGAATTTGCACATACACAAGGGGGAAAAGCGAGGGAAAAAGGGTTTGCATAAGCAAGAAAAAGTGTATAAAATGTACTGCTTGAGCCCATGGGGGCTGCCTACTTCTGTATGACACCCGTACTTGCAAGTCTGTGAATAAAACAAAAAAAAACTTATACTGTTTCACTAAACTTGGGTTCATTTTCTTTCCTTCCAAGAAGGATTTGTCTGTTTCTTTCACTGCCCGATGCAGTAACATGCATCCAAAGGCTGGGTGCCCAACGCACATTTTTTTTTTATGCCAGAGGTGGAGTTCATGAGAAATATAAAAATTGTGGTCCTCTGTGTTGTGATAAATGTGACCCTTGTAGGGTAGGAAAGATCAAAACATGTTCAAGCAGCATGTTTGATTGTAAATATTACTACCTTTAACATAAGGCTTGGGGGTAACCAGAATAGAGCAGCAGTTACTACTTGCTGGGCAGGCTGGATGGACCATTTGGTCTTTTTCTGCTGCTGTTACTGTTTTAAATAGTTAGTTACTTGGGGTTAAAAGAAAAAAATTAAAAAAAAAATGTATAGAGGGAGTAATTGAGTAGAACGTGATTAATTAGCTAAAGATACCTTTAAAAAAATTGTGTGCGATTACTTTCTTATTGGTAAACAACATGGATTGCAGGTTTTTGTAATTTAATGTAAATGCACTTTTGTTAGGAACACACAATTTAGACATTTGTGTGGATGATGCAATAAACCTTTGAGCATCAGAAACGCACATTTCTCCTTAGCATGCCCTTTTTGTACACCACTTCACTTTTTCTCATTTAAATATTGCATAAGATGCGCAAGGGATGTGGATGCGGATGCTTTTTTGTGTGTGTGTCTTATTGCATCAGCCTGTTAGCTTGCTCTTCATAAAAATCAAAGATTTTGTCTTCTTTTAAGGAGGGCACTTTCCGCCTATTCTCCTTTGCCTGCACCTTCCTTCTGCAAAAGGGAAGGTCCAAAGAAACAGATCGGAAATTGATCCAATATTGCAGTAGCAACCAAAGAATAAGTAGGATCGATAAACACCAGGAAATCTTTATTGAGCACAGAACAGAATAACAGCCCGACTCAGGCCGAGTTTCGCTCATAGAGCTGCTTCAGGGGCTAGCAAAATAAAACAGTTGCGAAGACATGTAAATACATAGAAATACAAATAAAAACATGTAAAAACATATACACCATACATAAATTAAAAAAAAAAGTAATATTAGACAAACTAAAAACAGACGTGCCTCATTATGCCATAATTTTTAGATTTTTAAAATTTTTAAAATTTTAGCATTTTAGACATATTATGTGCTCCCATTTTAAACATGCCTAAAAAATGTGCAGACTATCTAACCCATTGGTGCTATATATCAAAAATAGGTGCTACAGAAAATTTTTTACCTATGTGTTCAATTGTAGATAAAAAATCTCCAAGTATCTGGTGAGCTTTGTCAGTGTGCTGAAAGACCAGACATAATTACCATAGGCACATTCAACTAGTATAAAAACAAAGTAACAAATCATTTCAACAAATAACAATTTTTCATTTAAGAGAAACACTAACTAATCTGGTAAGAAAAATTGTTGTCAGCACTATTTAAACACAGTTGAGAACGAGTATCTTCAATGAAAAAATATTCAAAAACTGTATGAACGTACCACCTCAACTGATGGCTCAGTTAGACAACAGAAAATACATCATTGCATTCTAATCTATGTACAAAATATAACATGCTTAAGCTATTTTTGTTTTTATTTTTATTTTCATTTTTAATATTACCTCATTTAATATTCATAGAGCAGGACGCTCTCCGAATGAGTCATCAGTCAATGTGGTACGGTTACATAGTTTGGAGTCAAAATATTTTTTATATTTATTTATTTATTTAATTAATTTCTTTTACTATACCGATGCTCAAGACCAGGTCTTATCGTACCGGTTTACAATGCAACTGAGGGGAAACCAATTAACATCTAGGTAGAAAGTAAAGTTACATTAAACAGGGAGCATAAAACATGGGAGATGGAAGACAGGACAGATTTTAAACTAAAACAACTGGAGAGTGATAAATATAATCAACAAAAAACTATATGTTAAAGATACATAAACAGAGATTTATCCTAGGCGATTATTAACATGGTAAGTCCAGTGGGAGAAGGAGAGGGGTGAGGTGAGTGGGGGGGGGGGGGGGAGGGAAATGAAGAGGGGGGAGTGGTTAGGGAGGGGTGGAAGGGTGAGAGTCAGTGATGGTTGAAGAAGTTCCTTCAACGGTAGGCTTCTGCGAACAGCCAGGTTTTCAGTGGCCAATCCAGGCCATATATATTGTTATATTTGGTACATAGATTAGAATGCAATGATGTATTTTCTGTTGTCTGACTGAGCCATCAGTTGAGGTATACGTTCATACAGTTTTTGAATATTTTTTCTTTGAAGATACTCATCCTCAACTGTGTTTAAATAGTGCTGACAACAATTTTTCTTACCAGATTAGTTAGTGTTTCTCTTAAACGACAAATTATTTGTTGAAATGACTTGTTACTTTATTTTCATACTAGTTGAATGTGCCTATGGTAATTATGTCTGGTCTTTCAGCACACTGACAAAGCTCACCAGATACTTGGAGATTTTTTATCTACAATTGAACACATAGGTAAAAAATTTTCTGTAGCACCTATTTTTGATATATAGCACCGATGGGTTAGATAGTCTGCACATTTTTTAGGCATGTTTAAAATGGGAGCACATAATATGTCTAAAATGCTAAAATTTTAAAAATCTAAAAATTATGGCATAATGAGGCACGTCTGTTTTTAGTTTGTCTCTAATATTATTTTATATAATTTATTTATGTATGGTGTATATGTTTTTATTTGTATTTCTATGTATTTACATGTCTTCGCAATTGTTTTATTTTGCTAGCCCCTGAAGCAGCTCTATGAGCGAAACTCGGCCTGAGTCGGGCTGTTATTCTGTTCTGTGCTCAATAAAGATTTCCTGGTGTTTATCAATCCTACTCCTTCCTTCTGCAGAAAGCCCAGTCGGGGACAAGAGATAGGCAATGAGGAGCAGGCTCCAGTTGGACCTGAGGGTAAGGGAGGAGCTGGCCCTAGTATTACTGTGAGATTGTTTTTGGTCTGTTATTCAACTGTCTTAACAAAAGGTTAGTCTTTCATCCAAAACAGTCTGGATTCAGAAAAGTCTTTAGTACAGAGAAAGCCAGTGGACCTCATCCCACCGGTTGGGAAGACGAGGAGAGGCCTTTCTCTTCAGTTCACCCAGCGGGGCAGAAGCTGTGCTTCTGCCCTGCTGGGTGAACTGCAGCCCTTGGTATTAAAAGCTCGTGAGGGCAGCACTTTCTTCGTGCTGATCTTGCAATAGACTAGATCAGTATGCAGAAGCTAAATCACCCGTGAATGTTTTATACCACGCGGCCTGCAGAGAGGAGGAGCAGCAGAGTGAGTTTCTGGAGGGACAATAGATCGGCATGCGGCAGTGGAGGAGTAAAGGGGCTCAGAGTCTGCCATGTGTGTGAGAGAATGAATGGGTGCCTGCCTGGGGATCTGTGTGTGGGTGATAGAGCACATGTGTGTGCAACACCCCACCCCACTAGGTTATTCCTCCTCCTAGTATGGTGAAGAGTGGCCTTCCAGGGGATTCAGTGGGTGGGGGGGGGGGGGGGGGGTGGTGAGAGGCAGGACCCCATGTCATTTGGGATGTACCTTAGCTTAAGCTAGAAATATGGGGGTTGGGTGCTTGACTGACAAGTAGACTCCACGAAGGCTTATGCAAAGGCCTGGGTAGTGGGTCCTGAAGCCATTGTAGTGGCTGGCAAGATGTATGGTAAAATAATATTTTTCTTTTGTAACTTGCTGCCATGTTTATAGTCCATGGAATTATGGTGGAAGGAATTCGTACTCAAACTTTGGAAGTCCTAGAAAACAATTGTGCTGTCACATTGTTAAAGGCATTCTCCTTGGCACTGGCAGCACCATTTTTAGTGCTCCTTGCCTCTAACACTGAGAAGAGCACGAATCTCTTGCCTTTTGTTATACCAGGTCAGGAAAGTGAGAGGCCCTTAATTAAGTTGAGAAGGAATTCCCTTATGCCATAGAGTGATGGGAAAAGGGAAATCCAAGCCTTTATTTCATTGGATTACTAGATGTATAACTTTTTGTTACCATGAGGATTCTAAACTTTTAAAATCTCTTGTAATTGCTCATGCATTAAGAGCAAAAGCGACATCTTTAGCATTTTTAATTTGCAGAGCCGCCACTTGGACCTCTATTCACACATTCTTAAAACATTGTATTTTGTTTCAATGGGATTCCAACGAAATATTGGGACCTTCATAAGAACATGCCATACTGGGTCAGACCAAGGGTCCATCAAGCCCAGCATCCTGTTTCCAACAGTGGCCAATCCAGGCCATAAGAACCTGGCAAGTACCCAAAAACTAAGTCATCTTAATTAATAGCAGGTAATGGATTTCTCCTCCAAGAACGTATCCAATCCTTTTTTAAACCCAGCTATACTAACTGCACTAACCACATCCTCTGGCAACAAATTCCAGAGTTTAATTGTGTGTTGAGTGAAAAAGAACTTTCTCCAATTAGTTTTAAATGTGCCCCATGCTAACTTCATGGAGTGTCCCCTAGTCTTTCTATTATCTGAAAGAGTAAATAACCGATTCACATCTACCCGTTCTAGACCTCTCATGATTTTAAACAACTCTATCATATCCCCCCTCAGCCGTCTCTTCTCCAAGCTGAAAAGGCCTAACCTCTTTAGTCTTTCCTCATAGGGAAGCTGTTCCATTCCCCTTATCATTTTGGTAGCCCTTCTCTGTACCTTCTCCATCGCAATTATATCTTTTTTGAGATGCGGCAACCAGAATTGTACACAGTATTCAAGGTGCGGTCTCACCATGGAGCGATACAGAGGCATTATGACATTTTCTGTTTTATTCACCATTCCCTTTCTAATAATTCCCAACATTCTGTTTGCTTTTTTGACTGCCGCAGCACTCTGAACCGAAGATGTCAATGTGTTATCCATTATGACGCCTAGATCTCTTTCTTGGGTTGTAGCACCTAATATGGAACCTAACATTGTGTAACTATAGCATGGGTTATTTTTCCCTATATGCATCACGTTGCACTTATCCACATTAAATTTCATCTGCCATTTTGATGTCCAATTTTCCAGTCTCACAAGGTCTTCCTGCAATTTATCACAAACTGCTTGTGATTTAACTACTCTGAACAATTTTGTATCATCTGCAAATTTGATTACCTCACTCGTCGTATTTCTTTCCAGATCATTTATAAATATATTGAGAAGTAAGGGTCCCGATACAGATCCCTGAGGCACTCCACTGCCCACTCCCTTCCACTGAGAAAATTGTCCATTTAATCCTACTCTCTGTTTCCTGTCTTTTAGCCAGTTTGCAGTCCACGAAAGGACATCGCCACCTATCCCATGACTTTTTACTTTTCCTAGAAGCTTCTCATGAGGAACTTTGTCAAATGCCTTCTGAAAATCCAAGTATACTACATCTACCGCTTCACCTTTATCCACATGTTTATTAACGCTTTCAAAAAACTGGAGCAGATTTGTGAGGCAAGACTTGCCTTGGTTAAGTAAAGCCATGTTGACTGTGTTCCATTAAACCATGTCTTTCTATATGTTCTGTGATTTTGATGTTTAGAACACTTTCCACTATTTTTCCTGGCACTGAAGTCAGGCTAACTGGTCTGTAGTTTCCCGGATCGCCCCTGGAGCCCTTTTTAAATATTGGGGTTACATTTGCTATCCTCCAGTCTTCAGGTACAATGGATGATTTTAATGATAGGTTACAAATTTTTACTAATAGGTCTGAAATTTCATTTTTTAGTTCCTTCAGAACTCTGGGGTGTATACCATCCGGTCCAGGTTATTTACTACTCTTCAGTTTGTCAATCAGGTCTACCACATCTTCTAGGTTCACTGTGATTTGATTCAGTCCATCTGAATCATTACCCATGAAAACCTTCTCCAGTACGGATACCTCCTCAACATCCTCTTCAGTAAACACCGAAGCAAAGAAATCATTTAATCTTTCCGCGATGGCCTTATCTTCTCTAAGTGCCCCTTTAACCCCTCGATCATCTAACGGTCCAACTGATTCCCTCACAGGCTTTCTGCTTCGGATATATTTAAAAAATTTTTACTGTGAGTTTTTGCCTCTACGGCCATCTTCTTTTCAAATTCTCTCTTAGCCTGTCTTATCAATGTCTTATATTTACTTGCCAATGTTTATGCATTATCCAATTTTCTTCTGTTGGATCCTTCTTCAAATTTTTGAATGAAGATCTTTTGGCTAAAATAGCTTCTTTCACCTCCCCTTTTAACCATGCCGGTAATCGTTTTGCCTTCTTTCCACCTTTCTTAATGTGTGGAATACATCTGGACTGTGCTTCTAGAATGGTATTTTTTAACAATGACCACGCCTCTTGCACATTTTTTTACTTTTGTAGCTGCTCCTTTCAGTTTTTTTCTAACATTTCTCATTTTATCAAAGTTTCCCTTTTGAAAGTTTAGCACGAGAGCCGTGGATTTGCATACTGTTCCTCTTCCAGTCATTAATTCAAATTTGATCAAATTATGATCACTATTGTCAAGCGGCCCCACCACTGTTACCTCTCTCACCAAGTCCTGTGCTCCACTGAGAATTAGATCTAAAATTGCCCCCTCTCTTGTCTGTTCCTGAACCAATTGCTATCATTTATTCCATCCAGGAACGTTATCTCTCTAGCGTGTCCCGATGATACATTTACCCAGTCAATATTGGGGTAATTGAAGTCTCCCATTATTACTGCACTACCAATTTGGTTAGCTTCCCTAATTTCTCTTAGCATTTCACTGTCCATCTCACCATCTTGACCAGGTGGACGGTAGTGTACTCCTATCACAATAGTCTTCCCCAACACACAAGGGATTTCTACCCATAAAGATTCAATTTTGCATTTAGTCTCATGCAGTATGTTTATCCTGTTGGACTCTATGCCATCCCGGACATAAAGCGCCACACCTCCTCCCGGGTACTCCTATCTGTCTCTGTGATATAATTTGTACCCTGATATAGCACTGTCCCATTGGTTATCCTCTTTCCACCATGTCTCTGAGATGCCAATTAAGTCAGTCCTCATTCATGCTATACATTCTAATTCTCCCATCTTACGTCTTAGACTCCTGGCAGTAGCATACACACATTTCAAAGTTTGTATTCAATAATTTAAATATCTCTCCTATTCTTCAGTATAAAAATAAAAAAAAGAGGGGGGTGGAGGAAGAAGAAAATAAGCAGAATGTTTTTTTTTCTTTCTCAGAGATCTGTTTTATTTTACTGAGCTTATCAGTCCCAGCACCTGGGACTGTTTTGTGTGCATCTCCATGGAGAAATCATAGTTCTGTGACTGGAGTTCTCCATGGACAGAAGCACAAAAGAGCCACATATTCTCTTGCTCCTCCTATTGGTTGATATTTTAGATGATTAAGTTTGTTTCCGCTAAACACTTCCTGAGGTAACTTTTAGCGGTAATGGTGCAGTATACCCTCTGCACATTCTCCAAAGTTTTCTAGAGTTTTCGGCGCTATAGAAGACGTAATTGGTCCGAACTTGGTGCTCTTGGTGACGTCACTCAGCATATGTGGCTGTTTTGTGCTTCTGTCCACGGAGAGCTCCAGTTGCAGCTATGCAGTTATGATTTGTTATCCTTTAATTCTGTGCATTCAAGTGCGGAGTAACCTAGCGATTAGAGCCGCAGGCTGCGAGCCATGGAGCCAGGGTTCAAATCCCACTGCTGTCCTTGCAATCATGGACAAGGCACTTCACCATCGGTTGGCTCACGTACAAACTGAGGGAGTCATTTGCTAGGCTGGGTTGAGGCTTTACTGCCATGTTATTTGATTGAAAGTTAGCTATAACCTTGATATAGCTAATGATTCCCGGAAGCAGGCCTAAAATGGGTCATGCAGTCCATAAAGTCTGTCTCCCTCCCCCTCCCCTCCATGGATGGGTTTAATGAACCCTCTCCCACTTCTCTCTGTTGCCTCTTGTGGCAGCAAGTTTCCAAATTAAAAACATGTGGCTTGTTTGTAGCCTCAATCTCAGCATCCCTCCTCCCAAGCTTCTCTGCTTCTGGTTCAAAAAAAATTAAGCCTCCGTATTCTGAATCACTTACCCTTAATCCCTGATGCTCTAGTGGCGGTGTCCAGAGTACCCCCTAGGCCTGCTGGTGTTTTGGCGCCATTTCCAAAATGGTGCCGACCAGCCTCTGACATGCATTTGCCCTGGTCATGTGATGGGTAAAGAGGTGCTCTGGGCCATTTTGGAAAATGGTGCCACCGCACTGTCAGGTCTAGGAGGTGTTTCAGACACTACCACCAGGAATTAAAAGTAAGTGGTCCAGGGGAGAGAGAGGATCCAGGGGGTGAGGCTTGATATTTTTGGACTAACCAGGAAGAAGGGCTTGGGGAGTTGGAATTAGGGCTAAAAACATGCCTTTTTTAACATTTGGAATCTTTTGCTGCTGCAGGGGAGGGGTTTCCTCAGACCCTCATGAATTTTAACACTTGGTCTGGGAGGCAAAAAATGGTGGCCCCAGGATGTGGCACCACCATTGTGTGGGGCGTTGCTTGGCTGTGATATTTCTGGTGGTATTTTACAGCCAGCAGGGGAAATACTATGAGATTCGCGAACCTGCAGTATTTGTTACTGTTAATGAATCCAGTGGTATTTTTCCCATACTGCAGCTTAGTAAATAGACCCCTTAGATTGTATGTCCTCTATGGATAGGGAAATATCTACAGTACCTGAATGTAATCTGCTCTGAAGTAGCTGATCAGTCACGAAAGGCAGAATATAAATAAAAAAAAATATATGGACTAATACAGCGATTCTGTAAACAAAAAATCAGGAAAACACCTCTGGTACAATGCATGATGCCAGTTTATTTTATCTGGGACTAGATCAAATACCCTATGGCTTCCATGAATGAGTCTTTAGGTTGCTGTCCTTTCTCACACCAGTCTCTTCCTGGCAGGGCTTCTCTCCACCCCCAAGCAAGTGCAGTTCTGCCTCTCCATGCCTCACAGCAACCCCTTATGAACAACTCTGGGTTCATCATTCTGTAGTTTTGGCCTGAAAATTACAGAATCTTCATTTTAACTTGTGTAGCTTGTGGATACTGCTTCAGAGGGGATACATAGAAAAAATATTCCTATCTTATTAGTTTTTAGAATGAAAGAGTTCTAGTTAACCAATTTGTCTACTAATAAGTAAACTGAAGTATTTGTTACATTCTCATGGGACAAGCAGGATGGTAGTCCTCACGTATGGGTGACATCATCAGGATGGAGCCCAATCACAGAACACTTTTGTCAAAGTTTCTAGAACTTTGACTGGCACCTACGGGGCATGCCCAGCATAGCACTAACCCTGCAACCAGCAGGGGTCCCCCTTCAGTCTTTTTTTTTCCGCGCAGCAGTAGCCACGTGGGTTAAGGAGCTCTCTAGAGATTCCTGACAGGAATTTTCCTCACGGAACTTCTTTCAAAATTTTCAAAATATTTTACACCATAGGGGTCCCCCTATCGATAGCAGTTGAAAGGTAAGGCTTTACCCTAATTGTGGTTGATTGCCGTCAAGTTTTCCCTTCGGGGCCTACCGGCCATCAACCACACCACAGCTAAATTTTTGTCTGAGTCATGGCGTCAGGTTTTCGGTGGTGCCCCGACTGTACTCGAAC
Source organism: Rhinatrema bivittatum (assembly GCF_901001135.1). Taxonomy (NCBI): domain Eukaryota; kingdom Metazoa; phylum Chordata; class Amphibia; order Gymnophiona; family Rhinatrematidae; genus Rhinatrema; species Rhinatrema bivittatum. The sequence continues at coordinate 681,446,958 of NC_042615.1, read as the reverse complement.
AATGTCCATCACTGACCCACAGGGGGTCTGTGTTATGTGTCTGGGGTCCGACCATGATGTCCTTACTTGCACCAAATGTGCCCAAATGACACCGAAGGGTCGTAAGGCTCGTTTAGGGAAAATGGAGTCTCTCTTTCAGGCAAAAACCCCGACTCCATCGATAGCTTTGACGTCATCTGAGCCGGTACCATTGACTTCTCGCCAGCACCGGGACACCGCTGCTGCTCGACCGGCATCGAAAATTCCAAAGGTGTCGATTCCCTCCTTGCCTCCTCAAGAAAACGACCGAGGGGATCATCGTGAAAAGCGTCGACACCGCCATCGGAAGGCTCAGTCTGACAATCCAGGCAAGTCATTGGCATCAGCCTTGACAGAGCCACCGACAGAGAAACCCTATACAGAAAAGGTCCCATCCTCTTCTGTGACCGGGTCACCGAGGTGTTCCCCCACCTTCAGTGGTGCAGGAATCCATGATTCCACCTTCACCGGTGGACCATCCGACTACGCCAATGCTGCCTCCTACTCCGGAGCTGGGGTTCCACGCCCCAGTCTTCCGTGAGGAATTGGATTGGATGATCCAAGAGGCTGTGTTTAAAAAAGGATTGGATAAGTTCTTGGAGGAGAAGTCCATTACCTGCTATTAAGTTCACTTAGAGAATAGCCACTGCCATTAGCAATGGTAACATGGAATAGACTTAGTTTTTGGGTACTTGCCAGGTTCCTATGGCCTGGATTGGCCACTGTTGGAAACAGGATGCTGGGCTTGATGGACCCTTGGTCTGACCCAGTATGGCATTTTCTTATGTTCTTACTTCAGGGCTTCCAGCCTCCATCGACGCCGGTACCGGTCCCCGAGCCAGTCACTGATCTGATTCCTGAAGCCCTCTCACCGCTACTGGGAAGACTGGATGCGTTGATCGGTGCCCTGCAATCGATGGAACCAAGAGCACCAGTACCTCCAGTGTCTTCTACACCGATTCCATTATCATCGGATGATGAGGAATCACCGATACCCATTCCACAGTCTGGGATTTTACCACCGACTCATCCATCGATGTCACCGGACCCATCTGTGCCTCAATCGATGCCCTCTCTGCTACCTCCGATGCCACTGATGCCTAGGCCTGATCCCTCAGGATTAGCACCTTTACTCCCTGCTGGAGACCTGCTAAGTGCTGGAGATCAACCCTATGATCCTTGGACAGATGATACGTCCCAGGATACAGATGATCTACCATCAGAGCCCTCTCCCCCGGATGAAAGATGACATTCTCCACCAGAGGTTTTGTTTTTTATTAATTTCATCAAGGAAATGTCTGAAACTATTCCTTTCCAACTTCAGACAGAAGAGGACTCTAGGCACAAGATGCTGGAGGTACTCCAGTTTCTTGATGCTCCTAAGGAAATAGTCTATACCTATTCAAACTATAGCAGTCTATATTAGTGCCGCCCGACTGAGTAATCACAAAGCGAGTAAAATTTCTTAATTTTCTTTACTCCCCCTTGGAGAGTTATAATTAAGAAATTTTGCTCACTTTGTGATTACTCAGTTGGGCGGCACTAATATAGACTGCTACAGTTTAACTTCAAATTCGATTACTCAAAACCCCAGTGGTTTGAAGTTCAAGTCCAATACCTTGAAGTTGTAGTGCATTCAACAAATACCGTATTTTTCGCTCCATAAGATGCACTTTTTTTCCCCCAAAAGTGGGGGGAAAATGTATGTGCATCTTATGGAGCGAATATATAAAAAGAATCTAACAACCTCCCCCCTCCTGACTCCCCCCAAGACCTGCTGACTTAATTTACTGCAACCCCCCACCCTCCTGACCCCCCCAAGACCTGCCAAACGTTCCTGGTGGTCCAGCGGGGGTCCAGGAGCGGTCCGGGAACGATCTCCTGGGCTTTGGCCATCGGCTGCCAGTAAACAAAATGGCGCCGACGGCCCTTTGCCCTCACTATGTCACTGAGACCGACCAATAGCAGCGGTCGGTCCCAGTGACATAGTGAGGGCAAAGGGCCGTTGGTGCCATTTTGATTACTGGCAGCCGACGGCCCACGCCCAGGAGATCGTTCCCGCACCGCTCCTGGACCCCGCTGGACCACCAGGGACGTTTGGCAGGTCTTGGGGGGGTCAGGAGGGTGGGGGTTGTTAATTTAAAGGGTTGGGATGGGGTGTTTTTTTTTGGGGGGGAGGGGTTCCCAGAGAAAGAAACGTTTTCTGATCTGGGGAGTGGACCGAAATGGCCCTCCCCAGACCCGAAAACAAAATGGGGAGAAAAAAAAAAGCTATGCACTCCCCTAATTTGCTCCATAAGACGCCCAGACACAGAGCCGGTTTAGCACAATTTTTTTTTTTTTAATTTTCCCCCTCTGAATCCTAGGTGCGTCTTATGGTCAGGTGTGTCTTATGGAGCGAAAAATACGGTAGTTTTATTGCACGTTTCAGCACTTTAAAAAATCATTTTAGAAAAAAAAAAAAGCACAAATAAAAAGAAGAAGATAACAGACCAGTGATTGTACCGACCGGTGCATCAAGTTTCTGTTCATTACCAGAAATTCATGCCGGTGCTAAGGTCTTATCTTCTGCTTTATAAAAACCTTATTTAAAAAATTTAAAAGATTTTTTAATAAGAAAAGATTTTGTCACATTGGTCATCACAAAGTATATTAAATATGATAGTGATTTTAATTATATAACAAAAAGTATCATTTTAATCTCATTACACAACTTCAATTTGTGGATTTAATCAACAAATTACAATAACTAGTGATTTTTTGGTTTAATTGTCAACTAGTTAATCCCTGATTTTTACATTGCCCTTCCATTTCAGGCTCCAGATCCTCAAATTACCTTAAGAGATACATCCAACCTCGGGTGGGGTGCACATGTAGGCGACCTGCAGACTCAGGGAACCTGGTCTCCAGAGGAAGCCAAACACCAGATAAATTTCCTGGAGCTACGGGCGATCAGATATGCCCTCAAGGCTTTTCAGGATTGCCTATCAAACAAAGCCATCCTGATTCAAACCGACAATCAGGTTGCGATGTGGTACATCAACAAACAAGGGGGAGCGGGCTCCTACTTCCTGTGTCAGGAAGCTGCACAGACATGGGCGTGGGTCCTTTCCCACTCGATGTACCTCAAAGCAACCTACTTGCCGTGAGTGGACAATCTTTTGGCGGACAAGCTGAGTCGCACTTTCCATCCGCACGAGTAGTCTCTCAACCCCACGATAGCGGAAACGATATTCCAACGCTGGGGTTACCCTTCCATAGACCTCTTTGCGTCGGTCCACAACCACAAAGTAGACAACTTCTGCTCTCTTTTGCACTCACCACTCGCAATCAAGAGATGCCTTCGCCGTCTCCTGGGCCAGTGCTCTCCTTTACGCATACCCTCCACTTCCTCTCATTTCAAAGACTCTTGTGAAGCTCCGGCAGGACAAGGGATTAATGATCCTGATAGCTCCCCGCTGGCCACGCCAGGTGTTGTTTCCAATCCTCCAGGACCTTTCAGTACACCGGCACATTCCTCTGGGATGTGAGACCACACCTTGAATACTGTGTACAATTCTGGTCGCCGCATCTCAAAAAAGATATAGTTGCGATGGAGAAGGTACAGAGAAGGGCAACCAAAATGATAAAGGGGATGGAACAGCTTCCCTATGAGGAAAGGCTGAAGAGATTAGGGCTGTTCAGCTTGGAGAAGAGACGGCTGAGGGGGGATATGATAGAGGTCTTTAAGATCATGAGAGATCTTGAACGAGTAGATGTGACTCGGTTATTTTCACTTTCGAATAATAGAAGGACTAGGGGGCATTCCATGAAGTTAGCAAGTAGCACATTTAAGACTAATCGGAGAAAATTCTTTTTCACTCAACGCACAATAAAGCTCTGGAATTTGTTGCAAGAGGATGTAGTTAGTGTAGCTGGGTTCAAAAAAGGTTTGGATAAGTTCTTGGAGGAGAAGTCCATTAATGGCTATTAATCAATTTTACTTAGGGAATAGCCACTGCTATTAATTGCATCAGTAACATGGGATCTTCTTAGTGTTTGGGTAATTGCCAGGTTCTTGTGGCCTGGTTTTGGCCTCTGTTGGAAACAGGATGCTGGGCTTGATGGACCCTTGGTCTGACCCAGCATGGCAATTTCTTATGTTCTTATGAAGGATCCCCATCTAATAACTCAGAACGAAGGGTACTTGCATCACCCCAATCTCCAGGCTCTGTCTCTGATGGCTTGGATGTTAAAAGGTTAATACTCCAACCTTTTAACCTTTCAGAGTCTGTATCCCGAGTCCTGGTGGCTTCACGAAAGCCTTCAATGAGAAGGTCTTATCGCTCTAAATGGAAGAGGTTTACGGTCTGGTGCACTTCCATGTCCATAGACCCCCTTCACGTGTTCCACTGCGAGGTTCCTAGACTATCTCTGGTACCTGTCAGAGTTAGGCCTAAAAACTTCCTCTATCAGGGTGCATGTTAGTGCAGTGTCTGCGTACCATAAGGGTTTAGGAGCTGTCTCCATCTCAACACAACCCTTAGTATCACGTTTCATGAGAGGCTTGCTCCATTTAAAACCTCCACTGCACCCTCCTGCCCCTGCTTGGGACCTTAATGTGGTTTAGGGACAGCTCATGAAACCTCCGTTGAGCCTCTCCACTCCTGTGATCTACGCTATCCTACCTGGAAGGTAGTTTTTCTTCTTGCGATCATGTCCGCTCGCAGAGTTAGTGAGCTGCAGGCGTTAGTTACCTACCCGCCTTACACTAAAATTCTGCATGACAGGGTAGTGTCACCCTAAAGTTTTACCGAAGGTAGTGTCGGAATTTTATATTAACCAATCTATTATCCTGCCTACCTTTTTTCCCAGGCCCCATACAAACCCAGGAGAACAGGCTTTGTATTCCTTAGATTGTAAGCGAGCCCTAGCTTTCTATCTAGACCGCACGTCAGCCACAGGAAGTCCACTAAATTGTTCTTTTCTTTTGATGCCTTCAAACTTGGAAATCCTGTGGGAAAGCAAACCCTCTCCTCCTGGTTGGCGGACTGCATTTCTTTTTGCTACGAGCAAGCAGGCATTCTGTTACAAGACCGTGTGAAAGCACACTCTATCAGGGCCATGGCGACGTCAGTAGCACACCTTTGTTCAGTGCCACTTGCTGACATTTGTAAGGCTGCGACCTAGAGTTCTCTTCATACATTCGCAGCCCATTATTGCTTAGGTAAGGCTGGCAGACAGGATTCCATCTTTGGCTAGACTGTTCTACGTAACTTGTTTTCAGTTTAATTACCCAACAGCTTTCCACTGACCCAGTCAGGGTTCAGGATGCCCTCCTAACCAGAATGCCTCCCTTGTTGTGCCCGTTGTACTTCTTTGGGTGCATTTGGTGCAATGCTCAGGCATCCTCAGCTCGGTACTCACCCATATGTGAAGACTACCATCCTGCTTGTCCTGTGAGAAAGTGGAATTGCTTACCTGTAACAGGTGTTCTCACAGGACAGCAGGATGTTAGTCCTCAAGAAACCCACCCGCCACCCCACGGAGTTGGGTTCGTTTACGTTTTCTTATTTTATTTTTCGCATGTACTGTTTGCTATAATACGAGATTGAAGGGGGACCCCTGCTGGATGCAGGGTTGGTGCTATGCTGGGCATGCCCAGTAGGTGCCAGTCAAAGTTCTAGAAACTTTTTGACAAAAGTGTTCCGTGATTGGGCTCCATCCTGATGATGTCACCCATATGTGAGGACTAACATCCTGCTGTCCTGTGAGAACACCTGTTACAGGTAAGCTACTCTGCTTATACAATGTTAAGGCTCTTCCTATTGCCCTGGATAAATGGTTTGGGTACAAAACATACTTTCTGCACCTAAATCCAAAGTACACTCGAGCACAACATGAGTTAGCAGCACAGAAAACATATGTGCAGATAAACCATGTTTTCTGTGCATAAAATGATTTATGTGCCAAGCCTTTTCCTTGTGCACATAATCCGGTTTGTGCACATTTTTTTAAACTCTTGATGCCTTAGCATACCACTTGTTTAAAATAGCATTGAATTTCAGCACACAGTTCTAATGCTCATCTTTTTACATCTGCAACATTATTTTTCAAACTTAATACTATGTGCAAATGAAGGGAAAGGAATGTAGTGTTAATGTAAATTGGTTATTTACTCTCTGATAATAGAAGGACCAGGGGGCACTCCATGGAGTTAGCAAGTAGCTCATTTAAAACAAATTGAAGAAAATTCTTTTTCACTCAGCGCATAGTTAAACTCTGGAATTCTTTGCCAGGGGATGTGGATTCAACAGTTAGTGTTACTGGGTTTAAAAAAGGTTTGGATAAGTTCCTAGAGGTTAAATCCATAAACTATTACAATAATTAATAAGCAATAGTAGTAGCTTGTGATCTATCTAATGTTTGGGTACTTGCCAAGTACATGTGACTTGGATTGGCCACTGTTGGAAACAGGATTCTGGGCTTGATGGACCCTTGGTCTTTCTTATGTTCTTAATTGGCTGTTAGACAGGCTGGTGTGAAAATGACTGATGTTGGTGTGTTGTGCATGTGTGAGGCAACAGCAACTGCAATGGTAGAGAAAGAAAAGAGGGGCATGGTCCATGCCAGGCAGTGGGGACCCATACTAGGTCAGAGACTTATAGGTGGGGAGTAGGTAGCTGTGCATTTTTCATGGATTTCCACTTTTTCTTAATATTTGGATCAAATGGAGTCTGATATAGGTACAGTTCTTTGAAATGGGAAGGCATTTGAAGTTCATCCGAAATCTGCCAAATGTCTCATCGTAGCATTAACAAGCTGAAAAAGTACCATCAAATCTTGTGGAGACCCCTGACGCAGAACCTCGAAACATAGTATTTTGTCAGGTGTTTGTCCTTGGATTTTCCAGTATCAAGAATGGTGAGCCCTGAAGGGAATGCTTGAAGGGAAGTAACCTTGAATGTAAAGGGTAATTTTCGAAGAAGTTACACACATAAATGTAACTACTATCGTACCGATTTTCAAAAGCCCACTTGCATAAAGTGGATTTACTTGAGTAAAATTCAGTTTTATTCGAGTAAATGCTTTTGAAAACCAGGCCCAAACTGTTTTAATTGCATAAGAAAAGTTCTAAAAAATTTCTAAAATTTGAGTATACTCACAACTTTGGACCGATGATTATAAGTGACCATACGTGTTTAAGCAGAAGTTTGGCTGACATGCATGGGTGGTATGATGGCCTTCACATCTCACAATGATGCTTGCCCAACAAGTATTGTTAAGGAATTTTTGAATGCTTTTTCAATATATCTATTAAGAGTGCCTTCATAATTTGACTCTAGTCTATTGTGGTGATTCAAAATTAGATTTTGAGTCATGTTGCATATGCAGTGGGCCCAGATATACAGCTATTCGGAAGATCAGTTGGCTGATGCTTTGAAAAGGGCTTCACTGTTTGGTGAGTCCACTAGTTGGAGCCACTTGTTGATTATACCCAAGAGACTTATCCACATTGAACTGCATAATGCTATACTTTATTGAATATCTCAAATAGCGTATACCTCAGGGTTTGTGGATTATTAAAGAACCAAAGGTTGATTGTGAGTATGCTGACTTATTTGATAGGTGGTCTACAATCTTGAACAAACGCTTCATGGATTTAATGCTGCTCATTGTTCAATAAGCTGGCAAAATGGCCACTGAGTTGCAGGAACAGTCTGCTTTGCTTTTAGACATAATTAAAAAAGATTCAATGCTGGAGATTTTTGACCCTGCACATGCTGATTTCCAACGTATAATGGACAAGTTCAGAGTGGATTTCAGAATCCTGAAAGTTAAGTTTAGACGGGATGAGAGCGATTATAAAAAGGGCCCTATATATCCATGGCTTAACAACTTATACCAAAAATAAAAAGAGGGTAATGTTTGATCTTCCATCTGGCAGTTCTTTGGGAATTGATGAAGATACCTAAAAAATACTTGGATGAAGTAACCCAACTTGCAGAGGCTGACCTCCCAGAAGGAGACAAAGATAAAAACCAGCAAGGATCCCTGAATGGGAAAGACCTTGGACATAGATACGGTAGTAACTGAACAAGTGAGTGAATCTGCTGTTCTCAGTATCTCAAATTAACCACATCTCAGGAAGCAATTCTTAACCCCAGGGACTCTTTCATCCCAACTCAAGATTATGACCCTTTCTTGTTCTGATATGATTTTTCTCAAGTTTGACAGTGTCAGAGGAAACTATTTTTTGAAAGAAATCAGTCATTCTCTTTTAATTTGTCATTAGTGAAAAATCCATCCAATTGGATCCCTCCCGGGTCCTATCAACCCAATGATGTATGCATTCCAACAGAAAGTAATATATGATGTTGAACAATTAGAAAAATCCACAAGCAACCAAGCGGGAGCCAGCATTCAACAAAATGTAAATACACAACAAATGCTGGATTAAGGTGATACAGTCCAAAAATCTCAAAACGGTTTATATGTCCAAAAAGTTCTTTATTCGAAAGCGGCAACTCCACTGTATAACATCGGCATAATTTTTCACCAAGGGTCCCCCGACACGTTCTCCTAATACAGTCCTTTGTAATTGTTTTTAGAAATTCTAATAAATATTTCCTGGGCATCCCTCCCGACGCAGCCTCTGGCGAAACACGGGTCCGTGTCGGGGGACCCTTTGTGAAAAATTATGCCAATGTTATACAGTGGAGTTGCCGCTTTCGAATAAAGACCTTTTTGGACATATAAACCGTTTTGAGATTTTTGGACTGTATCACCTTAATCCAGCATTTGTTGTGTATTTACATTTGTATTTATGAACAATTAGAAAAGACATCAACTAGGAGGTATTTCAATGTTTCAAGGAAAGAAAAAGCAAGCCAACATGGAACTGAAATGACGATGCAATATTATCATCAAATCTGCAAACAAAGGGGGAGGGATTGTCATGAGTGAAGAGGCTTAAGGTACAGAAATTAGCCGACAAATCGGAATTGCTGCCAGTCCCTGATAGAAGATCCAACACCATTGATCCGAACGTTGCTGGGGGAAATTGTATGGCATGGTTTTGAAGCTGGATATTTGACAGAAAAAGAGAAGGCTTTTTTAAATTGGGGGTTGAGGAAAACTTCGGAATGGCTCCCAAAGCCAGAGATGCTGTAACCGCCCTGGAAACATCCAGGGTTTTTCCTGCCATCTTGTCTTCATAGTGTGATGGCACTGGTACATTATTACAGCCTACAGCTATAACTGGCTTTGACTGGGTCCTTTTACCTCAGGGCTCAAAGAATACAAAGATAGTTTAATGAAAAACTAGCACCCAGTTGTAAGATCTGCGGTCACATCAAGCATAATTACTTCCATTTCTAATGAGTAGATCTAGCAACATCAATAAAAAATTAACCTTAGGATTAAGAAAGTGCTTCTTTATTAGTGGGAAAAATAATTTCATAACCCAGTCCTTGTCTGGTTCTAAAACAAATTTAACAGTAAGCATTGAAAATTCACTAGCTCCGATTTCCTCTTTACCCAGATCTCTAGACAATTCTAAGATATCAAGAGATACCTCTGGAACAGATATTTGCCCCTGGAGTCTCAATTTTTTTTCACAGATGTGCTCTGGAAATAGAATGACATGCATTCTCCAGAATCTTCAACATCTTACAAAATATTGCTTTAACAAGGAAAATTGAACAATTTAGGAAAATTAACAAGTGTCCAATTTCTATCTATATTTTCTAAATGTTCTCTTTTATTCTGGATCAACAAATTGTCCTTAACCAAAGAATATTTATTATCCTGAATACTCCCAACATTAATTTCAATAGTGTCCAGCCATTACTATGATCATTACCTTCAAGTTCCAGCTCTCTAGGGATATCTCAAATCTAAGATGATAGAACTTGAATCTGTATATAGTAACACACAAAGAGACTTATCACCCTCCCTTATACTTAATCCTAGTAATCATAATAAAATAAGGGATACTTTTATCTTCTCTTCATAAACAATATCACTTTTACTACATATAAATTCTTTAATTACATATCGCTTCGTAAAACAGCATTAAATATTCAATTTTTCAAACATATAACTTTTTGTCCTCTGACATTTTGGACACCTACTGTATGCACCTAATTGCCCTAATACATCACCATTTAAATACACACCCCTAAAAATATACCTCATTCACTACCCATCCCTCTACGGGATACATTAAAATACATACCCTCCCCCAATATCCTATTACAACTTTTTTCTATTGTCTATATTATCAATGTAACTCTAATAAATTCAGTGCATTTATCAATATTTCCACATTCCCTACAAGGACCCTTGTTTCGCCTAGCTCGGCTTCCTCAGGGGTTATCTTCTTCAATGATCTTCATTAACCATGCTTCTTTCCTTTGATAATATATACAATCCCACTGATCACAATTTTCACGTCGTTATAGCCAAGTGTCCAATAGTGTCCTATAATATGCAAAAATATTGTAACACCAATTTAACACTACATTTAATACATCTACTACACATTCATTCGATGATTATACTACTTACATCGCACAGTATAACAGTACTACAGCACTCCTTTCATCGCAAAACCGGCTTCAAAATTCTTCTGTTTGTCCCATATCATTAATTTTTATCGCTTCTCAATTCTATAAAAATAATATAACATATGCCAACTTCCTAATCATCTCAGTCATTTAATATAATGCACTACTTCATATCTAACACTTACTTAGACAATGGTAGTTGACTCGTCTCCAGATTATTCCGCTATTCCTTTCTACCCTCCAATATCCACCAAATATCCATCATTGTTTCACCTACAACGAATCATCCATAATGAATTAAATATCATTGCCTCACCTAATATCACTAAACTCCCGATATTCCAAATTACTTACTGACAACATTTTCAGAGACGCCTTCATCCAACGATTCACCATACCAGAAGAAGAATTCTACTTCCCTCAATTTAAAGAGCCTTTTATATCCACTACAAGCCACACCTAACCTTCTCTTAACCAATCCAATTTGTCCATTTATCACACACCTCCAACTACTTACGTGTCCATACGTATTCCTCCTATTGGTCACAATAATACCATGGAATCCAAACTTCCAGCATTAAAGATATTTTCGCATTGAGCCCTTTCCAGCATTTATTCTGCCTGGCACTCTATCCTTGCACAGACTAGTGTTGCAGTAGATCTAAATCCATAGCAGCTTCAGCAGTTTCCCCCTTTGCAGCAAGTCTCTGTTTTGATATCACTCATTGGTGCTGTCACTTGGCATTCGTAGGAACATCTTCCTCTGTCTGGTGTAATAGGAGGCTCTTGCTTCTCTGGATTTAAAGATATATTGAGATCCAGGGTCTCCACCATCACGCCATGCTTTGCTTATGGTCACAGACTCAAAGGACAAAGCACCAGAGCACTCTGGCTATTGAACACTGGTAATATGAGCATCCATCAGACCAGAAGATATTACTGCAGCTGGGACTGCAGGGTATATCCAGGACTTTCCTTTATGTTTAACCACTGGAAGAGATACTAACTTGATGGGACTCAAGGAGCCCACTGCTTAGCTTCCACCATCTTGAACATGCCTCACATGTCAGGCAGAGATGTTAACTCAGGACAAAAGTGAGCCTTTGTATGAAATATTTGGACCTAAATTATTTGCTTGCAAGTCAGAGGGTAGACTATCATCTATTTTTTTTTTTTTTTTGCACTTGGATTCTTTGATACTTTTAACCAAAATAACTGGAGGGCAATCTTATGGTTTGGTCTTTCTTGTTGTAAATAATAATTTAAAATTTTTGATAGTAGCACAGTCTAGTATGCACGTTTTATAGGGCCTTGGTATGTACAAATAATTCATACCTTATGTGCCATAGTTGCATACTGCTTCCCCCTTTTTTTTTTTTTTTTTTTCCAAATTTATATTCTGCTTTTCATGAATGGTCAGCCACTTCAAAGCTGATCACATTCAGGTACTGTAGATATGTCCTTATCCACAGAGGGCTTACAATCCTTTTGTCTTAAATCCAATTTTTGTGTAACTTAGAGACTCTGAAGAACATGATTTCAAACTTGCCAGACTAGTAGAATTAATGTTGACGTGTATTGCCTTTTCACTTACCACAACTGTTCAAACAGGTGGTGCTGCCTAGTTTCTTGCTCTGTAACCTTTTTTATTTAGTCATATTTATCAGCCACTGCTACAAACTGGCAGCCATTTACAGTTTCATATGTCTTTATTACAATAACAATTTTTAATACATTTTAAAACACATGCTATTTAAAAACATAAAACAATCAATACAACCCTCTCCATATTCCTCCTCTGCCCCGTTCATTAATATACATATCTTCCTTATAAGCTGCATCAGTTACTAAAAAGCCCGACAGAACAACAAGGCTTTTACAGTCTTCTAATAGTGCAAGTAATGCATTTCAAGCTTCAATGCCCGCAAAATTATTCCACAAATGTGGGCCAATGATGAGAATGCTCTGTTCACATCTTTTGTAGGTGGGACAATAAGGAGATCTTCAGAAGAAGACCGCAAGTTCTAGCTAGGCTCACAAGACAATATAGATTTCCTTTAAAGTTGGGGCAATACTAGACTCCACTAAAAACAAGATCTTCCTGATAGTAAGATCCTGCAGGAGACTAAATACACAGTACAATCTTTATGGGTACAATCTTTATGGGTGGAAATTACATGTGTAATGGGGACGAGTATAGCGGTGGGAATATGCTACCATTCCCTTGGCCAAAATGAATAGACAGGTGATGAAATGCTAAAGAAATTAGGGAAGCTAACAAATTTGGCAGCATAGTAGTGTCACAGAGTGGGAGTGTGTGGCTGTGGCATGGATGATGTAACCCAACAGGCGGACTGGCTGGGCCCCCGCCAACAGCAGGCAGCTTCACCTGTGCCAACCCCTTTCCCCTCAGGTTGAGGTCTTAGGCAAGGGTCCATAGAGAGTGGTTGGGTGGAATCAGGAAGCAGTTGAAGGTCATCTGCAGGCAGCGATCAGGCAGCATTGGAATCCAAACATAGGTCAGGCAGCATCAGTATTCAAGCAGAAGTCAGGGCAGGCAGAGGTCATGCAGCATTAATATTCAAGCAGGAGTGAAGCACAAAAGATCAGTCCGGAGAGAGAGCAGGAAGGCAGGAAGAGGACTGGAGCAAGGCAGGCAGACAAGGAACAGGCAGGAAACAGGCAAGGAGTAGCAACATGTACTGCAGTGTAGGTAGAAGGACCTGTTGAGGCAGTGAGCTGCTGTGCTGGGTGCGCTTAAGTGGATCCAAGCATGCTTATGTCATCACAAGCTGCCACAGGGGCATTTTCGCCTTGGGTCCTTTAAGAATTGGTGCATGCTGTGCACATGTACCTAAGTAGAGCCTGGGAGGAGCAGGAAGCATAGCAACATACATAGGGAGGAGCATTGGCAGCATCGGGGTGAGTGCGGACAGCTGTGGACAGTCCATGGCCAGCCAAACATAAGTAGTAATGGAATATTTCAGTTACTCCAATATTGACTGGGTAGATATGACATCAGGACATGCTAGGGCGGTAAAGGGTACTCTTCAGCCTCTCTAGGGTCTCAGATTTGCCCAGTCAAAGAGTACCGCTAGCCACTGACCCAAGGGGGTACCCCATCAGAACCCCCATGAGGCAGTTCAAGTCCTCCACTCTTGCGGAGTCCAGCTAGTGGGAGGATGTTCACCAGGAGTACTCCCCTCCGAGACAACTAAGGATCCCTCCTCAGTCACCTGCATCATTATTGGGGGCCTGGATCAGTGTTCCTTCATGTCTCAGATCAGAGAGTGGATTGACAGGAATTCCCTCTGACCTCATACCTGAGCCTTCAGAATACTTATCTCCACCTGAGGACTTCTCTTATTCCACATTTTTTGATAAGTTGGGTAAGGCTCTGGGAGTCAAATGTCCATAAGGATAAGAACCCTTCACAGGGAAGTCTTAGGCCTTCTCCAGATTCTAGCCATATCAATCCATTTGACCTTGCAAGATTTATGAACAAGGATATGGGAGAATCCTACTGCACTCTAGTAGCAGTGAAATTTTAACACACCTTAGGTGTCAGATTTATCTTCAGTACTCATTCCCTCTTCTGGACTCTAGCGTACATATCCGTTTCCACATTTCCTGGTGTTTCTCTGCACTCTGCTTTCTCAACTGTCTTACACTGATGCAACACATCAGTTAAAGGTCAGTTAATTTTTGTAGCTTTTCCTTGGATGATGATCCTCTTTCTTCCAGTTTTTGGCATGCTTTCTTTGTATACCCTCTTGATTTAAATATAGGTTTGGTTGCAATCCCAGATTTTTGGTTAGTCCAGTAAAAGGTAGTCCTTTATTTAAAAAAAAAAAAAAAAAAAGCCCAACAGGGTATTGCAAAACAAGAACAGACATTGCTGTGGTTCCATTAATGTGAAATAAAGATATCCAAAGGATTAGTAGAATAAAGAAAACAATTTAGGAACTATCATAGCAAGTGGGGGAATCATTTTGAAGCTCAAGCAACTTAATGATCTAACCAAAATATCAGGATTTTAAAATTTAAATTAGAATGTTTAAAATACAAAGAATCAAAGATTAGTGCGAAATAAGGTCTAAAGCAATTTCTAAGAAACAGAAAGAATACCAGTACTTCGGCATGTTATAAAACAGAAAATACTTCCCGGCATCCAAGGAATGCCATGAAAGGATGCCACCAGGTAGGTCTCTCCAAAGGCAAGCTACTAAGAAGTCCTCACTTGAAAAATGGAAATGCAACCCAATCCTACTTAGTAAACTTGAGTAAAAGATGTGCCATCGCAAAACTGTGCATTACAACTGGTTTGCAGGCTTTCCTGAATGAAATGTAAATCTGTCCCAAAAGATGTGCTTTTAAGGGGTGGAGGAGGATGGGCTTGCTCTGCTGAGACACCGCTCAACACCCTGATTTGCTGTGTAAACAGAAACTTAATTTTTAGATGATTTATAAAAGGTTTTTATGTACAATCTGAAGTAGATCCATTTTTGTATAATCATGGGGATCAGATTTCTTTAACTGTTTAAAACAAGCTGATACCCAGAACCCAAAAGAGCTGTGAAGCCTTTTGTGTCGGGCACTGAGAACACGTTAGATTGTAGTTTTTAATGAATTAGTTTTTGTTGGTTAAGTTCTTTATACATACACAAAGCTGTCATTTCCTGGGATTTTAGTATTCCTGAAACTTGACTCTTTTAAAGCTAAAGTTTTTCACTTCTGTTCCATAAAGGTGTGTGTTTTTTGGGTTTTTTTTAACATTAACTGTTTCTTTTAAATAGTTACCTGGATTTGTGCACGACAGTCCATTGGCATTTTAGCATAACCCAATGAGTGAGGGAGTTCCATTGCCAACTGAACAAGAGCATGAAAATGGGCCTAATGAGGAGGAAGAGGATTTCCTGGCAGGTGGTGACTTGGGGGATGGATACGGTAGAAGACCTGGTGGTGTTTATGAGACAGCAGAGGGTGTAAGTGGACTTATATCTAAATCCAGGAAGAGCTTGGATGACAGGGGTTTTGGTCATTGTCTTCTGATGAAGAAAGGAGACGACAATGGTACCGCAAGTTTTCAAGGTGCGAAATGCAGCAACTCATGTGATGCTTCATCCAAAAGACCTGGAATAGATGTGACGACTAGATGCAGCTCTGGTAAGGCAAATTTCCAGCTCCCCACCACCTTAAGATTTGCACCAGAACCTTTACATTGGCTTTCATATCAAGATAAAATATTTTCTCCTATTTCTTGTATTGAAATTAATATATTTTTGTTTGTTTGAAATGTGATCTGTTGTCTCTGGTTAATCCTTCTTGTGCACAGATAAAAATCATGAAATGTCAAATGCAGAATTGAGACAGCAGCTTCAAGAAGTTACAGAGGTGAGTAATGCACATGGCTGTGACTAACCTTGCTAACTTAGTGCTGGCCAAAGTGTTGTCCATCGTCTTAGTGCAGTGGAACATGTAGCTGTAGAAACATGGAATATATAATGACAGATGAAGACGGCGAGGCTCATCTGTTCTCATTTTCCTTTCCTTTTCCAACTTTGCAGACCCTGCTTGATTTCTGATTTACCTTCACTTTCTCACAGAGAAGGATCCTTTGTACTTGCTTTCTTCAATACCTTTGAGGTATTTGAATGTCTTTCATATTCTCCTTTTACCTTTCCTCATGTAGTATATACAAGTGTAAGTCATTAATTTTCTTAGAATTTATGGTGGAGAATGCTCTTAATATGTAATGCCACTCTGTATCCTTTTTGGAGTTGTGGCCTCAAAGCAGACACAGTATTCCAGATGAGATCACAGCAATGATGTGTAGACATATTTCATCCTTTCTTTTTTTTTTTTTTTCTGCTAGTTATTCTGACTCTGGCCAGTGTCTTCTTGCAGTTTGATAATCTCAAAATCCTCAGGTTACCCCAAGATCCCATTCCTGTTTGGTTCATGACTCCACACTTTTGTGAATTAAGGCCACAGTATGACTTTCATGTCCTTGCAAAATTAGACATGATATTTTAGAATCTTAGTTTATTTTGATTGTGGTCAAGAGAGAGAGGGTTATAACTCTGAAAGTTTCTTCCATATGTTTTTGAAAATAGGATTGAAAAAACATTTTTTCACATTTGGATAATTTTATGGGTGACTTGCTAGGGCTTAATACTGACAAGCAAACATGAGAAAAATTCTTTATTCAAGTCTATTTGCTGTTGTACTGCTTGTATTTGATACTGTATAAATTCTGTTTTTGTTTTGTTTTTTGTCTCTTGTCCTAAGTGTATGCCATTTAAAATTTTTTTTTTTTAACTTTTTACTTCTTAGGAGTTTCAAATTACCAGGGAAAGCAAAGCAAGAGCAGACTTGGAAATCTTTCATTGATACAATAGGTTAAATAGGTCACCACCTCTAATTTACACACCAGTGAGTTAGCTCAACGCTTCCCAAACCTGTCCTGGGGGACTCCCACAATCAGTTGGGTTTTCAGGATATCCACAATAAATATGTATGAGATAAATTTACATATCATGATGATTGGCTGTGAGGTCCCCAGGACAGGTTTGGGAAGCCCTGAGATAGCTACTTTAGTTAACATAACATTTCTCTAACTGGTTGATGCTAATTTCTTATCTCTAATATGCTAAATACTATCTGCTTGTAAGATGGGCTGGAGCTAGGATGGCAGGATAGCACTGATCTTTAGCACAGTTCTGCATTCCTTACTACCTACAGTCTCAACATTCCACAGTGAACTGCAGTTCTGGTTGGTTCCAGAAGATTCTTTATACTGCCTTTGCCTTTTTCTGCTTCCTTGCCACACTCTGGTATATTTTCACATGAACCCTTCAAAGCACTCTCACACTAGAAGACTCCATAAGTGGTTTTAAGAAATCCTCATTCTAACCATCTGAATCCCATGTGACCAGTGTTAACAAGTTGCTTTACAAACTGTTAAATCCTGTGACTGATGCTTTTAGTGTATGGGAAAGAATATAAGAATTGCTATTCTGGGTCCATATACTGTTTCCAACAGTGGCCAGTCCAGCTCTCAAGTACCTGGCAAGATCTCAGACAGTAAATAAATCCCATGGTGCTTTCATGCAGTGCTAAGTAGTAGCTATTCCCTAAGTCTACTTTTGTTAATGACAGTTTATGTATTTCATATACAACAATTTGTCATAATATGCAGTTGTCCCTAAAAGTAAACAAAACAAAACCAGCTGCTGCTGCTGTTTGGAAAGAGTGGTTGAAATACACCAGAGGTTGACCTGTACTCTTTCCATATGCTCTTTCACGCCATCGTACTCCCAGCATCAGCCGCTCCACCTAACATCCTCTGCTGGGGCTCGCATGGTCTTACAAGGCCAGAGCCCGCTCGCCTGAAACTGCGAGCCGCGCAGAGGAGACAGAAGGAAGGGAGAAAAACGAACACAAAGTAAGGGGAATCGCCCGAAGCCCTGATCGCAAGCAAGCAGTGAGTAATTGCAAGCCGCACCCCCGAAAGACGCCAGCCTATCAGAGCAAGAGGAGAAGCCCTTTAAATTTTAGAGATGCCCAGCGGCGTCGTGTGCCCGAAGGAGCGCGACCTAAGGGGCCTGCCCCTTAGCGCGTCCCTTGGAGCACCCCAGGACCCAGGAACAGCAACTATTCTACATCGCACAGACGAACATACCAACGATACCAAGCGCTCAAACCACAACAATCACAAACCTTTCACTCAACTCTCAGATATCTCAAACACCTATCAATCATCCGCCAGCTATATTCATCAACATACTCTCACACTCAACCGGACCTTACCTTACACTCCCCAGCAATCTGCATGACTACATCTATTGTCCTCCTCCACGCCAAAGGAATTCCCTAAGCCTAGTCAAGCACGCTGGAGGAGCTCTACAAACCTAGGAATCCTCATACCACAACAACCGAACGAATATGGATAGAACCCCTACGCTACCGTAACAGATTTGACCCGCTACCGCCTACCGTCTCCTGGCGCTTAGCCGCGCCTTCCACTTCACCATCGGACTCTCCCAAGGCCAGGAACGATGCCCTCTCCAGCCCTTTAAATTCAGGGACTGCTCCGACACTGTGCACCATAGGACCGCGTCATAGGAGCAGGAACCTCGTGCACCACTCAGTGCAACCACCAAGTACTTCACCAAGAACGTGCTGTTTCTCAGGCATCTTTACTGTTGCCTCTATTCTCTACATAATTCTCAGGCTCTGTTGTCAACTGCCTTTAATTATGCTCTCCTTCCCTATCCCCACTATAAAAAAAACCTCTACTCTCAAAGGAAAAGTTCCACTCATCCCACCATCCACCAGCACAATCGTTTGATCCCCATCATGACCTCCCCCTAACTCAATTCCTGGGGCTCTCTATCTTCTCATTAATGCTCTTTAATGCCCAATCCATCACACAAAAAACACATCTCATCAACGACTATCTACTTGACTCACAACCAGATATCTGTGGCATTACAGAGACCTGGCTGAAACCCACAGACATCACACTAATTAACCAATTACCCACACACCTATATGATTTCTCAATTCCTAGACTGAAAAAGAGGGGAGGCGGACTGATCTTAGCAGCAAAAAAAGAGCTAAGATTAACACTACAAAGCACTAAACTCAACTCCAAACTCGAATGTGCTCTAAACAGCTTCAGATCTGCTTAATTTATGCCCCACCTGGTCTTCTAGAATCAGACCCTTCTCCATTGGTAGAGTTTATTGCAAAAATACATCAAAGCCGACACTCCAGCCATCATAATGGGAGACTTCAACCTCCACATCGATGTAATCCCACATGCCCCCAACTGCGAAGCATTGCTTTCATCCCTAAAGGCTATGGGATTCACACAAATCGTTAACAGCCCCACGCACATGGCTGGACACACTTTAGACCTCATTTTCATAAATTCAGGTCTCACTCAACCCTCACCGCCCCATTGCGTTCATATTCCTTGGTCAGACCACCGGATGATCACAACCGATCTTGCTATCAAGGAAAACCCAGCTCCCACCCTCCCCAAAACCACGATCCACTACAGAAAATCCTGCACCTTAGAGGACCTTAGATCCCAACTTTCAACAGAAATCGGCAACTTGGATTTCTCAGACGCAGACTCAGCCATCACCTCCTGGCACAATATCACAAATAAGGTAGCGGAAAAAATCTGCCCTTTACAAACAAAAGAGCTAGACCCTCACACCTTGAACAGAAAACCCTGGTTCACACAGGAACTGAAAAAAATCAAACTAGAACTAAGACGCAAAGAACACTTATGGAGAAAGAGACCCACTGCTGATAATCAAACTGAGTATAAAACCCTCATGCACACCTACAGAAATAATATCCTCCGTACAAAAAGAGACTCTTATGCCAGTAAAATTCACAATTTCTTCTTCGACGCCAAAGCTTTGTTCTCCTACGTCACAGAACTTACTAAACCTAACGCTCCAGTCATCCCAGATGAACAAGCCCACACAAAGTGCACAGAACTCGCACTTTTCTTTGAAAACAAAATCCTCAAACTTATAGCCCCTTTGGCATCCTCGAATACTGGATCACCTTCACACTGCGCCCCCAGCATAGACCAGAAAGCACAATTAAATTCCTTCGAACCAACTACCTCCCTGGAAATTGAATCCATGCTCAAAAAGATGAAACCCTCCACTCATCCTATTGACTATATTCCCTCTAAATTATTGCTCTCCATTCCAGAAATTATCTCCAAGCCTCTAGCGAAGATTATCAACTGTTCGCTAACTCAAGGAGCTGTACCGGACACACTGAAGCTATCCACACTCAAGCCACTTCTTAAAAAACCCAATCTGAACCCAACTGACCCAACAAACTTTCGCCCCATTGCTAACTTGCCATTTGTAGCCAAACTTATGGAGAAAGTAGTGAATAAACAACTCTCAGAATACCTAGAGGAAAATAAAATTCTAGCTCCAGCACAATTTGGTTTCCGTAAATCCCTCAATATGGAATCCCTTATCATTTCTCTGACAGACAGAATCTACTCAGGCCTCGAAAAAAAGACCTCATACTTGCTGGCTCTACTTGACTTATCTGCGGCCTTTGACACGGTAAAGCACTCCATACTTATCAACCGTCTAGCTGACATCGGTATAGCAGGAACAGCCCTGGACTGGTTCAAGTCATTCCTAGACAATAGAAAGTTCAAGGTCAGAATAAACAACAAAGAGTCACACCAGGTCAAAGCCACTCTTGGAGTCCCTCAAGGATTTTCTTTATCTCCTACTCTATTTAACATCTACCTCCTACCCCTCTGTCAACTCCTCACAAACCTAAAAGTTACGCATTTTATCTACGCCGACGACGTCCAGATCCTGATATCAGTCTCAGAATCAATAGCTAAAACACTCAATTTTTGGAACAACTGTCTACTATCCATCAATACACTTCTCACCAGCCTCAATTTGGTGCTCAACACCTCAAAAACTGAACTACTACTCATCACACAGGATGAAAACTCCCCATCAATTCAAACGCCCTTGACCACACATGTAAGAGATCTAGGAGTAACCATTGACAACCGACTGAATTTAAAAAAATTTGTCAATAAAACAACTAAAGAATGCTTCCACAAACTTCATGTATTAAAAAACTTGAAACCTCTCCTCCATCTACAGGACTTCTGTACTGTTCTCCAAGCTATCTTATTCTCGAAAATAGACTACTGCAATTCCATCCTAATCGGCCTCCCAGCAGTCACTACAAAGCCACTACAAATGATACAAAACTCCGCAGCTAGGATCCTGACCAATACCAGCAGATGTGAACACATCACCCCTATACCTAAGAGCCTACACTGGCTCCCCATTAAGTTCAGAATCCTTTACAAAGTGCTAACTATTATACACAAAACCATCCACTAACAAACAGCACTCGAATTAAATCGCCCTCTCCAAGTTCATACAGCATCCAGACCCATTAGACAAATGTATCTAGGCACCCTTTATGTACCCCCAGCCAAGTCTTCAATGAAGAAACGTGCCCTCTCAATAGCCGGTCCCACACACTGGAACAATCTACCATCAGACCTCCGCTTAGAACCCTGCCTGCGGACATTCAAGAAAAAATTGAAAACCTGGCTCTTTACGGAAGCCTTCACTTAAAGCCCCATGCTAACCTTAAAGACCTACACTTAAGCTGTACTATTCATATTTAATGCCTGTACTCGCATATTACTCCTAACATAACCAGTTCAACCAGTTTAACCAGTTTCTTACTTCCGCACAGTTTTATCTACTGTTTTCTATTTATTATTATTATTATTCATTGTTCTATGCATTCTGTTTACTGTTTATTGATTACTGATTATTGATTATTGTTCTATGTACACCATATCTATGGTAATTCCAAATCTGGTTATATGTAAACCGAAGCGATATGTACCAGTACATGATCTTCGGTATATAAAAAGTCTTAAATAAATAAATAAATATGTAGTGCAAGATCTGGGCTAATCTCTGTTTTTAATGCCAGCAAGAATCATCTTTTATCAATAAAGCAGAAAAGAAAAAAATGATATTTCGGGGTTTACTTTTCTTGTTTCTCTTTCAATCAGTTTTCAAAAGGCAGAAGACAGTATGACCATTGAATTCAGGTGTGCTTTTTTCGTATCCTGTTGTGGTGATTATTTTTATAGTGCTAGTGGACATACAGTGCTGTACAATGGTGATACATAATCAGGTACGAGAATTTAAAATCTAATTGAGTACCTGGGATAATGAGGGAGTCACTTGCCCAAGGTAACAAGGATAGTCAGTGGGAGCAGTGGGATGTGAGTCCATTGCACTAACCACTACTTCATGCTTGCTGCTTATGGTAAAGATCAGTTTATCTGTAGTGAGCTAAAGTCTGTACTTGGCGTACTTTTGAAACCATAATTTGCTTTGGTTGCAGAGCTGGAATTTGTACTCTTGGATATGGAGAATTACACTTCTGAGGGTTTTTTTTAAATTTTTTATCATTCAGGAACTAGAAATTTTAAGAAGTGAACTGGAAGCATCTCAAAGGCAACTTGAAGGAAAGGATGAAGCACTGAAAATTCTGCAAAACATGGTGAGAATGATGGAGGAGTTGTGATTATGGTCCTAAGCCCATAATGGTTATCTAATCTCTGGTGTGTGTGTGTGTGTGTGTGCGCGTGCACTGTCCACCTGCCCAGTGAGCAGAAGTCTCAATTCCTTTATCCCTGGTTTGTGCAGAGTAGTCATTGGCAGGGCTCCTGATACATTACTCAAGACAGATAAGGGACTGGAGGTTTAAACCAGCTCAAAAAAAAAAGAAGATGCTACGTATTTAATAGCATGGTTGAGGTTAACAGGTATATTTGTTCATCCTGCTCTGTCCATTTGAAATGTCTATTTTGAAGTCATGTCTTAACAAGGAGGGTGCACTGATTACTATACTGCTCTTCAGTTAGGTCTGACTGCATTTATTAATGCAGTTTTCTACACTTATTAATTTATTAATGCATTTATTAATGCAGTTATATTAATGCAGTTTTCTACACTTTCCCAGGCAGTATTTGATAAAGCTACAATTCATACAAAGGTTATGCTCCAAAAAATGGAGGAACAAAGGAGAGCTTTGGAAAAGGTAAGAGTTCTGTCTTGATATGCTAAATATGTGCTACTTCCAGTGCTGCAGAGATGTCTTCATACCTTGTTAATTGGAACACTAATCTGTGTGTTACAAAATCCCTGGACAAGTGTCATAACTGAAATTTAATGCCAAAAATGCAATCATGTACAGAAACCCAGGAGGTGATCATATCAGATGTAACTGAAAGTGGCCAGACAGTGGAAAATTAGGATGCACGGTGAAGGTATAACGATCAGAAAGAGGCAGCAATACTTTTATAGAAATCATTGCTGAGACCTCATCTGGTAGTCTCAGCAAAGATTTGTACTAAAGTACAGGTTTTGATGCAATTGCAACATTCCTCTCAGCTTTGACAGGGGGCAGGGCGGAGAATTGGATTCAGTTGACAGTCAGTGCTGGGCCCTGACTTTTATGGTCCGGGGTACTGATACCCAGATGTTAGGGAATAGCACAGGACTGATTCTGTGACAAAGTACAAAAGCAAAACACATTCAAACAGCATTGTTTGAATTAAGAAGTCTGGTCCCCCTGTAAAAATGTTGCTAGCATTAATTTTGTTGTTGGCTTGAGAGTTGCCAAATTTTTTGATGTAAATATTACTATCCTTACTCTAAGGCTTGGGGGTAACTGGCACGGAGCGGCAGTTAACTATCAAAACAAACTTGCTGGGCAGCCTGGATGGACCATTTGGGCTTTTTCTGCTGTCATTACTATGCTGCTATGTTACTATGGAGTATTTTGTTAAATTCTGGAGATGTAATCTCTAGAGGTTTGCAGAGACACTCAGTGTTCACCTTAAGCCATATGAGGTGAAACCTGAGAACCTAAATATGTAGGCCTTGAAGGAAAAGAGGTGGGGGGGGGAGGGAATACAGGGTTAAGAAATGGAAAAGGGGTCAATCTTTTAGGTGGTAAGGAAGCAGTAGGACAAAGTTCATTATATAAGGCCAGAAAGGGGAAGACATGGGAATAATGCAAAGAAGCATCTTTTCACAGAAAGGCTGGTGGATGCATGAAATAGAATCTCAGCGGATACGGTGAGACAGAAATGGTAACAGAGAGCGAGGGGATGAGCATTGAGGATCCTTAGTGATGGAGTTAGAGTAAAACTGGAAGTCAACTAGGGTCGGCAGTATTGCAGTAAGTATGGCTAGGGCAGACTAGATATAAATCATATAATCTATGCAGAGCCTGCTCTAGGCACACACCCTGTGTGAAAACTGAAATTTGTACCCTTCTCCCCCACCTTCAAGAAAATACAACATAAACACCCCATAACCCCCCTCCCCAACAAGAACAGTAGTAGGAGCATAGTAGTTTCAATGTGACACCTCCATCCCTTACAGAAACAATCAGGCCGATGCTGTAAAGTGTGCTCAGCTGAGTGCACTGTTTAACCCGGACGTCCACAACCTCTTATACAATAAGGGGTTTAACGCTTCCAACCTTGAGCAGGTGTTAATTTCTGAGCAGCCTGACAAAGTGTACAGAAAAGCAGAAAATACTCCTTTTCTGTACATCCTCCAAAGGTTAAAAAAAAAAAAAAAAAAAAGTATCAGTGGGTCAGGTTAGGTAAACAGACGCTCAATTTTAGCTAATAGTCTCATCAGTCTCATCTACATGGAATTTACATGTGATGGGCGCTATCGGCTACCCATTTGTTTGGGTGTGCTTTTTGGACGTGCTAATCACCTTATTGCATCGGGTTCTAGTCTAGTGCGTTCAAAATGCGCATCCAACCGCATGTAAACCTGTGCGCCAGGCTGGGCACACTTGATTGCATCGGCGTTTGAATCTGTTCCCTCTTCTGTTAGAGCTGCTCGAATGTGGTATACTCTGACCTGGGGAAGGAGGGAAGATATCTTCACTTGCTGTATTGGTCCCTATTGGCGTGGAGGGGCATCTCTCCAGCCCTGAGGTTGGCAAAGATTCCCAGAGCTTCCTGTGCATGCTGTCAGGGAGGGGGACAGGTTGAATATGGCATGTTAAAGTGAGTGTGTGGTTGGGGGGGGGGGGGGGGGGGGGGGGGAGGAAGCCGAAGCTGGCAGTAAAAAGAACTTTCCTAATACATAGTTTTACTTGGAAACAAAATGACCTTTGGGCCTCATTCTTCGTTGTCCTCTTCATTCACATTGTGCATTTTCTCAGTTCCATGTTAATGCTGGAGGAGCTGTGTTTTAGGAGAATAGGCCCCCCCTCCCCCACGGTGCAGCTTTTA
Organism: Rhinatrema bivittatum; assembly: GCF_901001135.1. NCBI lineage: Eukaryota > Metazoa > Chordata > Amphibia > Gymnophiona > Rhinatrematidae > Rhinatrema > Rhinatrema bivittatum. The sequence continues at coordinate 681,421,509 of NC_042615.1, read as the reverse complement.
CTGTAGGTAAGGACTGTGGTCCTGCTTGCAACACATTAAAATTATAGGCATTACTGCAATAAGATACCATAAATCAGAACAAGAACATTTAACATACAAGAGCACATAAGAATAATAAAACTGCCAGGAAGCCAGCATAAGGAACCCGGAGGAGTAACATGTTTTACCACCTGCTGAGGTAATATGTGCATTACCTTTCTTTACAGGAAATAAACGCTTTGCAGTGGGAAATTGAATTTGAGCAAGATAAGTTTAAAAATCTTGAAGAGTCATGGAAGGAAAAGTATGAAAGGTATGCTTCATAGCACTGTAACTTTTATGATCTGCAACATGCTACGCATTTCTACCTTTGTTCACTGTCACGCCTTGTGACCTTGGGCAAGTCACTTTATCCTCTGTTGCCTCAGGTACAAAATTAGATTGTAAGCCCTATGGGGAGAGGGAAATACCTACAGTACCAGAATGTAACCTGCTTTGATGTACACTTTGAAGTGCCGAAAAGCGGAATATAAACATTTAAATAAACTGGAATAAAAGCAGGGCTAGGAAGCAGCCCTGTTAGCCTTGTTGAGATCATTAGGATTTTCTCAGTAGCCTCAATACTAAATGCCTTCTTCCCACTGTCTCTCTGCACAGGGTTTCTAAAGGATGTTAAGATTCTGACCCTTTTAATTTAATTTAAAATTTTTTCCATTCTACTGTTACTATAAAGCAGCGGTGCAGCAACTTGAGTTCTCAAACTACCAAGTGACTGGTTTTCTGGCTCTTTGGGTCATGTTCTTAGGATTAGGGATGTATGAACAATTCAAAATCCAACTCAGAGCAGGCTGATTTAATTCCTCTTGACAGAAAATATAGATTTTACCAAAATCTATTGGGAAGATTCATTGGAATTTTCCTGGCAGATCCCAGAGAAAATCTGTGACAGATCTGCAGATTTGAGGCAATCTCCAGATTCAAAAGGATCTGCTGTGGATTTTGATGCAAACACATAGTCTTAGACATTTGGCGAAATGACACAAACCTGCAAGTTTTTCAGTTTTGTTGAAATGAGTGGCCAGTGTTTTAAAGATTCACACTTTCTCATTTAGGTTTTCTTTCTTTTTTGACCTATTTTCCACTTAATTTGCAGTTAAGGGTATGCGCATTTGTTTATAACTGTGTCCTGGTTTTTAACATCGGCTTTTCTGCGTCATTCTTCATTATTTTTGCTATATTTAGGCTTTGCATGTATTACTTTGATAACCTCAGAGTTCTGATAATGATCAGGGCAGCAGCACCCTGATTTCAATTCATACTCATGGAAATGGTTAAGTAGGAGGAACTTTGAAATTGTCTAAATGCTTACATCTCCTCCTATGTAATGGAATATAAATCTGAGTTCAAGGGGCAATCTTAATCTTTTTTTTGTTTGTTTTAAAATATATATTTAGCACCCATTATTCCCCTTTTTGTATACCCTCACCCCCTAAGCAATACAGAAGTAACTTCCCAGGGCTGGAGGGACATATCCTCTGAGGCTTGACTTGTCTTCCATTTATTTGTGCCGCAGCAGCCAGCTGTCTTCTCTCCCACCCCAGGAACAACTACATCACTTCTGCAGCCTGCCCGACATCTGCCAGATCCAGGGCACAGGGGATGTGAAGCATGGAATTCGTCTAATAAATTTAACTAGTGAATTATTAAAAAAAAAATAAAAAAATTAAAAGTACTAGTACTCTTGACTTTTAAAAGTCCTTTGGCAAAGCACACATGCTCTTACTGTTTGGTAGTACAGCATTCTAGTTTATATCTATCCTTGAAACCTTTATTCATTGCAGGAGGTGGTACCTTCTATTGAATCAATGTAAGAATTTTATGAAGATATTTCACTTGCGCTTTGGAGACCTCATGGGTCCCTTTCTTCAGCTGTGACAGACCACGTGGTTTGTTTGGTTTTTTTTTTTAATTTAATATTTATTGAAATTAAACATTGAATACAATGAAAAAATCAAGGAATTTAAAGAAAATAGTTATATCACATGACAATAATGAAAACCAACTTATCCACATTTGTATTAATCTAGTCCACATTCTTGAGAAAAGGAGGAGAGCGACTGTAACTGCAACATCTCTCTTTATTTCGCAGCCTAAATTACCTTCATAGCAACCTCGCTAACTAATTGCTAGTTTTATCTTTAATAAATTGTTCCAAATGTAATGGGTCAGAAAAAACAAACTTGTTATTATTATATGTAAGTAAACACTTACATGGATATTTTAGAAAATAACTGGCACCCAAATCCAGAACCCTTTGTTTGTATGCTAAGAAAAGTTTCCTACGAGCTTGTGTAGCTCTTGAAACATCAGGAAAAATTTGGACTTTCTGTCCACAAAAAATCATCTGTTTATACTGAAAGTATTTACAAATTACTTCTTCTTTATCACTCTTAGACACAAATGATACAAGCAAAGTGGCTCTGGTGGGAATATTATCAAGGGAATCTTCAAGGAAAGTTGTGAGACCACATGTGTTTTTAAAACAAACATCAGTATCTCTAATTTTTGGTAGTCCAATGAAAGGTATCGCAGCCAGCAGACTACAGTTTCCAATATGCAAGAGTATTGAATAAAAATTCTTAACATTAATGCAGGCCATGGAAGTACTACTTTTTTTTTTTTTAAACATTGCACATTGTTTTCTAGATTTGAAGCTTGTGTGTAAATCTCTCTCCCTTCCACACAGTCTTGAAGTGAGGGGATTATGAAATAGAGCAGTGAATGAGATTCTTGTTTGACATTTAAAAATGTGAAAAGTCAGGGAGATCATATGATGTACTGAATGGCAAGGACACTTGTGGCTGACACTCCCAGTCCCCTGGCTCAAAATCTGTCATTCTAAGCACTCCTTACCTTTTTTGTGCTTTAAAGATGCCAAAAAAAAATGGGGAGGGCACGTGATGCAGTGAACCTAGGATGCAGACTTCTGGGCTCCATCCCGTCATCCTCTGTGGTAATTGGGAGTTAATCACACCAAAAATCTCTCAAAAAGTACTCCTCAACACATCGCATGTCGATAGATAAATACATATATACTGATTTCTCACTTTGTAAAGAACTTATGAAGTACAATTACTGTATGAAAGCAACCTTCATACAGCAGCAGGTTCCTGAGAAATGTATCAGGTAACCTATCAGAACCAAGATAGCTTCTGTGTGCAGTGCAGAGTTAGGGTAATCTTCCCGTGTATAGGTTAGATGCTACAGTAATCCCTGCACACACGGGAAGATTACCCTAACTCTTCGCTGATCACAAACATAAAGTTGCATATCCACAGAACTGGCCGCTATCTATCAGCTTGCTACATCCCTGAAGAAGGAAGAGATTCCGAAACCCTGCAGAGTCAGGCGTTTAGACAGCGAGCGGCGATGAGGACTTGAAAGGGACCCATTTGCAGGACGTTTAATGTACAGCCCCGGCCGGGGAATATAATCGTGTACCTGAAGGGGATCTTGCTATTGGATTTACAGTACATCGCGGTACATGGCAACAACTTCAAAGTTAAGTACGTTTTGCAGCATTTGGCAACAATTTTCAAGTTAAGTACTTTACTAACTTCAGTAGCTAAGCTGATGCTAGCTTGAAAAAGCACTCTAAGTAACTAATGATTATACAACACTGCACACAGAATCTATCTTGGCTTTGATAGGTTACCTGATACATTTCTCAGGAACCTGATGCTATATGAAAGTTGCTTTATTTCATACAGTAATTGTACTTCATTTCTTTACAAAGTGAGAAATCAGTATATATGTTTGATGTTGGATGTTTTTCTCACTATAAAAGGTTTTGTTTATAGATAAATACATGCAGAAATTGACTGATAGCAAACCCGTTCTGGCCAGGAAAAAGAAAATGAGAGCAATAGAAGACAAGATGGCTGCTGACTTGGAATCTGAGGAAGGACCGCCGTTAAGCAGAGTGGTAGTTAAGCAGAGTGCGGAGCTGACGTCAGCAGTTGTGGCTACAGTGCAAGAGAAGTTGGACTCTATCTCAAATCAAATAACAGATTAAAAAAATTCGCTGGCAGAGTTGGGCTCCAGCTTAGACATGGTAGAGGGACAGATGTCTGTCTGGTGGGAAAGGTGGATAAATTAGAGAAAACAGTGGTGGCGCAAGAAGAGAAATTTAGATGAGCCGGAGAATTGTGCTCGAAGGAGTAACATAAGACTTGTAGGCTACCGGAGAGTATTGAGGATAAAAACTTGCCTACCTTTTTGGAGAAATGGCTCCCGGAAGTATTGAAACTGAGGGAATTGCAATATTGTGTGACTGTGGAGAGAGTGCATAGGCTGGGCTTGAAGCCGGATGGTGATTCTCATCTGCGGTTGGTCATTGCAAAGATACTAAAATTTGCTCATAAGCAGCTGCTTATGCAAGCGGCTTGGATACAACACAAAATAAAATATCAGGTCTGTAACATAAGACACTTTCAAGATTACTCATATAAAACCTCAATGAAATAGAAACATAGAAATGACGGCAGAAGAAGACCAAAGTTTTTGTCCAGGGTGCCTGTTAGCTTAGAGCTGGCCCTGATTGCAGCCCCTCACAAAAAGAGGGGACTTCACAAATTTCTTTTTATATAGAAAAAGATATTTAATTTGTATTGAATTGGAAATGAAGTTTTTCCTCTTGTAACTCTCCCTTTTTACCTTTTTCTTCCCCCCTCCCACTATAAAATGTATTCATTCATTCCATTTTCAGACACTTGTCTTAAAAGTTCCAAGCAACTTACAAAATTGCCCTGTATATAACATGCATTGCCACTGACAGTATAATGTAAGGTACATCATACCCACAAGCAGCATAAAATTCATAAACATAAAAACAGGAATACATTTTTAAAGCAATTATGTGCTTAAAATTAACTTGTATATGCGTACGTAGCATGTGCTTACACAAGCACTATTTTGTAAACATGAAAAATATACATGTACTTTAGGTTTCACGTGCGCATGCACACACGAAAAAAGGGGTGGTCTAAGGGTATTCTGGGGTGGAGCCAACAGTTACATGCGTAAGTTGCTATTTTATAAGGGACGTGCATACATTTGGTAATCATTTGTGTAAATTTTGCACCTATTTATTACCGTGTGTAATTGATTTTGCCGTCATGACTGTTACTATGTATGGTATCAGACTTGTTTATTGTGTACTACTGACCGCGTGGGAGGTCTGGGTGAACTGGGGGAATTCAGGCTGAAAAACCAGGAGGGTCTTAATAACCTGGAGAAGGACTGGGTGAACTGATGGAGGAATCGTGGAAACTGATAATATCAATTACATGCACATGTTTTAAAATATGCTGACTTGTGGGTATAAATAGTGTTATGTGAGCAAGTCCTACTATATTTTCATATATAAAATATATGCACATGTATTTTTAACATTAGTAGGGAAAGCATTGCCTGTGTTTGCACATAAGCATACATACGTGTTTGTTTTATAAATTGCACATATCTGATAAATGTGGGTAATGAAATATTATTGTAGATCTCCATCCTGGCATATATGCAAGTTTATGCGGCTGTGCTGGGTTGTTTGAATGTTACCCTCATATTGTATGGGATAAAACAGCCTCCTACAAATTAAAAATTGTACTGAATATTCATACCACATATTTCATTCTTATAAAATTAGACCAGCCCTCTAAAAGCCTTATTAAAAAAAACCAGGTCTCAAATCTTTTCCGAAATACTATGAAGAAATTTGACGTTGTGTTCCACAGTGGTGAAGACGAAAACAGTCAAAGGGGCATGGGATAAATACTGTGGATCCCTAAAGGCTAGGAAATTAAGAAAATCTGAGGGCGGGGGTAACTTGCTGGGTGCAGTGTTTACTACCCTTAACCAATAAACCTTGATGCTTTTGATGCAATTGCACCGTTGCGCTCAGCTTCCATGGCAGGAAGAAAAGGGAAACTGGATTTAGACAACAACCAACACGGGCTCTGACGTTTACCATCTGGGGTACTGATACGCAGATATAAGGGAAAAAGCACAGGACTGCTTCTACAGCCAAGGCCATAACCAAAGCACGTGAAGCAGCACTATCTGAATTTTCAAGAAGGCTCATTAGCAATTAAATATATTGCTAGCAGTACATTTTTTTTTTATGGACTATTATATGGCTTGAGGATAACTGCATGGAGTAGCAGTTGCTACCCTTAAGAGAAATATGGGGGTCACTTCATGGCAGTTAGTGCCATAAGAAGCTTGCTGGGCAGACTGATGAATCATTCGGTCATTTCTGCCATCATTACTATGTTACTATGGTTTTTAAGTTATGGAACATAACCAGAAAGCTCTCTTCCTGTCTCCACATATTCAATGTCCACATCAGGGGCATACTCGGGGGAGGGAATATTTTGAGCAGATAGTAACGCCCTTCCTGGTATATACCAGGCTATCCTTTTCTTTCAAATAATCAGGCCCACCCATAAGAATACATTTCATGAGCTAGGACTAAAGTTTTAAACTGTACTCTTCAGATCATCTGTAAATTATGGTGCAGAATTTTGAGATCTAAGCATTTTAGTTTTCATTGGGCCAAAGTATCTATTGTCTGATGCCAGCTATCTACCCAACAGTCTTGGATGCCTGTCAGCCTGAAAAGGTGATTGATCGAAAGTGTCAAGAAGCTTTATAGCAATTAAATTCTCTTTTGTTCTAAATAAAATATTTTGTCGTTTTCCCCCCCCCCCCCAAATACTACTAAGATCACACACCAGTAAATTAAAACAGATGAAATGGTTATCTGACCAGGCTAATGGGTTAACATTCATGTCCCTCATTAACCACCCCTTCCAGTGCACAAAAATATCCCATCCAAAACATGCCCTTTTGTGTGTCTGTTTATCCTATTGAGCAAATCCTTGAGGGTAGATAGAAGAATCAAATTGGCCTGTCAAATATTCATGTAGATGAATATTAAAATCACCAACTATCAGCAAGTTTATAATTTCAATCTGAATATTTAAGAAACAATTTAGAAAGTTATCACAGCCATAAGGTTGCAGCCTAGTCTTGCAGCCCATTTGAACCATGAAACATTCTGCCCCTATTGGGTTGTCTAATAATTTCTTTGCATGCATGACACCATTTCTGTCTGGTTTTTTTTGTTCTAGCCTACCGTAGATATAATAAAATGTGTGTGTTAGTGTGTATGTAACTCCAAAGCTAGTAAACAATGTTGGGAATTAGTCCAGTAAAAATGGCTCAAGTTGTTTAACTTTTTTCTTTTGCATATTGACAGAGGAGAGACTGTACATTAGCACATTGGTAGTGCCCAAAAGGGGGAGAACTTAATTTTTAAGTGTCGGATCGGATTCTTATGTATTAAATAATATTTCTTTACTGTTTTGCAGAATTTATTGTGAAAATGCTGCTCTTAAAGAAACTCTGGAACTGAGAACAAATGAAATTAAAACTTTGAAATCAGAAAATATAAGTAAGTAAATAGTTAAGCAGTTCATTTTTCTAATTTTCCTTTTGTGTGGGTTTTTTATTTTTACCAGTTGTGTGGAAATCTAAAATTAATTGGCTTGGATATGAAGCAGGGCACAATACAGAGTAATACTATGCATTGGTACAACAAGCTAGTTTCCCCTGCTGTTGCTGTCTTGACCAATGCTTAGCTCTGATTGGGCCATTCAAACAGGGAAGGGAGAGCATGGGAAGGACAAGAGAGGAATAAAACAGGCACTCCATCCGGACTCTTTGCTTCTCTATCCCCATCCTTCCACCCTAGGTTATGTGCCTGGCAAACTGAGCTTGAATCAGTTAGACAACCCTATATGAAATTTTATTACCTACCTCTATATTTATAAATTGATTTTTGTTGTAATTAACTAATTGTTGCAGAATGGGCAGGGGTACCCAGGCTGGGATGTGAAGGAGGGATCTGTTTGTTAGGGAAATGCACATATTTTGAATTTTCTGGCACAGACAGAGTTGTCTGTGGTATGGGTCACGATTGGCCCCAGTTTTACTAGTAGACCTGTTAGCTTGCAGTGGGGACTGTGTATTGGTAAGGCTGGCTAGCAACCTTTGTATGTGGTGGGTTGCTTGGTGAGGGCCAGCCAGCGGTCCCCTCACCAAAAGGACTGCTGCCTTGCTGTCTTGTGATGGACTGATTAGACCAACCCTGCCCTCAGAGGAAGAGGGAGATTATACACTTATCTCATCTTTTCTAGATAGAACTGCAAGTAGGGGTACTAGATGAGTGCTTGGTTGTTATTAATAGAGCTGCAGCCCATTTAAATCCAAGTATTGTGTCATTACTCTTATTGTGCTGGGAGAACCTTTAGTTCAGGCTTACATTAACCATGATAAAAATACAAGCAAATAGGAATAAAATGCATGATAACCAATAACTATTAAAAAAGCAGAATTACAAGTCATAACAAAATATATGTAGAAAATTATAATTCAGATCAGAACTTTTCAAGTGATAAATCCTTGTAAAGAGGAAATCTCTTTGGCTTGTTTTTTCTTCAGAAGGCATTCTTTTTTCTAAACAAACTCTATTGTGTGTCAAATATCTCAAAAAATGGGTTATGGGCCCAGATAATGACAGAGGATAAAAAAAAAAGCCAGAATAGATAAATATCCCACAGTCAAAAGCAGTGTGAGCTCCCAAGCAAGGAAAAAATCAAACTGTAAGAGAAGCTAGGTAAACTTATTGCAGAGAATTTAGTAAACAGCTTGCATAGAAAAGATTTTCTGTGAACAAATTGAAAATAACTAAAAATGTCTTAAAATGCTACAGATCGTATTGAAAGGCTGAATTCCAGCAGTTATCCAACCTGTAGATTTGAGATGATTCTTCTAAAAACTAAGGGACTTTAAGCAGTCATAGAATCTGATCCACCTGATATAACATCTAAGCAAGAAGTAAAGAATTGTGGTTGTTGTGTTAAGTCTACTTTGATAAGTGAATTAAGGGTTAACAAGTTGTTGGTGATACCTTATTGAACTAAATACATTTTTTAAAATTTATTTATTTTAACATGATTTGTATACCGTATATTCGGTTTTGCCATCATAACGGTTTACATTAGGAGAATAACATTAGAATTTTAACAAATACAATTTAAAGATAAAATTGGGTAGCATTGGGGGGTAATAGAGGGTTAGATTATATAGGAAAAAGTTCTTAGATGTCTGTTGTAGAGTTTGTGGTTTTATTAGTCCATCATAGGTTGATATATATAGTTTTGGTGTTTTCTGGATCTAGGTTACACTTTTTTTTTTTTTTATTAGTGGTTTGATGATTGCAGATTTTAGGCATTCAGGATATATCCCTTCAGTGAGGGAGAGGTTTAATATGTCCGTTAATGATTTTATTGTTGAGATATCAAGTAGTTTAATTGTTTGTATGGGGATGCTGTCAATGGGGTGGTTTGCTGGGCTCATTTTTCTGATTATTCTTTGGATTTCAAGAGTTGAGTCAAAGTCAAAATCATTCCAGGTTGTTGTTATTTCCAGAGGTGATATGGGAAATTGGATGTGTGAAGTGTTGTCGATGTTAGAGTTGTTTAAAAGTTTTCTGATTTTTTTTTCAGTAAAGTATTCTGCAAAGTTGTTGCTTTGACATGTGTTTGGAGGTGTTCTTGTTTCATTAGGTGATTTGATGAGGTTTTTTTACTATGGTGAAAAGCATTCTAGGGTCTGTTGATACATCTGTGACAAGATTTCCAGAGTTATCCTCTCTTCATCAGGCCAGTGAAGAAATAGAGCAGTTACACTGGGTCAATAAGGCTGTCTGCTTGTGTGTTAGTAAAGGACGAGGGAGGGGAAGAATGCCAGAAGTGATGAGACAGTTAAAGTTTGCAGTTGAAAGGGCTTGTATTTGATAGTGGGTGAGAGAGCCAATGTTCTTAAGTCCTTTTGTGTTTGTTACAAAGTATTTGATCATCCTAATTTCAAATGTTTTCTGTTGTGTACTTCTAAAGTTCCCTTTAAGTATACCGATTGTGAAATCATTAAGGGAATGGTCTTCTTTTGAAAAGACCTCACCTCATGAACTGTCATTCTGGTCTTTCTCTATAATGTTTTTTGTTATTAAGTTTTACTCTTGTCCTTAATTTTTGGCTTGTTTCACCAATGTAGCATCCTTCATATTTTTTGCATTGGATCATGTACACAATTTTCGTAGAGCAGCATGAATGCGAATCCCTTATTTTGGATGAACGCGAATCCCTTATTTTGGATGTTTTTTCCCATGTAGGTAGTTATAGGGTCATGTGAGATCTGCTGGCACAGCTTGAATCATGGTGTCCTGCAAGGTTTTATTCTGTTTGGAGCTTACTCCTTGTAAGTTTTTATTTCAGGTTAGGTGGTTGACGGAAGGCTGAAACTGGGGGAATGGGGAATATTTAAGACCAGTGAAGGATTTTTGAGGAATGGTGTGTTCACAGCATGCTTGAAGGCAGAGGGAATGGTTGCAGTGGAAAGCGAAACATTGAGGATGTGACAGATGAGATGATTGCAGGGGGGAGAAAACTAAGTAACTGGGTGGGAATGGCATCACACCGGACAAGGAAGCAGATACAGTGTGTACTACTAATCCTGCCTGGTGATCAGCTGATTTCATAAAAAACCATCTCTTACTCTAGAATGGAAAAAGGAGGTTCTGAACAATCAGGATTCACTAAATACTCGAGCTATCAAAGGATCCCAGTTTTTATTCCAAGAGGTTTAAAAAAGATCTGCATTCCACTGGAGGGTGCGGAAGTGATCAGTCTCTGAATTACTCCAGGATGTTGTGCTGCTATCAGAAGTGACAGATGGAATGTAAATAGAGAAGAATAGGTGCACAGTAATCTGTACTTGGGATCTGTACTTGGACCTGTGCTTTTCAATATATTTATAAATGATCTGGAAAGGAATACGACAAGTGAAGTTATCAAATCTGCGGATGATACAAAATTATTCAGAGTAGTTAAATCACAAGCAGACTGTGATACATTGCAGGAGGACCTTGCGAGACTGGAAGATTAGGCAGCCAAATGGCAGATGAAATTTAATGTGGACAAGTGCAAGGTGTTGCATATAGGAAAAAATAACTCTCGCTGTAGTTACACAACAATAGGTTTCATATTAGGACCTCCACCCAGGAAAGAGATCTAGGCATCATAGTGGATAATACTTTAAAATCGTCTGTTCAGTGTGCTGCAGCAGTCAAAAAAGCAAACAATCAGAATGGTTAATAAAACGTAAAATGTCATAATGCTTCTGTACTGCTTCATGGTGAGACTGCACCTTGAATACTGTGTACAATTCTGGTCGCCGCATCTCAAAAAAGATATAGTTGCGATGGAGAAAGAACAGAGAAGGGTGACCAAAATGATAAAGGGGATGGAACAGCTCCCCTACGAGGAAAGGTTAAAGAGGTTAGGACCTTTCAGCTTGGAGAAGAGATGGCTGAGGGGGGATATGATAGAGGTCTTTAAGATCTTGAGAGGTCTTGAAAGAGTAGATGTGAATCGGTTATTTACACTTTTGAATAATAGAAGGTCTAGGGGGCATTCCATGAAGTTAGCAAGTAGCACATTTAAGACTAATCGGAGAAAATTCTTTTTCACTCAACGCACAATAAAGCTCTGGAATTTGTTGGCAGAGGATGTGGTTAGTGCAGTTAGTGTAGCTGGGTTCAAAAAAGGTTGGATAAGTTCTTGGAGGAGAAGTCCATTAACTGTTATTAATCAAGTTTACTTAGGGAATATCCACTGCTATTAATTGCATCAGTAGCATGGGATCTTCTTAGTATTTGGGTAATTGCCAGGTTCTTGTGGCCTGGTTTGGCCTCTGTTGGAAACAGGATACTGGGATTGATGGATCCTTGGTCTGACCCAGCATGGCAATTTCTTATGTTCTTATGTTAATATTGGTTTTCTCATGTTGTATTGAACAGTCCTCAACCAGCAGTACTTGGAGTTGCTTGCAATGCTTGATGTGAAACAACAGAAGATGTTTCAAAAAAACATGTCTGTCAGTACAAGTGGCTTTACCGACATCACAGCTCTTGAAGTAAGTGTGGGGGGAGGAGGTTTCTGAGGTGTTTTTTGTTTTTTTTTTTTGCACCCGTGCAATCCAGTTATCTAAACCCAAGGTCTGATTCTTCTAGTCTTACTCATTCCGGTGACTCCTTTTAATCTGTGTATTGAAAAATCATTGTGAATCAATGTTTTACAAAAGTGAAGGGTATTGTGTAAAGAAAATGATAGGGAATCCATGTTTGACAGAAAAATCAGTTTACTGTGGTATACTTTATAAAGTATGCTATCATTTGGTATGGGTTTGTTTTTTGTTTCTTCTGTAGAAAATATTGTCCTCACATGACTTAGAAATGCCATACATAACAAAAATAAAACACAAACATTACAACCATTACTCTATGTATGTTCTGCAAGCAGTGGTGAAAGCTGCCAAAATACAGCATGGCATGTTCTCCTATCTCCCCAAACATGGTTTAGATTAGATTGAGGGGGGAATGTGCTTGACTTTTCTTCTCCTGGATTTCATACATCGGAGAATGTAAAACCAAGCTTCAGTAAAGCTCCATCCTTCAGTCTAAAACAGCACTGGGTATCTCCTCCAGGAGGGCTACGCCATGTCTTTCTAGGGAGAGGATCATGTTAGCCCATTACAAAAGTAAGAATTAGTTGAAAGAAAATACTACAGCTTAGTAAATAGACTCCTTAGATTGCAAGCCCTCTGTGAACAGGGAAATACCTACAGTACTTGAATGCAATTTGCTTTGAAATGGCTGACCAATCGCAAAAGGCAGAATATAAATTTGAAAAAAAAAATTAACAAAACCACAGGATACTTGTAGTAAGTAGGTGTTTGATGGAAGCTTGTGGGACTACCAAGTTACCATCCTGATCATACCTGAGAGAAAAACCTTAGCAATCCTGAGAGTTTACATCTTTAAACGTTTATTAGCCTTAAGTATTATCTCTACCCACGTGCTTTGTATTTTTCTTTTAAATAACTCGTTGCCATTATGAAATTTAACTTAAAATTAAAAAAAAATATTTTTTTGATTACATGGCAAAAAATAAGTTTGAGCAGTATAAGCAGAAGATGAATATGTATAGATGTGGGTAGGACATTATTTTGGGGGGGAAATGGGGAGGGGGCAAGCCAAAGTGACATTTCCACAAATCGCACCCATCCCCACAGCATAATCCCCTGCCTTTAAATTGGCTATAATAGACAAAATAATAAAAAAAAAATTCCTAAGAGCCTTCTGTGCAATTAAACCGCCCCTCCCCCCAAAAAAAAAAAAACCTGGACAGCTTCATCATCTTAGTAAAATAACAATTAATTATTTGATAGCCTAATTCAATCAGTTCTTCAGTGTGGATATGAGAATGAAGACTGGAGCCTATGCATAAAGGGACAGAATCTGAATATAAACCCTCCATCTTCACATACACTTTGCATCTCGAAGTTTCCCTTATGATGGACCTTGGTGGTTTCCCTTTACAGCTCACTATTCAAAGTAAAATTTATAAATTCTGGTATCACCTCAGTAACAGCAACATAAACACCTTTCACTGCAAGAACTTTGTGAAGTAACACAAAGCTCTGCAAAAAGACACAGCACTAACTCCCTGAATTCAAACAGCAACAACCTTGCCTAGGAAAAGAAAGCAATGCAATACAGCTCCTATATGGAAAACACAACAGACTGTACTACAACAGATCCTTAAAGAAGCCTCAAGATAGCACAATACCTTACCTCGGTCATACATGCAGAACACAGACCAATCCTTACTAAATAAGAATTAAATGCCATAAAATGTAAGCAGAAACATGCAAACTGAACAAGAACTCTCAACAAGCCAGGCTCTGTATGCAGTACAAAATAAAAAAACAGAAATATCACCGTTCTTCATAAAACATCAAACAAAATCAAGACATAACAAAAACATAATAATAAAACTATATTAATAAAAAGAAAAAATATTTCAAAACAACTGATGACCAGAACATCCACAATTTTGCAAACATTAATAAAATATATCAAAACAGCATACATATCACAATACCATGCAATAATTAAAACAAATAAGGATAAAATAATTCCTCTTTCAATACATGGAAACTAGATTTTCAGATTCCCTGAGATTGTCATGGAGTAGTGGAGGGGATGGCGCGCGCACTTTCTTCTCTCTCATATTCACACTTTCTAATACACATGTTCATTCTCTCTTATACATACCCTCTCATTCTCGCACACATGTGTGCTCTCTGTCATTTTGACATGCATGCTCTCCAGGCCGGGATTTAGGAATAGGTAACTTATACAAATTTGGCACCGGAGGCAATTGTCTAGGTGCTTAAGTGTATGGATCAGCCTCCCAGTGGAAGTGGTGGAAACAAAAACAGTATCTGAATTCAAGAAAGCGAGGGATAAACACAAGGGATCTCTAAGGGAGTGATGAGAATTATAATGCTAAATGAATTGGATGGATGGGCAGACTGGATGGGCCATACGGTCTTTTTCTGCCGTTTGTGTTTCTGTCACTGCCACTGTCAAGCCTTCATGTGGGTCTGCCATTGCAATGTTTCTTGTCCTCTTAGCAGTACTAGGTCCATAGCAATAGCAGCAGCAGCAATTGGAAATTTAAAAAAAAATTCAATGTGGTATCTCCTGCAGCCTTCACGTGCTGATGGAACCTGCTGTGCCGCATCCCCTCCTGCATGGGATTTCTGTTACCTTGGAAACCAGGATGGGGGCAGGATGCCACAGGGCCTGCCAGCATGTGAGGGATGCAGGATGTCTTGAGCTGAATTTTTAAAATTTGCAATTGCTGCAGCTGCTGTGGTGCTAGCACTGCGACTTGGAGAAGGGGGCATGTCCTGAGACGGGAGGATTTGGGAAGGGGCATATTGGCCCCTCCCCTCTTCCCTCCTGATTGCCTTTGGGTGTACTCCACTGAAATCCTATCCTGAAACTCTCACACACACATATATGCATGCTGTCTCTCGCACACAGGCCCATATTTAAGATTTTGGTGCCCATAGCCAGGGTGCCATGGCAGTACCTCTTTGAAGCTGTGCCAGCACATGACTGTAAAGCAATCAGACTCCTCTCTGGCGCTTTTAATCTTGGTGCCCTAAGCAATAGCCTATGTTTCTTGTGTACATTTGGGTCCTGCATACACATGCATGCTCTCTATCATTCACTGAGGCCATGCTGTCGTCTTCTCCTGTTCATCTGGCCCCTGGTGGGATGAGGTCCACAGATGGCCCTACTGGGCCTTTCCTTTTCCTTGGACTGCTGGCACCGCTGGTTGGAAGCAGCCAGATGCAGCGGTTTCCCTCTTTGGCTGCTGCTCTGCTTTTCTCTTGGGCCATGTGGGCCCAGCTGCTGCTCCTGCTCTTCTTTGCCTGCCAGGAGGGCCTGGCCGCTGCTCTGGCTCCTCTCTTGGCTGGGCCAGCCGATGCTGCTCTCCCAAGGCCTATTTTCTTCTAGCCTGCAAGGCCCAGGCCTTCTGCTCCTTCCGGCACAGTTGGGCTGCCTTCTTCCCACCTGTGCAGACCCATGATAAACCTCTGACCCCCCCCTTGGAAGCAGGAAGGAGGAGGCCCAATAGCCACAGACCTGCTGCCAGGAAGGGTTCTGCTTCCACATCTCAGCAAGACTGCTGAAAGCAGTAGTCAGTTGCCTAGTTCTTACACTGGCCCTGCGAGTCCAATCTGATACAAAGGGGTGGCAAGCCATTTTATTGGGGGTGATGCTTGCCACCCCTAGCCACACGTAGTGACACCTATGGGCTCAGCACAAAAATATTCTCTAATCTTGTTGAATAATTTGTTGATTTGTTTCATGTAGTTATATCTTTCAGGGAATAGAATGAAGTGATTTTTTTTTTAAGAATCAAAACCATCTCTTTGTAATATTTAGTAATTTATGTACCTTTTGCATTTTAAGCTGGCAGTACTTGGAGCCTGCACCTGCTGTAACAGCTCTGGGGGGGAGCCCTGCTCCTGTGCCAGGATGTCTGCTGCAACTCGCAAACAGCTTCTCCAGCTGCGACGGGAGGTAATCTACAATTTCTGGTTTAGGTTACAGGCCACAGCAGTGGGTAGCCAAACAGAGGAGAGAATCTTCCATTATATCAGTAACAGTACTATTGGATCTCAGACAGTGATACTTCCTCTGTCTAACACCACCAGGGGTTCAGTTGCTTAAGCTTGACCGTACTATTGGGAATAAGTGAGGACTCAAAGACCTGCGTTTTTAACTCTTTATAAGCCATAAAAATTATACTGCCTGTTACCTTTTGGTCACTCATAAAACATTCCCTCCCCTCAAGCCCTCTTCCCCTTTATGTTATAATTGGAATGCCTTTTATGAATAGTCTTTTGCTGATTCTCTTCTGACCTGAAGAAGAGATTATTAGCTCCCGAAAGTTAGTCAAGCAGTTCATTGAGGCCTAGATTTATCAATTTCCTATAAATTTTGTGAAAATATCAACTGGGATAAAAAAAAATATAAGGCAGGGGGCATAAAGAGAGAGCGCTCTTTATAAGAGTCTCATAAATAAACTATTTATACCACTGTAAGAGGGGCAACTAGTAACTTGGGATGAGGTTTTGGTGGGCTAGGTTTTGGAGTGCAGTTTTACACGCACAGAGAGATGAATAGCACAGTAGACATAAGTGAAGGTTTTTATGTGATTTGGAGTGATGAAAGGTACAAAAAGATAAGATTTCTACAGTGTACTCTCAAACTAGCTTGATGCACTCTCTAGGTCAGAGCTTTCCAAACTGTGTGTCACGACACGTTAGTGTGTTGCCTGCAGTGTGCAGGTGTGTCGCGCGCCACACCTTCAACTCTGACATGAGTTTGGGGTTTTTTTCTAGCGATTCACTTTTTCTTTTTTCAGTTCGTGGGGTTTTTTTTATTATTGGGCGATTTTTGCTGTCAATCACTCTTTTTGGGCTTGGTGGGTGGGACTTGAGCCCAGCTGCTGCTGCCGATGAGGCCTGGCCACGAGGAGTACTGACTGCAAGCATCAGTGTCTGGTGATCATGGAAGGTGTTATGCACCACGGCAGGCTTGAACCCTGAAGGGAGTGAAGCATTTAACTGGCAACAATCAAAAAGAAGAAGTATATGAGTGTGGGGGCCAGACATGTGCTTGGGGTGGGGGGGGGGGAGAGATGAGTGTGTGGGGGCCAGACATGTGCTTGGGCTTGTTTTTTTTGGAAAATAGCTCTTGGAATATTTATTTTTAATATAAATGAAAGGTTTTCATGAGGTAGGTTGTGTCGTGAAACATTTTATTTATGTATATATTTAAGGAAATATACATAAATTGTCAAAATATGTTTCGTTCGTTTAACCTTTAACCTCTGGTTTGCTAGTAAACTGAATTACTGTGTCATTAAATTATGTTTGTCTAAAAAGTGTGGCACCAACATGAAAAGTTTGGAAAGCTCTGCTCTAGGTGCTGTTCGTACCTCTGACTGTGCATGTAAAACTGCACACCAAAACCTCACCCTGAGGTCAGAATGTCCCCTCTTACAGTGGTATAAAAAGTTAGCATGTGTCTCTCTTCTCCCCTCCTTTCCTTCTCCTCGCCCAAAACGGGATTTGCGATAAATCTAGTCAATAGACAGACATTGAGGCGCAGTCCACAATGTTTATTTTGAGGGAAGGAGAATGAATTGAAATTTAAACTACCTTTTTAAAACTATGTTTCTAGGAAACACTGTTGGATAAAGACAATCTTTTTTGTTTAATCATAAATGTAATTTTTTCATCCAGAGAACACTGTACTGTGCAGCAGAATGAGCCACTGGAGGCTGCTGAGTATTAATGTTGAAATGCTGCTTTTGAAGTCACTAGTTTATTACTGGGCATTCCCCTATCTGAAAATATTTGCTGTTTCCTATCCAACATAGCAAAACTGTATTTACAGACAGTCATAGCTTGTGTGATATACCCTAAAACTAATTTGAATTTTGTACAATAGTTTGAACTTGAGAAAAAGAGTAAAGAAGAAGCCTTCATAGTGGCTGATGCCTTCAGAATTGCATTTGAGCAGCAGTTGAAGAGGAGGAATGAGCAGACCCTGCGACTGAATGAAGTGGACAAGATCTGCAGGAAAGAGACAAAGCGCATGAACAACTGGAAACATCTTATGGATGATGGTGATTGTCCCTTATGCTCTTTTATTACTCATTCTCTTGTGAACATATAGGAGGATGTACCACTTGAGGTTGGAAGATGCTTTAATGGCTGTCATTGCTTCATTGATGCTGTGGTGTAATTACTATAAAGTGTGTTAAGGAAACTGGGAGATTTCAGATACCCCAGTTAGAGGATTGACTTAGTGAGTGTTAAGAGTTTGCAAAATTCAGTTCTTTTGCTGTGGACAGGGGTGTATGCTGTTTTCTGGAGAAACAATCAGCAATGTTTGATTTTTCTTATCCACCCTTGTCACACAGTTTCATACAGTGCATAAACTGTTACCCAAATTAGAAGGTTAGGAGGGAATTTTGCCCTAATAAGAATCAATTTAACTCAATAGGTGATTAATTCAGACCTTAGCAATTGCTTAATTTTAATCCTATTGCAGATCATTGACAAACAGATTGAAATAAAGTTCCTTAAATTTTTTTAAGGTATTTTAAATTGGATTAAGCATCCCTACTTAGATAACTTTAATAGCTTAACAACATTGAGATGCAGACAGCAGCCCAACAGAATGGGGCTATCTAGTCTTTTGCACCAAGTGCCACATGTATGAATATCTCTCTCTTTGTGAGAGATTGTACACATCCAGCACAAATTGCTACTAGCTCCCAGAGACCAAGTCCGATCTCTAGAGTCTGAAGGGAAGACCTGGAGGAGCTGAGGCAGACAGAGAGACCTTCAGTCTGGCAACTCCTGTGCTGCTTTAGAGGCGCAAGGTCACTTGGTGTGGTACAAAGTGATCTTGTAGCTAGGACTTACACTCCAGTTGATGTCTTCTCTCACACTGAGGATGCCTTTCTTCGGCATGTTCCCAGGAGGAAAGGGTTAGGACTGCCATTGTAGTTGGCGATTCAGTCATTAGGAATATAGGTAGATGGGTGACTAATAGGTATGAGAAACAGTTGATAACTTGTCTGTCTGGAGTGAAGGTAGCAAACGTCACACATCTCTGTAGCATTTTAGAGAGCACTGGCAAGGAGCTGGCTGTCATGGTACATTACTTCATGCCAGTGATTTTCACACCGTCGTTCAAGCCACCCTCTCAACAAAAATGGACTACTGTAACTCCCTTTTCCTAGGCCTTCCATACTCTACTATAAAACCCCTCCAAATGCTGCAGAATGCAGCAGCAAGAACCATCTCTAACGCTTGCAAATATGACCATATTACTCCCCTCCTCAAGAACTTACATTGGCTTCTAATCCCCTCTCGCATCGTATACAAAACCCTAACACTGACACACAAAGCTATACTCTCACACAACTCAAACTGGCTAGTTGATCCATTCTGCCTGGTACAATCCAAAAAATCTACCAGAGCCTCCAATAATGGAACCTTCCACGTACCCTCACTAAAAAGAGCACACCTCACTTCCACAAGGGAACGAGCCCTACCCATTGCTAGACCCACACTCTGGAATTCTCTTCCCTCCAATCTCAGACTCGAGACCCGCACCTCAAAATTCAGAGCCAACTTGAAAACTTGGCTCTTCAAACACCCTTCTCACCCCTTGCAAACATACTCAAACCATGTAAACACACCCGAACCTTCCATGCAAACCCTCCTTACACCCTTTTGTACATAGTTCTTATTGTTTCTCCAAATTGTATACTCAATGTTAATTTATTTGGCTAATCTGTTCCAGAGTAGCCTGTTTCCTAGGTACTTTCAATCTTCTTTCTCGCAGTTCCTCTCATTCCCTCCCCATCTCCCTGTTTAATGTAACTATCTTTCGATGTTCATTGTTTTGATGTAAACCAATATGATGTTCTCACTAATATCGGCATAGAAATTTAATAAATAAATAAATAAATGTGGGTACCAATGACATAGAGTTTAGGTAGGAATTGAAATCCAGAAACCTCCAGAGTTACATTCTTAGAAATGTTCCCCATTCCATATGCAGAATCCTAGAGGCAGGCTGTGCTCCAGAGTCTCAATGTGGATAGGACAATGGTGCAGGGAACAGGGATTTAGATTTATTAGGATCTGGAGAACATTTTGGGAAGGGGTAACCTATTTAACCAGGGGGGAACGTGGCTGCTGGTGCTAACATTTTAAAGAGGAGATAACATAGTAACATAGTTTATGACGGCAGATAAAGATTAACAAGGCCTGTCTAGTCTGCCTAGTAGTGATTTATGTGCATTTACCCAAAGTAGATAAAATTCCCACATGGAACCAAATTCCACTGTGTCCTCTTTAAGATTGCAAATGCCACTCCATGCAGGTTTCTCCATGTCATCCAGGAAACACAAAGCAGCCATATCACTGCATTTCTTTTTAAACAGGATTATGGGGGAAAGCCAGTAGTTGCTCAGAAGCGTGAGATTTGGAGTGAGATATCGTCAAAGGATATTGGCATGACAGGGAAGTTAGAATATCCCAATGGAGAGGTTGTGATAGACTGAAGTAGCCCAGGTAGAATTAAATAAGTAGACATGAAATTTTCCAAATTATCTGATTTAACTGCTAATAAGCAGGTTGACAATACTAATAAAAATATAAATAGTAAGCATACTCTAAATTGTATGCAAAATACCAGAAGTTTAACACCTAAGGCTAAAATTAGAATGTATGGTACTAAATGAAGATATCTACATCAAAATAGGCATCTCAGAGACCTGGTTAAAGGAGGATTACCAATGAGGGACTCTGATACCAGAGTACAATTATGTTGACATAAAAGGACAGATCAAATTGGCGGAGAGTGTAGCACTATATGTTAAACATGGGATGGAGTCTAGCAGGATAAATATTCTGCAAGAAACACATCCAGTGTGACATTTTTATGAACAGAAATTCCTTGTGTGCTGGGGAAGAAATATAGCAGTATATGATGCCACTTTCTGCCTGGCCAGGATGAAGAATCAAGACAGTGAAATGCTAACAGAAATTAGGCAAATAAAATTGACCAGTAATAATGGGAGATTTCAGTTACCCCAGTACTGATTGGGTAATGTCTCATCAGGACATGCCAGGTTGGTGAAATTTCTAGATGCCATAAAGGTCTGCACAAGGGGTAACAGGGAGATAGCAATAATGATGAGAATGCAGTCAAACGACACAATCACTGGGGCAAGGGCATTAACTAAAACTACTGCAGAAGCATTCCAGCTTTATAAAGGGAGAGTGATAACATATTTGGGGAAAATAAAACCCTATAAGGAGTGGTTACAAAGGTTTAAACATTTGCATGAGGTGTGGATACTGTTTCAAGAAAATAAATAAGAAGTGGGGTACATTAGGTAGGAATAAGGAAGCAGGTGCATTGGGTATAAAATGCATTAAGAAGTAAGTTAAACATCAGTATAGTGAGAGATATTAAGAACCAGTTGAATTAGAGGCAGCCCATAAGTGAGTGAATCTTGTGAGATTCATGCTCAGGAAGACTTCTGTTGGGCATGTACTAGAGGTTGAGACACTGTTATGGAGTCTAGGAGAAGGCTTGGTTAAACAGCCAGGCGTTGACATAACAAGTTTCCAGGTGCATTGTTGAAGGTAACTTGTTCCGTATTTTAGGGGCAAAGTTGCTGAATGTGTGAAGCCTCATGCATATTAGTCACACTGAAGCCAATGGGAGGGAAGGCTAGAAGGGCCTGTTAGGATGATCAGAGTTCCCTCATTAGGGTGATTATCCTGCTGGACTGTAAGCAATTTTCTAATGTTTAATTCAGTTAAAATAGAGGTCATTCAAGTGGGGAAGCCAGTCTTTTTATCTAAATCCCTCTATGGATATTTTCTTTTTCCTGGTAGGTCACCTATTTGTTTACTTACAGGTGTGTTATTTGGGCATTGATTGTGAGTTAACTATGATCCCCTACCTCAAGCTGTTTTGCAGAGCTTGCATCAGTTTACCTTTGTTTACTTAAATATACTTTTGCCTGCTGATTTATGTAATTCTGTCCTGGTCAGCCTTCCTAAAAAATACATTAAATGTCTGCAGATGGTTCAAAATGCTGTAGCCGGATAATCTCAGGCTATGGCTACAGGGATAGGATTTCCCCTATTTTATATACTTTATACTGGCTTCCTGCAGTCATGATCATTTGTATAATTTTTTGTTCTGTTTGTGATTTGGGGATGGTTATCTGAAGGGTTTGAAATGTTATACTCCTTTGCATCCTTTACCACTGTCCCAAGCTGCTTTGTTAACTTTAAAACCTCCTAAAGCTGTTAGGCTTGTATATACCAGGAAGTGCACCTTCACTGTGTAGCTTCTGTTTTGAGGAACTCTTCCTTTGGAAGTTCAAGTTTGTGTGCATTAGCTTTGGTTCAGGAAACTTGTAAAGATCTTTCTTTTTATTTCTTGCTTGGTATTTCCTTGCTGGTTATTGTTTTTATGCTATTGGTTTTATTTTCTTGTTTGTTTTTGATTTATTTATGATATACCTTGTCTAGTGGGCCTTGTCATTTGGCAATTGTTTTTTTACTAAATATAATTTTAGCTAGTACAGTGAGCAGATATTGTCTGGAATGCACAGAGAAGCCATGTACGGGCAGAGCCTTTTAAAAGCAGTGGCAAAATGAACTGTAAGAACAAAGCTTTATAAGGGTAAAGACGAGGAACTGAGAACATTGTTGTGTTTTCTAATCCCCTTCCTCTCATATCATCCACTGTAATATAAAAAATGTGTTAAGTGGGAATGAAGAATATAGCTTGTGAGGTAACTATCCCCTTTTCTATCGCTTCTCCTTATCTGTGTTCCCCTGGCCAGGAATTAAGCAAGTGGTTCCTGAATTCAATTTTCAAGTCTTTAAGCCAGATCTCACTTTCAGGATGGTATATTTTGGTCTAGAATGTAGGTTGATTTGGGTTACCCTGAAAACCAGACTTGGCTGAGGGTCTAGAGCAGTGTTTCTCAAATCTCTCTTCTGGAGGCCCACTTAACCAGTTGGGTTTTCAGGATTTCCATAATGAATATACATGAGAAATGTACATATGTTGGAGGCCTAGTGTATGCAAATCTGTCATTCATATTTATTATGGCAATCCTGCAAACCAGGCTGGGTTAGGTGTGCCTCCAGGAGCGGGTTGGGAAACACTGGTTTAGAGCAGTGCTTCTCAACCGGTGTGTCGCCAAGCAGTGGCAGGTATGTCGTGTGCCACCGGTCTCCCGCTGCTCTTCCCTCACCAAGAAGCAGGCTATCTTCCACTGCTGCAGTTGCCGTCCGGGCTATCAGCACGTTTAAGCCCGGATGGGAACGGCAGCAGTGTTAGTGGAGGGGGCCTTTTCTTTTTCCCATACCTGCCCCCAACCCTGGCCCGGAACAGGAAGTGATGTGCAGTGGGGTGCACGGGAAGAAGAAAGAGCCAAGCTGCACGAAAAAGTAGCGTCTGCAGCAGCGGCCCCAAGCAGTAGCGTTGCCCGAAGCAAAATCAGAAGCAGCAAGAAATCGGCACAGGAGACAGAATTAGCCTTCCATGGCCGATGGGATTCTTTTTTCTTGGCCTGCGGGGGCTGGAGGAGGAGGCTGCTGCAGCTACTATTTGTGCTCGGGGGGGGGGGGCAGGAAATGAGAGAGAGAAAGCCAGTCAGCCTGTCTGTAAGTGAGAGCATGTATGTGTGATTGAGAGTGTGCATGTGTAACTGTAACTGAGAGCCTGTGTATAAGTGAGAGCATTTGATTGAGATCTATGTAAAGTATGCGAGAGAGCATGTGTGTGATTGAGAGAAACTGGACAGAGGTGATGTGTGTGTGTGTATATAGGAGAGACAATAGAAGTGACTGGTCAGGGAGATGACTGAAGTGTGTGTGTGTGAGAGAAAGTGATTATGGGAATGAAGCCTGTGCATGTGCAGAGAACTAGCATAGGAGTGAGAAACGGATGGGAGTGAGCCTGTATATGTAAGATAGAACATGGAAGTGGGAAGCCTGTGCGTGTGTGTGCATGAGAGAGAGACAGTTTGGGAAGGTGACTGGTGTGTGTGTATGTGTAAGAGAGAGACTGGTCAGGAGATGATTGGTGTGTGAGAGACAGAAACTGGTATGTGAGCATGACTGGTATATGTGTGTGTGAGAGAGAAAGAAAGTGATTATGGGAATGAGAAGCCTGTGCATGTGGAGAGAGCTAGCATAGGAGTGAGAAATGGGAGTGAGAAGCCTGTATATGTAAGATAGAACATGGAAGTGGGAAGCCTGTGTGTGTGTGCGCATGAGAGAGAGACTGGTCGGGAAGGTGACTGGTGTGTATGTAAGAGAGAGACTGGTCGGGAGATGATTGGTGTGTGAGAGACAGAAACTTGTCATGGGGGTGTAACTGGTATGTGTGTGTGTGTGTGTGTGAGACTGGTCGTGGGCACTAAGGAAGAGGACCATGAGTACAAATCTTCAGCCACTACTGCTTCTGGTGTGTGCTACTGGCCTGCATGGAAGAGGAGTAGGGAGAGCTGCTGGAGGGGGTTAGTAAAGGTGGCTTTTTAAGTTTATTTTTCTTGATTGACTGCCATTTTAATTACTGAATATGATGTGATGTGTCTGCTGTTTTGAAATATTTTATTGCTGTTTGGAGAATTTTAAATAATTTTGCTTAGTTTTTAATTGTTGGAATATATTTTTTGTAAGGTGAGTTGTACGAGTAATGTCATAATTCTGCTTTACATCCATAATTGTGGGTCAGGGGGGTTCCTGTGGATGCAAACTACTTTTACATTTAGCCCTATGATGGTCATGTGTTCAGTGTGACACGCATGTGAGAACCATCCGTCAGGTGTGTCCCAACAGAAAAAAGGTTGAGAACCACTGGTTTAGAGGACTGACTTTGAGAGCCACTTAATTAGTTATAGCTTAAGAAAAATTATGCCAGGGATACACATGACCGGCGCATGGACACCATTCTGAAACAAGCCTTTGAGGTGGCAGCCATGTCCCTACGAATTGCGACCTGCTGCACCGTGGTGACACGTTCCTGTTTATCACAGGCTAGGAACAACACCCCGGGAGAGGAAATGGAATCAGCTCTCTCGTTCCTCACTGATGCAGCCTCCGACCTAGTCCGGTACAGCAGCCAAGGGAGTGTCATCCTCAGTGGCAGCCAGGAGACAGCTCTGGCTACGTAATTGGTCGGCCGACGACTCCTCCAAGACACGCCTCACGAGAATGCCCTTCAAGGGATCCCTCCTGTTCGGCAGAGACCTTGAGAAACTGGCCAATAAATGGGGCGCCTCTCCATTACCCTGTCTACCAGAAGACCGGTCAAGGAGGAACCAGCGCCCCTTTCCTAGACCATCCAGAGGTAGAACCTCTCAGCGCTTCAACCCTTACAGGACTCGCTACCAAGCACCTCGTTCGCAGGCCAGGAACCAGTCCTTTCGGCCTAAGCATAACAAGAGGGGAACCGGCTCGGGTTCGGGTCCCGGCCGTACCCCACAATGACAATCAGCCGACCCATCCGGGGGTAGCGGCCATAGGGGGCAGGCTATCCCTCTTCTACCGCAGGTGGGTCGAGATTACCTCAGATCAGTGGGTCCTCGCCATCATCCGAGAAGGGTATTACCTGGATTTTCTTCGTCTTCCGCCGGACAAGTTTGTGGAATCTCCTTGTTCGCCCATCAAGAGGACGGCCCTAGAAGTTACTTTGCGGAGGCTCCTATCCCTAAAGGCCATAATCCCAGTGCCTGCAAGGGAGATGAATTCTGGGCATTATTCCATTTATTTCATCATGCCCAAGAAGGAGGGCACTTTCCGGCCCGTCCTGGACCTCAAGTCAGTCAACTGTTACCTACGGGTCCCCAGCTTTCGCATGGAAACTCTGCGGTCTGTCAAAAATTCATTGCAGCCAGGGGAGTTTCTCACATCCCTAGATCTGTCGGAAGCCTACCTGCATATCCCAATCCATCGGGATCATCAGCGCTATTTACGCTTCAAGGTCCTGGACCAGCACTTCCAGTTCCAAGCTTTACCCTTCGAGTTAGCCACCGCGCCGCAGACCTTTACCAAGGTCATAGTAGTAGTAGCAGCAGCGTCCCTCAGGAAGGAGAGGGAATCCTCGTCCATCCCTACCTGGACGATTGGCTGATCCGGGCGAAGTCACCGGAGGAGAGCCACCAGGCAACCAACAGAGTTATAGCTCTTCTGGAAAGCCTAGGATGTGTTGTAAACTTGAACAAGAGTTCCCTACAGCCTTCTCAGTCGCTGGAATACCTAGGAGTCCGGTTCGACACCCAGGAAGACAAGGTCAGTCTGACCTCCAAGAGGAGATCAAAGCTCCAGATTCGTCTGCTAGCCCTGCCACACACCCAGACGTTTCACGTTTCCTGAAAGGAGTCAAACACATTCGCCTGCCACTGAAGTGGCCGGTGCCCCTATGGAACCTCAACCTAGTTTTGGAATTTCTAGCGGGACCCGCCTTCAGGCCCCTTTGAGGCCTGTCCCTCCGTTTGTTAACCTTGAAGATGGTGTTCCTGCTGGCCGTATGCTCAGCACGCCGCATCTCAGAGCTACAAGTGCTGTCCTGCCGTGATCCGTTTCTCAGAATCACTCCGGAGGCTATCCATCTTCGCACGGTTCCTTCCTTCTTACCCAAAGTAGTCTCACACTTCCACCTCAACCAAACCATATCCTTGCCTACCACGGAAGGTTTGAAGAAGTCGGAAGAAGGTCGATTATTACGCCATCTCGACATCGGTAGGCTGCTGTCCAGATACCTGGAAATGTCAGAAGCAGTACGAAAGACGGACCACCTGTTCGTCCTTCACAGCGGGAAGAAGCAAAGGGAAGCGGTCTCAAGGGCAACCATCACCCGCTGGATCAAAGAAGTTATCAAGGCAGCCTATGTAGAAGCGGGGAAACCGCCACCTCTACATGTCAAGGCTCACTCTACCAGAGCGCAAGCGGCCTCTTGGGCAGAAACTAGATTGCTGTCACCTGCAGAGATATGTAAAGCAGCGATGTGGTCCTCCCTCCATACCTTCTCCAGATTCTACCGTCTGGACGTACAGGCCAGGGAGGACACTGCATTTGCGAGGGCAATCCTGAATGGACCTCGGGCAGCCTCCCGCCCAGTCCGGGAATAGCTTTTGTACATCCCACTTGTTTTGAGTCCATCTGCTACACGCTAGGAAATGTAGAGATTACTTACCTGATAATCTCGTTTTCCTTAGTGTATGCAGATGGACTCAGCATCCCCCCCTGGCTGCCGGTAGACATGGGGATTCGCCGATTCACGGTAAGTCATGTTTCCTTATATAGGGCATCCACCCTGCCGGGTGTCAACGCCTTCCGGTTGAGAACACTGGCGGTCTCCAGCTACTATCAATTGGTCAGGGTAATCCTGTTCATTTAATCGATCGGTCAGTTACACATATATCCATACAGCTTTTGCAAGGAAGATTACTGAATTGCTGCACTTCCTATGGGGGTATATGTACCCGTGCTGACGTCAGATCAGTCTCCAACTGCTAGCACGAGCACGCTACACCCACTTGTTTTGAGTCCATCTGCATACACTAAGGAAAACGAGATTATCAGGTAAGTAATCTCTACATTTATTTATATATACCGACATTCGAACTTGTATATCACATCGGTTTACAATGAACAAAGAGTTGCTTACAAAGGCATCTTTACAGAATTTCTTAAATATCTTGAACACAGCTTAATTGAGAATTAGAGTAGTGGTAAAGTCTTTAAACATTACAAATATTTTTATTTAGTCTTTTTCATCATTTATTTTACCTCCCTAGCATGTCCTGATGACACCCATTCAGTATTCTTTATACTTTATGTTCTGCTTCATTGCCAAAAAATTGTTGGGATCATTGAAATCTCCTATTATTATTATGTAGCCAAATTTGTAGCTTCCTTAATTTCTGCTGCATTTCATCATTGGTATGTTTGTTCTTGCCAGACAGATGGTAGTATCCAGCCACCCGTATACACTTCCCCCATCACATTTGAAATTTCTAGTCCACTATGCATTTGCTCTCTTGTAGAATCTTCATCCTTGACTCTATGCCATCCTTAACATGAAGCATCCCCCTATCTACATTACCATAGTCAATTTGATCCATCCTATCATTGCAATATAATTTGTATCCTGTATCACACTGTCCCTTCTTTCTCCAGGTCTCTGAGATGCCATGTTTATTTAGTGCCATACATTATAACTCTTCCATCTTAGTTTATAGACTGTGAACTGGTGCCATGCGTGCCCTTTAAATCATAGAACCTCCTTTGATGTTACACTGTTTATATGCATGCCTTTCTAACATTTTGGCATCTTATCTACTAGTCTGCACAGCCATTAAAGCGCCTAACCTTGATAACTTGTAACCAGAATGCCTTTTTATGTGCAGTTACCTAATTCTAAAAGTTTTCCGTGAAACATTTTTACACTGATGTGAATATCACCTAGTGAGTCCCTCCTTACGTAGCCCCTCCAGCCAAACATGTTGGGGGACTGTACCTTGTATGAAGCTTTATAAATAAACTGTTTATTTGAACATTGGAAACCAAATATCTATGAAGCACTTCTTTTTCAACCTTAAACAGTTTTACCTACTGTCACACATCCTCCTTTTGCTTTGATTTCATTTAACATCACATTTCTGTTTCCAGGGCCACTTTTATCAAAGGCAAATAAGAAAAGCCTGGGGCAGAGGTTGATGGGCATGCTAATATCTTCTGCTGACTGTAGGAAGCTAGAAGCTCTGGATGATCCTCAAGAAATCCTCCGGATTCTAATAGATCTGGTTTGTAATCTGCATCTTATTTTCTGTGTTTGCGTCCTTTGGATACTGATGGAGCTGGTTTGCATTCTATGTTGTGCTTTCCTTTGCTCGTGCCAGTGGTGTTTTCAGTTCTGAGAGGTAAAGTTACACATTGAGGTGCCTCTTTTTTTTTTTTTTTTTTTTTTTTTTCTGCTTCTCAGTTGAATGACAAAGAGGAGGCTCTCGCTCATCAAAGAAAGGTGAGCTACATGCTGGCTCGCAGCATAGAGGAAAACAGTGAAGCTGCAAAATCACGTGAGGAGGCGGGTGTCTCGGGAAATCACTTGGGCAGAACCCTGGCACTGAAGGATTCAGCTGAATGCACAAGCCTGTGCCACCAGGATACCGGCTCTCAGGACTCTCTGTGCTCAGCCCACACTAGCAGTTCACAAAACTCTAGCACGGCGCTTGACATCCTCCATTCCTTGCCATCAAAGTCTGCATTTTATGATGAAACTCATACCCAAGGAACAGCTGAAACTCTCACGGAGACCTCTGCAAATCACAAATGTTGAAAACAAGCAGAACAGTTTAGTGCTGAAGGTGAATGAAAACTGGACATCTCAGACTGTTTAGTCGTCATAACTGAAAACAAAATGTAGATATACTGTGATATGTTCCTTGACTGAACTTTGTAAATAGTTGAGGCCAGTGCAGATATTGATCTAAACAGAGAGAGATTTTCCTATAGAGCATATTGCAACCTACTGTTTAAGAACAGAAATGTCACTCAGGAGATGGATGTAGTTCAGGAAAAAAGAGAAAATCAATTGCTAACAGCTGATTGTGTTTGAGCAGTGGCCTGATACCTGATGTAACTCTTCACTATTCAAGAACTAATTATTTTGGTGAAAAATAAATTTACCTGTGACGTGCTCCCTGTAACCTTTGCACTGATTGTAATGCAGTTTGTGATGTACAAGGATTATGTCTAATCCAATACTTGTCAACATGACAAACTCAAGTCATCACAAGAATGCCTGGCAAGTCCTCCCTAGAAATTAAATGTAATTGTTTGCATGATTTGACAAAGGTGGGTTGGTGATTAAAATTTAACTACAACGTGATGGAAGCTAAAAAGCCTATCCAAAACAAAACTTATCACACAATATCAAAAGAATGGTTTAAATCCTAAGAAACTTCTAGTATCATATGTGTATAACAGCCATCATATTTGGCCAAAGCACTATCGGTTTAATCATAAACTAGAATCCCTATGATGTGTGGTTTTATTTTTTTTACTTATTTTTTTGCATCTAAAACATGCATTTTTGTGGCTGAGTCAAAAGATGTCTTTCAAAAACTAAGCCAAATGTCCACCAGCTGTGATACTTGTGTAAAAAATAATAATGCAAGTGTCCATGTCACAAACTGAAGGCTTCTTAGAGTGCTTATCCCCTTGTTTACAGATAAACAGACTCTGTACTCAGTCAGGTAAGAAGCATTTATTTGTATACAAAATGAGCCAGAGTACTGGGACAGGCCTGACAGTTACTGTTGGAGCACCTTCAGTTTTCTGCCTGCACATTAGCTGCTTATATAGAGAATTTTTCTTTATTTACCAGTTTCCTCTTATCTCAGCATCATGACAGTTGGTTCTGTTCCTTTTCATCTTAGCCTAGTCCACTATTGTTGCGCCCAACATTATACTTTTCTGTTCCCACAGGCTATCTCCCTTCTATCTGAGTTTGAGCTCCACCTGATGTCAGCGGTTTCAGCATCATGAGTCTCTTGTCATACATCCCTTCTGTCTGGTTATCAGATCTCCTTGGTTCATGGGCATCACATGGTATCTAAAACTCGATAAATAAATAAAATATATCTGCTAGAGCTGCTTCTTGCTCTGCAGGTATACAAACCCCCCAGCATAGATGTACTTAAGCATAAAAAGGTTCACTTGGAGTAAGAGAGGCTTTTCCTAATGCCGTCTTGGTACTTATTACTACCAGCATCTCAGGAGCCTCAGCTTGCCATTGGCAGTGTTTCAACAAAAACACATCGAGCTCGAGCAGCCACCTCCTTTTGACGGAAGAAACTCTGATTCTATCCAGTTGGTCCCTGAAACAGATGGCGATTATGCATATGATATACCAGAAAGTTCTTAGGATTTAATCCATTCTTTTGGTGATGTGTGATTAAATATTTAAAACATTCATAAACTGAACCTAATTTTAAATCTTTTGTTGAAGACTCCAGTTACAATAAAGATATTTCAAGCCTTTAGGATTCTATTATAAGATTTGGTTGTTTATGTTTTTATTAATGTTATGTCTTTCTAGTTTAAAATCATATCTGAATAGATGTTAACACAAAGGAATAACTTTTGGATTTTAAGTTTGCTTTCTAGTGAGTTTTTAGTGCTTGAAACAGCTATAGTGCAGTCAGGCACAGTGCAAACATCCCCACACAGCTGTGCCACCCTGCCTCAAGTTGGCTCTGGAGGAGCCTCCTCTAGCAGAGAGTAATTGCATGTGTATATGATCTTCGACAGCTCTCCTGAGACTAAGAAGGATGTGTTTTTAAATTATTGTGCAGTATTTCTTTAGTAGTGTTAGATTCTGTCCATTGGACTGAGACCATCAACTCATTTTAAATGATGAATTTCCGTTACTGCCTTGAGCCATCAAGGGGAAAAGGACTCTATCTGTTGGGTAACAGCATCAGCATGGTTCAAATTGGGGTCAGCTTGGGCCACTAAGTTTCACATCCAAGCCACAGAGCTATCCAATGAGTCAATGGCAAAATAAATCAGGAAGCAGAAGAGGCTGAAAAGGGATTCTTGTGACCACTCCCCTAATAACCTGGATTGGCTGAAGCTCAAATAAAAGATGTGGCTGGAAAAGTTGTTTCCAGTAATGAGAAGACTGCCTTGACCTTTTTTTTTATGTGAATCTTCTGTGCTTTATCGCTAGAGCTTGATTTGCCTTCCTTCAGATCCTGAAACTGGTTGGCAAGTAATTTGGACCCTGATCTGTTCCAGTGCTGCTGCTGCTGCACACTTTGGTTCCTGGACTCCACTTCAGTCCTGCACCCAGCCTCCACACGGTTCTGCTACCATCTGCTCCAGTTCTGAAACATACTTTGCTCCATCTCCACCACCATTCCTAGGACCTAGACTTGCCCCAACCTGCTACCCCACTCTTCCAGGACACAATCAGGGTGTGTTATTACCTAGGGCCAGATTCTCACCTGTGAGTACCCCTATAAGCAGGGAACCTGACAGTATCCGTCTGCCAACTTTTTTCTTTTTATTTAATTTTACTCTTGTTGGCTCTATTAAGATATCTCAGCCCGTTGAGAGTCCAGTTTTCTTTAGGACCAAAATGCTACCCAGAGCCTTATATTTATTTATTTTTTTAATGAGACCTTTTTCTATTTTCAGTGTACTGATAACTGGTGAAGGTTGGCAACTGGCAGTAGCTTTTAAAGTGTCACTACCTAATACATTCTGGAAATATAGTGCTTTAATACGTATGCTGTGCATGTTTACTCATCTACATTGAGTTTACATCAACCATAAGATAAAAAAGTTAATAAGCCATTTATTTCTTCTCCAGTCCCAACATGTAAACACCAATACAAGATAGAAGAACTTGCATGACAGGGTCTAGAAAATAACATCTGCACACATTATGTATTTCCAGGAACATTTTGTCCTGCAGCTAAGATTAGTTAGGATTGGTGTGGGATTGTAACATAAAAATAGTCATGGTTTATCTCTGTTTCTACAAGAACAATCAAACCAAGTGTTTGACTGGTTAGCGTATAATTTGCAATAAGAATTCTTCAAATGTGTTTTATTTTTTAAGACCAAAGTATCATGGTGGTTCTTGGCAAAACTGACAAAGAATCAATAAATCTGTTACTCTGTTGTATTACAACAGAATCTGAGCTCTTGAAATCAATAATCTGTAATAATTTATTTGAATCAAGATTTATTATGAAGGGGTTTGTTTTAAAGCACGATGATGGTGATTAATGTAATAAGCAAGTGAAAACAGAACCATAGGACAGTTTTGAGTTCAGTCATAGAACAGCATTTGTTTTTCTTTGCGCACTCTTCAACAGTATGTCTAGCAATACTAGCATGTCCTGTTGTGTGAAAAAAAACAAACACTCTCTTCCTTTCTTTGGTGATCATGGTATGCAGTAAACTTAGCATGTGAGCAAATATATTGTATCTTATTTTTTTGTATCTAAACAATAATAGCAAAAGTGGGAGATGAAATAGGAATGATAACTAAAATACTTTAATGGGTATTGGTGTCAATGCCAACAACAGTTAGTCAAAAACATCTATTAACGTTGTAGAAAATGCTATCTAGACTACGCATAGCAAAACTCAAATATTTACCTCAAAATGTTTTTGTCTGTATTTTTCTTGCAAATAAAAGCTATAGTCCACATATTATCATAGTTCACACAATATCACAAAGTAACCTATCATTAAAATCATCCATTATACCTGAAGACTGGAGGGTGGCCAATGTAACACCAATATTTAAAAAGGGCTCCAGGGGTGATCTGGGAAACTATAGACCAGTGAGCCTGACTTCAGTGCTGGGAAAAATAGTGGAAACTATTCTAAAGATCAAAATTGTAGACTATATAGAAAGACATGGTTTAATGGAACACAGTCAACATGGATTTACTCAAGGCAAGTCTTGCCTAACATCTGCTTCATTTTTTTTTGAAGGGGTTAATAAATGTGGATAAAGGTGAACTGGTAGAGATAGTGTATTTGGATTTTCAGAAAGCGTTTGACAAACTTCCTCATGAGAGGCTTCTAAGAAAACTAAAAAGTCATGGGATAGGAGGCGATGTCCTTTCATTGATTACAAACTGGTTAAAAGACAGGAAACAGTAGGATTAAATGGTCCATTTTCTCAGTGGAAAAGGGTAAACAGTGGAGTGCCTCAGGGATCTGTACTTGGACCAGTGCTTTTCAATATATTTATAAATGATCTGGAAAGAAATATGACGAGTGACGTTATCAAATTTGTGGATGATACAAAATTATTCAGATTAGTTAAATCACAAGCAGATTGTGATACATTAAAGGAGGACCTTGGAAGATTGGGCATCTAAATGGCAGATTAAATTTAATGTGGACAAGTGCAAGGTGTTGCATATAGGAAAAAATAACTCTTGCTGTAGTTACACAATGTTAGGTTTCATATTAGGAGCTACCACCAAGGGAAAAGATCTAGGCATCATAGTGGATAATATTTTGAAATTGTCAGCTCACTGTGCTGCAGCAGTCAAAAAAGCAAACAGAATGTTAGGAATTATTAGGAAGGGAATGGTTAATGAAATGGAAAATGTCACAATGCCTCTGAATCGCTCCATGGTAAGCCCACAACTTGAATACTGTGTACAGTTCTGGTCGCCACATTTCAAAAAAGATATAGTTGTGATGAAGAAGGTACAGAGAAAGGCAACCAAAATGATAAAGGGGATGGAACAGCTCCTCTATTAGGAAAGGTTGAAGAGGTTAGGGCTGTTCAGCTTGGAGAAGAGATGGCTGAGGGGGGGATATGTTAGAGGTCTTGAAGGAGTAGATGTGAATCGGATATTTACACTTCCGGATAATAGGAGGACTAGGGGGCATTCCATGAAGTTAGCAAGTAGCACATTTAAGACTAATCGTAGAAAATTATTTTTCACTCAATGCACAATTAAGCTCTGGAATTTGTTGCCAGAGGATGTGGTTAGTGTAGTTAGTATAGCTGTGTTCAAAAAAGGTTTGGATAAGTTCTTGGAGGAGAAGTCCATTAACTGCTATTGATCAAGTTTACTTAGGGAATAGCCACTGCTATTAATTGCATCAGTAACATGGTATCTTTTTGGTGTTTGGGTAAGTGCCAGGTTCTTGTGGCCTGGTTTGGCCTCTGTTGGAAACAGGATGCTGGGCTTGATGGACCTTTGGTCTAACCCAGCATGGCAATTTCTTATGTTCTTATGCACTTATCTTTTAAATGAAGTATACTTCAATAGCTGGATCAATTTAACCATAAGGACTGCTGCAGGGCAAAATGATGGGAAAATTATCATGCCTGCCTCTGTAACCTAACATAGACAATGTTTCAGCAGAGGCTGCCTTCATAAGAGTTTCAAATCTGCTAAACACAAAAGTAAAATGTTATTGTTCACAATGTAAAATAAAATTGAAACCATGGCATTTTACATAAAACATTGGCTAGTCTGTCTCTCGGGTTTCTCAAAAGTGGCAAAATGGTGGGTACTGTACTGTACTCCACCTATAAATAAGAAGGAGCTAATCACTAACTTTCAAGAAATAGCCACTAGGTAGTAGGGGTGTGCATTCGTTTTGAACTTAAAAAAAAAAAGTTGTGTTTTCCATTTAACTTAAAAAAATGATGAGGCGTAAACGATCGGATTTCCAACTTATTCAACATAGCTATGTTGAATACGTTGGAAATCGCGATTGTTGATCTAAATAAAAATTTAAACCCCTCACCCTCCTTAATCCCCCCCCCCCCCAAGACTTACCAAAACTCCCCAAGCTGGCCAAAAGTTCCGTGAGGGTCCGGGAGCGGACGCGTGGGGAATCACGTGACGTCCGCGTCACTCCGACGTCACGTGGTCCATCGCGGTTCCGCTCCCGGACCCCTCGTTGGACCCAAACGGCACTTTTGGCCAGCTTGGGGGGGGCCTCCTGCCCCCCCCAAGCTGGCCAAAAGTGCCTTTTGGGCCCAACGAGGGGTCCGGGAGCGAACCCGAGGGGAATCACGTGACGCCGACGTCACGTGATTCCCCTCGGGTTCGCTCCCGGAATCCTCGTTGGGCTCAAAAGGCACTTTTGGCCAGCTTGGGGGGGGTCAGGAGGCCCCTCCAAGCTGGCCAAAAGTTCCTTTTGAGCCTAATGAGGGGTCCGGGAGCAAACCCGAGGGGAATCATGTGACGCCGCGTCACGCCGACGTCACGTGCTCCTTGCAAAGGAGTTCAGGAATGGCGTCCTGACCCCGCTGGACCACCAGGGAGTTTTGGTAAGTCTTGGGGGGGGGGGCGGGATTAAGGCGGGTGAGGGGTTTAAATTTTTATTTGCACATATGGACATAGACTCAACTTATGGAATTCTCCATATGTCCATATTGACCGCAAATGGGACCCCCTTTCGACTTATGGACTTATGAACTTAAACTTTTGGTCTGCACATCCCTACCAGGTAGAACACCAGCTATGCAGATATCTTAAAGAAAGATGGTCTAATTAATGTCCTTGTTCAAACCCAAAAGGGGACATGGTTCCCAGTCTATGAATCTAGCATTGTTCATAGCATAATAATTTAAAATAATAGTTGCCATCTCTGATCTTAACTTGTGGTACGTCTAAAACAGCAGATCATAGATTGTTCATATGCTGAACTGATACTCAATACATTACAAGTAGTGCCTCAATCCGTTCACATCTTCTACAATTCAGATGGTTGGTAATGTGTCCTAACTTCACACATATTTTATCTAGGTAAAGCAAAGGACAAGGGCACCAAATAATGTAAATGGCCATCAAAGCATCACATAATGTAAACTGTAAGAGTCTAATAGAAGAGAACTTCTCAAATTTTATTTTACTCCCATTGAACAAAAAATACCACATGAATAATGGCCAGTAGCAGTACCATTATATGAATCTGAAATTGTCTGGGAAATGAATGTTGATTGGACCAAATACTTAAGTAAATTAAATCTTCTGGTTAAGGCAACAAGGGGAGGATCTTGCAATTGTTTACGTAAATTTAAAATAGACCGGTGCTTCCTGACACACTGCTGTACATGATATGTAAATGGTAAAACACACTGGGTGAGTTTAAGAAGCCTTAGCTGCTGAATGTAAAAGTAAGTCCAGATTAGCCGACCTTGCCCTTTTATATGTAGGATTAATAACATCACATCTATCGGAACCTGAACTTCATAGCCTCAGCAGCACTCTGTTTGGAGGTTTATATTCATCTATATCAGATTTCAGAGAGGCAGAAACTGCCCTAGTGGTAAATGATTTCAGTTCTTAGGATGATTACTTTGATATTGTAAGTAGAAATTACTACTTACCTGAAAATTTCCTTTCCTCTAAGGAGGGTAGGCTTAGCTAAAGCAGTGGATTATGCACCTATTAGCAGATGGATAGAACAAAGCCTGATGTCACAGACATATAGCCCTACCCCAACATCAGCCCGCCAGTATTTGCTGGAAAAGCCAAACTATGGACAAACTGATTATACAAGAACATGATTATTAACAGTGAACCTGACATATTTTCACCCAATCAGGAACACAGAGCTTGGACAAAAGCATTAACATGCACTAATCTCAGGGGCTGGTTATGTCACTTAATGAATGAATAGAATAACAGCCTGCTTTGCTCACAAGAAGGGATGAGCTAAAAGCAAATAGGCAGCCAAGACCAGGTTGTGGATTAGCCTGCCCTCTTTAGAGGAAAGGAAATTATCAGGTAAGTAGTAATTTCTCTTTCCTCTACGCTCAGGCAGGTTAATCCACACGAGTGGGTTGTACCAAAGCTACTCCCGACCAGGGCAGGAGGCTGCCTATGGTGCAGCAAACACTGCATGTGTGAAATCTGCACTTGTCGGAGCTCGAATGTCCAAGTGGTAATGCTTGGGAATGTGCGCAAGAAAGATCATGTTGCTGCTTGGGAAATCTTGTCAGGAGAGAATAACCAACTCTCTGCACACAATACTGCCAAATGCGTTCAAACTTACTGAGAGAAGGAAGCCTCAGCATCTGGGCTATAGCTGCTCATGTTGCCGTATCTCCTGGTTTACCTCCACCATGGAGCACAAACAACTGATCCGACTGCTTGAAAGATTCAGGAATCTTAAAGTATCTCAGCCAATGCCACTTAACATTCAATGCACACAAAAAGAGACCCACTTTCATGATGAACCCCCTCCAGCATGGGAAGGGGGATAGAATGAGTCAAGTGTTAATCTTGTTTCAATGCCTCACTCCCTTCCTGCCTACATACTCCTCCTTCCCTCCACCACTCAGTCTTACTCTCATAGCTACCTTATGCCCTATGCTACCACCACGCCTTATCCACTATGCAGCTGCATAATGACACTTCATTAAACGTATTTTGATATTACGCATACAGTCGCCCCAGTTGTTGTTCCCCTATTTATATATATTATGTTACTCTATGATGAAGCATTTCACTATATATTATTGTTGAACTGTTGACCTGTTCTATGTTTATTGCTCAATGTTCTATGTTCGATGTAACGCCATAGCCGCGACAGTTATGTTCAATTGTAAACCGATATGATTTGATATCTTTGTTCAAGAATGTCGGTATAGAAAAATTCGAAATAAATAAATAAATAAATAAGTGAAAGTTCCGAAACCACTTGGAGGCAGGCACAAAGATGGCTCATGGCAAAAAAGATCTTGCAGCCCAGAAACCCGACGTGCTGAACAGATTGCAATGAAAAAACACTACTTCAAGGCAAGTAGCTGCACATAACTCCCACAGAGTGGAAAAACGGAGGAACTCAGCAAAAAAAAAAAAAGTCAAGACCTGATGAAAGTCCCGTAGTGGCACCAGTAGCCACATGGGAGCCTGAAAACGCTTACCTCCCGTCAAGAACCAGGACACCTCTGGATAAGAAGATAATGGTCCACTGAAGACATGCCTGCTATAACAAGCTAGAGTTGCTACCTGAACCTTCAGGATGGTAAAGACCAAGCCTGTAAGCAAATCTGTCAAAAATTCCAAGAGTAAGGAATTTCTTTTGAAGAGATTGAGGACCTCACTCTTCCCACCAGGCCTTGAAAAATTTCGACTGTAAAAGAAGCCAGAGAAATAAAACACTTTGTGGCCTTGAGCAAAGTGGAAATCACCGCAGAAGAATACCACACTTCAGCAACTGAACTCTCTCAAGGGTCAAATTATTAAACAAAATCGACCCAGGTCATGGCTTAGCACGGGTCCCTGAAGTAACTGATAGTTCATGAAGGACAGGCTTAGAGAAAGCAAATGTTGCTTACCTGATGTAACAGGTGTTCTCACAGGACAGCAGGATGTTAGTCCTCACAAATGGGTGACATCGAGGATGGAGCCCTGTACGGAAAACTTTTCTGTCAAAGTTTCAACAAGCTTTGACTGACACTAGCACACTGGGTGCACTGAGCATGCCCAGCCTGCAATTATCCCTGTGAGCCACAGGTGTCTCCCTCAGTCTCGTCTTATAGCTAAAAAGCGAAACTAAAATAAAAGTATACAGACCCAACTCCGCGGGGTGGCGGGCGGGTTTCGTGAGGACTAACATCCTGCTGTCCTGTGAGAACACCTGTTACATCAGGTAAGCAACATTTGCTTTCTCACAGGACAAGCAGGATGGTAGTCCTCACAAATGGGTGAGTACCGAGCTGAGGATGCCCGGGAATGCACCAGATACACCGCAGATGCGCAAAGGCGTAACAACTGAGGTGGAAATGGGAACGGAGGGCATCCGCAACACCATAATGGGTTCGTGGAAGGATGTTGGGTAGTGAATTGAAAAAAGTAAGAGTAGGCGGACTGGCCAAACATGGAGCATGCCGGCTAGTCAAATGTAAGCAATAATAGGCTGCGAAGGTATGGAGAGGACTCCAGGCTGCAACCTGATAAAAAAGTACAAGCAGCAGTAACCAAAGGGAAGCTGTTAAGGCTAAGACGGACACAACAGTATGTGGATACCCACAGTGTTGTAGTGAAATGTCTGCTTGTTGGTAGGAAAGGAAATATAGACCACTTAATCAGAAGGATTAGGTCTGTGTGGCCACTGGAAGTAGCAGCTTGACCCTTGCATGAAGGAAAGAGTCAAGTGGAATTCACATGGAATGCAGTGCAATGTAGATAGAATGTAAGCGCAGCATTACTGTCCAGGAATGTGGAAAACCCAGTCTCTCCCTAGGGCGAGAGAGAGAGGTTAGGAAAAATTAATAGAGTATTTCCTGAGGAAAGGAGATACAACATCTACCTGAAAAGGATAGAAAGTTGAATGCGTAGAACTACTCAGTGGCAGAGGAACGGAGTCAGGTGAGTATGGAAAGAGTGCATAACTCACGGACCCTGCTGGCAGGAATGACATTAAGAGGGAAAGAAGTTCCCTTGCCAAACTGTGGAAGAGAGGAATGGAAAGGCTCAAACGTAGAATGTATGAGACTTATAAGGAGAATATATATGTTCATTCCGTGATTAGAGAAATAGAGGCGGCTTGATCAGTGGATAATCCATGGTAAGCCGACTCAGAGAGGATTACCGAAAACGGGAACCCAACTCCCAAAACGATACACCTCCTAAGAGAAAGGTGTATCTATGTGGAGGATGTCTGGAGAACAGAATCCGAGGGAGTAAGAAAAAATGGTGGAAAAGTAAAAGGGGTAATACCTCTTTTTTTTTTTTTTTTTTTTATGCGTCAGGAGGTAAAGCCTGCCATATTAAACGGCAAGATTTATGTTTAGAAGGTTTTGTGACGCTACCAGAACCTAAGAACATCAGTAAATCTATGATTTGGGACTGACTGGTGAGAGAATAAAAGGTTACTGATATGATGGATTGAGAAGTATGGGAAAGCATACTGATCTCAGTCAGGGAGTGGGGAAAAGAATACTGAACCCCATCCCAGTTCAACATTAGAAGAATGCTGGCTACGAGAGGCAGCAGAAGAGATATATTGAAGAGGCCTTTGATGGAAGAAAAGGCATCTAAGGGAACGCATAGGAAACATGTGCAGGGAGCAGAACCTGTGCATCGTATGGAATGATGCAGACGCCGAGGAAAGTTTAGTTAAACTCAGCGTTAAAAGATTTGCCCTGTACACATGTAATTGAGACCATTCGAGAGGATAGAACCTACGTGGAGAAGGTCTGATAGAGCGTTCATTAAATCTCTTAGATATGTGGCCCAAGGACGCATGAAGTGAACAAGGGCCAAGGGTAGAGCTGCGCAGCTGTCTAGCAGAGCAGCTAAGAGGTAATGCGTGCTTATGAGTTGGAAAGCACATTGTCCCTATGCTGTCTGTCTGTATGCACAAAGAATTGTTTCAAAAGCAGTATTGGAAGGCATAAGGGCATAACTCATGGGTGCAACGTCCAGGAAGTTTATGAGAAACTATGCTGGAGTGCAATAGATGCATAATGGGTTGACAGCTTTCAGGAGAAACTTTATAACCCTAAGGAATTGCGAGCATGAGTCGAAGGAGACTAGGTCCTAGTTCGAACTGGGATAAGAATCAGGGACGAAAGCAATGAAACCACTTAGGTCCATTGAGTATAGAATGTCACTGAATATAACCCATAGCAGTTTTGAATTATGAGAAAATGCATAGTGGGAAGAAACCCCATAGCCCAACCATGAAAAGTTGAAAGGCTGAGGTTATGGAAAATATGCGCAGGGACATATAACAATGTATCAGAATGTCTGTGCGCATGCTGGACAAGAGGGGTCTTAAGACTGTGGTGTCCAGAAGTGTTACAGAAGGGATTTATGGCAGTGACAGTAATCCCAGTTAGTAAATGTATAGTGAGTCCTGAAAAAAGTGAGAGCTCCTTGCATGTACTGAAAGTGGTTAGCAGTAGTCTATGCAAGGAAAGTGAATGATGTTACACTCCGCAGAGAAAACAGCATTCACCAACAGTGATGCAAGAGACAGTTCACTTACCGAAGCTGGTGCCAGCGGCAGAGCTTGGGGTTGTAATGTTGACTCACCATAAAGCACATAGAA
Organism: Rhinatrema bivittatum; assembly: GCF_901001135.1. Lineage (NCBI taxonomy): Eukaryota > Metazoa > Chordata > Amphibia > Gymnophiona > Rhinatrematidae > Rhinatrema > Rhinatrema bivittatum. The sequence continues at coordinate 681,379,782 of NC_042615.1, read as the reverse complement.
ACATTAAAATAATGTACTTACTGCAGTATGGAGTGATGGTAACCAAAGATACCATTGTACCTGTGACGTCTAAAGAAAGTTGGATTTTCTTAGGTCCAGGATGTGCGGAGAGTAACTATTTTCTGTTAAAAGAAAGAATAGTGCAATTAAACCTCCCCAACCCCCTTCCCTTCTCCCCTCTGCACTTCGTAGCGCCTGGGGGAGTGTACCGGGACTTTGGTACAAGGTGGGGTGGCCGCTCTGATATCTGACCAGATGGGAGACCAGGAGGTGTCCCAATGGAGGATATCATGTAGGCTCCTGCAGATGTGTGAGCGGTAAGTGGTACCCGCATTTCTGTATGCTGTACAAGGAGACACTGAGACCTGTGGCCAGGCCTCAAGGTGGACTTGTACATGGGGCAATGGTTGCTGAATCTCATGTTTAGCAGATCAGCCAATGCAGCTGGACCTTGGTTGGGAGGGAACCAAGAGTCAGAGCATTGGTCGGCACAGGGACTTGTTACTGACAAGAGAAGAAGCCCTGCTGCAATCCCAAGAAGATAGAGGGGTTCTCCTGATATTGTGGCTAACATAGCTAACATAGCGATATGTGACACTAATACAGTTCTAAAAGGCACATGACCCAGAACTTTTCGAACCACGGTCCGAATGGGAGAACACAACTCTATGGGAATGCCGCCGAAGCGGGTACTTACCATCCGACGTGGATCGCCGCAAGACGAGCCGGTGAAGATTGTTGACTCCGACGGTCTCCGGAGTCCTCGAGGGTAAGGCCGGGGACGTAAACGTCCATCTCGCTCTGAAACCCGGTATGGTGGCACAGGTACAGAGGAGACAGGCCAGGCGTGAGTGGCGTTTAGACTGCTAAGTGTAACAGATGGCCATAGTCTCACACCACTTGACGGTGGGGCACGCCAGGAACAGAGGAGCCCTAACGGAACTCATGTTCCCTTCCCTCGTCACAGCAGCTCGATGTGTCGTGACGCCAATGCAGAAGCTGTCGGACCTGGATCCGGAAGTTCTGGATCACCAAGGACTGCCAAAACTGTAGGAACAGTGCTGATGGCAGTGGTGATGTCGCTCTGCCCGAGCGTTGTCCAGCCTGGAGAAGGATGGCACCGATGTGCTGGATGGCGTCAGCGGCGGACGATCACGATGTCGGCGATGATGGGTGCCACGGTGCTCGGCCCGGTCTTTCCCCAGCGCCGAGATGGAAGCCCTCGTCGTCCTGGAAGGCGATCGATGACGAACTGTCAGCACGCCTGCTCTGCTCCTGACACAATGGAGTGTCTTAAGCTAATACGGGGCTTAAAAAAGAACCCAAAGCGTGGAGCAATGTGAGGAGGCGAGGGTATTATGTGGCGGTGCTATGTCGGTATTGACGATATTGAAGGCAACCTAAGGGGCTTCGAGGATATCATCAAAATGGGTATGAAAAATCGTCGATGACTGGCCAGGAGAATGATGACAGTGACGGGCACTGACAGCAGTGGCATAGGTATCTTTGAAACGATGTGGAATCGAATAATCGAAAAACATTGCCGTTATTGAAAAAGATACCGGCATCGACTGAGTCGAAGTCGAATCAATAGGGCGTCAAGGACACCGAAGGAAAACGGAGGTGTCGAGGGCATCGATGCATGGAGGCGGGCATTTATGCCGTTTGTGGCATGGCCACGGGCATCAACTATAGGGCCACAGACGTTGACGGTATTGATTTGGACAGACTCAGATTTCCAAGTGTACATGGCATCGGTGCCCCAGACACGTGTGTCGGTGGCATCGATATGGACACGTATGGAATCGATGGCATGGATCTCCCAGTCGATGAATTCCATCCCGGCATCAACGCCAGTCCTGGAATCGGCATGGGCATCGATGCCAGCCATAAGGCTGGCATTGGCATCAACGCCCATCCACGGAATCGAGCCGGCATGGATACCCACCGATGGGACCCACCTGGGCATCGAATTTCACCGATGGGAGCAGCCTGGCATCGACTGCCCTCGATGGATGCATTCTAACATAGATGCCCATGGATGAAACACCTGGGCATCGGTGTCCATCGATGCAAAAGGACCTGGCACCGATGCCATCGACGGACGGCCATCCGGCACCAATGCCATCGACGGACAAGCCATCCGGCACCGATGTCCATCGATGGGGACCATCCGGCACCGATGTCCACCGATGGGGACCATCCGGCATCGATGCCCACCGACGAATCGATGTGGCACCGATGCCCACCGATGGAAAAGGGCTGGACATCGGTGGGGAGGATGGGGCATCGATGGCATCCCCAAAAGGGGGGGTGGCATCAATGAAGTGACCCTGGGATCGTTAAAAAGTGTCTCGGGCAGCGGTGGCGGCGACCCGAGTATGCATGGCAGTGACTAACAGCGTGTGCGTCAATGGCATGCATCCGGGTAGGGACGGCACCGAGGAAGCCCAAGGAAAAAAACAGTGCGTAGGAGGAAAAAGCCTGGTAGCACTGAAAAGCAAAAAACATGGATAAAGGCATCAGGGCACCGTGGGGGGAGGGGCGCTGATGACATATAAAAGCCCAGGGCGGTTTAGGAGGGTCCCGGTGTAGCGATAGGGTATCGACTGCGTGAGGGTACCAGGGAACGAAGGACTTGAAGCTACAGAGGTCCTAAAGTTAAGGAAAAAATCCCTACCCCACTAGCATAAGCAAGCAGAGTGTCACAGAGATACTCGCAAGCTGTTTAAAGCTAACTGAAAAATGGGGGAAGGGAAGGCTTCAGTCAGTTAACAGCCTTAAGATAGTGACAGAAACCGACCGAAAAATAAGAATTAGTACTCACCGAGCGTCGTAAAAACGTACGCGGAGGGAGACCTGTGCAGGGAAAAGTGTTTTTTGAAGTGAAAAGTTAAGTGTTTCCATGAGGTAATTACCGTATTTTTCGCTCCATAAGACGCACTTTTTTTCCCCCAAAGGTGGGGGGAAAATGTATGTGCGTCTTATGGAGCGAATATAAAAAAAAACCAAACAAAAATCTAACAAACACCCCCCCCCCCGACTCCCCCAAGACCTGCCGACTTAATTTCCTACAAACCCCCCCCCAAGACCTGACAAATTAATTTCCTGCAACCCCCCCACCCTCCTGACCCCCCCAAGACCTGCCAAACGTCCCTGGTGGTCCAGCGGGGGTCCGGGAATGATCTCCTGGGCGTGGGCCATCGGCTGCCAGTAAACAAAATGGCGCCGACGGCCCTATGCCCTCACTATGTCACTGAGACCGACCGCTGCTATTGGTCGGTCTCAGTGACATAGTGAGGGCATAGGGCCGTCGGCGCCATTTTGTTTACTGGCAGCCGACGGCCCTATGCCCTCACTATGTCACTGAGACCGATCGCTGCTATTGGTCGGTCTCAGTGACATAGTGAGGGCATAGGGCCGTCAGCTGCCGGTAAACAAAATGGCGCCGACGGCCCTATGCCCTCACTATGTCACTGAGACCGACCAATAGCAGCAGTCGGTCTCAGTGACATAGTGAGGGCATAGGGCCGTCGGCGCCATTTTGTTTACTGGCAGCCGACGGCTCACGCCCAGGAGATCGTTCCCGGACCGCTCCTGGACCCCCGCTGGACCACCAGGGACGTTTGGCAGGTCTTGGGGGGGTCAGGAGGGTGGGGGGTTGCAGGAAATTAATTCGGCAGGTCTTGGGGGGGTCAGGAGGGTGGGGGGTTGCAGGAAATTAATTCGGCAGGTCTTGGGGGGGTCAGGGGGGTGGAGGTTGTTAATTTAAAGGGTTGGGATGGGGGGGTTTGGGGGTTCCCACAGAAAGAAAAATATTCTGATCTGGGGAGTGGACCGAAATGGCCCTCCCCAGACCCGAAAACAAAATGGGGAGAAAAAAAAAACCTATGCACTCCCCTAATTTGCTCCATAAGACGCCCAGACGCAGAACCGGTTTAGCACAATTTTTTTTTTTTTTTAAATTTTCCCCCTCTGAATCCTAGGTGCGTCTTATGGTCAGGTGCGTCTTATGGAGCGAAAAATACGGTAGTTAAAAAATCCTCACAGAGCTCCAACCGCTATGCTGACTGCAGAGCGGAAAAAAGAAGACTGAGGGAGACACCTGTGGCTCACAGGGATAATTGCAGGCTGGGCATGCTCAGTGCACCCAGTGTGCTAGTGTCAGTCAAAGCTTGTTGAAACTTTGACAGAAAAGTTTTCCGTACAGGGCTCCATCCTCGATGTCACCCATTTGTGAGGACTACCATCCTGCTTGTCCTGTGAGAACAGCTCGCTAGAAGCCTCTGCAGATTAGCAAACACGGCCCTCAGAGCTAATCTGTAGCAATCTGCTTCAGTCTGGCTAGCAATCAGGAGACATATGATGCCTGTTTGTGGCAGAAAGGTTTATAATATCCTATTCCACTGCCCAACCTGAACGAGAGCACCATTATTTTGTATTCTTGGAATGCTGCCTGAAGAATCGTACTTTTGCGATATTGGACAATGCTGATGCACTGCTAGGAGTTGAAAGGCTTCTGTGCCACCTATATGATTGATGTAGATCACTATCTATACATTGTTGACAGTACTATGACCAGCAGAGCTTCCAGCGGCTCTGAGAAGCACAACCATGCCAGAGGGACCGTGTGCACCTCCAGCTCCTGACAGCGAGTCCTATAACTTGGACAGTTCACATCAGATATGAGAACGAAACAGCCCGGTGTCTTCATGGAAATCTCTCCCTGAGATGATCCACATGTAGTCACTATTGCAACTGGACTCACACTCACCTGCTGGTGCGAAGGCAAAACCCAGGAGTCTGGACTGATCCTTGGTACTACAGGAACGAAAATTATCGAAGGTAAGACCTAATTTTCTTTTGGAAAAAGAATAAAGCAAATGAAAAAAAAAAGAAGGCATTAACCTTCAGCTGTGGAACAGAGCATTAAGAGAGTTTTAGACATCTGGGTACATGCTCCCTATTTCTGCTAAAGATGGGGTGAGAACCAAGATCTGGATGCATGCATGACTCTGACAGGCTATGGTCCAAAGACTAGGGTCACAGAAAGAGGATGGGGTGGGGACAGCAGGCCAAGAACATGCTCTTGTAAATGTACAATTGTTAACAACAGCTTTGCATAGTAGTTTTTTATTGGAAAGGTAGATTACAAAATAAAATGAAATAGATTATGAACCATTCCCAAGATTTGATCGGGTTTAGTACCTGAAAGGAGGCTTAGTGAATTGTCTCTTGTATGTCATTTTAAGATGGAAAACATATAAAAGTATGCACACTGACCAGAAATGAAGGTATCTAAAAATAGCCACTGTCTAACATGACTTTCAGTTTATAGGCATGGATGAAATCCCAAGCAGCAAAAGAGCACAAAAGAACATTAATAAAACAAGGCATTCAATATTTTTTTTATTTACATCATAAACAGTTCACTAAACAGTACAGTGCACAGTGTATGTGTGCTAGGCATACTGTGCAAAAGTGACTTCTAGTGTATATTTTTCTTCAAATAAATATTCTAGAAACTTAGCATGTGTATGAGCAAAACACAGTATACTGGTCATCTAGAAAGCAGAAAAAACAATGATAAAAAAATAAATTTAAAATTATCTTCTTCTTGTTTACCAGGGGTTATTTTCCTTCCAGTATTTTACATTGCTTATGCATCTTTTGCAGAGGCCTCATTCGATGATGCAGGCATTCACTGGCTGCTAATGACAGTAGCTATTCACTCTTGCCATTGAGGGCAAGTTAATTCATTTTTTGGCCAAGGCTTAATGTATTTTGTCAAACAGGAAGCCAAATATCCGTGCTGGACCTCAGTCACTATAATATTCATCTATCTTTATCTCCTCTTCCTCCATAATAGCCTGGGCTGTGGAGGGCTGAGGCTGGCTGGCTGGCAGACAGGATTCATCAGCGACAGGTTCGTCGCAGGCATCACTCTTCTCAGCTTGTTCAAGTGCTTGTTCTGGCTGTGCTCCAGCAGGCTCCTCCTCGTCACAACTGTCTTGGTGCAGGACCCCGGGCTCTTTGTCAGTCAAGGATTCAAGTTTCAACCTGCAAGGAAGGAAGAAACAAACATAGAAACATAGAAATGACGGCAGAAGAAGACCAAACGGCCCGTCCAGTCTGCTAGAACCATCAAGCCTCCAGAAAGGACACAGGGCTGCATGCCTGTCCCACTCTGACCAGCCACCACTTTGATCACTTTTAACTCAGTTGTTCCCAAACTTCATATCTGGGAATCATCTGAGCTGTAATCTTACAGGACACACCAAAAATAAAGACTTTGAAAGACAAATCAAAGTGTGATTTCATATATTTAAGACTGTAAGTGCATTGCTATAAATGAAGGGGGCAAGTTTTGTAGCCTGTGTTATTTGAAGAGCATGCAGGTACTTTGTAGTTAATTTTCAAAGAAACCACCCAGGAAGTTCCTCTGAATTTAGCTAGCATAAAGTACAAGCAATCAAAACACCGGCTATTTATGGGGGTGGGGTGATGGTGTCTATATATATATATATATATATATATATATATATAGAAACATAGAAACATAGAAATGACGGCAGAAGAAGACCAAATGGCCCATCCAGTCTGCCCAGCAAGCCTCCCTCATTTCTTCTCCCATACTTATCTGTTTCTCTTAGCTCTTGGTTCTAATTCCCTTCCACCCCCGCCATTAATGTAGAGAGCGGTGGAGGAGCTGCATCCAAGTGAAATATCTAGCTTGATTAGTTAGAGGTAGTAGGAGTAGCAACCGCCGCAATAAGCAAGCTACATCCATGCTTATTTGTTTTTACCCAGATTATGTTATACAGCCCTTATTGGTTGTTTATCTTCTCCCCTGCCGTTGAAGCAGGGAGCTATGCTGGATATGCGTGAGGTATCAGTTTTTTTCTTCTCCCCTGCCGTTGAAGCAGAGAGCTATGCTGGATATGCATCGAAAGTGAAGTATCAGGCACATTTGGTTTGGGGTAGTAACCGCCGTGACAAGCCAGCTACTCCCCGCTTTGTGAGTGTGAATCCTTTTTTCTTTGTGAGTGCAATAAAACAGCATTAACACTTTTGGCAATGTGAAGCATACAAACTGTTTTCCTCCTCTGACCTAAATAGTCCTCCCCCTTCCATCCCTCCCCGGTGACCCACTCTTCTGCAATCAATAACCCACAGTTTGGGAAGCCATGGTAAAGGCGATAGAGACCTATATTAAAGCCTCACGATGCTGAGTTTTGGAGTCTTGTTAAAGAGCTAAAATGTGCAGGACACCAGACAGAAACACTGCATTGCAGTATTGAACATCTGTACCTGGCAAAATAGCTTTCTGTATTGGTAGGACTTTTGCATCTATAATAAGAAATATTGTTCTGCATGCTCTCAGTCATTAGCAGGACTTCTTCCAAGCACACTGCTAGTTTTCTAGCATGGTCATCTCCTGGAAGGCAAAGGTCTGTACATCTAAAGTTTTCTAAACCAGCGCACATTTTTTTCTTAGCATTTTTATGGTGCGCATCCTCATTCACCTCTCATATTTCCCCTAAACTGCCTGTGAGAGCTTACACTGTCAGTAACACTGAGACCCGCTGAGTTTACAAAGCCACCCTGCTTCCTCGGGAGTAAGAGTTGAACCTAGGGGGCTGCTCCTGCCAAGCCTTTTGATCACTCTCCAAACACACTTTAGACTGCAGGTCTGCAGATGTTCAAAATCCCAAAATTGCAGGCTATAAACTAATCAAATCACACAGAAGGAAAGATAAAAGATCACTCATCACCAACTGGAAACATCTGTTTTCAATGTTTTTGTTTTAATCTATAGCAAAGATTCTGCCTTCAAGGTCCATAATTCCTTAAAGACAGTTCTCAGATTCATTATAGGACCAGAATGATCAATGGTTGTATTACTTTACCTCTCAAAATGTCTCTTCAGGGGGAGTCTGCCAACATCTTGGATGAAAGCAATCTGAGCTGAAAAGATATAAATCAAGTTTTCCATGAGAACTGAATGTCAAATGCACATAGCACGAAAAGGTAGCATGCAGAGGGTTTCCTGTGTCCAATTCCTATCTTCTCACTTAAGGATTCAAAATCACCTTTTTACACTCTTAGCCACTGAAGAGTGAAAGCAACGTACTGCCTTCATATTATCAATTGAGATGGCTTCCAAAGGTCCCCTCCCCCGAGACCTGCAGTGCACTTACAGTCTTTATTTTTCAGAGGCAATCACTAACCTCCAGATTTAAGTTTTAGGAAAAAAGAAGTGTAAAAAGCCTGCAAGCCACATTGCTTATAAAATTTATGAACAATGTATCTTTTGGGCAAGTCTATTTTCCTACAACTTCTGGAAGGAAAGAAAAAAAGTGTGAGCAATAATTTGTGCAATGGCGCCGGGGAATTCTTATATCGAACACTTTCAGGCTAAAGTCCACAGCGCTTTTTATACCAGCATTTTACCCTTTCAAGAGTTGTGAAAAATTAAATCCTTGATCAATAGATGAGCTGGATGGTTCCAAACTGTGCAAGTCAACTGTACTCTTTCACCCAATTCTTTAATCTGACCCTTGGTGTGCAAAAAAGTGACTTAACCTAGTAAATCAAGTACTTTTGAGCTTGTTTATTTATTACTTGAATTTAAAAATCCACCTTTTTGAATATGGAATTCACTCAAAGTGGGTTACACCATATTGGAAAAATTAGCTTACCAACAAATCTGTTGTAGCTTCACATTTCAAGAGTGTGAGCAATTTGAAATAGCAGCAATTTGGCAAAAGGTGGATAAAATAAAGTGCACTCAAAGACCCAACTTTAAACAAATCCACAAACAGACACAGAACAACCGGACAGTGGCAACTCAGGTTTTCCTGGTTACACATGAGGGCCACTAACTCGCCAATCTGTCACATTCAGCAAGATTTTCCAAAGAGATCGATCCAAGCATTTCTGAGCCCCGTTGTCCTAAAGGGTAATCCCCATTTTGTGTCAATGGGGAAAATGTTTTAGACATCTTGCATTCTCAGACTGAATAAGGGGTTCATGAAAGATCTGTAATAAATCCTCTGCAAAAAACCAAAACAAAACCCCAAGGTCTTCTCTTTGATACAATACTGATGCATAATGAAATGTGCTATCCATAATAACATACATAGTAAGGTGCTGGGGTGAACTAAATAGGGATAAGAGCTGGCAGCAAAACTCTGCATGCTGGTATACAGACTGAGAACAGGACTGAACAGAGCTCTGAAATACAGATCCTTTCATAGAAGGTCCAGTTGCTCCAGCTTCCAGTACAACATGCCATTGTAGCTCTGTTCTAGGCCATACCTTGAGCTCTCTTTCATGAATAAGGCAAACAAATTAAAACAAAAATACTAAATTTGTAATTTCAACCATTTATTTATTTATTTTCTTTTTAAGGTTTTTGTATACCGATTGCGGTTTGCACATCGTATCGGTTTACAGAGAAAAACAGTGCAATTAGAGAGTTTACCCCCTGCTTATTCATAAGCAGGGGGTTAAAAATGTATACTTTGAACCTGATCAGTTACAAAAATTTTTAGACTCAAGAACCTTGGTACGTCCAAGTTAAGAAATATCTTGATTACGGTATAGAAAATGATAAGTAACACTAACTTCTCTACTTCTATTATTTCCTATTAGTGATATGTTTTCCTGATTTCTTTGATCGCTCAGGATAGGAGTTGTCTTTCGTTTCATTAATATTACATGGGAAGATGTTGCAGTTTGCTTAGTTTAATTTATAATAGATTATGGTTTTTTTGTTTCTTTTAAATATGCTATAAGTGTAAAAAATAGGAAACTGCAAAACCCCTTGTATTTTTCCTTGGACAAAAAAAAGAGTTTACAATGAAAAACAGTGCAATTAGAGGGTTTACCAAGAAACAGTGCAAATAGAATGGTGTATAAGAGATACAAGCATCATATCAGTTAACAAATAACATAGCAATTATAGGGTGAGGTATAACGGTTACAAGCCAGAAATTGAGATCATATAAATATACAAACAAATTGAAAACAAATAAATATAGAATAATATAGAATAAGCTTTTTAAAAATTTATCTATAGGTGTTACAAAATGTTTAGCATACCTTGATTTCTCATTGGATTGGTTAGCAGAGCAAGGTATGGTAACAGCTGGGTTTGAATACACAAAGGAGTTAAGCAGAAACTTGAAAACAGAGCTTTTGCAGCAAGGCAGTTCTCTCGATACTAAACAAAAAAAGAAGAAAAAAGAAAATATTTAAATTGAACAATATAAATGCTAATAAAAGTGACAGGATCTGAGGTGTCGACTGAATTCTGGTACTGAGCAGCCATAAAAATGTTTATCTTGGTCTTGTAAAAAGCAGCCACACCAAGAACATGAGAAATTTCACCTTGCTAAGCAGATTTCTTTTAGTTGACCTGCATCTTCAGATTCTTGGATTTTTGGCTTAAATCGGAAGCAGTTTCAGTTATGCTCTGACATTTATGACAGAGTCTCATTCATAGTAATTGAGGAATTTTGTCTTTGCTGAGATCCCTACCACACCCCATCCCTTCAGTGGTATTCCTGTGGCTGAAGAACAGGGACTGTTCTTTTCAGTAAAACTGTGCTCTTGGGCTGACCAGTAGGTGGGTACTGCAGGACAAAGGCTAAGGCTGTAACCACTGCCTCTGCATCACCCCAACTGCTGATGCTAGAGAAGCAGGAGCCAGCTCTGGGAAGGGAAACTGCATTGCCTAAGGGTGACCAGATACAGTTGTGCTCATAAGTTTACATACCCCTGGCAGAATTTGTAAGATGTACAGCATTTTAAGAAAATATGAGTGATCAGACAAAACATGTCTGTTATTTTTAATGTGCTTCAAATTAAAGCTATTATGCATCACAGAATAGCACAATTATTAAACAAACCATAGCAATAAGGGAATAATAAAATGGTTCTGTTGAAAAGTTTACATATCCTTGAATGTTTATACTGATAATATACACTCAAATTGACACATACAGGTTGAGATGGCAATGAAGGGTAGGAATCCACACCTGTGCCTTATCTGATTGTAATTAGTGTCTGTGTATAAATAGTCAATGAGTTTCTTAGCTCTTAAGAAATCCTTGTGCATTTCAACTAGGGCTGCACTGACTTTGGTGGTTACTGAAGCATGAGGAAAGCAAAAGAACTGTCAAAGGATCTCTAAGCAAAAGTAGTTCAACTTTATAAATCATGAAAAGGATATAAAAAAATATCCAAAGATTTGAAAATGCCAATCAGTACTGTTCAAACTCTGACCAAGAAGTGGAAAATTAAGGGTTCTGTTCATACCATAGTCAGGTAGACAAAGAAAGGTTTCAGACACAGCTGCCAGGAAAATTTGTCGAGATACAAAGAAAACCCCACAAGCAACTTCTACTGAAATACAGGCTTCTCTGAAACAAAGTGGTGTGGGTGTTTCAGCATGCACAGTAAGGAGATACTTGAACAAAAATGGGCTGCATGGTAGAGTTGCCAGAAAAAAGCCATTGCTACACAAATGCCACAAAACAGCCCGCTTACAATATGCCAAACAGCACCTAGTGAAGCCTCAAAACTTCTGGAACAAAATAATTTGGAGTGCTAAGACCAAAATTAAACCTTATGGTCACAATCATAAATGCTATGTTTGAAGAGAAGTCAACACCATTCCTACTGTGAAGCATGGAGGTGGATCTCTGCTGCTTTGGGGGTCTGTGAGCTACAGCCACACAGGGAATTTAGTCAAAATTGATGGCAGGACGAATGCAGCATCTTCTCAGAAAAAATTGGAGGAGAATTTTGCATTCATCAGCCAAGAAGCTGCTTATGAGGCACACTTGGACTTTCCAACATGACAATAATATGAAGAAAGTGAAGGTTCTGGAGCGGCCATAACAGTCTCCAGACCTCAACTTCATTGAGCCACTTTGAGAGGAATTCAAACATGCAATTCATGCTAGACAGTCAAATAATTTACAGGATCTGGATGCTTTTTGCCAAGAGGAATGGGCAGTTTTACCACATGAGAAAATAAAGGGCTTCTTTCACAACTATCACAAAAGACTACAAGCTGTCATTGATGCAAAAGGAGGCAATATACGATATTAAAAACTAAGGATATGCAAACTTTTGAACAGGACCATTTTATTATTTCCCTTATTGTTATGGTTTGTTTAATGATTGCGCTGTTCTGTGATGCATAATAGTTTAAGTTGAAACACATTAAAAATAACAGATGTGTTTTGTCTGATCACTCATGCTTTCTTAAAATATACACATTTTACAAATTCTGCCAGGGGTATGTAAACTTATGAGCACAACCATGACAGTAGGGACAGGCTGAGCAGGTCCTGGTTTTGCCCCATTGCAAGCTTGGAGATGTATGTGGTTTTTCTTAGAGAAATCATTTAGGAAATTAGAACTACATTTCCCTGCAAACAATGGGGCTAGCCTAGGACTGGCTCAACTTGTACCTCTTGATTTGGCTATATGGTTACCTTAGTTGACCAGAGAAGGGTGCAGTTATGTATCAAAGCCAAAAAAACACCTTATTTGCCTTTTTAAACTACTAAATCAGGCTCATCCTTAAATGCAAAAGTGCTTGCTAATTCAGTCTGCTAATTGAAAAAGAACATGTTTGTCCATCAAGACACTGGTGGATTTTTATTTCACTCTACAATTGTCTCCCATCAAAAAGGTTTTGGTTAAGGCAATCCAAGCCCTTCTGTGGAAGATCCACTATTTCTGTCCTCAAAAAAAAAAAAAAAAAGAGGAAAAGTGTGTGACAATTTTATTGTATTTTTAAATAAACTGATTTGTAATTCCACTCAGACTAAAAGCCCAGCATGGAAGGAAACTTGGGAACCTCATCACCTCATTTCTCTCTGCTGTTTTCAGTGGTGAAGGGGAGGAATATGTAAAAGATAATGAGGAAAAAGCAAAATTGCTTAACAAATATTTCTGTTTAGTGTTCACTGTGGAAGGGCCAGGAGCAGGACCGCATAAAATGAATACAAATAAGATTGGAAGTGAAATAAACCTCAATTCATTTTCAGAAAAGTGTGTTCATGAGGAGCTAACTAAACTTAAAGTAGATAGGGTGATGTGGTTGGATGGGAGATATCCAAGAGTACTAAGGGAACTTACAAAGTTATGGCAGCTCTGCTGCATGACCTTTTAATGTTTCTTTAGAGTCTGGAGTAGTTCTGGAGGTCTGGAAACAGGCGGATATGGTTCCTCTTCATAAAAGAGAAAGTAAGGAGGAGGCTGGGAACCACAGACCAGTTAGTCTGACCTCTGTGGTAAGCAAATTAGTGGAATCACAGCTAAAAGAGAGGATAGTGCAGTTCTGGAATCCAACAGATTGCAAGAGCCAAGCAGCATGGTTTTACCAGAGGTAAATGTTGTCAGAAAATTCTGATCAATTTCTTTGATTGGGTGACCAAAGAGTTAGATCAAGGGAGAGTGCTAGATGTAGTGTATTTGGATTTCAGTAAGGCCTTTGACACACTTCCGCATAGGAGAGTTATAAATAAATTGAGTGCCTTTGGTATGAGACCTAGAATGACTGACTGGTTTAGAAACTGGCTGAATGGGAGGAGACAAAGGATAGTGGTAAATGGCGTTTACTGAGGGAGGTGTTACTAGCAGAGTACACCAGGGATCAGTCCAAGGACTGGTTCTTTTCAACATTTTCGTGAGTGACACAGTGGAAGGATTGTCAGGAAAGGTTTGTCTTTTTACCGATGATATCAAAATCTGCAACAGGGTAGACAACCAAGGAGGTGTGTAAAACAGGAGGAGGAATCTAGCAAAGCGCAAGGAATGGTCTAGGGCAGGGGTGGGCAATTAATTTTCCCATGGGGCCGCATGAGAAATTGGGATGGTTTTAGAGGGCCGGACTAATATAATTAATTCAGTTCTCAATAGCCCTACTTATGAAAAGACAGCAGTTTACCACCAATGCATGTCCTCTGAGAAAATACAACAAATAAGACAGATACAAACGCTTACATGCTAGCAAAATATCTCATCTCGGTAACAGACACAGAACCGACCTAACATACTCCCAGGATCTGTAGTAATGCACATAAACTAATCCGCACACAGTTACACCTGTATTATGGAATACACTCAAACAGGAGCAACCCTATCTATGAAAAGGCAACACTACAAATATTAAATCAGGTCCTAAAAACCAATACACCTCTTATTAGGAAAACAGAACTAGCAAGCACTATAGATCCCCACACAGAAATAATTGTAAAACTATACTAATAGGTCCAATAAAACAAATCGGAAGGCGGTCCCACGTAGCCAAGGCAAAAACACCAATGAGACAACCTTATGCTGTGGAAAGATTTATTATTTGTATTACAAAGCCCGACTCCGGCCGAGTTTCGCCAATTAAGGCTGCATCACGGGCTTTTTACAAAACATTTTCTCCCATTTTTCTGCTGGGTGGTGGATCACCTGATGCAGCCTTAATTGGCGAAACTCGGCCGGAGTCGGGCTTTGTAATACAAATAATAAATCTTTCCACGGCATAAGGTTGTCTCATTGGTGTTTTTGCCTAAACTATACTAATAAGCAGAATAAATGTTTCAAAACAGCTATGAACAGAATAACATCCAACAATTAAAAACTCATAAAAACTATTAAACATTCTCCAAACAACAATAAAATATTTCAAAAAAGCAGACATCACACAATTAAAATGGCAGTCAAGAAAAATAAACTTAAAGCCACCTTTACTTACCCCCTCCAGCAGCTCTCCTACTCCCCTTCCCTGCAGGCCGTGGCACACACCAGAAGCAGCAGTAGAAGCTAAGCTCTATACTTATGGTCCTCTTCCTTAGTGCCCATGTCTCTCACACACACACCATACCAGTCATGCCCCCATGACCAGTTTCTGTCTCTCACACACCAATCATCTCCCAAACAGTCTTTGGCACACACACACCAGTCACCTTCCTGAACAGTTTCTCTCATGTCACACACACACACACACACACAGAGGCTTCCCACTCCCGTGTTCTACTTACATATATGGGCTTCTCACTCTCATAATCACTTTCTCTGTCTCTCTCTCACACACACACACACCAGTCTCTCACTCCCATGCTTGTTCTCTCCACATGCACAGGCTTCTCATTCCCATAATCACTTTCTTTCTCTCTCTCACACACACTCACCAGTATCTCACTCCCATGTTCTCTTTCAGATATACAGGCTTCTCCCTCCCATGATGTGTCTCACACACACCCAGGTTTCTCACTCCCATGCTCACTCTTCACATGCACAGGCTTCTCATTCCCATAATCACTTTCTCTCTGTTACACA
Source organism: Rhinatrema bivittatum (assembly GCF_901001135.1). NCBI lineage: Eukaryota > Metazoa > Chordata > Amphibia > Gymnophiona > Rhinatrematidae > Rhinatrema > Rhinatrema bivittatum. Next base: position 681,364,425 of record NC_042615.1, on the reverse strand, counting down.
CACACCAGTCTCTCTCATTTCCATGCTCACTCTCCACGTGCACAGGCTTCTCATTCCCTGAATCACATTCTCTCACATTCACACACACCAGTCTTTTTCTCTCACACACACCGTCACCTTACCAAGCAGTCTCTCTCTCTCTCATGCATGCACACTCACCCAGGTTTCTCACTCACACAACACCAGGCTTCTTACGCTCATGCTTTCCCACATACCCAGACTTCTCACTTCCATGCTTTTTCTCTCACACACACACACACACATCAGTCACCTCCCTGACTAATGTCTCACACTCTCACATACACATCAGTCATCTCCCTGAGCAATCACTTTCATTGTCTCTCACATACACACACACATCAGCTCTCTGACCAGTCAATCATACACAGGCTGGCTGGCTGGCTGCTTCTCTCTCTTTCTCTCCCCCCCCCCCCCCCCCCCCCCCCCCCCGAGCACAAATGGGAGCTGCAGCAGCCCCCGCAGGCCAAGAAAGAAGAATCCCATCGGCCGCGGGAGGCTCATGCTGCTGACTCCTTTCTCGATTACTGGCTGCTTCAATTGCTTGGGGACCGACGCTGCAGCCGACGCGGCACGGCTCTTTCTCCTTCCCGCGCACCGCTCCGTGTATCACTTCCTGTTCCGGGTCACGGGAGGGGGGGTGCAGGCGCGGGAAGAAGAAAAGGCCAGCCGCGGGTACCACAGCTTCTTCTAACACCGCTGCCGTTCCCACTGGGCTTGAACGTGCTGACAGCCCAGCGGCAACGGCAGCGGGAGAGACCGGGAGCACGCGCTGCGGACCGGCAAAAAACTCCCAAGGCCTGGTCCCGGTCCGCGGACCGGTGGTTGGGGACCCCTGAGATAAAAGACCACGAAAGGCGGAACTGTGACATATGTAGGAAAGAAACTCGAGCGAAGGCACGCTGTCCGATTGGCCGGTGCTGGGCAAGGCTTGCCCAGCACCGGCCAATCGGACAGCGTGCCTTCGCTCGAGTCACTCCCTCCCCCCCACCGGATGCTGTAAAAAAAACAGTTCATTCTCTGCTCCCTCGCTCCCCGATTGGCCGGCCAATCGGGGAGCGAGGGAGCAGAGAATGAACTGCTGCCTTCCCTCTGAAGGGAAGGCAGCGTGCCTCATTCTCCGTCTGCTCTCAGCAGTGGGCGGGCCGGTCACAGACCGTAGGTGGGCCGGATTCAGCCCGCGGGCCGCCCCACGCCCAGGTCTGGTCTAGGGTCTGGCAGCTAAGATTTAATGCTAAAAATGCAGAGTTGTGCATTTAGGATTCAAAAACCCAAGGGAGAGAGTATTGGAGTTGAAATTCTTCTAAGCATGAAAGAACAGGATCTTGGGGTGATTGTATATGATGACCTTACTGTGCCCCAACAGGTGGATAAAGTGATGGCAAAATCAGAAAAATGCCTGGCTGCATAGGGAGAGGAATGATCAGCAGAAAAAGGGATATTGCCCTCTATTGCTCCCCGGTGAGACCTTAATTGGAATACTGTATACAATTCTGGAGACCGCACCTTGAAAAGGATATAAACTGGTTGGTGCGAGTACAGAGGGTGGCTACTATATTAGTCAGGGGTCTTCGTTCTAAAGCATATGGGGATAGACTTGAAGATCTAAATATGTACACCCTAGAGAAAAAGCCAGATAGGGGAGATATGATAGAGACATTTAAATTTCTCAAGGTTTTCATGCACAGGAGGTGAGCCTCTTTCAACGGAAAGGAGGCTCTAGAACAGTCATGGGATGAATGTGAACGGGGGTAGACAGGAGCCATCTTAGGAAATATTTCTTTACAGAGAGGTCAGTGGATACATGGAACAGTCTCCCAGTGGAGGTGATGGAGACAAACAGTATCTGAAATCAAGAAAGTATGGGATAAACCGAGGATCTCTGAGGGAGTGATAGGAATTGTAAAGCTAAATTAGCTGGGTGGATGGGCAGAATAGATAGTCCATATAGTCTTTTTCTGCCATCATATTTCTAAGTTTCTATACTTTCTGATATATAAATTCCCTTTTCTCGGCTCATAGATCCCCAGTGAATCATCTTCACCAAAGATCAAAGAATCTTGCTTTGTTTCAGTCTGTAATCCCCACAATCACTCCTACAGTGCTGCATAAAGAAAGCAAAATGTTTCTTAATTACTCAAGATTGCCACCATCATACCCGTGAACAAGTTTCCTCCAGCACATACTATAATTTACCTTCTTGTTGATGAGGAGCCACTGAGGTTTATGTAAAGGTTTAAACCCGACTCCGGTTTGGCGGTGGGCAAATGCTCTTGCTGTGTTGGAATGTATCACCCCTCTGGTGGCCACAGACGCACTGTACTCCCTCAGAGCAGCTCGAGACTGGGGAAGAGAGATGTCATACACGAGACAGCACAACGTGAATACCGATGTTATTGGGAAGGAAATATAAGTAATTAATGCAATGATCTTATTGTGCAAAATAAGTGTAAAGGACAGAAATAGTCTGCAATAAAAAGTAGGTACACAGTAACTACAAAAAGAATGAAGGTAAGTATGTAAAAACCTTAAAGTATCACGCATTCTTTGCTATACATTTTTCTTAGGGCCAGATTTCAGTTACAGGCAAAAGTGAGGCTGGAGGGCTTTAATTGTAAATAGAAACACCATCCTCCCTTTCCAGGCTAATCCACAGTGCCTTCTCCCCAATACTCCTTGCATTTCAGTTGCTTTAACATAATTCTCTCTTTTTTTTTTTTTTTACATAAAATGCTATTCCTCACCCTTTTCTGCCTACTTCATCCTTCCTAAACATACTATAGTCTGATATAAGGACTCATTGAATCCTGTTTCTGTGACAGTGATAATATATTAATCTGCCTCTGCCATTTGCAGGGCCAGTGGAAGCACTAGGCAGTCTAGGCGGCCACCTAGAGTGTCCCTGGTCTGGGGGTGGCAACAGCTTGGCTTCTCCTTCGTCCCGCCCACACGGTTCAGAAGAAAAAATGGCATGGTGTGGGTCCACACAAGCAGGAAGAAGGAGAAGCCAAGGTGCTGCTGACAGAAGCAGGAGAAAGCAGAGTTGCTTACCTGTAACAGGTGTTATCCCAGGACAGCAGGATGTAGTCCTCACATATGGGTGACGTCACTGGATGGAGCCCTATCACGGAAAACTTTGTCAAAGTTTCTAGAAACTTTTGACTGGCACACTGAGCATGCCCGGCATGCCATTATCCCTCGAACCACAGTCTCTTTTGTAGCAATAAGTGCGAGCGAAAAATAAATAATAAAATGTTTCGGACCCAACTCTGCGGGGTGGCGGATGGGTTTTGTGAGGACTACATCCTGCTGTCCTGGGATAACACCTATTACAGGTAAGGAATTTTGCTTTATCCTAGGACAAGCAGGATGATAGTCCTCACATATGGGTGATTAGCAAGCTACAGGCTGAGTCAGCTTTGTTTTGAACCAACAGCGTACGACTTGTGCAACAGGCACAACAACTGGTGTACTGTTGGGAAAAAATGAGGCAGCCTGAAATCACAGCAGGTTGGATGTGGAAGGAGTTGGGATTATACTGGAAATAAGTTCTTTAAGACAGATTGTCTGAAGGCCAAATCTTGTCATCCTTCCTTGTCCAAGCAGTAATGTGCTGCAAAGGTATGAAGAGAGCTTCATGTTGCAGCCTTATAAATCTCAGCAATTGGTACTGAACGATAGTGTGCTACTGAGGTTGCCATTGCTCTTATTGAGTGTGCCTTTACTCGTCCCTGGAGAGGAAGGCCCGCTTTCTCATAGCATAACTCTATACAATTTCCTAGTCAGTTGGAGAGAGTTTGTTTGCCCACTGCAACTCCTGGTTTGTTTTTGTCAAAAGAAACAAAGAGCTGGGTGGATTTCCTATGGACTGCAGTGCGGTCGAGGTATATGCAAGTGCACGTTTACAGTCTAAGGTGTGTAAAACCTTTTCATCTTGGTGAGAGTGAGGTCTTGGGAAGAATGTGGGCAAGACTATAGACTGATTCAAGTGGAAAGTCAGTAACCATCTTGGGAAGGAATTTAGGGCGAGTACCTTGGACCACTCTGTCATGTAGGAACCTTGTATAGGGTGAGTATGTGACAAGTGCTTGTAACTCACTAACCTTTCGAGCAGATGTAATGGCTACTAGGGAAAGAACTTTCCATGTAAGAAATTTAACATCGCAGGAATCTATGAGCTCAAAGGGGGAACGCATGAGCCTTGTTAGTACTACATTAAGGTCCCATTCAGTGACTGGTGGTTGTAGAGAGGGGCTTAAGTTGAATTAAGCCCCTCATAAGTCTACTTACAAGGGGTTGCGCTGTTATTGGGGCATCCCCTACTCCCTTGTGGTACGCTGAGATTGCATTCAGGTGTACCCGCACTGAAGAAGTTTGGAGACCAGAGTCTGAAAGGTGCCAGAGATAGTCTAATAGAGATGGCGTGGGGCAGGAAAAGGGGTCGATACCTTTCTGTGCGCACCACGCGGTGAATCTTTTCCACTTACGATAAGATTTTCGTGTGGAAGGCTTTCGTGAAGCTACAAGCACTTGAGAAACATTAGTTGAAAGGTTGAACAGTTGCAGGATCAAGCTTTCAACATCCAGGCTGTGAGGGATAGGCTTTGAAGGTTCGGATGGCGTAACCTGCCTTGGTTCTGAGTTATGAGCGTGGGTGCTGTGCCCAGGTGAATTGGTTCGTTGATCGAGAGGTCGAGAAGTATGGGAAACCCTACTTGTCGAGGCCAATATGGGGCTATGAGTATCATTGACCCCTTGTCCTGCTGTAGCTTCATTAGAGTTTTGGCTATCAGCGGTATCGGGGGATACGCATATAGGAGGCCTGAGTTCCAGGGGTAAGCAAAGGCGTCCATGGCTAACTGGTTCCTCTGCTTGTGCAGGGAGCAGAATCTGTCCACTTTGTGATTCAATTGGGATGCAAAGAAGTCTATTGTTGGTTGACCCCAGCGTTGGAAGATTCTGGTCATTACCACAGGATCCAGGGACCACTCGTAGGGATGGAATTGATGAATGAGGCGATCTGCAACTACGTTGTGTATGCCTGCTAGATAATTGGCCCGAAGAAACATAGAATGTGTTAGGGCCCAGTTCCAAATCTGTGCAGCTTTTTGGCAGAGGAGATAAGAGCCTGTGCCTCCTTGTTTGTTCAGGTACCAAATGGCAACTGTGTTGTCTGTTTGTATTAGAACAGTTTTGTGTGAAAGGCAGTCCTTGAACGCATGTAGAGCATAACGTATAGCTCGAAGTTCCAGGAAGTTGATCTGAAATGTTGCTTCGAGTTGTGTCCAAGTACCCTGAGTCTGAAGATTGTCCATATGTGCTCCCCAACCCAAGGTGGATGCATCTGTGGTTAAGGTGACTTAACCTGTTAGCAGCCTGTTAGCAAGTTGTTTTTGTTCATCCACCAGAGGAGAGACAAGCATAACTGGTGGGTTATTTGAATTAGAGATGACGTGGTTGAAAGGCTTGGAGCCACTGTGATCTCATGGCTAATCTGGCCATAGGAGTGATGTGAACTGTGGAAGCCATGTGGCCCAGTAGTGTTAGGAATTGATGGGCTGAGGCTGTTTTCTTTGTGCGCAGAGATGTAGCTAGCCTGGAGAGTGTATCTGCGTGGTCGTTTGGCAAAAAGGCCTTTGATATGGTGGTATCTAACTCTGCTCCGATGAAATGTTGGAGGCGAGATGGAGTCAGGTGGGATTTTTGGTAGTTGATGAGAAATTCCAACGAGTGAAGCAGATTGATAGTGAGCTTGAGAGCGTCCAGAGCTCCTTGTTCGGATTGGTTCTTGATGAGTCAGCCGTCTAGATAGGGAAACACATGTATGCTTTTCCTTTGTAGATGGGCCGCAGCCACTGCTAGGCACTTTGTAAATACATGGGGTGCCGAGGCAAGTCCGAAAGGCAGAACCCGGTATTGAAAATGTTGATTTCCCACTATGAAACGCAGGTACTTGTGATGAGGGGGGAATATTGGAATATGAGCGTAAGCGTCTTGAAAGTCCAGAGAACAGAGCCAAACTCCTGTTTGAAGAAGGGGAAGCAAGGTGCCTAAGGTCACCATCCTGAATTTTTCTTTTTGTAGAAATTTGTTGAGATTTTGGAGGTCTAAGATGGGGCAGAGGCCTCCTGTTTTCTTTGGAATGAGAAAATAGTGGGAGTAGAATCCTCTGCCCTGCTGAGGTCAGGGAACTGGTTCCACGGCCCTGGCTCTCAGGAGGGTGGATAATTCTGTTTCTAGAAGAGTGGTATGATCTTTGCGTACCCACAGTAAGTTTGGTGGGGAATCTCTGGGTCCCGTGAGAAAGTATAGACGGTAACCTTTTGTTATAATGGACAGGACCCATTGATCTGTGGTGATGCTTGTCCAATTGGGTAGAAAATAATAAACCCGGCCTCCAACTGGTAAAATTTGATTTGGGTTTCTGGAAAGGCTGCTGTTCTCAAGGAGTTTTTCAAAACCCAGATGCTTGGCCTGTTTGTGGGGGAGGCTGAGGTCTGGATGTTTTTGGTTGCCTGGGATGTCTCTTTGAGATGGCCTAGTTGTTGTCCCATGAGGAGCTGGTGAATAATACCTGCATGGTCGATAGAATGGCTTTCTGGTGCCTTTTCTAGATGGGTGTCTTGCAGAAGAAGGGGTTTCTGCAGTGACTGTGGACAGTTGGTGCAGCGTTTTGTTGTGAACTTTAAGTTGCGCAACTGCATCATGCCCTTTTTCTCCAAATACGTTTTCACCAGTGCAAGGTAAGTCAGCCAATTTTTCTTGGACGCAGGCCTGAGATCGCATGCTTTTAATCATGCCCATCTTCTGGCACTGATGCCAGTTGTTGCCATCCTAGAGGCTGTCTCGAATGAGTCGTAGGCCGCACGTACTTCGTGCTTCCCAGCCTCAAGACCTTTATGTATGATGGTATTGAGGGTGTCCTGATGTTGTTGTGGAAGAGTTTCTGATAGTTCTTGAACCTGCTTCCACAGGTTTCTCTGGTATTATGTCATGTACAGTTGGTATGAGGCAATTCTTGATAAGAGCATGGAGCCTTGGAACATTTTACATTCTAAATTGTCCAAAAACTTTTGCTCTTTGCCAGGAGGTGTAGATGAATGTGGACAAATCCTCTTTGATCTCTTTTGTGCTGACTCCACCACAACAGATTGATGTGGGAGTTGAGGCTTTTGGAAACCCGGTATATGCTGCACCAAATATGTAGCATCTGTTCTTCTGTTTACCGGTGGAACAGTGCAGGGATGTTCCCAAAGTCGATGTTGGAGGTCAACTAGTACTTTGTGTACTGGTATAGCCACTATCTCCTTGGGGGCATCCACAAATTGGAGGACCTCCAATGTCCTGTGTCTTGTATCTTCTTCTGTTAATAATTGAAAAGGGATTGCTTCTGACATTTCCCTTCTGAAATTTGAGAAGGAGAGGTCTTCAGATGGTGACTTTCTCCTTTCCTCTGGTGGAGATGGGTCTGACAAGATATCTTCTGTAGAAGAATCAGTATTGTGTAAATACAAAAACTGAAAATCCAAAAATGGCTGGAAACTATTAAATATCAAAATGTATTAAATCTAGCTTGAAAGAAAGAGGGTAAATGTTTTTAAGCTCTGGAATAACCTCATATAGTGCCACTAGGGGCTACAAGCTTGTAAATAAAGCTCTAGAAGGTGCTAGGGCTTTTTTAATCATTGGTTACCCAGAGTGGATGATTCTTCATTAGAAGCTGTAATATGTTTAGGTAAAAGTTCACCTTAAAGTCGAAAAGATAATAAATCTTTATATTACCAGTCTGAAGTTCACAATAAGGTCGTGCTGGGCTTCATTCATAGAATGTCTGAAAGAGAGAGTGTCCAAAATACATCCCATCGGAATTCCTATTGTCACTAATAGAACTGGTTTTATTTAATAATTTTTTCTCTTTTGAACAACAATACTTCCTACAAACACATGGAGTAGCTATAGGGTCCCCAATGTCCCCAGACGTTGCCAATCTGTTCGTATCAAAATTTGAAGAAACCACTGTCTATCCGTCACAATATTTCACATATGTCCAGCAATGGTCACGGTATATAGATGATATATTTTTCATTTGGATGAATATGGAAGACCAGCTATTACAATTTCACATTTGGCTCAATCAATCTGATCCTCATTTAAAGTTCACATTATCTTATCATCAAGATCAGCTATCATTTTTGGATATACTCATCAATAAAACATCAACAGGGATCCAGACTACACTATACCGAAAATCCGCAGATAGAAATAATTTTCTCAGATTTGAGAGTCATCATCCCCGATGGTTTAAAGGTGGTCTTCCCGGACAATTTTTTCAGATTCGCAGAATATGCTCAGAGAAACAGGAGGTTTTTGATCAGGCAAATACATTAGGACACAGGTTCCGTGAAAGGGGTTATCCTGATTACATCATTAATCGAGCATTTAAAAGAGCCAAATTCTCCGACCGCGACCAGTTGTTAGAATATAGACATAGGTCACGAGCCTCCAACTTGATATGTGTCTTACCACATATTGTATCAACCCAGCAAATCAAGCAAATTATTCAAAGAAACTGGCACGTTCTAAGCCCACACTCCACTTTTCAATCCTCCCCCCATGTTCGCTTACTCCAGGGGTATTAATATTAAACAACATGTGGTTAGGGCAGCTCTCCAGTCTAAACCAACAGTCAGTACAATAGGACAAACCCAATGTGGGAAATGCATCTTTTGTGCACAAGCACTCATAGGCATAGAATGGATTGACCCTAGAAGTGGTATTAAGATACATAGAAAACAAGACTTTGACTGCAACACGAGCTTCGTAGTATATGGCCTACAATGTCCCTGTCTTTTGACATATGTCGGTCGTACAAAACATAGAATCCAGACACGATTAACCGAACATAAAGTCGCATCAAAAACAAGGACCTCAAAGCACCCATTGTACATTGCATTTCTGCCAATCACTCCTTTGAAGATCTCAAGTGGTTAATTTTTGAGCATGTCCCCCACTCGTGGTGTGGAGGGGACAGACAATCGATTCTCAATTTCAAGGAGAATCAATGGATTTTCCATTTACAGTGCATTGAACAGTTTGGCCTGAATGAAAAAGTTGAATAGTATTCTCTGATTTAACAACGTTATAAAGTCTATTTCTCTCTTTTTTTCAATATGGCTTCCAGATGACGTACATACCCATTTAAGGAGAACTAGGCTTTCCCAGCTTTTCCAAAATGGCCGCTGTATGACGTATATGTCCTTCTTTGGATATACTCATGTTACATCCGCCTGTCAATCTTCTAAACTGGCGGGATTTTTTTCACTTAAATGTCAGCGTTTTACAGCGGGTGACTGTCAATGACAGACTCATTGGATGTAACAGGTAGACCAGTTTTCACCGCGCATGTAAGTTTTTACTCTGAAGTCCTCTACATATATTGAATTATGCAAAAAAATGTAAATTTTGATCAGTTGGCTCGTTTTTTTCAGCGTTTATGAAGTCTCAATCTCAACGATACATTGACCGTTCTATATAGATCAAATCTTGTTTCGCCTCCAAATTTAGATGTTACACATCATTGAAAGGGTTCTCTGTTGCACATTGTTTTAGGTTATCCATCAGTCACAATTTGCCGGCATCAAGCATCCCCTGTTTCCCTGAAGAAGGAGCGCCTTCCGAAATATTGCAGTGTCGGACAGCACAAGGACAGCATAAGACATTCTATGAATGAAGCCCGGCACGACCTTATTGTGAACTACACACTGGTAACAAAGATTTATTATCTTTTCGACTTTAAGATGGACTTTTACCTAAATATATGACAGCTTCTAGTGAAGAATCATCCACTCTGGGTAACCAATGATTAAAAAAGCCCTAGCGCCTTCTAGAGCTTTATTTACAAGCTTGTAGCCCCTAGTGGCACTATATAAGGTTACTCCAGAGCTTAAAAACATTTACCCTCTTTCTTTTGAGCTGGATTTAATACATTTTGAAGAATCAGTATCTACATCTTCCCAGGTATCTGACAAGGTGTGAGGTTGAGGACTGGAAGGAGGAATGAAGAATGGCATCGAAGGATGTAAAGTCATTGATGGATCCTTCGATGGTTTTGGTTGATGCTTCGGTGGCCTCGATGGTAATGGATGTGGAATCGATGGCATCGAGGGAAGACTGATGTCTCAGTCCCGAGAGTCCTGACGGTCCCGGCATCGGCTGAGGCATTGGTGACTTTGGATCAGAGTCAGTGCCTTCTTCATCCAAAGATCTGGGAATCCGTATTGGGTCTTTCGGATGCTTGATCGGTTCCTTCAGTAGCGATGGCCCAGGTTGCGTCAGTAGGGCACCAATCAATGTATCGAGTTTGGTGAGTAATGGTGTGAGACTCGATGGCTCCGGCATTGGTGGTGGTGTGGGAACCGGCACCGGTGGATAAATCCGTCCAGTTCCTCCCGTATAGCTGATGAAGACAGAGCAGCTATGGGGGTGGCAGAGTAGGCGGAACTGGCTCCTCCACAGGTCTCTGTGTGGGCGCAGTACCTGGCACCAATATCGGTGGGGATCGCCTTGGACTGTGTGGTGTTGAGGGCATAGACGGCTCCTCTAACCTAGTCCTCTTCGGGGGCGGCTCGATAGCCATCGAATCCGCTCCAGGATCAGAGCCAGCAATGGGTGTGGATTCCTGTCTATGCTTTTCTCGGTACTCGGTTCTTTTTTTCTCGAGTACAGAGGTAGATTTGGTCGATGACTTTGATGGAGTCGGAGACGGGTGGTCACCACTACCTTCATGTACCCGGCGGGTCTTTATTACTACTTTTTTGATTACCCATGCCGGTGAAGATTGAATCAATGTCGATGGAAGTATCTGTATTTTAAAAAGATTCTCCATTTTTTCCAGACGGGCCCGCCTACTTTTTGCTGTCATTTCGGCACATTGAGGACAAGAAGAAACATTATGTCCCATGCCAAGGCATAAGACACACTCATTATGGGGGTCGGTTATCGACATAGTACGAGGGCAATTTGGGTACTTTTTAAACCCTGTTGCCTTGATGACAAAAGTTGAGGCCGGACAGCCATCGACGGCCTGCAGGCACCGAGGAATGGCGAGAACGGTATCGACCGCACATAAGTATTTTACTCACTGATCGGAGAAAAATGAATTGTAATGGGAAACCCCTATGAGGGGATTTTTTTTGAAGAAATATTAATACTTTTTCCGTGAGGAAAATTGTGTGAAAAATCACACAGGGCTCCTAACCACGAGGCAAACTGCAGGACGGAAAAAAAGAAACTGAAGGGAGACCCCTGTGGTTCGAGGGATAATGGCATGCTGGGCATGCTCAGTGTGCCAGTCAAAAGTTTCTAGAAACTTTGACAGAAAGTTTTCCGTGATAGGGCTCCGTCCAGTGACGTCACCCATATGTGAGGACTATCATCCTGCTTGTCCTGGGATAAAGACCAGTGTGTGTTCCCCATTGTAGCAAGATGCTCATAGACTTCTAGGTAATTCTCCTCCTCTTCTTCTCTCTGTATATCCTCATACCTGCCCTCCCTGTAAATGTTGCCTATTGTTTTTGACAGGTTAAGCTCCCCTCAAGTAAGTCACTAAACATTCTCACATTACTTTGAGCAGGGAACTACTAGCTGTGTGCTTTACTTTATATAATGATACATATATTCACAGAAATGTATACATAAATATATTACATTTTACTGATACTAACTGAAAGTACATTTCATTATGAAGCATGACATTTACACTCCCCCCTGCCACATCTGTCTCATTGTGGCAAGTTACTTTTTTCATGTGATAGCTAAAGATAATGTAACCATGATACTTACAGTCCAGTCTCCTGTGAGGAAGTCCGCAGCGCTAAGGTATTCACTGGATCTGACAACATCATCAATGTCCGTCAAGAAATCGAGATAGTTTTGATGCAGGTATAAATTAAACAGGTCCCCAGGCATATGTGACTTTTCTACAACTGCCTATAATTAATAAAAGAGAAACATTGCAAGGGTACATCATTAAAAAAAATTAACATATCAACAATTTTGGTTTATCTGTGTCAAGCCCATTTCCATCAGGTCTGGACAGAGGTTACCAGCTCCAGGAACAGACCAATCAAAAATTAGGTTTTTGTAAGTTCCTCCAATCTGCCCCTGTTCCGTACTAGCAACCCAGATAAAAACTTATTCAAAAGCTCTGTAACTGCAAACAGAACTTATATTAGTAATGTCCCTTTAAATGCCTGAAATGATAAAGAAAGGGAAGCAGGGCCAGCACAAAGGACTGTGGAAGAGATTATTAGAAAACAAAGAAAGATAGTGGATCATTCCAGCCTGGTACAAAGAAATAATGGAAAATGGACTGACAGTTATAACAAATTCCTTTATCCATGTCATTTTCCATGCACCAATCTGGACATCTGGGACTTAAAAAAAAAGACTCCTTATTTGGTGGGAAACTGAGTCCCTTCAGTTATTTATCTGCTGAATGGAGCCTCAGATTAAGACGATTTATTGTCATGGCCTGTTCCGCTAAGGATGATGGAAAGTGTGATAGCTAAGCAAAGGTGTACCTTGAAAGGCTGAGCGTCTGGAGCTGCTGTCTTCCACCTAAGGCAGCCGTTGTTCTCCATGCATTGAGCCTTGGGTGCAGGTGGCCATGAGAACAGGAATCGGAGTGAAATGAAGACCAGGACCGCAGCTAAAGGCCAAGACTGGAGAAGGAACCAGGAATGTAGGACCATGACCAGGTAACAGGATAACAGAGTGAACTCAGTATTGACTGGTGGACTAGCAAAGGTGTGGCAAGCTGGAGCTCTTTAAATTCAGCTCTTTGAGCTGAATTTAATTAATTGGACCTAATGTTGGTCCAGCAGGGAGCATCTGGAGTCGAGTCACTCTAACTTTTCTTCGCTTTATATTTAATAGAGGATTCTTGCTGATTCAGAGTCCCTGTGGCTCCACTGCAAGATCTCAATGGTTTTAACATCCAGGGCTGCAGATTCAATCCCTACAGTGTCTCCCCCCCCCCCCCCCCAGTAGCCCCTCTCCTGCGGCTCTCAATCTTGACTTTCTGGGTGTTCTTGGTAAAATTTGGACAGCAATTCTTTTACGTGGACATTTTGGACCAGTTCCCAACTGCAGTCCTCAGGATCAAATCCTTTTCAAATCCACTAAATAATGCAGGCATCTCCTGCTAATTCTGGGATCCAGAATCTGGAGGACAATAAACTCTTGATGTCGTTTCACCATGGCTGGCACTGGAGGAGGAGGTCATCTTCCTGGGAAAGGATTCGGTATATAAGGTTTCAGAAGGGCCACAAAGAACACTGGGTGAAAACGCAGATTAACTGGAAGCCAAAGCCTGAATGCCACTAGATTTATTTGTTCCTTAATTAGGAATGGACCCATACATTTCTCCTCAAACTTACTTGATGATCTCTTGCTCCTTATGTTCCTTGTGGACATCCAGACCTTGTCCGCTACTGTGAACTGGTATTGTCTGCTTGCAAATTCTTAGCCTGTTCCAATTCACATTGGATTTGCACAGTAATTCTGTTAAAGCATCTACCCATTGTGCTGCTGCTGCAGGGACCTGAACTGCCAAACCTCCTTTGACAGAAAAGGGGATGGCTACCATAGCTTGCAAAGAACAGAGACATTTGAGTCACTAAGTGCTCGGAATTATTATATGCAAACTGCGCCATAGGGAGTAACTGCACCCAGTTTGTCTGAAGAAAGTTATAGAAGCAGAGGAGATACTATCTGCCCATTAGATTGTGGGTGATATGCTGCCGACAAAAGGAATTCCTCTTCATCCAGGCAGGATAGTCCACACAACTAGTTTTATGCATGCCAACCAGCAGATGGAGACAGAGATTAACAGACTCACTGATGTCACCTCATATATTCCTGCCAGTATTTTCTGTCTCCAATAGATGGTGTTCTTATTTATTTATTTATTTATAACTTTTTTATACCGAAGTTCAAATAACAGAGTTACTTATCATTCTGGTTTACATTACAACAAATAGCAAAATGACAGAATATGTCTTACAAAGAACAAGGATGAGAGTAACTTGTTCTATGAATGATTTAGCACCAAGTTCCCCATGAACGTGCGGAGCGCTACGGGAGAGAGGCGGCCCCCCCTTCTGTCTGGTTTGGGACCCTCGGGAGAGAGGTGGCCCCCATGCCAGGTTTGGGATGGATCTAGGCACTCCTGGGATGATAGTTGTCTTCCTCCCTCAGCTGGACTGCTCCTAGTGACAGATGGCTTTTGCAGGGAAGGTTTCAGGAGGTAAAGATAGGGTCCCTCTCTCTCTCTGAAAGGAACTAGGCAGGCTTCCAACAGGATAAGGCAGCCTTGATCTTTCTTCCTTTCTGCCTGCTCCAGTTTATTTATCTTGCATCTCTTCTTCTCCCTCTATCTCCCTTGCGTTTCAGCATGTCAGGAAGTGTATTGCTTTAAGGGTTCTGTGCCCGATCAAGTGGAACAATAATGTATAAAGTACAATAAAATGCTGCATGGAGTTCTTTGGGGAGGCAGAGTTGTGCCAGCGATAGTAGTTTGCAGGTGTTCACTGCAGCGCAGTCATAGTAACATAACAACATAGTAATGACGGCAGAAAAGGACCAAATGGTCCATCCAGTCTGCCCAGTAAGTTTCTTATGATAGTATCTGCCATGCAGGTTACCGCCATGTTTCTCTTAAGGGTAGTCAGGGAGCGAGAGGGGAGCGTTCTGCCATTTTGTGCATTGGGCTGACCATGTGTAACTGTGCAGGAGGACAAGATGACACTAGGCAGTCAGTGTGGGGAAACAGCTCCCGCTGTGTTCTGCTTGCAGCATGATGTGTATGCAGCCGGATATCTCTCGAACTCTGTGTGTAAACTGATTCTCGGTGCGGGGGAGGGGGAGGGGGAGATCCACAAAGGAGTTAGCCTTGTGGAGGGGGGTTCACAGTCCTAGTCTATGGAGCTGGAAGGGGAATCACCCTATGGGGATAGGCTTGAGGCCTCCATGGAAAAATGGGAGCAGGTACCTGCTCCCCTGTTTACTATCCTCCAGAACTGGTGGCAGTGTGTGCGAGTGTAGCCTTGCCTGGTGCCTGGAATTCTCAAAGGCCCTGCAAACTTTTTATATGGATCAAGAGACCCCATGTTTGAAGTCCATAGCCTGACCACTTCTGGAACCTCCTTCCTCCCGGGGCAAGAGGTGCCTGGATCACCAGTGTTTCCCTCTGGTGCGGGTCTGGCAGCTGAAGAGGGGACGTAGACACAGGGAGGAAGAGGAGGATGAGCAGGATTACTCAGAGGATTCTTTGGATGATCTTAAGAACCCTCCAGAGGAACTTGGAGACCTGGCTTTAGAGAAAGGTGATATTCCCCCTGAGGTAGAACCAAACAGGTTGATGCTCTGATTCTTTCATGGAGTTATCTGGTTTGATCTCTCAGTGGCTCTGTGCACTGCAGCTGGAGGAGGAGGAGACTGTTTCTTCCAACCCTCTGAAAAAAGACCCACCCTATTATGGTCAGTTTAAGGAAAACATCCTTTTTTTTTCTCTTTATATGAGGCAGAACAGGATCTCATTGATCTGGAATGGATAGCGCCTGAGACAAAGTTTCTTGCTGGCTCCTAACAGTATCCTTTTCTCCCTTTTCCAATCCCTGCAGCCAGGCTCGTGCAAACTCGTCATGCTGCAGGTTCCCCCATATTATCTCCATTAAATCAGAATTTCTAGTTCCGAAGATGAAGTTCTCTGGTCAAAGGATTGAGGTGGAAACTTCTGGTTCTGCAAATTCTTCCCCTTCCCTCCAGGACAAAGCATCTGCCTTACTGTTCATGGAGCCTGGTCAGTAAGTTAATATGAAACTGAACTGGGGAAAAAAAAAAATAAAAAAGACAGACCATGGAGCTTGCCTGGAATTCATACTGTGCATGGTCTTTAGGAATTCTAAATTCTTGTTGTCAGTGAAAACTTGATCTTGGTGATGGGCCTTTTCCAGAAGGTGGACGGCATTCCTCAAAGGCAGATTTTATGGCCAGAAATTCCTTGTCATAGACGTGGTAATTCTTTTCAGCAGCTGTAAGCTTACAAGAGTGGAAGGCACATGGATGGAAGAGGTCTTTAGGTCCCCTCCTTTGCAATAGTACAGCCCTAATAGCCATCTTTGATGCATCAGCTTCCACTATAAAAAGTTGTGGTGGGTCTGGATGTTCTAGAATTAGGGCCGTCGTAAAGATCTTCTTCAGCTGATCAAATGCCGATTGCTGTTCATGGGTCCACTTGAACGATGTTCCCTACTACCCTTAATGGTAGGCACAGGAGTAAGCTGCATGAAGCAGCAGTTACTACCAAAAGCAACTTGCTGGGCACACTGGCTGGACCTTTGGTTTTTATCTGCTGTCATTTACTGTATTGCTATTCTATGTTACAACGTAAGAACCTCCATTGGAGGAGCTGTCAATTTGGAAAAGCCCAGGATAAAATGTTGGCAAAAGTTTTCGAATCCCAGGAAGCATTGATTTCCTTAACATTTTTCAGGTCAGGCCATTGTGCTACTTCGCTGACCTTACTGGAGTCCATCTCTATTCCTTCGGGTGAAATTATGTATCCCAGGAATTCCACAGATCGCTTGTCAAATTCACATTTCTCGAGCTTGGCATACAATGTGTGTTTCCAGACATGGTTCAGGACCTGAGAGACCCTCTAATCATGTTCTGCCAGATCTTTGGAAAATATCAAGAAGTTAGGTGGAATTAG
This sequence comes from Rhinatrema bivittatum, assembly GCF_901001135.1. Classification (NCBI taxonomy): domain Eukaryota; kingdom Metazoa; phylum Chordata; class Amphibia; order Gymnophiona; family Rhinatrematidae; genus Rhinatrema; species Rhinatrema bivittatum. The sequence continues at coordinate 681,347,633 of NC_042615.1, read as the reverse complement.
CAGAGGGCTATGAACCAGGGAAACCCATGTACAAATCCCACTGCTGCTTCTTGTGACCTTGAGCAAGTCACTTTATCCTCCGTTGCCTCAGGTACAAACTTACTGGGAGATGCATTAAGATGCAGTAGGGCTCTGTCGTGGCAATATTTTGCATGGCCCTGCCCAGGTTCCCTCCCCTCTTACAATGAGCTGCTTTGCATGATATTTGTATGCATGAATAATGCAAATACATGCAAAACCGGTCATTACTAGGCAATTTCATGTTAGTATTTTATTGTGGCCGAGCGAGAAAGTGATCAGCCGCAATAAAATAACACCTTCTGGGGAATCATTAAATATGTATCGTTACAGTCCCAGGACCCTAATGCGGGTTCCGAGGCTCCTGTGTGTTACATTTAAAGGATAGGGGCAAGGTCAAGTCGGCGCCATTTTGAAAAATGGCGCTGATCACATCTGGGCTAGGAGGGGGAATCAGGGCCTCCCACAACTCAAAAATTCTTTTTTTAACACATTATATTCAAGCCAGGGTTGGGGGGTGGGTGCCTATTGCTAAGAAACATATATATATATATATTTACTTTTGGGTTTCAGGGTCCTAGGTAGAGCCAAGGGTCAGCTTTGACCCCTGCTACGCTTGCTCATTTTGGCATGGCACACTTTATTTTTTGGCAGTGGCTCTTTAAGGCAATGACGGTCCCTTGAGGTTAGGAGGCCACCATCACACCTAAAGGGCCGCTAGCCATACTGTTTTGTCCTGCTGTATTTTACTGTGAGACAAAACAATGTGGCATATGGCTGCAATATTTTTTAGCAGTTTAATGCATCTTGGCCTTAGATTGTAAACCCTCAAGGGATAGGTAAATACCTTCAGTATCTGAATGTAATCCACTTTGAATTGCCAAAAAGCGGAATATAAAAATCAAATAAATAAATAACTACACCCTGATCTAGCATGTCGCAAAATATTTTGTTCACCAGGTTTTGGAAGGTAGTAGGAGCATTTCTTAAACCAAACAGCATCACCAGGAATTAAAAGTGGCCATAGTATGTTTGAAATGTCATCTTCCATTCATCTCGCTATCTAATCTGAACAAGATTATATGCTCCCCTCAAATTGATTTTAATAAATATTTGGGCTGCCTGAAGGCATGCCAATAGTTCACTGATAAGAGGCAGAGGATACTGGTAGCTAATTGTTATGGCATTCAAAGCTTGATAATCAATACAAGGCTAAAGGGAACCTTCTTTCGATAGGCGCCTCTGCTGGTGAAGTCGAATGTCAAATAAAACTTTTCTACAAATGTTCCTTTAAATATTCCCAGAAGGCCTTTAATTCAAGCTCTGATGAAGAATAGATTCTTCCAAAAGGGTTTCTGCCCCTGAGAGTAAACCTATGGGGCAGTCATATGGTCTATGAGTGGGGAGAGTGACAGCTCCTTTTTTGTCAAAAACATTTCCGTATGCTGAATACTTTTCCGCAACTATTCAATTCTAACTTTGAGTGCTAGATAACACAGATGGTCCAAATTCTCTTCTTCGGACTCCACTTCCTAGGATTCTCCATTGGGTACACACTTCTGTTGGCAATATAGTGATGGGAACATCACCTGCCAGATCTTCCAATTGATGAACGGCTCATGTAGTTCCAGCCATGGAAGACCAAGAATGACTGGGAAAAACTAATAACGAAGGTCCCTAGGAATGAGTTACCTGATGAGTTGAGGGAAGAATCAGATTACCTGAGGTTCAGAAAGAAGTTAAAACTTTTGTTTTAAGTAGGCATTTGATTAAAGTAGTTTTTAATGTACTGTATTTTAATTTGTGTCTGTTATGTTTTTTGTTGATTTGTTTATATTTATGAATATATCATTGTTATCTGTCCCGAACAATTATGATTTACTCCTGGGGAAATTCTGTGCAAAAAAATGTTAAATTCTACACACAAAACAAAATTCTGCAAAATTCTGCATACTTTATATTGGTCAAAATAACACAATATACATGACAGTCTTTAGGTGATTAATTTAAAATGTAATACAGAAATGTTATTACTTAAAGATGCAGAATTTTAAATATTTTGAGCAGAATTAATCAAGAAGTTCATTATAAGAGTGTCCTTTCCACTCTCTTTCCCTACTTCCCTGGCCACTTTGCCCTTTCAGGCGCCAGCATCTCTCCCCTCCCCCTCTAGGCTCAACCCTTTCCACACTATCTCCACTCCCAGAGGTTGGCCCCTCTCTCAGTACTGTTCCTCACATAGGCTCCCTCTTGTCCCTCTCTCTCTCACACACATACACCCCTCCCTTATACAGGCTATCTCACTCTCTCACACACACACACCCTCATACAGACTCCCTCTCTCACACACACATGCCCTCATACAGGGTTCCTCTCTCTTGCATACCCACACACCCCCTCATACAAGCTCTCTCACACACACGCACCCCCTCATACAGGCTCTCTCACTCTCTCACACACACATGCCCTCATACAGAGTCCCTCTCTTGCACACACATATCCTCTCATATGGGGTCCCTCTCTCTCTTGTATAAACACTCACACAGGCTCCCTTTCTCTTTTAAATATGGCACCCATAATATTTATTTAAAATATTTATAGTCTTCCTATAATAATACAATCATGCTATGCATGATATTCAAAATAAAACAATCTTAAGACACACTAAACACAAAACATAAAGTTAAAAGTTTACGTTTTTAACAAAAACCAGAATATAACTTATCCGGCTAAGTAGTGATTTGTGTGTGGATATTCAGTGGCATAGCAGATATGGCTGAATATTGAGCCCTATATATATATATATACAAACACCCATACACATAACATTAGCACATTCTGCATTATCGATCTAGGACAGGCAGCAATCAGATGGAACTTCCTCATTGGAAGACAGACAGTCCTGCAACTGCTATACTGCTATCCCAATTCATATCTTATCCCCATGTGTCTGTTTGCACCCTCCCCCTGCCCCCCCATTTGTCTCGACTACCCCCCTCCATCCCTCCCTTAGTTATTTAGTTATTTATTCTGTTACTGCGTTTATGTTATACACCGTTCTCTGTAAAGGCTACGCCTATATATCTTTTGTTGTAAGTTACTTGTAAACCGGCACGATGTGCAAACGGTTACCGGTATATAAAATTAAATAAATAAATAAATAAATAAAATACTACAGGAAGAGATTGTTGAGAAAGCCTCAGATTTCCTTCAACAATAAAAATGCAGGATTCAGTAAGCAAGGAGGAATCTGTGGTTGTTCCATTCTGTATGTTTCTGTTTAAGGCCTCCATAACACTTTCCGGAATGCCCTTAATGCCATGTATAAATATGCATAAAAGAAAAGCAGCATTGCATCAAAATATACCAAAATCTATCCATCGGAGTTGCTGACAATATTAAATGCCATAAGATGGAAATTCATCTAATTCACATCAGCAGATTATTATCCAAAAGTGTTTCTACACTTTCTACATATTATTAAATATGGTGAATAGGTCTGAGTCAGTATTTCCTCTTTTCAAGCTTTGCCTGACCAAAACAGAGACACAATAGGTGGCTGCCAACATCTGGGGGAGGAAAGTGACAAGTCAACATGGTCATGGTGAAATTTTCCTCTCCTCACCCCCTCCACAGGCCACATCTCTAAAAACCAGTACTACACCCCCAAAGAGAAAAGGACTGTTTCAGAGCTCTCGCATAGGTGTATGGTACCTGGTTGCTCGGTAAGCACCATCTCTCTCCTGGGCTGTCTATTTGTCACCATGTAGATTTTATACTGGTTCAGTGGCTGAAGCAAACTGAGAAAATTAGTGTTAGAATAATTTTTGGGTGCAAACAAATTGGCAGCTGCCACTGGGCCTGGGATTGGGCCCAAAGAGATCCGTGGCCTAGGATGAATTACTAAGGGCTCTGGCCCAAAGGCAGAAGCTGCTGCTGCTGCCGCCGCAGTCCAAGACATCATTACTGTGGTGGGTCAGAATCTGGCAAAAGCTGTTGTAGCTGCAGACTGGGATTGTTCCCTGCCCACATAGAAGAGAGGCTGCATCAGTGGGGAGAGATGAAAAAAAAAAACAAAACTACTAGACAAAATTAAAACAAATCAAAAAAGTTGCCAGAGGATGTGGTTAGTGCTGCAGTTAGTGTAGCTGGGTTCAAAAAAGGTTTGGATAAGTTCTTGGAGGAGAAGTCCATTAACGGCTATTAATCAAGTTTACTTAGGGGTAGATTTTCAGAGCCCTGCTCGCCTAAATCCGCCCAAAACCGGGCGGATTTACGCGAGCAGGGCCCTGCGCGCCGGGAAGCCTATTTTACATAGGCCTCCCGGCGCGCGCAGAGCCCCGGGACTCGCGTACGTCCCGGGGTTCTCGGAGGGGGGCGTGGCGGGGGGCGGGGCCGGAGCGCGCGGCGTTGCGGGGGCGTGTCGGCAGCGTTTTGGGGGCGGGTACGGGGCGCGGCCCCGGCCCGGGGGCGCGGCCGCGCCCTCCGTACCCGCCCCCAGGTCGCGGCCCGGCGCGCAGCAGGCCCGCTGGCGCGCGGGGATTTACGTCTCCCTCCGGGAGGCGTAAATCCCCCGACAAAGGTAAGGGGGGGGTGTAGACAGGGCCGGGTGGGTGGGTTAGGTAGGGGAAGGGAGGGTAAGGTGAGGGGAGGGCAAAGGAAAGTTCCCTCCGAGGCCGCTCCGATTTCGGAGCGGCCTTGGAGGGAACGGGGGGAGGCAGCGCGGCTCGGCGCGCGCAGGCTATACAAAATCGATAGCCTTGCGCGCGCCGATCCAGGATTTTAGTGGATACGCGCGGCTCCGCGCGTATCTACTAAAATCCAGCGTACTTTTGTTTGCGCCTGGAGCGCAAACAAAAGTAGGCTGTTCGCGCTCGTCTGAAAATCTACCCCTTAGAGAATAGCCACTGCCATTAATTGCATCAGTGGCATGGGATCTTCTTGGTGTTTGGGTAATTGCCAGGTTCTTATGGCCTGGATTGGCCTCTGTTGGAAACAGGATGCTGGGCTTGATGGACCCTTGGTCTGACCCAGCATGGCAATTTCTTATGTTCTTATGGGAATATGCAAGCTTAAAAGCAGTGCGCAGCAGCAGGTTTACCTTAACCCACTTCTTCCACCCCTCCCTGTCCCCTCCCACAGAAAGTTTGGAGGATTGGCAGAGCTAGGGAGTACCGACAGCAGGGGCATGGATGGCTGGTGATGCTCCTGCTCCTTCACTTAACACTGCTGCAGGCTCCTTCTGCTCCTCCTGCTCTCCTTTCAGGTCCTAAATTGACTGACATGTCACGTGTGTGGCCGTGTGACCCCCGTTTCTACTCTTGTTTGTATGTGCAAGACCAGGGCGGGACCCAGCTGGACTGGGATAACAGCATAGACCTAGCTGTGTTCAGGAGGTCCCTAAGCCTCCCAGAGGAAGGCAGCCCCCATAAGTACGCTGGCATATGAAAAGGGAGTGAGTGTACATTGACCAAGAAAGCAAGGCAGTCTACAGCCCATATGTTGTAAGTGAATAGGGTTAAGGTAGGAAGTATATTGAGAAGTTTGTGTTTGTGTAATCGAGTTTTTATCTGCATTAGAAAGGCTGGAGTCAGTATGGATTTCGGTCTCCAGCCTGGGAAACTCCGGTCGGTCTCCCACAGGCTGCTTCACTAAGAGTCTGCATCTTGAAGTGTGCATATGTATGGCAAAGCCTCCACAACAGGCACTCTCACTCAAGCAAATGCACCAAAAAAGCAAAACAAGAACAACAAAAAGGAAATATGGAAAATAGAGAAAATAAAAATAAGACCAAAAAAACAAAAACTCTGAACACAGATTTCCACTCTTAGAGAAAATATTCAACTTATTTTTCTCTTGAATGTTATAGAGCTAACAGAGTACTATGCAGCTATAGAAGGAGGGAAGGGGGATATTTTAAATGGACTCACTTTTAAGTGGGCCTCTTAAGTCGAGTTTTCTTTCTGAGAAATCTCCACTGGCTCCTACTCTGAAGTGGCCCCCATTTATTAATTTCATTGTGACTGTATTACATTGTGTTTTTTACCTGAAGGTTTATACTTCCTGCACTGGCAATAACCTTAACACTTTTGTATCCCCAAAAGAGTCGAGTAAATAGGATGTTAAACCGCATCTCCCAAATAACGTACAGATTTTCAATCTAAGTCAAAAAGCAAGGAGGCACCGTCCTCAGTCCATAGCCAAGAACTTTCATTTGGTCTTATCCAAGATGCGAGAAGCTATCGTGGACATACTAACTGCCCCTCTGTCCTGCAGTTAAAGAAAGCCCTTTCAAACCAGCAAAATGCACACATAGAAACATGGTCTTCTTGTATGCTAAAATGGCACTGAGGACTATCTGTGCCATATCTAAGGTTACTATAATATCATGATATTTTAAAGGAGACTCATGCAAGAAGGACAGTTGTAATCAGTGATTTCAGACAATCTCAATATTTCTATAATAAACCCTATAAAAGGGGATCTGAATATATAATGAGCTCTATGCTTCAAGCACCAATAGAAATGGAAGGTGACATTTTCTCTGCTCCACCTCAGTTTGGAGGGAGGGTAGAATCCATTTATTCTCTGACTGAAGCAAACAGAATTACAGGAACAAATACATGCCTTGTGAGGCAAAGGTTTGAGCTAAACAGTCCAGGACATAAAGCTTAAGAGGCATGAATAAAGTCAGTTACCTCTGGCTGAGTTAGTAAAAGGTCTCTCTCATGTGCTGACAGATGAGGTGGCAAGCGAGGAAAATGAGAATCCGTGACTGGTTCCCCTATAAGGGAGGTAAAGATATGTTCAGCTTTTTATCACCACCACCAGTGACCTCTTCAAAACAGCAACATTGTAGTATGGTTTTTGACAACTTGAAATATTTCTCTGCTAGCTAATCTGTTTTTCAGGTGCCACCATTAATGTAATGGTATCAGAGATTCATTGACCTCATGTTTCTTCATATGACACCTGAAACTCTTCCTGACTATCTGATCACAAAAATATTAAAAAACAAAAATCTACCTTTTTGTGTTCACATACTGAATTCAGAAGAATTTTTTAAATTGCTTTAATACTATTATCCTAATGGTCATTTTTTATTTGATAAACCATCTTTCTTTAAAAAACAAAACAAAACATCAAAACGGTTTACAGAGAAAAATAAAATACATACATAGTAAATCAAATATATATCACTCTAAAAAACAAATCATAATTAAAAACAAATGTAAAATATCAACATAAAAAACACAATATTAGATAATGCAACCATGAGATACCATCTAAAAAACCCAAAAATAACTAGCAAATTGAAATATGTCTTGAGGTGATTCACATTAGCTGCTAATTCATCAAATACCTTTGTAAAAAAAATCACACCTCTGCTATATTTTCTAAATTTCAGCTAATTCTTTTCCAGGCACAAGTCCAATGGTAAAAAATTCCACAGGACAGGGCCTGGTATTGAAAAGAGGACTGCCTCATCTCTTTTAACCTGACATTGCGTGGAGAAGGCAATTTTAGTAACTCCAGCTTTGACAATGTTCTAGATGGTCTATAGGCACCCCTTTACAGACTGCTTTATGGGTAAGGCACAGAATCTTAAAGGCAATCCTAGTCTGGACTGGTAACCAATGTAATTCCTTAAGTAGAGGTGTAATGTGATTGAATTTAGAGACCACAAAAATCACTCTGGCCACAGTATTTTGTAATAATTTAATTTTCCTCTGTTAATCCTATATACAGGTACTTACAATAATCCAGACGTGACAGGAGTAAAAGTATAAGTAATAGTTATAGGGTCACATTTTTGAAAGCTGGCTTTTAACCTACAGATCATGTCAATGATATAAAATACTGATCTTGTTACTCCCAAAATCTGAGCTGACAGTGATAAAGAGGAATCGAGCTTTACGCCTAAAACTGTAAAGTTACTAACGATAACTTAATCCCTTTAATTTTAGGAGCTACTAGATTGTTCTTCTGAATTGAAAACCAAATCGCTTCAGATTTCAGAGGATTTACTTAAAGTTTATGCTCCGATAACCATGAGGCAACTGTATTGATTGACTTGTTAAAATTAGTAAAAACAACAATTATAACCAAGAATCTGGATCAATGTAGCTAGCGAGGGCCAAAAATAAACTGAAAACCCAGGAACTTTTCAGTGAAAATCGGTTTAAATTGGAAAAAAAAACCCTACTGATAGCCAAGAGGTCAATAATCAAAAGGTTTGTCTAGCTAACTTTAGGCGTTAGCTGGACAAATCTTACTGTTTCAATTTCTCCATCCGCTATCTGTCTAAATTTTGTCTACACAAATCACTGCATGCACGAAATTTAGCCAGATAAAAAGAGGATGTTCCCAGGGCAGAGGTTAACATTTAACTGCTTAACGCTGGCTGGCCAGTTACCTGGGTAACTGATTGGACAAATAGCAGGACTAAAGCTAGATGTATAACTTTCTTCTAATAAAAGTCCTTCTGACACACCAATCCTTCTTTGTTTTTTTCCCCGCTACACAGCAATACTGGATCGGCTTCCGCTTTGTTTTTTGGGACCATAACTTTCTTCTGATAAACTTTATCTAGTATACATTCAGCAGCATTTTTATTTGGAAGAGTGCCACTGGATATCAGGATAAAGTTATCCAGATAGTTTACCTGCTCAGCAGATTTTTGAACATGGACCTTTGTGTGAGGTGCAAAGAGAAAGCAGAATCAAATATAAACCGCAAATTCCTTGCAGAGTCAGAAAAATGAAAGGGAATAGAGTCAACAGGAACAAATTCAAGAGGACATCAGGGAAGGGGGCGTTTCACTCTCATATAGCAACACTAGAGTGAAAGAACACCAGAAGAGTAAGAAGGAACCTCAGCTGGTTCATCAATAGCTTGTGAACCAAAGTGCTCAGGTGAAGCCAGACGGGCCCCACCCTCTGCTACCATCAAAGAAAATGAGTGGGAAATAACGTAAACGACACAATTCCAAAACCTTGACCTGTGAGCTTTCTGTGCTACTTACTTTTACAGTACAGAATCTTCCCCAGGGCTCGGAAGAGAAAGAGCGAGGCATCTTTGCCACCAATGGCTTGTGGCAGTTCCTGCTTGTCCAAAACCTTTTCCAAATTCTGTTTTTGTTTTGCTCTGGATGAGGTTTTCCCCAGTTTGGGAGCAGTTTTCCCCTTCTTGATTGACCACGAGGTATCTCGAAGTGAGGAATCTGTGACAGACAAGTGAACAAGAAATTTGGATGAAAGATCCTACAGTCATTTGTAAAAGTCCTTTAACCCATACAGAGGTTCACAGGGGTCAGGCTAGGTCCATTTGCAGCATCAGTACTAGCTAAATTACTTAAAATCAAGACTATTGCTCAGCAAACTGATGCCTCAAGAAAGGGCTGCTGTTGGTGCCCCACCCCTCGCGGCAGTTAAAAACTCGCCAGCTGTCTCTGCAGCTCTTCTAGTTGCCCAAATAGTTAGGTAGGCTGAGCTGCTACTGGCCAGCTTGGGAAGAGCACATGCATGTTCGGGGAGTGGGGGTTTTGATACATAAGGCAGGGAGTAGTGCAGTACACTGCTTGCCCCGTTGCTGCCATTCTCCCACACATCTAACTACAACAATCTTTTGGGATCCCAGTCAGTCTCCTGGCTTGTTCACCCGTTGCAATGACCTTTCTTAATATATCAGCTTACCCATTCCCTGGCTGTACTGCTTACTCAAGTCTTTTTTCCCTTTTACTATTATTTTATTTCCCATATATGGTATTTGCACTATTTTTGTGTAAATGTGTGCACCTATGTTATTCAGAATAAATAACCATAAACAAGAACTAGAAACATGTAGAAATAAACTTTAGCATGAAATGCAACAGTGGAAAAGTAAAAACAGAATAGCATTTTCTCCTGGGGAGGGGAAAGGAAAATTGGTTCTTACCTGCTAATTTTCGTTCCTGTAGTACCTTGGATCAGTCCAGACAGCTGGGATTTGCCTCCCTTCCAGCAGATGGAGACAGAGAAAAACTTCGAGAGCACCCTCTCTGAACCTGGTGTGCCACCTGCTGCTCCTCAGTATGTACTCGCACCCAAGCAGAACAATAGTATTCAAATAACCATGCAACTCAATTAACTTCCCTGTACCCCCGAACGAGCAGAGGATAAAGAACCGAACTTCGAAATGTGAACCTCCTGGAAACAATATAATAGCCTATGCCACTCTTCAGAAAAGGCTAGAAATAATAAGAACATAAGAACATGCCATGCTGGGTCAGACCAAGGGTCCATCAAGTCCAGCATCCTGTTTCCAACAGTGGCCAATCCAGGCCATAAGAACCTGGCAAGTACCCAAAAACTAAGTTTATCCCATGCTACTGATGCTAGTAATAGCAGTGGCTATTTTCTAAGTCAACTTAATTAATAGCAGGTAATGGACTTCTCCAAGAACTTATCCAATCCTTTTTTAAACACAGCTATACTAACTGCACTAACCACATCCTCTGGCAACAAATTCCAGAGTTTAATTGTGCGTTGAGTAAAAAAGAACTTTCTCCGATTAGTTTTAAATGTGCCCCATGCTAACTTCATGGAGTCCCCCCTAGTCTTTCTATTATCCGAAAGAATAAATAACCGATTCACATCTACCCGTTCTAGACCTCTCATGATTTTAAACATCTCTATCATATCCCCCCTCAGCCGTCTCTTCTCCAAGCTGAACAGCCCTAACAGCCTTTCCTCATAGGGGAGCTGTTCCATTCCCCTTATCATTTTGGTTGCTCTTCTCTGTACCTTATATGCGCAAAGGCCCATGGGACTAGCTCTAAGGTAGACGCCTTGGAACCAAGAACCTGTAAATAATCCCAGACTCTGGGCACCTAGGCTCGCCACAAATTATGGACTTGGCACTGCACCTTGCAAATCCTGTCTTTGGAGAGAAAGACCTTCCCCACTCGGGTATTGAAGCACGCTCCCAAAAATTCCAGGACCTGGGAGTGGACTAAATGTCTCATGGCGAGTTTGACTACCCAGCCCAGGGACCTCAGGTGACATAAGACCACATCCACTGCCTGGGAGCATAGAACTTCTGACTTCGCTCAGATAAGCCAATCGTTCAGGTAGGGATGCACCAGAACCCCCACCTTCCTGAGGACTGCTGCTACCACCACCATAACTTTGGTGAAGGTCTGTGGCGCTGTGGCAAAGCCGAAAGATAGAGCACAAAACTGGAAATGTTACCCTGGCGCATTAACCTCTGATGGTCCGATATGGAGATAGGCTTCCGTCAGGTCCAGGGATGCCAAATATATTCGCCCTTTCGTACCGCTGCAATGACAGAGCACGAATGCCCAGGGCAGAAACTTCAAATATCTTCTTGAGATAACCCTCCAATTTGCGATCCTGGAGATCTTTCAGAGCCGCAGCATCTGCCACAGGAATGGACGTGCACTTGGTGACCACCGTAACATAGGTATCGACTTTTGGAAATCGCAGAAGCTCCAAGACCTCCTCAGTCAAGGGGTAAAGCTTGTTCATTGCCCTGCTGACTTTGAGGCCAGTCTCAGGAGTATCCCACTCCCGGAGCATCATCTGTCTGAGCAAGTCATGCAAAGGGAAAGTCATAGCAGGCCCCCGCAAACCCGTGAGAACTGGGTCCACTGTGTCCGGGCTTGGGTCCGATGGAGATTCCGCAATTCCTAGCTCTGCCAGGATATGAGGAATTAGGGGCGCCATCTCGTCACGCCGAAAAAGGCACACCACCTTACGGTCACCCCCCTCCACAGATGGTAGGCGTTCAGGCTCGGCATTAAGGTCCGGGGCGTCCGGGAGCGGCATGGGGTCCGCAGGCCTCTTCCCCGGATCCGAATCTTCGGCAGCGACCTCCCGAGTGGGGCCTGGGAGTGAACTCTCCGGATCCTGGTCGCCGATGGCGTATCCTCCCTCCTGGGGTTCTTAGCTGGCGGACCCCCCCCTGGGGGTTGGGGAGATCCCGCTTAGAAGCACCACTGGCTAAAAAGGCCTGGTGCATTAACAAGATAAACTCTGGAGAATAAACCGTGAGCCCCCCAAAATTCTCTCCGGGGGACATGAGGTCCTCACTATGGAGCCCTTTCACTGCTCCTCGGGCTGCCCTAGGACTGGCACTAGCTGGAGAAAGTGCTGGGGGAAGATCCCTACCCCCCACAGCTCTCTCTCCTCCGCGGTGCGAAAAGCGCCCAAAATGGCCACCGTTCCAGCGCTCAGGGGAAACGGCTGGGAGCCCCAGAGCAGTGAGCAGCCTCCCGGCGCTCGACTGCTGCATACCCGCCCCACAAATGTGCCCGAAAGCCACAAGAGGGGGGAGGAAGAATGACTGGGAGGGAAGAAAAAACATCGACCTCGCTTCCAACATCTCCCCTGAGCCCAAAATCATCTCGCAGATGCTCATCTCTGTCTCCTGCAGGATTTTTTGGATGGGCACTGCCATGATCTTATTTTTTTTGCACGGGGGGAGGGTTGAAACCACAAACTGGAGGATGTGAAGCATTTTTTGCCCTGGATTTTTCCTCCTCTTTAAGAACATAAGAAAATGCCATACTGGGTCAGACCAAGGGTCCATCAAGCCCAGCATTCTGTTTCCAAAAGTGGCCAATCCAGGCCATAAGAACCTAGCAAGTACCCAAAAACTAAGTCTATTCCATGTTACCATTGCTAATGGCAGTGGCTATTCTCTAAGTGAACTTAATAGCAGGTAATGGACTTCTCCTCCAAGAACTTATCCAATCCTTTTTTAAACACAGCTATACTAACTGCACTAACCACATCTTCTGGCAACAAATTCCAGAGTTTAATGATTTTAAACATCTCTATCATATCCCCCCTCAGCATCTCTTCTCCAAGCTGAAAAGTCCTAACCTCTTTAGTCTTTCCTCACAGGGGAGCTGTTCCATTCCCCTTATCATTTTGGTAGCCCTTCTCTGTACCTTCTCCATGGCAATTATATCTTTTTTGAGATGCGGCGACCAGAATTGTACACAGTATTCAAGGTGCGGTCTCACCATGGAGCGATACAGAGGCATTATGATATTTTCCGTTTTATTCACCATTCCCTTTCTAATAATTCCCAACATTCTATTTGCTTTTTTGACTGCCGCAGCACACTGAACCGACGATTTCAATGTGTTATCCACTATGACGCCTAGATCTCTTTCTTGGGTTGTAGCACCTAATATGGAACCCAACATTGTGTAATTATAGCATGGGTTATTTTTCCCTATATGCATCACCTTGCACTTATCCACATTAAATTTCATCTGCTATTTGGATGCCCAATTTTCCAGTCTCACAAGGTCTTCCTGCAATTTATCACAATCTGCTTGTAATTTAACTACTCTGAATAATTTTGTGTCATCTGCAAATTTGATTATCTCACTCGTCGTATTTCTTTCCAGATCATTTATAAATATATTGAAAACTAAGGGTCCCAATACAGATCCCTGAGGCACTCCAATGTCCACTCCCTTCCACTGAGAAAATTGTCCATTTAATCCTACTCTCCGTTTCCTGTCTTTTAGCCAGTTTGCAATCCACGAAAGGACATCGCCACCTATCCCATGACTTTTTACTTTTCCTAGAAGCCTCTCATGAGGAACTTTGTCAAACACCTTCTGAAAATCCAAATATTCTACATCTACCGGTTCACCTTTAGCCACATGTTTATTAACTCCTTCAAAAAAGTGAAACAGGTTTGTGAGGCAAGACTTGCCTTGGGTAAAGCCATGCTGACTTTGTTCCACTAAACCATGTCTTTCTATATGTTCTGTGATTTTGATGTTTAGAACACTTTCCACTATTTTTCCTGACACTGAAGTCAGGCTAACCGATCTGTAGTTTCCCGGATCGCCCCTGGAGCCCTTTTTAAATATTGGGGTTATATTTGCTATCCTCCAGTCTTCAGGTACAATGGATGATTTTAATGATAGGTTACAAATTTTTACTTATAGGTCTGAAATTTCATTTTTTAGTTCCTTCAGAACTCTGGGGTGTATACCATCTGGTCCAGGTGATTTAATACTCTTCAGTTTGTCAGTCAGGTCTACCACATCTTCTAGGTTCACCGTGATTTGATTCAGTCCATCTGAATCATTACCCATGAAAACCTTTCCATTACGGGTACGTCCCCAACATCCTCTTCAATAAACACCGAAGCAAAGAAATAATTTAATCTTTCCGCGATGGCCTTATCTTCTCTAAGTGCCCCTTTAACCCCTCGATCATCTAATGATCCAACTGACTCCCTCACAGGCTTTCTGCTTCGGATATATTTAAAAAGTTTTTACTGTGAGTTTTTGCCTCTACAGCCAACTTCTTTTCAAATTCTCTCTTAGCCTGTCTTATCAATGTCTTACATTTAACTTGCCAACGTTTATGCTTTATCCTATTTTCTTCTGTTGGATCCTTCTTCCACTTTTTGAATGAAGATCTTTTGGCTAAAATAGCTTCTTTCACCTCCTCTTTTAACCATGCCGGTAATCGTTTTGCCTTCTTTCGACCTTTCTTAATGTGTGGAATACATCTGGACTGTGCTTCTAGAATGGTATTTTTTAACAATGACCACGACTCTTGGACATTTTTTACTTTTGTAGCTGCTCCTTTCAGTTTTGTTTTTTTTTTAAATTTTTCTCATTTTATCAAAGTTTCCCTTTTGAAAGTTTAGCACGAGAGCCTTGGATTTGCACACTGTTCCTGCCATTTTCTTTACAAAATTGGTGGAGAGGTCCTTTGGAAACTTTCTCCTTTCCTATGGAAGAGAGTGACCCAATGGGAGACCTGTTGATTCCTCCTGATCAAAATAGCCTTCAGATTCATAAGTGTACCCCAAGAAATACTCAGACTGAGCCAGAATCAAAAGTTGACAGCTCAGTCTGAGTTTGCATCTGGCTAGAAGACAAGGCCTCTGTGAGGGTACCCCTTTGCCTGTTGGTTTCTAGATCTTGATGAACCTCTGTACTTTGGGAAGCTTCCCTCATTCCCTTACCCGATGCAATGGAAATTGGCATGACACAGTGGTTTTCGATGCCAGTGCTTCCTTGGACACCAGCATCGGGGTCTTTCTGTCAGATGCCATAAGAGTTTCCAGCAGGGAATGGACATCAGTTTACAAGTCCATCAATAATGTTAAGGCCAATGCACCCATGCTTGCAACCCTTCGATCCAACACTGCTTGGATCCTTTCCCCGCCCCACCCCCCCAAGTCCTCCTTGAAAATTGCCAATGCCACATCTTCCTCAGACAACCGAGGAAATCAGTGGCTAGCATCTAGGCCCTTGGAGCCTTTTCCAATTCTCAAGATCAATGAGAGGGTGAGCTGCCATTTCTATGGGAATGCTTCAGGGGATTTACTGCTGCAGCTAAAATTGCTCCGATCTCAGCATCATGCATGCAAATGGGACTGATGCCAATGCTTGGCATTGGTAGTCTTTGATGCTAGTGACAATGAAATGGAACCCTTCACTTTCTTCAGAATTTATTTTATTTATTTAAAAGCTTTTGAATTCTGCATCTTTCAATACTTTTTCAGTGTGGATTACAACACAAACATTCACAAAAAATGGAGTGAACTAGATATTGGTTTGTCTGTCTGGCCTCTGTGAGAGCTCAATGGTGGGGGAGATCGATGTTTCCTCAATGATGACGCATTGCTAGCGTTCTGGGCCCTTCATTGCCAGTTCCAATGGGCTAAATTTACTTTTCCTGAAGAGCTTCTCCATAAGCTCACGGCAGGAAATACATCCTCTGGGAGTCATTTTCCTACATATGGAACCCTCTTGAGTCGTCATGATATCCCCCAGACTGAGCACACACCTATCACGGAAATCCATAATAGACAAGATGAATCTGCACCAAGGGCACTTCCTGGAGCCACTGGCCCTCTCTTCTTTTTGGGCCACTGACCGAAAAACTAATAAGATGAAATCAAATGATTCAATTTTTAGAAAACCTGACAGACAGCACTCAGTGCACTAATGTTGATGCACACGGTGGTTGATGAAAACTGTAAGAAAAACACTGTGAAACAATTGAAAATTTGTTCACAGAGAGAGACAAACGCAACCATTAGGCTTTGCAGAAAAACAAACTGAAGGACCCCTGTGACACAGGACAGCATGCACATACAGAATAGAGCATGTTAGAAGCATCTAGATGCTTTGGAGTAATCTTCAGCAGCCAAACTCTGTCAGATGATATCACTTATCTGTGAGACTTTCACATCCTGCTTGTCCTCAGAGAATACAAAAATATCAGAGATGCACATTCTCCAAGACTAACAGAGTAAATCAAAGATTTTCCATAAAAGAAAAAGCAGCAAACTCTATAATTCTTGGGGAAAACAGGAGAAATGGGAGCAAAATATGTTGCATCTTGCCAGCTAGCCAAAAATATAATCTGATCAAGGAAAATATGGACTATCACCAGAACCTGGGAATTTTACTAATAGCTCAGTAAATGAGATAGGAGTTCCAAAGAAGGGGGCACGGATACTGTTTTATCATCTGTTAGCTTGGATTTAATAGCTATATTGGAATCCTCACAAAGAGAAATCATTACACGTACTACTTTGTAACACCAATTTTTTTCATGTGAAAACATTTTGAGAACAAATTTGGAAAATATTGACATATCTAAACCCCTTAAAACATTGGTAACCATTCCTTAAGTGTACCCCTTCTCCTCCTGGCTCTAACCCCCATACAAGAAAAGCAATTTTATTGTCCATTCTACATGGCGAAAAGTTAATTAATCTCTGCAATTACCTTTCAAAGAAGAAAACTGGAGACTGTTTATTGCACTTCTAATGTCACCTGAGCTACCAGAACAAAGCAGCTCCAGGGTAGTTTTGTCAGGAACAATTCTTCCTCCACTCTAAAAGTAAGAAAAAGACAACAAATTAAAGGACTTGAGGAAACGGAGATTAACAGCTATAGCCCAGGTGCAATACTGACCAGGGGGGCAGGGAGACACAGTTTATTTCTCAGATTTCTCGTACTCACACATGGAACCATGCTGCAGTACCACTGAGGGATCTGAGCTGTGGGGGAAGGGGACATCACACATGGTTACTGTGGCAACAGCATGGTTGACCAGAAGCAGCACCGAAGGAGGCCCCAGGAGGCCAAACAGCCTCACTCCGCTGGCTCAGGCGGTTGCCGCAGTATTCATTTTTGATTGAGTTCTGGAAGCATCTATTTAGGCAGGGGTCCCCCAAACTTTTCCAGCAAAAGCTTATATGTGACATTTCAAATCACTAAGAGGGCTGGGGGGGGGGGGGGCATGTCTCCCTGGGAGAGTCTTACCCTTTAGGTGATTTGAAATGCTGGGGAAGAGAGGCGGCAGATTACCTAGAGGTATGGCAGACAGAGGGTTACAAAGAATATTCTAGGAAGTTGTACATGTAACTTTAAATCAAATGAGCAAGGGAGATAGGATTCTCCTCCCCTGCTGTATTTTTTTCTAACATACCACTGCCAATAAGGACCCAAGTTCCTTCTCCATTTATTCCCTTCTCACAGCTTGTTCTGCCTTCGCAGTGTATTTGAACGTGTATTTATATATGTTTCTTTATTACACTGCCGCCTGCATCAATTTATGTAATTGCTTAGCTTAGGTTCTCTAAATGTTGTACAGCTAACCCTCCATACTGATTATTGTTTAAATGTTGCTGAGCTTCTGATCGGATCTGTTCCTGTTTGCTTCTCCTCTGTCTATGTTCTCTTGCCTCTTCCTCTTGATCTTTTGCCCCTTGAAATCGCTGGCAGACCTTACTTCCTGTTGAAAACTCAGTTTGGCTCTGGCCAAGCTTGCAGCTCTCCAGAATTCTTCTGTGGGCTCCTACAAGCATTGCTCCCTTACCTTCTCTCTCATCTATTTCCCACCCCCTGCTGGTTTCTGCAGTTTACTGGTAGCTACAGCTTTCTATACGACTTCAGTTGTCTGCCTATGACTCAGAGTTTCTCTGTATACCAGGTCTGCTGTCTGTGCAGTTATCTTCACTACCATGCCATTAGCAGTGAGTGTCAAACATTAAGATCTGAGTTCTCTCTGACTCTGGGAAGCCTAAAAAGGAAGAGGTTTAACTTTCTGGATAGGCTCCCGTGCTAGGACAATGGGAGCTGAGAACAGAACACACCTCCTTAGTTTTGACTCTCACATCTTTCAGTTCCTTCATCTACCCCCTGCTCCATTGTCCTCTTTATTCTTCCATTCTTTTTGTCTCATCTCTTCCACCTACTTCTTTTATTCCTCCATATCCACATCCCTCACCCCTATAATGTTTCCTTTACCACCATCCACATTTTACACCTTGCCTCCACCAGTCCCTCCATTTTCCCCAGCATCTGTCCATCCTTAGCTCTTTCCCCTCCCATTCTCCAACATTTATTCCATCTGTTTTTCCCTTTTCTCCAGCATCCACCTCACCCAATCCCCGGCATGTTCCCTACCTTTTCCCCAGCATTTCCCTCATACATACATTTCCTCTGCCTCTTAGCACACAGGCCACCCTACAGTTCTATTCTTCCCCTCCCTATACATGGAGTGAGGAGGTACTAGCAGTTGTAAGAGGCACTAAGTTTGAAGCTAGCTCTGCTCCTCCTCAAAGCCTAACAGACCACAGGAATGAGGTCTCAGCTGATTGGCCGCAGGAACTAGCACAGTAAGCTCCATCTGTCTGTCCCTTACTCACATCAGGGCTGCAGGATGTGGGTCAGAGAACTCACATACAGCTGAATGGAGGAAAGTGGAAAGGAGGACCGGGGCAGATTGCAGGAAAATATCGGCCCGGGGGATTTTTTCAAAACTGGCCCATGGGGTATCTGACTCCCTCATGCACTTTCCCTGAAGCACATGTTTCAATAGCTCCCCAAAATACGCCAAGTCAACCCTGGAACCTAGTAGAATTGAGCCAAAATATCTTCAAAATAAATTTCATCTTTCCTAAATAACTAAGAAGTTGAGGACAATCTAGACCAGGGGTGAGCAGAGCTGCAGCCCCTTTTCCATCCATGCAAATTGGTCGGGCCCCCTACACATCTGCTTGGTTGAGGTTCTGATCAGATCATAAAATGTGTCTACCAAAAAGGTGATCCCTGACTCTATTCTGGCCATATTATTTCCTGGGCTCTCTCCTATAACTAGCATTTCTTCCTGGAGCTGCTGAAGCCATTTGACCAGTGCCCTGGCTACATAGCTGCCACATACTGTTGCTTGTAAAGACAAACTGGTTGTCTCAAATGCTTTCTTCAAAAACGTTTCCACTTTTTATCTAGTGTATCTCTTAAAGCGGTGCCCCATTCTACAGGTATAGTTGTCTTCTTCAACACTATTACCACCAGGGCTTCTACCTTTGGGACTTTTAGTAACCTATCTACCTCCCCCTGCCGTAGTGGGTATAACAGAGTGGCGGGGATAGGCTTTTGCTGGTCTCCGTATAACTCTAATGACTGGGTCCCCTTGCACATCCTTTTCCTTGCCTAACTCCTGCAGGCTTAAGGTTTACATAACCTTTACTATTAGGAGGCTCAGTTCTTTCTTCCTAGACAGCCTCACTGATGCATCTTCTCCTTCAATCTCCTCCTCCTCCATGGGAGCTTCCTCTGGGTGTTCTAAATTCCCTGCATCACTCTCCAAAACACCAGGAAAGGAAGGGAGGGAGACCCAGGGAAGATCCCTCTGTCCTGGGTTTCTTTAATCCTGTGTCTTGTGAGCCCAATGGGGAACTGCCTCCCAAGGGACCTACTAATACAGCCCCTTTGGCTTTCATATCTTTAGAGGCCTGGTGCATCAGTAAAATGAATTCTGGGGAAAACTCAGTTTCTTGAACTGTGCCTTGCCTTCTAACCCCTGGGGCTTACATAAGAACATGCCATACTGGGTCAAACCAAGGGTCCATCAAGTCCAGCATCCTGTTTCCAACAGTGGCCAAGCCAGGCCATAAGAACCTGGCAAGTACCCCAAAACTAAGTCTATCCCATGCTACTGTTGCTAATAATAGCAGTGGCTATTCCCTACACACTCACACAATTTACACATCCACACACTGGTCGTACATACAAGTTGAGAGGCACCTCGGACTGTGACACAAAGGGGGTGGTATACGTCATCACCTGCCCTTGTCACTTACTGTATGTGGGGAAGACCCAACGTAGCATTAAAACCCGCATTATTGAACATAGATCGAGTATAAACATTAGTAAGGAGAATGCTCCACTAGTGTCTCACTGGTTAGAAAAATCACACACTATAGTTCAATTACAATTTTTTGTCCTTGAGGTCGTTTTACCCTCCGTTAGAGGAGGGGGATTTCCCCCTCAGGCTTCTACGGCAGGAACAGAGATGGATATTCCAACTCAATACCATTTCACCACACGGTCTCAACAGTGAGATCGAGTGGAACCATTTTATTTAGATACTTGCTGAACGGACTGCCCAGTACAGTATAGCGTAATCCTATTAGTCTATGTCACCACGTTCCTGGTTATGCGTCATCACGTTAGCGGGGTACACCTGGTTGCACTCACCATAAAAGGGCAATGACGTCAGCAAGCCAAGCCGACGTTCATTGGATGATAAAGCTGGCAAGCAATTGAGGTGATTTTCGCGCGCAAATGAAGCGCTTTTAAACTTGCTAGTAAGAAGTTGTAGATGCACTCCTACTAAGAATCATGACAGTTTGACACAGGTATGTTTTTTGAAGTTTGTTGTGAGTTAGTAAAATTTATGCACTCTGACGTCAATAGTCTGTACAGTACTAATTTTAGTTCCTGGTTTTGTATATGTTTGCGCTTTCAGATCATTGTTGAATGTATCCCCCCCCCGAGGCAGCCGGGAGGCGAAACACGGGACCGTGTTGGGGGAGTCATTGTAAGGACTGTATTTAACATAAGGAGTTGCCGCAATAAAATAATAAATAAACATTATTTTGAAAATCTTCCCAGGAACTTACTCTGTCCTTGCACGTGTGTTGCAAATAATCTACATACATAAATAGGAAATGTCACAATGGCAAAATGGGGATCTCTGTGCCCAATGAGGTTTCTTATTTTATCCTAAGGCTTTTTTATTACCTTTTTGTTTCCCTTGCAATTCTGAAACTGACAAGAGGGTGGTAGCCTAACTCCTACTATGTTCTGAAATTTCCTGCAACTAGGACTTAGCAGCTTAACTTCCTTGTACGACCCAAAGTGAGGCCTGGTGGTATAATTTTGCAACATTCTGTATTGTTACTGATCAGCAAGTTGGTGCCTTGCACAACCAATGACAGTCTTTTGAGTTGATAATTGTTGTTACTTTGTCGATTGTTATTTTTAGATTTATTTTATTGTTTTTATTTGTTTTAAATTATGTTTGTTTTAGTTGTGAACCATTTTGATCAAATATTATTTTTGTAAAAGCAGTATACAAACAATTTTTAAATAAATAAATAAAATAAATACCAGCCCAGGGTGACTCAACTCAGAATTTGTCAGAAAACTGCAGTATTGATTAGGTGTACAGACAGACCAGATCCGTGCTAAGGCCTTGTTCCAGCTCATGTGGATAGCACTTTCCTAAACTCCCCAGGTACTAAGTACAGTGAAAATTTTCTAGACAGCATTTACTATAAATCATTGTTTTACTTGTTACTAGTTGCAAATTAAATCTTTTCGGTTCACTGTTCCTGTTTTTTGTTAATAAATTCTTTAGTTTGTTAGCTCTGTCTGTCCTGATTTTTGATCCAAGTATTTTTTGTATTTGGTCTATGGGTGCATTTTCTAGGAACTGAGTAACCCCTGGATTGTGTAGTGTTTCAGTGTCCCTAGAAACCCACCAGGGGGATAGCTTGGAGGTAGAGTTCTTGCCCAGAAGGCAAGCAGAAACTCAGTTGTCAGGTGGGAGGCTGCCAGATAGGGAAATGTGCACAGGTGAAGGCAGGCCTGAGCAATACTTGGTAGGACCCTCCAAATGTCCATAGGGTTAACCTTGAGTGGGTGATAAGGGTATCACTGAGTTATGTGACTATCACAATCAAATATCAAGGTTTAAATATTGGCAGACCCCTTAGTACTCTAAATGCAGTCACCTGAGATAAGCAATTCTTTGCACAAGCTCACCATTAAAGAACTCAATGGCTTACCCTTTTATTTTAATCATTCTGTATATTACTTTGGCAACACATGTAAAACTGTCATGCTAATAAAGTTATTAAAATCAGAATCAGGCTTACCACATTAGCCTCAGCAGCGGCTATTCGATGAAGAACTTTCATCATGCTTGTCGGAGCAATGGGGTTGAAACTGTTAAAATGAATCAAGGAAAAGTAAAGTAAAGTACCACATGACACACTTCCAACTCATTTATTTATTTTAAAAGTACTTTTTGATCGCCTTACTAATTATATCTCTCAAGGTGATTTACAACATAACATTAAAACAATGTACATAATAAAACACATTTCACCAGACTAATATTGCCAAAAACAATTCACCAAGCCATTGACATAAGCCATCTTTTTAACTCATAACCAGAGCAATGTATGGGGTGAGGTGGAATGGCATGAGAACTCTTCCTCACCTAATATTAGAAAGGGAGAGCTCTTCCTGGATCTCCTTGGGAAACAGAAGTCTTTGGTTGCTGTCTCCACTGAAACTATCGGAGACTATGAACACCAGGGGACAGCGACCAGTCTGCACAAACCGCCTGGAGTTAAACAGTAGCAGATTTCAGGTTAGTGACTACAGGATCTGACTTTCAGCTGAAATTGACAGAATGTCGCTTCATTTTTCTCAAACTCACCTCAGGATTTGCTGTAAGCTGGCAGGCTCCCTATAGAACAGGTTGGGCATGTCCTGTTGAACACATGTACATAATCATTTGTCAAATGCAGGCATTCTGCATATGGAGGTAAAAAGTTAACAGTAGAAGGCAGTCCAGTACAAGTCTGGTATTAGAAATCGAATAGGGGGTTACTTATTGCTTAAACCAGCAGTGCCTCCAGCTCATCGAAAAACATTTTCACTTAAAAAAGGAAAAGTTCAGAGAATCAGATGGAAATGGAAGGAGAAAGGATAAATATCACGGAGTTTCTAGAGACTTCCCAACAACATCAAGTGGAAGGAAGAGGTACCTTATTGGTTAAATTTATGTCATCGATGGACAGAGATATAATAATGAAAAAATTTCTCCAACACAGGACAATGTTATATCTAGAACAAAAAATATGGATGTACCCAGATGTTTCGAAAGAAACTCAAAGGAAAAGGAAGAAATTCCTATCTTTGTTGCCCCAAGCAAGATTACATGGTGCTCAGATAATACTGAGATTCCCTTGCAAATGTGTGATGAGAGTGGAAGGTCACAGATATGTTTTTTATGACCCTGACCAGTTGGGGAACTTTATACAAAATCATCAATGGAATCTGGACACTGGATAAGATAGAAACAGCGTAAGATTTAAAGCTGCCTAACTTTCAGCAGTATTGAAAATATAGTTTGGTTAATATTGCTCTAAAATTAAAATGGATCTCCACATAATAGTATATAAGTGAAATACAGGAAATATATGTGTTTTTTGCAGTTTAGTTAAATGTTACCATAGTTACTTATTACATGTAAATGTAGAAATGATGAAGGGAAAATTTTTCTTTATGATTATATGCCTTTATTACTGTATTACTCGACATTTGTTATGAATGTTTGGACTGATCCTGGTACGTACAGGGAACAACCCTCTTCCTCCCTTCACCCCAGAATTGGTCTTCTCCTTTTATCCAAGGGGCACAAAGAGAACTAACTGACCTCTTCCCCTCATACACAAGCCCTGAACCATTTCTGGAGTCTGAGTAAATACCAGCTTCCACCCATACTCTTGACAGAGCACATGCCAGACAACAGTGATCCCTGACAGCTACTTCATGACATTAAACCACTTGCTTGAGGGAAAATATGATGGGAACATAAGAATTACCATACTGGGTCAGATTGAGGGTCCATCAAGCCCAGTGCCCTGTTTCCAGAAGTGGCCAATCCAGGGCACAAGTAACTAGCAAGATCTTTAAATAGATCCCATGCTGCTATTGCGCACTTGGCCAATAACAGTTTGTGGAGACACCAGAACACGGGAACACTATATGGTAATATGCAGCCATGATTATTATTACACAGAGTAGACGGGGGGGGGGGGGGGGGGGGGGGGGGGGGGGGGGGGCTATATTCAGATGCTGAGCAACTCGGCTAGTTAGCTGGATAAATGTATCCAGCTAACTAGCAGTGCTGAAGATACCCAGCTATCTTAAATTTATCCACATACGTTTATGTGGCTAACATTAGGACAGGTCAGCGGCTTGACCAGAGTTAGCTACATATGTTAAGTGGCTAACTGCGAATACTGGAGATAGCTGCATAGCTTATGCGGCTACCTCTGCTTCTTCCTAAAATGCTCCTGCCTGCCTCTGGAACATCCCAGACTTATGTAGCTAGAATTTAGCCGCATAGGGCTTGTAATTTTGCCACTTAGACAGATAACATTTCTGTTATCCATCTAAATATTTTTTGAATATTGACCTCAGGATGCTCAGAACCAATACAATTTCCTTCAACATTCACAGAAAGGTTAGGCGCCTAAAAATAAACAGTATTTAATGAAAGAAAAGGATATTCAAAGAATGACAATGTTTATATAAAAGAACATAAGAAGTGCCATGCTGGGTCAGAACAAGGTCCATCAAGCCCGGCATTCTATCTCCAACAGTGGCCAGTCCAGGTTACAAGTAGCCATCAGATCCCCACTAACTAATCTATCACTTGTATTACATTCCCAGCTCCCAGGGATAAGCGCTGGCTTTCCCAAGTTTACCTGGCTAATAACTGTTTATAGACTTTTCCTTCAGGAACTTGTCCAATTATCTTTTAAACCCTACTATATTAGTTGCCTAGACCATGTCCTCCAACAGATTCCATAGCTTGAATGCGTTCAGAGTGAAAAAAATACTTCCTATGATTTGTTTTAAATCTGTTGGATGCCAGCTTCATGGGTATCCCGTAGTCCGTTGTTTGAAAGGGTAACCAACCATTCCCTACACGTTTCACCCCTCTCATGATTATATAGATGATTTCAACCAAATCCCCTCTCAGTTATCCCTTTTCCAAGCTAAAGAGCCCTAATCTGTTTAGTCCTTTTCCAGAAGGGAGCTTCTCCATCCCCTTTTATCATTTTGTTATCTTTTTTTGTACCTTTTCTATATCTGCTGAGTTTTTTTGAGATGGAGTAAAACTGCACACAATACTGAAGCAGGCCGATGCTATACTGTGCGCTAGCCGCTTCTCATAGCTTAACATGCGATTGAACGCTTGCCCATACCCCTGATCCAATACGGGGATTAGCGCATCCAAAACGCATGTCCCAATCACCACATAGCTAATAGCGCTCATCACATGGAAATTCATGTAGATGAGGCTATTAGCTAATCCGCGCGATCCAATAAATTTTCCACGCCGCCAATGCGGCCTTGCAATGTGGCAAATTTTACGCCTGCCCAGGGGTTGGCGTGAAGGTATGCCACGCTCAAGGGTGAATTGAAAAAAAAAAAAAAAAGAAAAATCCTGCTTTCTGTGATCCCTCCTAATAGTATAGTAGCGATACTAAGTAGAAGGAACCAAATAAATAAAGTAGTATTTATTTAAAAAAAATAAAATTCTGGACATCCAGTAAACACACAAAATACAAAATCCAGGCCATGTATCGTGCGCGTGCATATGCAGGTAGTGGGAGAAAATGGATGCTTGTAGATTGAGCGACCGTTTTCCCAACGCGCTTGACAGGCCACTTGACAGCACCTCTCCTGTGTGCTTGATGCCGAGGAGGTACTAGGGATGCACATTTGTCCTAGCGCCTCCTTTTTAGCGTAACCCCTCATTTAAATAATGGATCATGAGCCCAGGAGAGGTGGCTGGGCGTGCGTTAGGAAAGTGGGCACTCAACGCTGAGCATCCGCTTTCTGTGCACATTTATTGCATCGCCCCGAAGGTGTGGGCACATCATGGATCTATAATAAAGGCATTATGACAGGGTTTCCCAAACCTGTCCTGGGGACCCCAAAGCCAATCAAGTTTTCAGGATATCCACAATGAATATGCATAAGATAAATTTGCATATACCGAGTCTCCACGACAATGCAATTTTATCTCATGATATTCATTTTGCCTATCCTGAAAACCCGACTGGCTGTGGCATCCCCAGGAGAGGTGTTACGATCGCCGGTCGAGGGACCCATTCACAACCGGCATCACTCACCCCCAACGCCACTGGATCCCCCGCAAGGCATATACTCTGCCCAATGCTGAAAACTGCCATTCTGATCTGGCTCCCTCTAGGCACTTGTGTGCCAGATCACCGGTTTCTTAAAAATCCTGCAGCGGGAAAAGCCCTGCGGTGCCCTGTGATCACTGGTCCTCCCTACATAAGCAAAACCAAAACAGCCCTACGATGCCTCAGTAACAGGTCCTCTGACGTGCCTTGCTCTGATGTTGCTTTGTTCCTGTGTTCCAGTATTCCCGTCTTGTTCCTGTACTCTTGAGTTCCTGCCTTGCCCGATCCTTATCCTCCAAACCTGCCTGGTCCTGCCACTGCCCTTCTTCTGTCTGGTCTTCTCTTGGCCAGATTTCCTGCATGATGACCTCAGTTCTGGACCCTTGACCATTCTCATTTGCTGCCTGGACCTGACCTTGCCTTGCCTGCTGCCTGCCTCGACCTCCAGCTTGTCAAACTGGTTCTCGCTGCCTGCCCTGACTTTTAGAAGGCCTTGGACTTGTTCTTGCTATTGCCCTAGGGACCCACCTAAGACTTGCCAGCTTTAAGAACCCAAGGGCTCAATCTGCGGGGGAGGTGTTGAAGTGGGTTCTTGGGTACTGCAGTGATGGCCACTCCCACGGGGAGGAGCCTGTGAGGAACCGCAGTACTAGGCTAGACTCTATACACGCAGACACAGAGAGTTTGTCTTTATTATACAGCTCGGTGGTACTGCCCGGGGTGGGCAGCAGTGAAGGTAACCCAGTAGAAGTAGTCCAGGGGTCCTCGGCAGAGGAGACCAGTCTCACACTTGAGTAGATGAAAGGCAGGACAGGGTAGCAGAGGCAGGTCCCAGATGTAGACTCAGAGTGCTGAAGCTGAAGGTGAGACAGATGGAGAGTTAGTACTCACTGAGTAGTAAGCTGTATTGATGAAGATCCTGGCAGTCAGAAGCAGATCAGATGCAGGCACCAGAGTAGGGAGAGCAGGCCCTCGAGGAGCGAGTACCCGGTTTCCCAGATAGGTCCCCTGAGGAGCGAGTACCCAGGTTAGCGATGAATTACTCCGAAGGGCAGAGAGAGAGCTTCCAGCGGCAGCTGGGAAGCGGCAGAGCAGCTTAGACTGGAGGCAGTTCAATCCAGTCCTTGCTAACTCAGTTTGTTAGCAATCAAAGTACAGGCTAAATACCAGGACGGGATGATGTCACTCGGAGGAGACGACCCCGAGGTTCCGGCCATGACGTGGATAAAGACGTGGGTGGTGACACAGTAGGAGGCCCTCAGGAAATCCTGGCGAACACCATCGCTGTTACCAATCCGGGGACGCCGGAGAGAGCGGCATGAAGACGCGGCAGCAGCCATCTTCCCAAGAGGAGAGAGAAGGAAGAAAGGTGAGGCACAGAGGTCGAAGCCGTCTGAGACCGACGGACACAACAGGTGGCTGATATAGGTGAGGCTCCAGTCAGTCCCACCACAGGGAGTGTCCACCAGATGACAGAATGGGCCTAACAGGTTTTCTACCACTCCTTGGCACCAAGGGTCCACCATCACCAGATCCATTACAACAGGTTTGGGAAACCCTGCATTATTATACTCCGTTTTGTTCTCTATTTCTTTCTAAACAATTCCTAACATTCTATTTGCTTTTTTGACCACCGCTGCATACTGAATCAAAGATTTCAAGGCTTTGTCCACAAGGACTCAAGAGGTTCTTTTCTTTGGTGGTGACTCCTAACATGGAACCCAGCATCATGTACCTATAATTGGGATAATTTTTCCCTATGTGCATTATTTTGCAATGGTCCACATTAAATTAAATGTGCCATTTAGAAGCCCAGTCTCACAAGGTCTTTCTGCAGTTCTTCACAATCCACCTCTGTTTAAACAAACTGTTTCAATTTTATGTTATTTGCAAATTTGGTCACCTCACTCATCGTTCCTTTCTTCAGATCCCTTTGCAAAGCCCATGTTGACTCTCCCCCATTAAACCTTGTCTATTTATAGGGTCAGTAATTTTGTTTTTTGGAACAGCTTTGACCATTTTGCTGAACAATGTTAGGCTCACCAGTTTTTTTAGCCCTCTGCTCACATATTAATGATTTATTGGCTGGTTCCATTTGAGCCGGCAGCCCAAAGGAACAGAAGGAAAGCACTAGAAAAAACAAACAAACAAAGGAAAAAGGATTAAGTGTTGCCTTGTAAAGCCCTGCAGACATTTGCTAGCTTCACTCACTTCCACAAGCACAAGCTTCTTGTCTGTCTCCAGAGATTCTCCTACCATCTGCAGTTTGTTGTATTTGTTTGCTCTCAACAGAAACTCTTGAAAAAGGACCGTTTGGGACTGACTGGGAAATGTCTGATATCTCGAATCTGAAAAAAGAATGCACAACATTTTCATCTTCATATTACTGCAAGGACAGGCCAGAATCAAGCAACTTTGTAGTTCTTAGACATATTTTCTTTTTTATTTAAAAGTTTCTTGAACCAACACAGCAACCGATAAAGTATTAATATACAAATAACTAAGCATAGCAATAAAGCGTACATAAAAATGACTTACATGCTGATTTTATTTTGGGGTTTTTTTTTTTTTTTTTTTACTTTCTATACCATACTCACCCATCTCGTCCCCACCCCTCCCAGACATATTTTCAATAAATAGCTTGAAGAATATCAATAAGGGAAACAGAACTGCAGAAAAAACAATTGATCAATCTAAAAAAGAAAGAAAGAAAGAAGGCTTTCTTCCTCAAAGTATTTTTTTTTTTTTAATAAAAACCATCCTGCTCACACAAAACACCAAATTGTATCAAACTTGATTTTGTGGCACTGTAGAGATGCATAATCAGTAAGCCAACGAGTGAACAAGTTATCAAGCTAAAGTTAGCCAGATAACTTGTCTCAAATATTCAGTGTGATATACGTGGCTAGATTTATTTATTTAATTATTTGAGTGTTTTATATATCGTCATTCTGTGTGGGAATCACTAGTTCAGATAACTTGGAAACCTAATCAGCTATGTCTGAATATAAGTGGTTAGATGTTAGTTCTCCAGGTTTATGTGCCTAGATAACTTGCTACTTAAATGAATATCTTCAAAAGATATCCAGTTAAGTGGCACAGTTAGTGGGAGGTGGGGGAAGGTATAATGTGGGCCCGATTCCCCCTTCCCCAAATCATTCCGAATTGTTAAAAAGAAAGTGTTGCAGGGTCAGCAGGTTAGGTCCCTCCCTATCCTCTTCCTGTTTTTCTTAATTTTTAATGTGGCTCCTTCCTGCATTCCCCACTCTCTACCATAGTCACCCTCCTGCTGCCACCTCCCTCCATCCCCAGCAGCGCAAAGGCCAGCTGGGAGCGAAGTATCCTCCTCCTGGTGCTTCCAGCATTGTTCTGACAATAGCAAAGCTGGAAGATCAAAGTACTGTACTGCTGTTGAATATGAGAGAACAAAGTGGACATGCCATTATTTTTAGATCACACTGCAGCTTGTAAGGTGGATGATGTGGCTGATGAAGGAATTCCTTTTTATTTTCCAATAATTACCATCACTCCCTAGGCATCCCTCATCTGTCACACAAGGCCTGTCCTTCTCACAGTTCTCACTTCCCTTTATTCCCCAAGTAATGCGCATGGCTCCAGAGGCAAGGTACACTGAGGCAAGTCCAGCAGGGAATCCCCATGGAATCTTTCTTCACTCCCAACCATGATAAAACATCAAGCCAACAAAGAGGAAGACCAAGGAGATCTCTGTTGGTCCGAGGGGGAAACACTGTAGGAGATATCAATAGTTTTTACCACTGTATGCAACCAAATATGAATACTGACCCCACAAGAGGGACGCTGACTTCATAAGTGGACGCTGACATGTATATGTTTCAACAGAAAAATAAAATGAGGAACTTTTGACCAGAATGACAATATGTGCCCAGGTTATCTAAGGGCTATAGCTTTTTTCATACAATGAGTTAAGACTGCCCAGGACAGGAACAAGTCAGCTCACAGAAAAGCACTGTCACAAGATAGCTCGCAGATCAAAAGACTGCAGGACCTAAATCAGGTCCTGATCCAGTGTTGCCATGCAGCAGGAGCAGTGACACCCCCCCCCCCACCTCCTCTCGATGGGAAAAGGGAGCCAGCAGTCTGAAATGGAGCTGTTTAATGTTCATGCTTTGCATGTTAAAAGCAGCTGGGGAGAGGGCTCAAGGGGGCTGGTGAAAGAAGAACCATTAACAGCTGAGGACGACACCTGAGCCAGCACCCTCTGCCCCTGTCTGCAATGAAGTAGATGAGCTCCTGTGTCCTGTGCATGTAAGAAGCCCTGCTGTTACCTGGCTGTTCGTCTTGAACCTGATTTTTTTCTTCTCCAGGGCTCAGACCAGCCTTAGCCCTGCAAGAGACAGGGGCCAAAAATGCCTACTCCCTTCAGCAGAGTCTGCCTCCTCAGAAATTGTTTCAGGGTGAAACAGAAGTTTATCTCCTAAAGTTATGGGGGTAGTTAGCTTGTTGCGTTTATTAATATACCCTAAGCAAGTCAAGGTCTATGACATGTTAAGTTTACCAATGATGCAGAGCTTTACTCAGTATAAACCAATGCTGAGCAGCAAGGACTATAGAGATATGTATTGCCTATTTCACTCTAAACCTGAAAAATCTGACAAATAAAAGTTTGATTCTATGGAAAAACCCCAAGGTCTTTTCTGAGCTATTTAGATTACATAGGTATAGCGGTAATTGTCTAGAGCACTTCCCGTCCTAAGATGTGTGGGGGAAGAGGAAGGAGGTGCGCTTTATCAGACAGGTTACAGAACTCTCTTATATTGCTTACAACATCTGGAAGGAACTCAAAGTGGATTGAGCCTACTTCATCCCCTTCTGATTCATGAAAGGACTCCCTTGGGAGAAGAAGAATCCGCCATCTCATGGGGAGGACTTTTTCCCCAATCTCAGAAGCTCTTGAGGGGAGGTATGTACCGGTGTGGGACTGTGAGCATCCCCATTACTTAGAAAAATTCCCTCTATGTTGGAGAGAAGCGATTCTAATCTTCCTTTCCAGTCTTCAGGGCTTAAGGAGTCAAAGAAATATTTCACTAGCTGGGTTTCAACTGGCTGGAGTAGACAGGCTCTTTGGAAACTCATATAGTTTCATGCTCACTAAGAGCTGCACGCAAAGCTGAGGAGGAACACAGCATCATAACAGCTGCATCAGTAATGGTGCTCCACGCTGGTTACATCAATGCCTGTTAAATGGCGCTGACCAAGTCTCCTTCCATGCCATAGCACCAGCAATGGGACTCTTGAACTTATGCACCGAAGTGCTCCGTTTTGACACAAATTGATGGCGCCTTGATATGCTGCGCTGAGTGTGTGGACTAAACCCTAGAATGCACATTCTTCATTGATGACACCGATGGATGGCACCCTGATCAGACCAGGCGCCATAATGGATGCTGGGACCTGTGCAGATAAGGTTATCTCCCATTTTGGCATCAAAGAAGGACCTAGTCCATGGGGAACCTGAAACAATGGTGCCAACCTTTTTTTCAATGCCAAGGGGAATGGTCTCATGGGGCTCCCTTGCATCATTTATGCACTGTTTTCTCAGTGGCACTACAGGCTTTTACAGAACTATCAACCCCTGATCTAAGTCAAATCTAGGAACCAACACTACAAGGGGGAAGGGAGCTTTCCTATGCTTGTGGGCACGAGAGAGGGAAGATTCTTATCTCAGTTTCCTGTGCTGAGAATCTGATAATGCCTTGCAGCTCCGCTGCTCAGTCCTGTGCCGATACTTTGGGCTCTTACCCTTTGAAATTTTCTGTAGGGCTTCTATCTTGCAAGTGCAGTGTTGCTGCATCCTAGGCAACATCCGATGCAGCTGTAGCAGTTGGAGTCATAGACTGGGCCCAAGCAACCAGTGTGTATCCATGATGGACATCCATGCTGACCATGGACGACTTCGCCTTGGACTTTTCCATACTCATCTAATTTCTTTCTTTCTTTTTTTTTTTACAATTTAAAGTTCTGTTTGAGGGGCTGCTGAAGCAGCAGCAGGAAAACAGAAGCAACAGCAAAGCAGTAAAGAGCAATCAGGCCAAAAACAAAAAAATGTAAAAGACAGACTGGGATATGTCTATGTGGTAGCTCAGACAAAGACTTAGGGGCTCACTAGGCAGTGTGTGGGAACTCCTGCACATGCTCAGTACAAGTTTATACTGAGTTCTGATAGATGGATCTGGGTTGGCACCATTAGATGACGTTATCCATGCCTCACAGAGAGGTAGGAATCACAATGTATGGTGGTGATTTTGCTGGCAAGAAAATCCTGCTAAAATGGAAAAGTTTAAGACTCTGTTCCAAAGAAATATGAGCACATAAAAAGGAAAACAAGGTAGCAGTCCAGCTCCCAGGATTTTCCATGGCAGAAAAGAAACCGAAACACAGGTTTGCATGTCCATGGTTACCTCGTACCCATGGGCCTGCAAGCTAATTTTCAAAGGGAAATTGCCCATGGAGCTGATGGGGAGCAGGGCTTGTGCATAGTTTTTCCAACTGCTTTGAAGCAATTCCACAAAAACATAAGAAGTGCTATGTTGGGTCACACCAAGGTCCATCGAGCCCAGCAGTTCGGGTCTCAAGAACCAAACAGATCCCAAAAAATAGATCAATCTCTTGTTAATCATTCCCCGGAATAGCAATGGCTTTCTCTAGTCTACCTGGCTAATATTGTTTTATGTATTTTTGCCCCCAGGAACTTGTCCAAACCTCTTTTCAACCCTGCTATGCTAATTGCCTTGATCATGTCTTCTGGCAACAGATTCTACAACTCAATTGAGTGTTGAGTGACAAAGTACGTTCTATAATTTGAATCTGCTTTAAATCTACTCGATGTTTGTATCATGGAGTGTCTCTTTGTTTTAATATTATTTGAAAGGGTAAATAACTATCCTTTATTTATAAAATCATGAGTGGGGTGGAACGGTTAAACTTCTATCATGCCCTCTCTCAGCTGTTTCTTTTCCAAGCTGAAGAGCCCGAGTCTGTGTAGCCTCTCATCACAGGGGAACCATTCCATCCCCTTTATCATTTTTGTCATCCTCCTCTGCACCTTTTCTAGTTCTGCTGTGGTTTTTTTTCTTTTTTTTTAAGATGGGGCAACCACAACTGCACACAATACTCTAGATGCACTTGCACCATGGCTCGATAGAGAAGCAATGTGATATTTTCCAATTTATTCTCCATTTCTTTTCATATCATTCCTAATATTCAGTTTGCTTTATTGACTGCCACTGTGAATTCAGCCAAGGATTATAATGTATTGTCCACTAAGCATGCCACGGTCCATTTCCTGGGTAGCGACTCCCAATACAGAACCCAGTATATGTACATCGCATTGTACTTTTCCACATTAAATTTCATCTGCCATTCAGAAGCCCAATCTTCTAGTCTTGCAAGGTCCTTCTATAGTTCCCCATAATACACTACTGTTTTAACATCTTTGAATAACTTTGTGTCATCTGCTAATTTTATCAATTCACTCATTTCCTTTTCCAGATCATTTATGAATATGCTAAACAGTACAGGTCCCAGTATAGAACCCTGTAGTACTCCACTAATGACCTTTCTCCATTTGGAAAACTGACAATTTAGCCCTATCCTCTGTTTCCTGTCTTTTAACTAGTTATCAATTCACAAAAGGACATTGCCTCCTATCCCATGACTTTTTAATTTCCTGAGGAGTCTCTCATGGGAGACTTGTCAAATGCCTTCTGAAAATCCAAATATACCAAATCAACCAGCTCACCTTTACGCTTATTTATACATTCAAAAAAATCCTATAGATTTGTAAGGCAAGACTTGCTTATGCTAAAACCATGTCGACTCTTTTCCATTATCTATATAGTCAGTGATTTTATTTTTAAAAATAGCTTCTACCATTTTACCTGGATGTGACATCAAGCTTACAATCTAAAAAGTTTACTGAGCTTTGAGAGATGGGTTTCTGCTTCTTGACCGAGAACAGGTAATTATTACCTGCAGCATGGAGAAGGGGTCATTTTCAGCAGCCACTTTTAGGAAGGTAAATCAATCAATCATCTATTTATTACATGCTCTTATAGCAGATGAGATCAAAGCATGTTATAGAGGGAGTTGCAATAGCCTAATCAGGAGATAACAAAGGCTTGCAGGTAAACACTGGTTTAAAAGCCTAAACATTTTTGAAAATTGCCCTGAAAATTCTTAAATGCCAGTCAAGTTACTGATCTTACCATGGTCAAACAGGTTCTTGGCATCCAGAAAGACTGGGTTTGTCCACTCTTGCACCTGAAGCCCAAGGTCTTTCGCTAGCACTTGAACAGTGGCAGTTTTCCCACAACCAGGAGGACCTGTTAGTAGCAAAAGGGACCCACCCTGGAGTGGAGAAAAACATTGTGAAGAAACAGCACTCTGGATGCATTTTCTAAGGGGATAGGATAGGAGATTATTTCAGATACTTTTATTACACAGAAATTTAGGTTGCAGCTTAATTTTATTTCATGAAATGAAGAATTTCTTTTTCTTTTTAGTTTGGTGTAGTTGACTCCCTACACCAGAAACAGTTTGTAGTTTTGTTAAAATACGTAAGGAGTTTTGAAATGAGTTTACGCCACCTCTCTCTCAACAGCGTGCGGCAGAGCATTAAAACAGGCTGATCACTGCATGGAATGGATGGCCTAAGAGCCTTTCACCCCTGCATCATTCATTCAAATCCAGCTCAGTTTAGCAGGGACTTTGTAAGGTTGCCTATGTGAAATGAGTTGGAAACCTCAGTCCAGCTCCAGAGGCCATAGCAGACACAGTCACATCATAGTCCCTGTCGCATTCCCATAAATCTGTGAATTCTGCTGCATTCCTCATCACCGATTTGTGGCAAGACTTTTAGTCCAAGTAAATTTCGGCTTTCATTTTAATTTCATGACTATGTCTTCAATAATATATTAGCACAAAAAAGGAATCATAATTTAAATTTAATTATATGCATTCAAAACAGAATGTATCACTGTTACAGATTCAAAAAGAACGATTTATTTTTGATTGGGGTATCTTGGAAACTGAGGGATTGAACCGTGAAGAATGGGAAGCTTTCTTATAGACAGTTATAACAGACATAAATGTATGGGAGAGATTTATTTAGGGATGTGTAAATCTGTAAGTTGACATTGAAGATTGTGGTTTCTTTGTATAGATGTGTGATATGTCATGATTAATGATTGATTAGTTGTAGTTTTTGAAGGTACTAGGGATTATCACATGGTACCATCGTTTGATTTAGGATTAGTCAACTACAAACAAAGTGCTTTCAAAACGTTTGGTGGGAGAATAGGTATGCACAGTGTTTTTTGGAACTTGATGAAGGATGCACACACCTTGATGCCAAAATGAGAAGGTTAGTAGATCAGCGTTTGCTGCCTAATACAGGAAAATACCATAGTTAGTTAAATGATATATGACAGAGGTTTTGATTATATTTTAGGTTGTGTAGTTGAGTAAGTGATTTGTTCGGTGGAGGAAAATGCACAAAACTATCAGTCAGTTGGTGAGTGTATGTGAAATTGTATTTACCTCTGATACTAGGATTGTTATGAGATTATTTTAAAATATATATAATTTACAGATGGAAAGAAATGTAAATGAAGCTGGAGGTTACATGTTTATACCACTGTTAAAGAAGTGTATCTAATTAAGAAGAAAGGAACATTGGTTCTCATCCGCTAATTTTCGTTCCTGGAACATCACAGTTCAGTCCAGACAAGTGGGTTTATGCATTCCTACCAGCAGATGGAGGCAGAGAACAAAAACTTTGAGGCACTGCTACATAACTGAGAATGCCATCTTCAGTCCCTCAGTATTGACCTGTACCCAAGCCAAGATATGTAACTCCAAGCCACCAGGATCTCTTCCACTAAAAGAGCTGGGGAACAAGTTGGAACTCCCAACCAAACTGACCCCCAAACTATGGTGAAGAAAAAGAATTTTAAATCTCAAACCAGCAAGAACTATATACAATTATCTTTTGCAGAACAAATCTAAACTCTGCATCACCAGCAGGATCCAGAATCAGGAGAGGTCTTTCTAAAAATTAATCATAATCAGAATGGATCAGGAGTCTATACTGATCTTATATTGTATTATACTGTATAATCTGTTTGGTTTCTTGATATTAGATTGCTGTAAGATTCAAAACCCCCCCCCCCAAAAAAAAAAATAAATTCCCAGTATCTCTCTTATTGTATAGATGTCATTATAATCTGTTTCATATAAGTGCTGTGGGATCATTTACTAGCTAAAGGACAAGTAAACTTTCAGAAAGTGTCTTGCCCTACCCAGCTTGACCTAGGTGTAAACTGTTTAACTCCCTCCCACCCACCCCTAGGTTTGTATTTCTAATGTAGTCATCCTAACTTCATAATTGGCAACAAGATAAATTAGTAAATTGATTATTCCTTAGGTGTACCAATCAAATAACTTACCTAAATGAGTACTATTCAATGCAACTGCTGTGGAGCCTTTATATTGAGGGTAATCATATGGAAACTTAAGGCTTGCCCCTTTTGTTCAAAACTCTCTACCTTGGAAAAGGAGCTGGATGACTTTAAAGCTGAATTAGCTTCAATAAAGAGAGTCTCAGCCACTGTACATTATTCAGGAAATAATTTCCCCTTACCACTGAATAACCAAAAGAAAAAAGAGATTTACTGTGGGCTCAGGTAGGATAAGACCTGAAACCCACAGACACCCATTATTGAAAGCTGTGCAGCCCACAACTCTATCCCCCCACTCACACAGGCCATTAAGGAACTTAAAAAGTATTACAGTGGGCTCTAGTAGAATAAGACCTGTGTTCCGGAGACACACACTGTATCAAGTGCAACAAGTACAAAATGCCTTCTCTGTATTAAATTCTGAAGAAGTCCTTGAGAAAAAGATTGAAGTGTTATCGGAAAAGAGAGAAAAAACCCAATGCATACAGAAATTCCAGATCAGAAACCAAAGAAAAAAGCTCACGGTGATGGATGACTGTCATCAGAGGCACTAATCTCTTCCCTTGCACAAATGCAAAGAGAAAAGTGGATAACAAAACTCAACTAAATAGGTCACAAAAGGAGTCCAGGAACAGCAGTAACCTGAACGAAGAAAGCTGGAAAGCTATGAGCACAAATGCTCATAGTTTGGGTAATAAAATCCCAGATCTGCAAGCCCTAATGGTGGAGGCGGACTTGGACATTGTTGCTGTCACGGAAACGTGGTTTACGGAATCTCATGACTGGGATACGGCAATACCAGGCTATAACTTGTTAAGGAAGGACAGAGAGGATAGGAAAGGGGGAGGAGTGGCTCTGTATGTCAGAAACAATATCCAAGCACCTGAGCTGCAAGGAAGATGGGGCAATGAAGAAGCACTATGGGCCGACTTAAAAAAAGATGGGGCATCCATTTTTATTGGAGTGGTTTACAGGCCTCCAAACCAAAAGGAAGAGCTGGACAGAGATCTGGTTGAAGACATCCACAGGATAGGAAAGAAAGGAGAAGTGGTGATCGTTGGAGACTTTAATATGCCAGATGTAGACTGGAGAATCCCATCTGCAGAATCTAATAATAGTAGAGAAATAGTAGATGCCCTGCAAGTAGCTTTGTTCAAACAAATGGTAATGGAACCCACGAGAGAAGGAGCTATACTCTACTTAGTGCTCACTAATGGAGATAATGTCTCAGATGTCCAGGTGGGTGCCCACCTCAGCACCAGTGATCATCAAACGGTATGGTTTAATATTACAAAAAGGACACGGAAAAGAAGCACAAAAATCCATGTTTTGCTGTTCAAAAACACAGACTTTGATGAAATGGGGAAGTACCTGGAGGAATGTTGGGGAGGTACCCGTAATGGAGAAGGTTTTCATGGGCAATGATTCAGATGGACTGAATCAAATCACGGTGAACCTAGAAGATGTGGTAGGCCTGATTGACAAACTGAAGAGTAGTAAATCACCTGGACCAGATGGTATACACCCCAGAGTTCTGAAGGAACTAAAAAATGAAATTTCAGACCTATTAGTAAAAATTTGTAACTTATCATTAAAATCATCCATTGTACCTGAAGACTGGAGGATAGCAAATGTAACCCCAATATTTAAAAAGGGCTCCAGGGGCGATCCGGGAAACTACAGACCGGTTAGCCTGACTTCAGTGCCAGGAAAAATAGTGGAAAATGTTCTAAACATCAAAATCACAGAATATATAGAAAGACATGGTTTAATGGAACAAAGTCAGCATGGCTTTACCGAGGGCAAGTCTTGCCTCACAAATCTGCTTCACTTTTTTGAAGGAGTTAATAAACATGTGGATAAAGGTGAACTGGTAGATATAGTATACTTGGATTTTCAGAAGGCGTTTGACAAAGTTCCTCATGAGAGGCTTCTAGGAAAAGTAAAAAGTCATGGGATAGGTGGCGATGTCCCTTTCGTGGATTGCAAACTGGCTAAAAAGACAGGAAACAGAGAGTAGGATAAATGGACAATTTTCTCAGTGGAAGGGAGTGGGCAGTGGAGTGCCTCAGGGATCTGTACTGGGACCCTTACTTTTCAATATATTTATAAATGATCTGGAAAGAAATACGACGAGTGAGATAATCAAATTTGCAGATGACACAAAATTGTTCAGAGTAGTTAAATCACAAGCAGATTGTGATAAATTGCAGGAAGACCTTGTGAGACTGGAAAATTGGGCATCCAAATGGCAGATGAAATTTAATGTAGATAAGTGCAAGGTGATGCATATAGGGAAAAATAACCCAGGCTATAATTACGCAATGTTGGGTTCCATATTAGGTGCTACAACCCAAGAAAGAGATCTAGGTGTCATAGTGGATAACACATTGAAATCGTCGGTACAGTGTGCTGCGGCAGTCAAAAAAGGAAACAGAATGTTGGGAATTATTAGAAAGGGAATGGTGAATAAGACAGAAAATGTCATAATGCCTCTGTATCGCTCCATGGTGAGACTGCACCTTGAATACTGTGTACAATTCTGGTCGCCGCATCTCAAAAAAGATATAATTGCGATAGAGAAGGTACAGAGAAGGGCTACCAAAATGATAAGGGGAATGGAACAGCTCCCCTATGAGGAAAGGCTAAAGAGGTTAGGACTTTTCAGCTTGGAGAAGAGACGACTGAGGGGGGATATGATAGAGGTGTTTAAAATCATGAGAGGTCTAGAACGGGTAGATGTGAATCGGTTATTTACTCTTTCGGATAGTAGAAAGACTAGGGGACACTCCATGAAGTTAGCATGGGGCACATTTAAGACTAATCGGAGAAAGTTCTTTTTTACTCAATGCACAATTAAACTCTGGAATTTGTTGCCAGAGGATGTGGTTAGTGCAGTTAGTATAGCTGTGTTTAAAAAAGGATTGGATAAGTTCTTGGAGAAGTCCATTACCTGCTATTAAGTTCACTTAGAGAATAGCCACTGCCATTAGCAATGGTAACATGGAATAGACTTAGTTTTTGGGTAATTGCCAGATTTTTATGGCCTGGATTGGCCACTGTTGGAAACAGGATGCTGGGCTTGATGGACCCTTGGTCTGACCCAGTATGGCATTTTCTTATGTTCTTCTTATGTTATTAAGAACTAAAAGGCTGGGAGAAAGAGAGAGATGTGGATCAACAGTGGACCAATCTAAAAGGAGCAATTACCAAGGCAACTAATCTAAATGTTAGAAAAGTAAAGAAAAGCAAAAGAAAAATGAAACCTATCTGGTTCTCAAAAGAGGTGGCTGACAAAATAAAGGCTAAAAGAACAGCGTTCAAGAAATATAAAAGATCCCAAAAGGAGGAGCACAAAGAAGAATATCTGGTAGAACTGAGGGAGACAAAGAAATTAATCAAGATGGCAAAAAGTCAAGCAGAAGAGAGGACTGTCAAGGAGGTAAAGAGTGGTAACAAAACATTTTTCAGATACATCAGTGAAAAGAGAAAAGTTCAAAGTGGTATATTGAAATTGAAAGGTGGAAAGGATCAATGTGTGGAGAGAGACGAAGAATGGCAGAAATATTAAATGAATATTTCAGTTCTGTGTTCACTAAAAAGGACCCTGGAGAAGGCCCTTCACTAGTTAACAAGAAACTGGAGGGGAATGGAGTAGATGTAACTCCATTTACAGTAGAAAATGTATGGGAAGAGCTGGTAAAACTGAAAGTGGACAAAGCCATGGGGCCTGATGAAGTTCAT
This sequence comes from Rhinatrema bivittatum, assembly GCF_901001135.1. Lineage (NCBI taxonomy): Eukaryota > Metazoa > Chordata > Amphibia > Gymnophiona > Rhinatrematidae > Rhinatrema > Rhinatrema bivittatum. The sequence goes on along the minus strand of NC_042615.1, from coordinate 681,307,059 downwards.
CCCAGAATACTGAGGGAGCTCAGAGATGTGCTGGCGGGTCCACTGTGTGACCTGTTCAATAGATCCCTAGAAACGGGAGTGGTGCCGAGTGATTGGAGGAGAGCAGTGGTGGTCCCGCTTCACAAGAGTGGGAACAGAGAAGAGGCTGGTACCGACAGACCGGTTAGCCTCACTTCGGTGGTGGGAAAAGTAATGGAGTCACTGTTGAAAGAGAGAATAGTGAACTATCTACAGTCGGAAGAATTGCTGGACCAGAGGCAGCATGGATTCACCATTGGAAGATCCTGTCAGACAAATCTGATTGACTTTTTTGACTGGGTAACCAAGGAATTGGATCAAGGAAGAGCACTCTGTCATCTACTTGGATTTCAGCAAAGCTTTTGACATTGTCCCGCACAGGACACTGGTGAATAAAATGAGAAGCTTAGGAGTGAGTGCCGAGGTGGTGGCCTGGATTGCAAACTGGTTGATGGACAGAAGACAATGTGTGATGGTAAATGGAACTCTCTCTGAAGAGAGAGCGGTTTTAAGCGGTGTACCGCAGGGATCGATGTTGGGACCGGTCCTTTTCAATATCTTTGTGAGCGACATTGCGGAAGGGATAGAAGGTAAGGTATGTCTTTTTGCGGATGACACTAAGATCTGCAACAGAGTGGACATGCCGGAAGGAGTGGAGAGAATGAGATGGGATTTAAGGAAGCTGGAAGAGTGGGCGAAGATATGGCAGCTGAGATTCAATGCCAAGAAGTGCAGAGAGTCATGCATATGGGGAGTGGAAATCCGAATGAACTGTATTCGATGGGGGGAGAAAGGCAGATGTGCATGGAGCAGGAGAGAGACCTTGGGGTGATGGTGTCTAATGATCTAAAGTCGGCGAAACAATGTGGCAAGGCGATAGCTAAAGCCAGAAGAATGCCGGGCTGCATAGAGAGAGGAATATCGAGTAAGAAAAGGGAAGTGATTATCCCCTTGTACAGGTCCTTGGTGAGACCTCACCTGGAGTATTGTGTTCAGTTCTGGAGACCGTATCTCCAAAGAGACAGAGACAAGATGGAGGCGGTCCAGAGAAGGGCGACCAAAAAGGTGGAAGGTCTTCATCAAATGACTTATGAGGAGAGATTGAAGAATCTAAATATGTACACCCTGGAGGAAAGGAGGAGCAGAGGTGATATGATACAGACTTTCAGATACTTGAAAGGTTTTAATGATCCAAAGACATCGACAAACCTTTTCCGTAGGAAAAAAATCAGCAGAACCAGGGGTCACGATTTAAAGCTCCAGGGAGGAAGATTCAGAACCAATGTCAGGAAGTATTTCTTCACGGAGAGGGGGTGGTAGATGCCTGGAATGCCCTTCCGAGGAAGTAGTGAAGACCAGAACTGTGAAGGACTTCAAAGGGGCGCGGGATAAACACTGTGGATCCATAAAGTCAAGAGGCAGTCAATGAAGAGTGGGTGGCTTGCCAGAATGACTGCTACTGCCTGGAGATAATACCCTTATTCAATAAACATACACAGGGTTACTGTGACTCCAACATCGCTCTAAGCTTCAACAGCAAGAGGAAATGTGGAAAAAAGGATTGCACCTACAAAGCGGGGAGTAGATGGCTTGTTACGGCGGTTTACTACCCAAACCAAATAAGCCCGATACTTCACTTTCAATGCATATCCAGCATAGCTCTCTGCTTCAACGGCAGGGGAGAAAGTCTCACAGTTAACTTTCAATGCATATCCAGAATAGCTCTCTGCTTCAACGGCAGGGGAGAAGAAAAACTGATACTTCACGCATATCCAGCTTAGCTCTCTGTTCAACGGCAGGGGAGAAGAAAACCTGATACTTCACGCATAACCAGCATAGCTCTCTGCTTCAACGGCAGGGGAGAAAGACTGATAATTCACGCATATCCAGCATAGCTCTCTGCTTCAACGGCAGGGGAGAAGAAAAACTAATACTTCATGCATAATCAGCATAGCTCTTTGCTTCAACGGCAGGGGAGAAGAAAACCTGATAATTCACGCATATCCAGCATAGCTCTCTGCTTCAACGGCAGGGGAGAAGAAAAACTAATACTTCACGCATAATCAGCATAGCTCTCTGCTTCAACGGCAGGGGAGAAGAAAAACTGATACTTCACGCATATCCAGCATAGCTCTCTGCTATGCAGGGGAGCTATGCAGGGGAGAAGAAAAACTGATTGATATCAATCCCCCTGAAGAAGCCAATTTGGCGAAACAAGAGGGCCCATTGTCAGGGTTTTCCGAAAGGAATACACAGAAAAATTACTTCATGAGATAGATATTTATATATGATTCCTTCTATCTAGTGCTTAGCAGTGTCACAAGTTGAATATGTTTTTATAGATGAGTATGGATGGTTGTGAATGATAGTGAGCATGGCTGGTTCTTGATTATTGCTGTTAAGAAACATTTTTTGTGCATCTGTTTACCGCTTCAGTTGTCTTCATATTTCGGAGTGCCCCTTTATACACACAAAAAAAATCTCTCTGTCATCATTAAGCCGTTTAAATTTAGAAATTGTTTGGGAACCTGTGATTGCACCATTTTTTGTTTTCACTCTTTTGGACAACTCTCCTCAAGGCTCCCCTCTTTCAACTCTGGCATTTTTACCTGATAGAACACCTGGACATGTTTACAGACTCATGTGTTAAACATTTCTGACATTTGCAGCAGTTTTTCCGGGCCTCTGTCCCTCCCGACGCAGCCCATGTGGCAAACATGGTCCCGTATTGGGGGACGGAAAACTTCTGGTTAAGAATTTATGAATAAAAAGTGAAAACGCTTGATCCAAGGCTTTAATTCCTTGGATTAATTCATCACAAGGATCTGTCACCATTTTAAGCGCTATATTACCTCTCCCTATATGGTTATCAACCATTAGTGTATACCTCTTATCGTCTCCACTTCCTATTGGCTGTGCTGTATATATTATTGACACGTGATCTGTGATATTGTATGACATTTTTTCTGGATTTGTAAATCTTAATAAAGCAACTTTGTTTAATCCAGTTTAAAGTATTAAATCCTACAAGTAGCTATAATTATAAATGTTATTAGGACTTATCTGTAAACTCCAATTTATGATTGTATATTTACGTACACAGACCTTTAAAAATTCACCTGTTAATGTTGCTTAGGTACGTTGTATATATATTTGTTAAAATTGGTTTAACGGTTTTGTTTTCATAAAGTTTATAAGAAAAATAAAAAGCTCTTGTATTACCTGTTTTGGCTCCCTTTGTACAACATGGAGTTTTAACCAGGCTTCAACCTCTTCAATTTTCTTCTTGTGGACAGCAAGTTCTGTCTATACAACAAGATTATTCTCACACAGTATTCAGATTATCCACAAAATAATATACATATTAATTAGGTGTATATATTTCTTTGTAATTTTGGAAAGTTTGTTTTTGTATTAAGCATTCATAGTGCTGAACTTGCCTGATTCAACAGTGGGTGTTGCGTCTGCCAGAATGCGTGGTTAAAAGGTTAATATGAAATGTTAGAAGTCCTAACAGTAAAATAAGCATCTACAAGGCTGGGTTTATTTGGCAGGTCACGATCAATTTAGCAAATGGGTCTGTCTGTTAGTCTGTAATTAACTAGAAATCTTAGTGGAAGTACAGGCACTCATGTACCCAGGTCCATCCGGCAGGCAATGCAGGGGACCTAGCAGGCTGGATGTTTGGGCAACAGCCACATTAGTATTGCTGACTATTTAGATTATTACAGAGTCTTGTGGTTAGACATAGGAAAGGTGGGTGTTAGAGGGAACTAAAGATTGTATGCTCTTCTACCCAAGATGGTGCAGTACAAAGGAGGAAGATAAAATGATTGTTCCGGATAAGGAAAAATGGTAAGGGGATCAGCGCATCCAAAACACACATCCAAACCAGCGTGTAGCTAACAGTGCTCATCACATGTAAATGCTATGTCGATGAGGCTATTAGCTAGTATTCCCTTACGTAAAAAATAAATGTGCAACTGACGCACACATTTTAACTCTCAAAAATTTATGCCAGCCCTGGAGCTGGTGTTAAAGCTTAAGGAACTCCAAAAGTTTAACAGAAAAGTAGAAAATACTGCTTTTCTGTGGTTTCCTCCAACTTATTATCATGGCGATATTAAATCGAAGGAACCATAGAAAGCAGCAATGTAAAAAAAAAAAAAGTCTTGCCAGCGGTCAGGTTAGGAAAACTGATGCTCAATTTTACGGGCGTCCGTTTTCCTAACCCATGCACAGCCACTTCTCCTGGGCGCCCAATGTCAAGGAAGCACTAGGTACGCACAATTTCCCCTAGCACCTCCGTTTTAACATAGCAGCATTGCACGCCCGGGAGAGGTGAATGGGCGCGTGTTATGATTGAGCGCCTGCTTTCCTAAGTGCCATTTTTCCTGCACGGATATCGCATCGACCTGTATGGCTGGTAGCTGGGATGTTTCTTTAGCAGTATGAACAAGCTAACTGGGCAGACTGGATGAGTCAATTGGTCTTTATCCTATCATCTGCCACATTACTGAATGTGGTGCCTTGTTCAGTAGTAAAAGAATCAGAGGACTACAGAAACTAGATTCTTGGAGAGTTGGCAAAACGTCTTGGAATATTTTTAAAAAAATGTATAACCAATGCCCCTAAGCTCCCACAATTGTATGGGTCATTGGAGAAACCGTATAAACAGATTGTTGCCACATAATCGACAACCTGCCAAACAATCAACATTCCTGAATGAAGTTTCCCTGCCCCTTAATTCAATCATTTGAAGAAAGAAACAGGGTGCATGCCTTCAGTATCACTATCTCTGTCCTGCTCCAGCCTGCTCCAGCCCCTCCCTTAGCAATCTGTCTACAGGCAACAAGAAAAGAGGTGAGGCTGAGATTGGAGCAGATGAAAATAGGCACTCTGCTCCCCAATCCAGCATCTCCTCTGACTCTTGTTGCCCCCCCCCCCCCCCGATCCCTACTTTCTCCTGTTCTGAAGGGAACAGGAGGGAAGGGCTGAAGTTGGAGTGTACAGAGAAAGCAGTAAGAATGTTTGATCTCTCAAACCAAAAATGATTTTGATATAAAAACATGACAGCAGAGAAAGACCATTTGGCCTATCTAGACTGTTCATCCACACCAACTACTCAGCTCCACAATCCCTACCACTCCCTCAGAGATCACTTGTGCTTATCCCATGCTTTTCTTGAAATAATATTCCTGGATGGGGTGATGTCCCTTTACAAGAATTTTATCATTATATAAAAGGTTCTTGCACCTGCACATATGGTCAACCATGTATCAACTACAAAGACCTGGATATGTTTTTTGGAAATCTGCAACTGCTGATGTTTCACAGCCGACAGAGAAGGCATTAATTTCAATTCATAGAAGCCTTGACAACTGTTACTACTGCTGAGGAGTTTCAAACTTGTATTAATTCAACCCCTTTTTGTGTCTGTTACCATGTGCCCAATATATGCACACATTTTTCTGAGTAATAATAATAGCAAGACAAACTGCTGATGTTGAGGGCATTTTTAGCATACAAGCTCATGTATTCCAAAAGGCAAGGATATTTTGTTATTTTTATATAGTTTACATATTGCTTAAAATCAAACAAACAATCTGAATGGTTAAAAAACTATTTCGCATTGCCAGAGTTATGAATCTTTATGTAAAATTATGCAAATTTGCCACATAAGTGCACAGAATCTTGAAAAGTCTGCCAGAGAATTGCTAACTCTTGCTGCAGAATCTCAAAAACTCTGCCACAGGAAACCGGAGGCTCCATTTACAACTTCCTGGTTAAACAGACAGCATTCATTATGTAATTTAATGCCATAAAACTCTGCTCAGTCCACAGTCAGATCCAAACCATAACCTCCAGAAGTGCTATGAATTTCTCCACCAGAAGCCAATGGGAATGGCAGGTAGCCCACTAGGTTTAGATGTTCACTGTGACCTGTTATCACACTGTGGCACAGGGCATGCAAATTTCCATGTGTTGATATAGATAGCCAGCCTAGTTCTCATACCTGTGTTTCTGGTTTGTATTTGACAATCCATGCATCATTTTCAGGTTGGCTAGATTGTTGTTCTGTGGAAAAGGGCTTTGCTCTCTTTTGGTTCTGACACTTGCTGTTGCTACTGCTGCTGCCTGTGGATGAGGACTGTCCTTTGGTTCTCTGCTGTCGCCTTCCTAATGGCTTAGTCCAAGAAGCTGAGGATAAGAAAGCCGGGCTTCCACAGAAATCCTCAAATGATGGTTCTACCCAGTCTGTTAACTGAAATAAATAAATGTGAAAAGCACAATATTCTAGTTTTCAAATACTCAATAAATTAATTTTAGCACAAATCACATCCACAGAGTTACAATTGTGCAGCTTAGCCGCAATTACAATGCAATGTCAACTTTCCAGTCTCATATTTAGCTAAGAAATCTTATACCTTAGCAGAAGCTATCTTTCTGCTGTAGGAAGTTGTTGACATTATCAGCTATGGCAATTCCCATCAGCAACTTGTCACTTGAGCACATCAAAGCAAGAGTAATCTGGGGAAAAAATGTAAAAAAACACAAAACATCAGAACCTATTCCTCACTGCATCAACCAAGAATATGAAACATGTTAAACATTTTCACCACATGTCAAAACAGGTTTGTGGGGCTGTGAGGGGCCTGAGTTCAGTTCCTGGAACAGGAGGCTGCAGGGGCAGCATTTCCAGTCCTTTTGGGAGGCGTGAGTCCTTCATCATGAATTCGTGACACCTAATGGCTGGATTTAGGGTTCATGATAGCAGGGTTCCGAAAGAAATCCTGGAATCAAATTTAGGAAGGGTTTAAAGGCACTGTTTTTTTTCACTCAAGCTTTTAAAAGGCGCTGTTTTTATTTTACTCAAGCTTCTCATTTTATTTATGCTGTAATGATTGTGTTTTATTTTTTCTCTCATTAATTGTACTGTATTTTATTTGATTTTATTTTTTATACTAAATATCTATTACTTATATCATTACCTGTAACATTTTAGTCTCATGTATTTGTTATATTATGATTTTAGTTGCTTTGGTGTAATAATTTAAAGAAAAGTGCTATACTAAGTTTACAAACAAATTGCAGTAACTAGACTAAGTGAGTTGAAAGAGAATATAAAATGTGTAGAAAAAAAAATCTCTGGGCAGCTATGATACAGTCATTGCGCCAGATCCCAGCTCTGGTTACAATTGAGTTTGAAGTCCAAAAGAACAGGAGGAAACGGCTGGATTGAAAAATAAACCACCACTACCAATGTTTGTGTTTCTCTCTCCTACCTCCAGGTGTTTTAATGGGAGAACAGTGCAGAGCAAGACCTCCATGATGCCAGGAAGTAGTAAACTAGTGCTACACACAGAAACTCACCATGCTCTTTCTTCCACATGTAAATTCTGCATAGCATCTGTCACCATGCATTTTATAAGAAGCGTGGGTGAGTAGCTGTACTGAGAAACACCAGGGTTAAATATGCAGAACTCATTAACAATAGGGGTTATTAACCTGTAACAGAAAAGAATTTATACTCTCATGGCAGATCATGACACCGGTATCCCAGATAGCACGTTTGCTTACTGTAAACAGGGTTCTCTTAAACAGTAGGATGAATTATCCATGACATTATCTGACAGAAAACAGACCCATCTCTCTTGCTCAGTAAAGTTTTATTACTGAGCATGTGCGGGAGTTCCAGTGTGCTGCCTTGGAAAAATTGCTGAAGTTGAGTGCCTACAAGCACCTCCAAGGAGGTGAATCACTGACCTTCATTGGATGGAACAGCTGGACACAGTAGAAGCTGCTTGTGGGTTTTTCTTTGCATCCTGACAAAATTTCCTGGTAGTTGTATCTGAAATTTTTATTGGTCTACCTGACCATGGCATGGTATTAACAGATCCCATAATTTTCCATTTCTTGATCAGAGTTTGAATAGTACTGATTGTCATTTTCATATCTTTGGATATCTTTGGATATCTTTTTCCTGATTTATAAAGTTGAACTACTTGTGCTTGCAGATCCTTTGACAGTTTTGTCTGATCATTCATGTTTTCTTAAAATGCTACACATGTTACAAATTCAGCAAGGGGTATGTAAACTTATGAGCACAACTGTATTTGTTGATTTGGATCAGAATTATTGCTCCCTGAAGCAGATGGAAGAGCATTCTCAAAGCATGTCAAATGCTTTGAGAATGCTAAATCAACCTCTTGTAGTTCCAAGAGGTTGATTTAGAACAGACATTCTGTGAGCGACCAAGTCCCTTGAGTTCAGAAAAAGAGAGTATATGTGCGCCCCACCCTCTGGTGAATGCATCAGTTGCCATTGTCATCTGATAAGGTAAAATTCAAAGAGAGGAACTTACTTCCAGGACTGTCTGCTTCAGCCACCAGTGGGTCGACACTTTCGTTTCCATGGTTAAGCTTATGGAGTGCAATAAAGGCTGGCACAGTTTCTCTCATTGAAAAAGAAATGGAGAAATTACTTACCTGATAATTTCGTTTTCCTTAGTGTAGACCGATGGATTCAGGACCAATGGGTATAGTGTGCTCCTGATAGCAGTTGGAGACGGAGTCAGATGTCAATCTGACGTCAGCACCAGTACATATACCCGTGCAGGAAGCTCTGCTTTTCAGTATTCACCTCGCAAAGCAATTGTGGATATATGTGTGTCTGGATAATTTGATTAATTTGGTTAACTTTGTTTAACTTGAATAACTTGAGAAACGTGATTAACTTGAACTGGTTGACGTGGACTATAGCTGGAGACTGCCAGTGCCCTCAACCGAGAAACGCCGACACCCGGTAACTATGGGTGTCCTAGCTGAAAGGAAGCGTGGCTTACCTGTGTTTGTCTTGCTCTCGGGAATTGACACCTGAGGTTTTCGTATAGCGGCAGCTGTGGGCGGGATTCTGAATCCATCTGTCTACACTAAGGAAAACAAAATTATCAGGTAAGTAATTTCTCCATTTCCTAGCGTGTAGCAGATGGATTCAAGACCAACAGGATGTACAAAAGCTAATCCCAAAGCGGGAGGGAGGCTGCCCGTGGCCCACTTAGTACTGCCCTTGCGAATGCTGTGTCCTCTCGAGCTTGAACATCCAGGCGGTAGAACCTGACGAAGGTGTGAATGGAGGACCATTTCGCCGCCCGACAGATCTCGGTGGGTGACAGCATCTTTGTTTCCACCCAGGACACTTCCTGGGCTCTAGTGGAATGGGCATTAACTTGTAGCGGTGGAGGCTTGCCTGCCTCTATGTAGGCCACCTTGATTGCTTCTTTGATCCAGTGGGCTATGGTTGCCCGCGAGGCCGCTTCTCCTTGTTTCTTCCCACTGTGAAGGAAGAATAGGTGGTCCGTCTTTCGTACGGGTTCCGACCTTTCCAGGTATCGGACTAGGAGTCTGCCGACGTTAAGGTGGCGAAGACGGTGAGATTCTTCCAAGCCCTTGTGCTCGTCTGGAGATGGTAGCAAGATGGTTGGTTTAGATGGAAGTGAGAAACCACCTTTGGAAGGAAGGAGGGGACAGTGCGTAGCTGTATGGATCCCAGCATGAACCTGAGAAAGGGTTCCCGACAGGACAGTGCTTGAAGTTCGGAGATGTGACGGGCCGAAATTATTGCCACTAGAAATGTGGTCTTCAAGGTTATTAGTCGTAGAGACAGACCGCGGATAGGTGTGAAGGAAGCTCCCGCTAGGAATTCTAGTACTAGATTGAAGTTCCATAGGGGTACTGGCCACCTTAATGGTGGACGGATCTGCTTGACCCCTCTCAGGAAGCGGGAGACGTCTGGATGAGATGTTAGGCTAATGCCTTCCATTTTGGTTCCGAAGCATGCCAACATGGCCTCCTGAACCTTAATGGAGTTGAGGGACAACCCCTTCTGTAAGCAGTCCTGCAGGAATTCCAGGATCGTGGGAATTTTGGCTGCCACGGAAGGATGTTGTGGTCTTCGCACCAGGCTTCGAATATTCTCCATATTCGTATGTAGGTTAGCGATGTGGAGAACTTGCATGCTCGGAGCAAGGTGTCAATCACTGCCCTCGAGTATCTGCTCTTCTTCGGGCGTGTCCTCTCAATGGCCAGACCGTAAGAGAGAATAGAGTTGGGTCTTCGTGGAGGATCGGGCTTTGATGAAGCAGATCCCTGTGTGGAGGTAGAGAGCTCCCCGTCACGAGTCTTCGCATGTCTGCGGTACCATGGTCTTCTTGGCCAGTCCGGGGCCACTAGAAGTACTAGTCCCCTGTGGTGCTCTGTCTTGCGGATGATCCTGCCCAGTAGTGGTCAAGGGGGGAAGGCATATAGCAAGTCTTCCTATGGCCAGGTCTGGACAAGGGCATCGATCCCTTGGGATTGTGATTCTCGTCTGCGACTGAAGAAGTTGGGAACTTGGGCGTTGGACTGGGTTGCCAGGAGATCCATGGCTGGGGTTCCCCAGCGGTTTATTATCAACTGGAAGGCTGTGGTTGACAGCTTCCATTCCCCTGGGTCTAGACTTTCTCTGCTGAGGTAGTCCGCAGTGACGTTGTCTTTTCCCACGATGTGGGTGGCTGAGATCCCTTGTAGGTTTGTTTCCGCCCACGCCATTAGGGAATCTATTTCCAGGGACACCTGTTGGCTTCTGGTTCCCCCTTGTCGGTTGATGTAGGCAACTGTTGTGGCGTTGTCCGACATGGGTCTGACAAATTTGCCCTGGAGTCTGTGACAGAACCATAGGCAGGCTAGTCTGACCGCCCGGGCTTCCAGTCGGTTGATGTTCCACCCCGACTCTTCCTTGTTCCATTGCCCCTGGGCCATCAGTTTTTGGCAGTGGGCTCCCTACCCTCGTAGGCTCGCATCTGTGGTGAGCAAAACCCAGGTTGGTGGAGACAGCCTTACTCCCTTGCTTAGATGGTCTTCTTGTAGCCACCACTGGAGCTGGTTCTGCACTTCCTCCGGGAGCTGGAGGCAAACTGAGTAGTCCTGGGACATCGGGTTCCATCGTGACAGTAGGGAGCGCGGTCGCGTGTGGGCTCTTGCCCATGGGACCACTTCCAGGGTCGATGTCATGAGGCCAAGGACTTGGATGTAGTCCCATACTTTGGGGCGGGGAACTCCTAGCAGTTTTCGCAATTGGTTCATCAGTTTTCTTCTCCTTGTAGGGGGAAGAATGACTGTCTTGTTTGGTGTCGAACCAGACTCCCAGGTATTCTAGAGATTGGGAGGGCTGCAGACAGCTCTTGTTTGTGTTGACGACCCACCCGAGGCTCTCCAGTAGAGTCTTGACTCTGGTGGTCACCTGGTGACTTTCGTCTGGGGATTTTGCCCTGATCAGTCAATCGTCCAGATATGGGTGTACGAGGATTCCTTCTTTCATGCACTGTTGTGATGCCAACAAGAAAACTTTGCATCTTGGAATTCATATGGCATCATACCTATTATGATGTTTTGGCATGGTCCTCCCGTATCAGCACAGTACTATCTGCCAACACTCAAAGAATAACAACCTTACCTATGAAAAAGAATACCACAAATATTACAGCAGAATCTAAAATATCAATAAACCTCCTATCAGGAAAACAGAACAGGCCAAGCTACTACAGATCCCTACAGAGAAACCACATGCTAAGAATGCTTCATCTCAGACTTTGCATGCAGAACACAAACCCTCACCAATTACAGAATAAAGCCACATAAAGTATAAATAGAAATGTGCAGACAAAAACTGAACTGTAAAACGTATCACGCCAGACTCTACAGTGCACAATGGAAAAACAAAAATCACCATTCCTCATGAAACAATGAATAAAATCAAGATATATAAATCATTAATCATAATAGTAAAATCATACTAATAAAATAATTTCAAAACAGCTAATGAATAGAATATCCAATAATTAAAGACTCATGCAAATTTTGAAAGCTTTACCAAACACCAATAAAATATTCCAAAACAGCAGACACATCACATACTACCCAATAATTAAAATGGTGGTCAATCAAGAAAAATGAACTTAAAAAAGCCACCTTTACTTACCCTCTCCAGCAGTTCTCCTACTCCTTTCCCTTGCAGGCCACACCAGAAGCAGCAGTAGCTGCTGAAGCTGTCCTCATGGTCCTCTTCCTCAGGGACCACAACTAGTTTCTTCTCTCTCACACAAACACACACCAGTCACATCCTCAGGACCAGTTTTTCATCTCTCACACACCAATCATCTCCCCAACCAGTTTCTCTCTCTCTCACACACACACACAGAAGCACCCTCCCTGCTCACATACACACCACACACAGAAGCACCGGCGCCGGGGCGGATTGTCCTATCGGGGGATCGGGCTTCCCCCGGTGGGGCAATCCGCCCCTGGCACCGGTGGCCTTCAGCCCCTACCATGTGACAGGGGCTACTGGGAGCGGCAGATCGCTCCCAGGCCCTCCGCTGGACCACCAGGGGGGCTTTGGGAGGATGGCACGGGGGGGAGGCAAGGTGAGGCGGGGCTAGCAGAATTTTGAAAGGGCACTTTTTGCCCTTTCAAAATTCTACCGCCTGCCGCAGCACCCCCTAAGTTTCGGCGGCCTAGGCACAGGCCTAGCTCGCCTAGTGGTTCCTCCGGCCCTGCCTCTGCATCAATACCTTGGAAGTAAATGTTTCTCTCTCACCCTGCCTTTCATCTAGGATATACATATTTAGACCTTTAAGTCTGTTCCCATGTGTTTTACAACAAAGATCACTGACCATTTTAGTAGCCACCTTCTGGACTGTCTCCATCCAGTTTATATCTTTTTGAAGATGTGATCTCCAGAATTGTACATAGTGTTCCAAACGAGGTTCCACCAGGTGCTTATACCAGGGCAATATCTCCTTTTTTTCTGCTGACCATTCCTTTCCCTATGCAACCAAACATCTTTCTGGCTTTTGTCATCAACTTATCCACTTGTTTGGCCTTCTTGAGCTCATTAGATACGATCACCCCTGGATCCCACTCTTGTTTCATGCATAGAAGAATATTGCCCCCTATACCATACCGTTTTGCCTCTGAGAGCATTTTACCGGTTGAATGTGAGGGGGCACGAGAGAGGTGGGTATGTCAGATCCGCAAACTGAGCAAGTGGCTCAAATATGTTTAATTACATGGTGCCCATTTAAATGACAGGTCTGGGGACAGCCCAGCTTGGCCCAATATTTTTTGGAGGGCTAAGAGGGCCAAAATACAGGCAACTTTTCCTGCCGATCAGCTATTGCGTGCTGCATCACTGAAGGAGAGAATCGGGACCGTGGTAGTGAGTCGGATCGCCAGGCAGCTATACAGAGGGCTAGGGGAGAACAAGCAGAGGTGAACAGAGCTAGTGCTATAACTTGCTCACACCCTTAGTGCAACAGGATCACAGTGGAGTTCAGGAAGACAGCTAGGTGCAACCACCGTAAGGAAGCAGCCCACATACCTTCAAGTCTCCTTCATGCGATGGTCACCGTTTAGCTGCCCCCTTTATCGCTCGGCGTGGGCAACCAATGAGCAGGGGCGACGGAAAGCGTCGGTAGAAGGGCTCGAACTTTGCTGGGGCGCTGGGAGCGGAACAGAGTTTAAAACAGCAGCTCCAGCTTCGCCCAGTCAGTTTCCAGTGAAGAGTTGTGTTTTTGGTTTTTTTTTTAATTAGTCGCTGCTGTCTGCTGCACAAGCACAATGCAGAAAATCAAATACTATCGAACGTCTGGCAATATTGTTCCACTCACAGAAACATCAGCAAGTAGGGACCTCGGTCTCTCGCAGGCGCATACTTCTACGTCACCCGCAGCTGCCCTCACCGGGCCTGTGGCCTTCTGCTGGTTTCCGTCAGTCCACAATACTTGGTGCACTAAAGGAAATCGCCGGGACACGCTATAGCGGCTTCATAGCAAGCATAACTAAGTGCTATTGAAGGAGCTGTTCCCTTCTACCGCTTTCCCGATGATGTTTTATTTAGGCGACTTCTAGAGGAAGGACCGCGGCCGGTGACGGATTTTGTGCGCGCGCCGCTTACGTTTCTGGCAGAGTTTGTTCTCGTAGGAGTAGTGGCTGGGATTGGAGGAGCTCGCCTGGTGCCGCGCGAAAAGAGGTTTCCCTGCCACTTCTCAGTGAGGCTTTTATTTCTCCATCTCTGAACTGCACGTTCTCCCTCCTGGAGAAGAGGGAGGGATACTCTCGCTGAGGTCGCCGAACATGGTACCGTTTTTAACCTTACATTTGCTTACGCTCTCTTACATGACCGTGAGATGGTGTAGTGTCGTCCTCTGAAGAATTCTCGGCTGCAGGGTTTGGTAGCAAGGTTTTGCAAGAGGCTCTTTAACTCTGTTAGGAGCCTCTGACAACAAAGCGCACGAGCAATGTAGTTTGTGAAAAGCGAGAGTGTTGCTAGATGCCAAAAAACTTTCATAGCCCAGCTGATCACAAAATCTAGCCCAAAACTAAACAAAAGTGCAAAAATAATTTTATTTATGTAAGATTCTTTACAGAGTCCTGCATTGCATGCATATGAATTGACAAAAATAACTATGGATATAAAACACTTTAAAAACAAAGCTAGAAAAGCCTAGAAATCTAGATTGTCGTGTACATCTGTACATATCTGTTGCGGCTGTGGGCTAGGAAAGAGCCCTAGAAGGATCTGTGTCTGATCGGACTATAGTGTTGGGGCCGGGGTGTGGTGTTTTTGGTTTTTTCCTAAGGATCTACCATTTAACTTACGGGGGCAAGTAGGGTAACATAGGGATCTGTTTTAAAAAGCCACTTACCACTCAGCCAACTAGATTTTAGATAGCTATGTTAGCTGGGACAAATGTTCAGCCGCAAAGTGATGGCTGAAAATTTGCTTAAACTTAGCCAGCCAAATCAAGCCCTCCAGGTTTTTTTTTTGTAACACATTCTTGTTACCCTGCCATGTGCCATATAAATCAAAATAAACTATAACCTACTCACCCCTTTATTTGCAATAGCAGCATCAACAATTTTGCTGATTTTGTTTTTAAAGCTCCATTTTCTGAAAGTGCTACTCATTTTTTCCCATTACTTGAGCTCACATCTCATAAAACTCTCGGAGAAACAGTGTCCCAAGCCTGCATCAAAATTCAATAAAATGGCATAGAGCAAGCTGCTACTTTGAAAAGAAGTGTGCAAAATAGTCTTTAAACTGGTGATTCTGCACTAAACTAAGAATTTGCTGGAAAATGTTTGATATTTCGGGGCAAGGAAAAACACTTCAGGAGGAATAAATCATTTTGAGGTGTATGTACCCTTTAACATAATTCAGAAATTCACCATGAGGTCCATTTATCCATTCCTATATACACAGCTACCTTACATAAAGCTGCTGTACAGACTCCATTAAAACTGTATTTCACAGAAGTACTCAACTGCATAATTTCTGATTAAATAAAGAGTACAGAGTATTTATTTTTATGGTATACGTTTGAAATCACATAAAAATGCCAACCCATATTATATATATTACAAGACAATAATAATACTTTTCATAGCTAAAAGAAATGTAGATTGTATATTAATGCACTTTTTTAATATTCCCAACAAAACTATTGTCACATCTTTAAATCTCACTAATGAGTTTTTGAATAGTAAAATGCACAAGACACTACCAAAATAAATATAAAACGCACATAAATATAAGGGTATAGATCAAGCCTTCTCTGTGGGTGATACATGGCTGTGTAAATACTTGATTCAACCCCAGACTGCATAGCTACAAAAACTACAAACAGTGTAGGCAATGGATAAGCCAAATTACCTTACTAGATTGGATATTGTGAGACTCTCCCACAATTTTATAAGGCAACACCACAAGGAAATAAGATATTTGGTCACAAAATATCTGCCTACAGCTTTAAGGCCGTATGCCCCGCCCTCTATGTACTCCTTCTGGCCTTCATTCTGTGTGACAGAGAAAAGTCATCTAAAAATCACACACATCGCAAAAAAAAAAAGCCCCAAAAAAAGACAAAAATTTCCCACAGCCAGTCTCAAAAACTAACCCAGTTGGGTAGGAAAACTGCCCAACTAGCAACACTGAAACTGAGCGTGAGCCCTCTACATTTATGAAATCAACGCTGCCAGTCCCTTCTGTGGTTCCGACTCCTCCCCACCCTGGCCCGAGTCCCTTTAGGTTCCTGAACCCTCCTCCAGCTCAAGTCCTGCTTTGCTCACGTTGCTCAGATGGACAGCCCGGAGCAGGTTTGCCTTCCTCTCTTCCTCAGTAGAAATGTATTTATGGATAAAGTTTGATTTCTTCAGCCACACAGACTTCTTTGGCCTTTTTTTCTGGTACAGAAATTCCTCCAAAAAACCTCATTTCCTGTTCCTGAATCCATGTCTAGCTTTGACCAGATTCAGCTATTGGTTTCTGTGGTTTCAGTAGGTGCTTATGAGCAATTGTTTGTGCTCACAACACTTGTTTTTTAGCTTCCTTTCCCAAGAAAATAAGATTTACGAGATTGCTAGGTTGGTGTTTCCTAATAACTTTTGTGTTTGATGTCCTAGCTGCACCAGATTTTCAGAACGTGTCAGGGGGAATATGAGGACTGTTTAATAGGAGTGCTGCTTTTTTTTTTCCAGATCCATGCTCAGGCCTGGATTTGCCAGTAAGCACACTAGGCCTGAGCCTGGAATAGCAAAAATCATATTGGCAGCAGGCCTGCTGAAGATTTGTTGCCTCCCAATTGAGCTGAATCTCTCTCAACGGAAAGCATTCTCCCCTCCAACCAAATAGGGAAGAGATAGCAGAGAAAAGAAAAGCCACCCCTCTTCCTAATCCAGCCCCTCCCCTCTTATCATTCAGAACAGGAGGGGAGCCTGGAGCAGACAGAGCAAAGGCGGATTATTTTGTGGAGGTTAGGGTTTGAGAGGATGATCATTGCAGAGTGGGTGGTGAGAGGGGATTGGCTAGGGGGTATGTGGGTGGGTGTGTGTGGTGTGGTTGGGGGGGGGGGGAATGATGGGCAGTGTTTGTATATATGAAAGAGAAGGGATTGGCTCTGGATTTGTGCATGTGCATGTCAGATTGGATGGGAGGTTAGAGAAGGGGAGTTGGAGTCCCAATACCTAGTACATTAAGAGAAATTATATTAATTGGGAGGTTAGCAATATTCCCAAATCAATTTGCTTATGAATAATTTCCCACAGAAGGAGAAATTAAAAAAAAAAAGATATTTCCACGTATACCGCACTCATCTCTCATACCACATGAGAGATGCATAGCGCTGTTTTTTTATCCTGTACATATCACCCTGCACTGTTATATCTTCACACCGTTGTACGTTATCCTGTATATATTTTTCCTGTACCGTTATCTTTAAAAAATCCTATATATTAATGATTCTACCCTGTAAATCTATTATATAATTTCTTAAATAATGTTGTCCCCTTAGTTTATTCCCATTTATTCCAACGAGTTTCTTGTCATATGCCTTTGGCATAATGTCCCTGTTCAATGTACACCGACATGATATCTTTGATGAATGCCGGTATATAAAAACTGTTAAATAACAAATAAATAAATGAGAGATGCCCAGCTTTCTTTATTTTTTTTAGAAAGAAACCTCCAAACCCACCACTAACCAGATCCCCAACTCATCACCCAAGCTGAACGCCACAAGAGCCAACATAAAGGACAGCAATTCCTCAAAAGACCGAACTCCAGCCCTAGTAGAATCTCTAGACCCAAAACATCCTAAACCTTCCCCCTAACCAGAAGCAGAAATGGGTGGGGGAAATCCTGAGACCCGTGTGCTTCTCTAAAGTTCAATCCCCAAACCGATCCACCCATCCAACCCATCCCTCCCCATTTCAAAAAACAATCCCTCCAGCTTCCCCCTCCCCTATAAATGTCCACATGGTT
Source organism: Rhinatrema bivittatum (assembly GCF_901001135.1). NCBI lineage: Eukaryota > Metazoa > Chordata > Amphibia > Gymnophiona > Rhinatrematidae > Rhinatrema > Rhinatrema bivittatum. Next base: position 681,289,182 of record NC_042615.1, on the reverse strand, counting down.
CCATATTGCTGAGTCGCCATCACAATCATCGAGCACTCTTGAGAAGCACCCAGGTGGCTGCCCAATAGAACATCTGTGGTCACTGTTCATCATTTGAGTCCATTCCTCATTCTCAAGGGACTGGCAAGTGATTCCTCCCCTGCACTCCCAAATATTTATTTATTTGTCGAGTTTTATATACCATCATTCGGTATCGCTATCATCACTGTTTACAAGGTTCGATCGGTATAGGACGAGTTACATACAATCAAAGGTGTGGGACCATGTCTAGGTATCTGAAGGACCGATGCCAAGAAAAACCATCCCACAAACATCCCCGTCCACCCACCTCCCACCTGCCTCCACATTTTCAACCCACACCCACCCTCCGACCAATACCTTGATATAGGAGAAGAAGAGAAATAATGCCCGCCCTTAACCCCATTCCAGCATGATATAAAAGAAACTCTGTTGTGATCTCTCATCCCCATAAAGAGCGATGACAACTTAAATCAGAAATAAAAATCACAAGAAAAGGATATCCGTTGTCCAGCCGATTCAGGGTACTGTATCTGGAATCTCTTCTCGAATCTTCTGTAGGAAAGCCTGCACTGTTCATGGACCTAAATAGCATAGTCTTGTCAGCCCGAATCACTCTCAGCCAGGCAGGGTAAAGCATTGTATATGCCAGCCCTCTTTGCTGCAGTTCTCGATTTACCTCCGTATACGTCAGCTGTTTCTGTTTAACTTCTGCAGAGTAGTCCTGAAAGATATAAACTTTCTGCGCCATATATCTCAGTTCTTTTTGCTGTTTGCTTGCCTCCACCACACGTCATTTACCTCCAAACGTTTGCACATGAATAAGCGCTCGTGGTCTCCTATTCTCCTTTGGAGGTGGCACCAAGCCTCTGCGGGCCCGGTCCAGTTTAAGCCTACCGTTTTTGAATGACACATTCAAGAGTGCCAGTAGCCAAGATGATAGAAATTTCACAGCATCTGTGCCCTCAGCCTTTTCCAGAAGACCGATTCTCAAGTTCTCTTCTGTTTCTGTTCTCCAAATCATCTTGCTTTTCCTATGCGCGTTTGTGCATTTCCTTCAGCACCTCCAAGTGCTGCCTCGTGGCAGTCAGCAAAAACTCTTAATTCCTTCATGTGTTCAGTAACGTTATCAAGGCGAGCAGTTGTTTCGCCTGCAGTTGAGACCAGCTGGGTCATAACAGAAGCCTGGAGTTCTGTTCTCCCCCCCCACACACACACATCATGGGCAGCAAATTCTTGGCTGCTTTATCCTCCATACGAGACTCCAACAAATATACTAGGAACAGAGTTAGGGTTCTGCAAAAAATGCAGGATCGGGAGAGCAGCGGAGATCGTCTGCTCAGCTTAGATGAATCACTTGATTTCCCCCCTCCCCCCTTTCTCTTTCATTCTTGTGTGGCTTAGCGAAAAAGCTAGAAAGTGTAATAGATTGATTGAGGTGAAAAGGGACACTATTTTGGTGGAAATTTTGGATGTGTCTGAAGTATTATCATATCATGGAAGAACTCCAAATATGGAGGAAAATGCAACAAAGCTTGAAGTTCACTTATTCTTCTGGCTGAAGTTGTCACCACCAAAAATAGAACCTTCCAAGTCAGATACTTTAATGATTCCAGTTCCAAAGGTTAAAGTGAAGCTTCATTAGTGTTGTTAAAACTACATTTATGTCTCACGGCACTGGAAGTTTCTGCGGTGGCGGGTGAATTTTTAGAAGTCCCCTCATGAAATGGGGTGTGAGAGCATGGGATGAAATTGGTGGTCTTTCATTCCAATTGTGAGAGGCTGCGAAAGTGCTCACAAGTGTAAAGATTAATTGACTTAGAAATATGTTGAGTATCATTGCCATTTAAAGAAGTAGTTTCGTCCGGTGGATGGCTTCCTCGCTGAAATGAGAATTTCCTGAATCGATTCTGGTAAGCCAAACTGAGTTAATGCTGCGCATTCAACTTCCAAGCTATGAGGTGTAGGGATGCGTATATTAAATGCAGAAGTGATCCTCTCTCTTGGGTTAAGAGGTTTGGGCTTTAGATCAGGGGTTTTGGAGTTCACATTGAAAACTGTATGAGATATGCATACCATGGTTGTCTTGGCCAATCTGGAGTTGTTATAACCATTCTTGCATTGTCTTGTATGCACTTTTGAACTGTTCTGGCAATAAGTGGATTGGGGGAAATATGTAAAGCAGGCCCCTCTATCAAGAGAGAAGAAAAGCATCTTGGCCCTCTCTATTGGAACTGGGATGAATTGAACAAAACCTCTGCAGTTTCCTGTTATATTCTGACGCAAAGAAATGTATCTTTGGATGGCCCCAATGGAGAAAGATGTCGTCGGTTACTTGTTGATTGAGGGACCATTCATGTGGGTGAATGAGTCTGTCAGCCAAGTGACAGACTCAGAATCTTATCCCTGGTATGTTGCTTGCAGGGAGATTGAGTGGTTTTCCACTCAGCCTCAGATGTGAATCGCTTCTCTGCAAAGGACCCATGAACCGGACCCCCCCCCCCCATTGCCATTTGATATTCTGTATGAATCATAACTAATCTATTTTGTAGTATGTAACAGAACATGCATAGTTCATTCCGTTTTGCTCTCAGCTCCAGTAGATTGATCTGGTAGCAACTCTTCTCTCAGGACTATAGTCCTTGCATCTTGTAATGAAGTACATGAGCCTCCCCATCCTTGGGTTGAAGCATCTTTTGTGAGAATCAGCTGATGGAGGGGCACCTGTGGCTAAGATGTTTTGTATTAGCCACTATGCAATGTCTGTTTTCATTGATTCTGGTGGACAGTGGCTGTAGATACTGCAAAAATTGGTGTTTGACTCCACTATAAATGTCACATGTGCAGCAGGTTCGAGGAACAGCATGAATCGCTACTGCCATATGGCCAAGTAATACCAGTAAATGGCATACTATTGAGGAGGATTGTTGATGAATTGATGAAGCTGAGAAGTCAGTTGACATAACAGTAAGGTTCTATCATTGGGAAGAATTGCTTGTGAGCAAATTGTATCTGTTTGGGCTCCTATAAACTGTAGAATCTGTGTCTCTTTGAGTACTGACTTCTCGTAATTTATCAGGAAGCCTAAACTTGAATGGTATCTCTTAAGTTGGAATGTAGGGCCCCCGGCTCCAGGGAAACTATGAGCCAGTCGCCCAAATAGAGGAATATTCTTATCCGATGAACAGGGTGAAGACTCTTGGAGTAGAGGAGAGTCTAAACAGGAGTACTTTGTATTGTTAATGGTGGGATCCTATCTTGAAGCAGAGGTATTCCCAACAAGACTGGTGACTTGTAAAGTGCGTATAAGCATCCTTGAGGTAAAGAGCACATCCAATCTTTGGGCTGGATGAAAGCTAAAATTGGTTTCAGAGATGTCATCTTGAATTTCTCCCTTTGCAGATATTTGACAGATCTGAGGTCCAATATAAGGCAGAGCCCTCCCATTTCTTGGGAATGAAAAAAATACTGTAAATAATACCCTCTGCATAGAAATTCTGGTATTAACTGAATGGCATCTTGAGCCAGTAACTTGCAGGTTTCTGGCTTAAGAGGGGCAGCTGAGAGGGGTCTCCTGGGAGAGCGGCCAGATGGGGAATAGTGGGTCGGTTGAAATCCAGATGGTATCCCTTTTGCACTATGCTCAGAACTCATTGGTCCATTATCTGAGACCTTGCTGACAAATATTGTTGGATTCTGCCACCATCCTGAACTGGCGATCGTGGCAGGTATGGATGAGCGCTGTTTGACATCTTAACTTCTTTTGTTTTTTTCCTGTTAAGAAGATGGGCAGTCCCCTTGGGGCCTCCCCTGTTAGCCTCATTCCCAGGTTGAGGTTTGGCGCTCCCCCCCCCCCACCCCACCGGTGATATCCCTTGGGTCATGCCCCCAGCCCTGGTGAGGGCCGGAGAGGCTGCCTGGTAGGGGACTCTTCCCCCCCCCCCCCCCCCACACACACACAGGGAGGCAGGAAGCCTAAAGGCCTAGTGCTTTGCCCTGATGCCATCTTTCCCCCGCTGCTGGAATTTCAGTGAGTGTAAAAAAAAAAAAAAGTCTTAAAAGGGGACGGAGGCAAACAGGAAGTGTTTGCCTCCGGTACCCGGTGGAACTAAGGGCGTAAGAGGCTCCTCACTCTGGAGCTGCAGTGAGAGAGCTTCAGATGCAGGCCCTTCTGCCGGGGGGGGGGGGGGGGCATGGGTGTTTCTGCAATCAGCTTGCAAGCTCCACAGTCACATCCCATCCTACCTGCAGGACCAAGAGGCTCCTGACCGTGGCAGGTTCCCTCTGCAATACACATCTGCCTGCAGTTGATCCCTGCCCTCTTTCCCCCCCTACCAATGCATGCTCTCCTTCCCCCCTGCCACCAATACACAGGCCCTACAGGCCTCCATTTGTGGAGTTTATGTTGCTTGGTTAGTGGTCCACTGGGTCCAGTAGTGGCCAAAATTGGAAGACTCAGCCAGAATTGAATCGGGGTAGCCTTCATGGTGGATACCCTTAATGACCTCCTCAGGATAGCTTCTTGGACCTTGGCCTCGGAAGTGTTCATAAGGAGGCTGCTCTGGCTCAGGAATTGGGCCACGGATGAGGCCGCAAAAACCTGCCTGGGTAAGCTCCCTTTTAAAGGGGGCCTGCTTTTTGGGAAGGAGCTACATAAACTAGTAAAGGGCCCGGGGGGATTCGGAGCCCCAAAGGCTCCCCGAGAATAAACCAAGGCACAGTGCTAGGCATCAGAGGTGCCAGTGTCTATTGTAGGTGCAAGTTTAGCAGCCCCTCTAGTTAGTGGGCAAGGATACCTAGGAATCAGCCCTTTCGAGGAGCCAGGCACTCCAAGTCTGACTCTGTGGCAGGCCCTAGTCGCCCTTTCCAATGATGCTGGGGGGGGGGGGGGGGTGTGCCTTGAGAGTGGTCCCACACAACCTCATCCACTGGGTACATGAAGTGATCCACATAGGGTATGTACCCACACTGATCAGGTCAGTACTCCAGATATTCATGGCCACTCCCTGCTCATCACCAGACAAGGCGGTAGCTATAGAAACTACCGTAGCCAATATTACAGAGGCTATGAGCAGTTTGTCCTGTCCCATCTGGGGAACAGGGCACTGGAACCTATTCTATCTATTTTGTGGTGCCCAAGAAGGATGACTCCTTCCAGTTTGTACTAGACCTCAAGGAAGTCAGCAAATGCCTCGGGATCCTTCATTTCTGCATCGAAACCCTGCACTCTGTTATAGCAGTGGTAAAGAAAGGGGAGTTTGTCTCTTCCCTAGACTTAGCAGAGCCATAGTTCCACATACTGATAAGGGAATCCCACCAGAACCTCTTATGCATGTATTGGGCAAACATTTCCAGTTTTGAGCCCTTCCCTTTGGCATTGCAACCGCACCGAAGACCTTTACCAAGATATAATGGAGGTGGTAACAACCAGGCTGTGCAAGCAGAGTATTCAAGTCCATCCCTACCTGGATGATTGGCTCATTCAAGCCAAATCTGCCCAGGAAAGCTCCCGGGCCACTTCCTCGGTAGTCCACCTGCTGAAGCGGCTAGGCTGGGTGTTGAATTATGCGAAGAACACCCTAGTGCCCTCTCAGGCCCTGGAATTTCTGGGAGCACTATTCGACACTTAAGTCAGATGGGTGTTTCTCAACTGCAGTAGGCGGGAAAAATTAATTTCCCACACAAGAAGCTTCCAAACCCAGCCCATGCATACGGCCAGGGACTACATGCACCTGTTAAGCCTCATGGCAGCAGCCATAGATCTGGTCCCCTGGGCCAGGTACACATGCACCTCCTTCAAGACTCCCTGGACTCCAGGTGGTCATCTTCCTCAATGGACTTTGAACAGGAGTTACCTCTGCAACATCTAGTAAGGAACATTCTAGTCTGGTGTGCACATCTACCCAGCCTCTTAAGGGGGGTAAGCCTAGCCATGCTAAAATGGATCACACTGATCACAGATGCCAGCACCATAGGCTGGGGAACCCAATGCCGGGGGCGGACAGCCCAATAGCAATGGGACAAGCAGGAAAAGTCCTGGCACATAAACAGATTTGATTTTGCAGGCTTTCAGCCTGCAGTTCAGAGCCTTTTTCCCATCGTTAAAAGGCAGGCCAGTCAAAGTACTCTGAGACAACACCACAGCGGTGGCATATGTAAACCACCAGAGGGGCACCCACAGTCTGTTGCTAGCACGTGAGACTGTGGCAATTTGTGCCTGGTTAGAGCAGAGGCTAAAGAGCCTGATGGCAGTCCACATTGAGAGCTCCTGCAACACTGAGGCGGACTTCCTGAGTAGGAACAAATTAGACCAGGGAGAATGGGAGTTGAGCCAAGAAGCTTTCCTCAGGATTGTGACTAAATGGAGGTAGCCAATGATGGACCTGATGGCGTCCCGACTCAACACGAAGACAACACTTTTCAGCTGAAGAAGGGAGCCAGGCTCCAGCGGGATAGATGCCCTGCTAGTTCCCTGGCCAACCAGAGGCCTACTGTACATGTTTCCCCTGTGGCCGTTGATAATGATACTGGAGAAAATAGAAAACGAAGCATATTTAGCCATCCTGGTGGCTCTGGACTGGCTAAGGAGAGCATGGTACGTGGACTTCCAGAGGTTACTGATAGGTCTGCCCCTGCACCTTCCACAGGGGAAGGGCCTTTTTCAGCAAGGCCCCATACTCCTGGAAGACCTGGCTCCATTCTATCTTATGGCAGGGCCCTTGAAAGGACATGCTTGAGCAGGAAGGGGTATTCCCCCTCAGTCATTTCTACCATGTTGAAAGCTAGGAAGTGGACAACTTCGCTATCCTATATCTGAATATGGCGCATGTTTGAGACATTCTGTTGCAACAATGGGACATCCCTGTGGAAAGCCAGGGTGGAACATATCTTGGAGTTTAGCTCCCTGAGAGTACAGCTTTCAGTGATCTAGTCAAGGGAGCACCATGTTACAGCACACCCGGACATGATGCGTTACCTCAAAGGGGTAAAGCATCTTAAACCACCATTCTGCTCCCTGGTCCCACCTTGGGACCTTAACCTGGTACTTAAGGCCTTGACAGGCCCTTCCTTCAAGCCTCTGAGGCAGGCATCGCTTAAGGACATTTCACTTAAAGCGGTGTTCTTGGTGGCTATCTGTTCAGCTAAGCAGATCTCCGAGATTCAGGTCCTTTCCTGCAGAGATCCATACTTGGTCTTCGCCAAAAGGGCAGTGATCCTCCACCCTGACCCCTTCTTCTTGCCTAAGGCTCTCTCATCCTTTCAACTCAACCAGACTATCAACCTGCCGGTCTTCAAGAAGGCTAATTCAAACAAGGGGGAGGGAGGTGCATTCGCTGGATGTCAGGCGGACATTACTGTGGTATCTCAAAATCACAAACCCATTCAGGAAAACCAACAGACTGTTCATCTTACTTGGTGGCCCATGCAAAGGGAAGGCAGCCTCTAAAGCAACTCTGACCAGATGGATTAAAGAGACAAGTGGCACGTCATGGGCAGAGGTGGCAACGTCATGGGCAGAGGTGTTGAGGTGCCTCTGGAGGAGATTTGCAGGGCGGCCACATGGACGTCCCTGCACTTCTTCACTAAGCACTATAGAGTGGATGTTTGGGCTAGCTCGGATGCCTCCTTCGGGGCAGGGGTTCTAGGTACCGCACTCACGGCCTCCCACCCTGGCGATTGATAGCTTTTGTATATTCCTATGGTGAGGACTGGACTAGCAGAGGGATAAGGAACGCTAAATTATTCTTGCCTGATAATTTGCTTTCCTTGACAATTGCTAGACCAGTTCAGTTCCTGCCCGGTGCAAACGAAGAATAAAAGAGGGCAAAGGGAACACAAGAAAGGAGCTTTCAGAAGAAGGAGGTAATTCTTCTCCTGTGATGTTCCTGTCTCATCTCTCTGCCCCATCCTGGGGGAGCTGGGCAGAAACTTAGCCCCTATCAGCAGCCAGGGGCAAGGGTATCCTCCACCCTTTGGGTTTCTCTTTTTCTGTTTGCCGAGCATGGCTAGATTTCCAGCCCCTATATATGAAGGGGCAAAGCACTTAGAAATCCTTTTTTTTTGTGTGTTATGGAGACAGGGCATGTTATTCTTTATGGTGCACTTACACTGGTCGCTCTGCCTTTTCAGAGGGCTTATGGGTACTCTGCATGGAGGAAGCCAGAACAGACACCAGTTTATCCAAAAGTAATGGGGCAGAGTACCCCAGCCCCAAGTCCTCTGGGGACAACTTCAAGTTTGTTTTTTCGCACTAAAATTCATGGTTTTCTTGGCATTTACCCAAAATAGGGCAGTCCAGCTAAAGAAATCAGCTTTGGCAGAAGGCTACTGGGGACTGCCTTGGGCATGCTTCCCTTACAGGGAAAGTGATATCACAGCAAACAGCTTGGAGGCATGTTCTCTTTCTGCACTAGTTACGGAGGAGGAAAGCCCTATGGTGAGGACTGGTCTAGCAGGTGTCAAGGAAAGCAAGTTATCAGGTAAGAAGAATTTTGTGTTTTTGTTCCTTTTTCTGGATACTATCTCTCTGAGATTGTCACCCAAGCACAGCAAGTCTGCCAACTTCTCGTGAACGTTTTCTCGAACAGTGCTAGCTCTTAGCCAAGCCATCTGGTGGGCTGCAGTCGACGCTGCAGAAGTGTGACCATGGTCTCAAAGGCTTCATATGCTGAACAGAGGAGGTATCTAAGGCCCTCCTCCAAATCATGGAGCAGTTGAGATGTTATCTCTTCCCCTGTGTCAGATTGTATAAAAAGTGAGTTTGTTCAATATCTCTGAGTGTATGCAAAATGTAAAACTGATGTTGCTCTATCCGTGAGACGAGTATCGAGCTCTGGAATACTTTTCGGCTGTAAAGATCTTGTGGTCTTTTCTGAGCTGTGCATTCAAGTGGAGTCTAGATTTTTTTTAGTTTTTTTTTTTTTTTCATTGCTGACTCCACAACAACTGAGGCATGAGGCAGCTGGACTATTCCATACCCAGGAGATTTCTTTAGATGAAATATCAGGACTGCTTTCCAAGCTGCCGGTAAGTTAAAAAAGGGGGACTCCCATGTTTTCAATAGTACTGAATCTAAAATGGCATGGGAATGAAGGGCTGTTGGCAAATAGTGATATCCAGAATTTTTAAGATGCCCAACACTTCTGTACGCAGGTCTGGCTTTTTTTGGTCTGCCACATTCAAGGTGTTACCCAGCTTTTCCACGTACCTGGAGTACATGAGATCCTCCAGTGGAGAGGCGTGCTTGGGAGGTTCTTCAGGAGGGTCAGACAGAATTCCCGTTGATCTGTTTGGTGAGTTTTTCACTGACTTGTCCGATGGAGCCTCTGAATGTGGGGAGGGAAGTAGACTGTGTTCTACTGCATCAAGCAAAGGAGGAAGACTTAATACCAGAGAGTTTGGCTCTCAGGGTTAGGGGAGGACAGCTTCTTAGAGAAGAAGCTGAGGAAGAAAAAGAGCGAACTACTGTGTGAGATGGGGATGACCAATCACGTCCAACAAGGAAACCACTTCTAGATGGCTCAGGAAGTCTGATGCAGCAGAGCCCTTTTCACGGTGCTCTTTCAAAGTCTGTGGTCCTGCCAATGATTTCAGTGCCAGGCACTTCCGATGTCTTGCCCTTCTTGCCAGCAGATCCTGATTGTGATGATGCTTGCGTCGTTTTAAGTGTATGCTGCTGATTATCATGCGCCATTCATTTTGTGACATTGCATCTCGATGCTTCACTCAGTGCATGCTTCATTTTGATGCGTCTTGGTGCTTTGTATGATGCATGCTTCAACGTGTTGCATTTTGCCACATTGTGCACCATATGCTTCAACCAATCGTGTCCCTGTGCCGCATGTTTCAAATGAGTAGTCATTGTGCATCAAGTGCTTTGGAGCAGTAGTTTTCGATGCTTTATGCATCGGAACTCCTGACGGTATGGACTTTGAAATGACCTGCGTCTTAGGGGCGACATGCGTCAACTTTTCCTTAGACATCTTGGCTCCTTTACTTTTAATTTGTTTAGATGCATAAATGATGCATATGGTTTTCCCTTGGGGCCTATTATTGCAGCTTGCCTGTGAAGGTCTGTATGATGTAGTTTAGGCACCGGTGATGATTGCATCGATTGTCTAAATGCCTCAGAGAAGGAGCATAGCTTCCTGACTTTGAGGAATCTCCAATTTTCTGGCTGACTTGGATCCTTCATCACACAGACGGGCAATTTTCTGGACCCTCTGCTGATGAGCAGGAGGGGACACTCATCTACAATCGCATCAGGTTTCCTGATTGTGGTCAGGCCTGAGGGTAGAGATAACAGTAATTATGACCATCGGTGATGGACATAATATGTATGCACTGTCAGTATTTAAATCCAGGAGATTGGACATTGTAGCACTTTTTGGAGTTCACTGAGGCAAAAGAAATTTGAATGTGTAGTGCGGAAAAAAGTATTTGAGGAGATCTAACAGCAGATGATCGTGTGGGAACACCTACTCATGCTCAGAACAGTAATGCTGTGCAAGCTTGGAGACATGACTCCACCTTTGTGCTGTCTGATAACGTCACCCAGAAAGCATATCAAATTCAGCCTGCTTATCGATGGAAAACAGATTTAAAACAAATTGGAGAAAGTAGTTTATTTGCTTAATTTGTGGCTGTAGGATATGGTCAAGGCATCTAGCATATCCGGGTTTGGACAAGTTCTTCAAGGAGAATTCCATAAACTTATTACGTAGCTAGGTAGACTTGGGTGGAAAACCACCTCCTTATCTCTGGGAATGAGCAAGAAGGAATGGAACAGCCTCCCAGTGGAGGTGGTGGAGATAAGGATAGTATCTGAATTCAGGAAAGCATGGGATAATCACAAAGGATCTCTGAAGGAGTAGTAGGAATTGTAGAGCTGAGCAGTTAGTGTGGAAGAGCAGAGTAGGTCAGTCTGGTCTTTTCTGCCATCAGATTTCTTTGTAGTTTCATTTATGCTTTGGTATGTGCTTTATTAGTTTTAACCTAATCGTGGACTCATTATTTCTGACCTATACAAACTACTTCTAAGAAAACATAAGATACATTTGTTATACCTATCTGATAAGAATTGATGCAAGTTAGAATCCATCTGCTACTAGCCCTCATTCTCATTTATTTTTATGTTCATGGGCGCAAGCCTTTTTTTTTTTTTTTTTTTTTTTCCATCTGTTTCTAGGCCTTTGTACTTGTTGCTGACCTTAGGATGTTCTTGTAACAAAGTAGAAAAGCAAAGTTACTCTTTGCACAGCATTAGTTTCAATACTCCTTAGTAGAGGCTTCTGGGGGTTCAGGAGTGCTTGAGGCTACACTACCCAGAGATTTTCCCCTTATCTTATAATTCCTCTCTTACTGTTTCTAGTCTGGTCCTGAAGCTGGGAGCCATGCACCAAGCTTCCTTCTTGAACCTTTTATTGTGGATGCTAAATCTGCCCCTAGGTATCATCCATAACAACCACAGCTCCCTTCCCTTCTAGGAGCTGTAAGCACTGCTTCTGCAACATCTCCAGCTAACCTGAGATGTGGAAGACAAATTAGGGATCAAATTGGAGACCTTCCATACTGCAGTGCACAGCACTGCCACTGGGCCACCAGTCTGGTTATAGGCTGCTCATAATTTGAGGTTTCTTTGCTAATTTGGCTTCTGTGATTTTGCTTAACAGTGTTTTTAACAGTTGATCATGTTTAGAGAGGGAAGCAACAGATTTAAAGGTTTAATTGACTTGTGTGACCAATTAAATCTTATTTCAGTGCTGCTGTTTAGAAATTGTGCTTATTTCCCACAATGTAGTCTAAAGACCAATATATAATCTATAACATGAGTTTATACACAGGGCACTGCTGATATCGGGGTCCCAGACTAATAATCTGCTGCTACTGCTGGTGAAACCTTAACCAAAACACTTCTGCCAGGAGCTTGTCTCCTTGTTGCTAGACACTATACCAGTGTGCCAAGAAATTATAAGGAAGAAATATCCTTTTGCTCTTTTAAAAATAATTAAAATAAAAACTTTTGACTGGCACCTACACTTTCTAAATATTTTCTACTCCTTTTTATGTATATGTATCTTATTCTTTGTTTGTACCTTTTTGATTTTAAATAAAGCATTCAGATGTGTTTTTCTTAAGACCTGTTAAAGATTTAGCATTGGTGTGAATGAATCTTTTTTACATTTTCTTCTCTAGAATCAAGAAGGCTAAATTCATTCCATAGCCAGAGTTAAGATGGACAGCTATTTCAAAGCAGCTGTTTGCGATCTGGATAAACTACTGGATGATTTTGAGCAGAACACAGGTTTGTCATTCCCTTTGAGATTGCTTTGGGTTATGTACCTTTTTAAAAATGTTTTCTATCATAAGGAATGGTGAATAGAACTATGTACAAAGGATCAATGTCCATCTGTCAGTCGACACAATAAATATCCAAAAAAGGATGGAAATTCACCAAATTTAGCATGCAGGATGAAAATTTGAATATCTCAGACAAGCTTGAAAACCAGAAACATCAGATTGGTATTTTCAGAAAAACAAGTCTCCAAAAAAACCCCCATTCCCATTGCTTTCTATGGGAAACTTAGAATGCTGATTAGCGCTCTATTCCAAATGCATCCCCTCCCCCCCCCCCCCCCCCCCCCCCAATCCAATCAGCATTTTGCCACAGAACAACAGAAGCAGAGAGAGACAGGGACCATAACTGAAGCAAGTATGCAAAGGATGCTACATAGAGGTGCTTCCAAAGCACGCACACACTCACACACACCTACTACTCATAGTGCAACTAATATTCCTTTATTCCATTTCTAAAGTGATCCTTGCCTAATGTACATCTATACTAATAAACGAAGCTTGACCGACGTGCCGCAAATGCGCAGTAGAGACCAGCTCTACCGCGCATGTGCGGGCGAGCACGTCGGTCTGAGCCAGCGTCAGAAAAAAAGAAAAAACAATGGCGGCGTGCAGCGGCAGCGGCGGCGGCGTTGGGTGGCGGCGTCCGGTGGTAGCGGCGGCGGGTGGCAGCGGCATGGCGGCATCCAGCGGCGGCGGCGTTGGGTGGTGGCGGCGTCCGGTGGTAGCGGCGGCGGCGGGAGGCAGCGGCGGCGGCGGTGGGTGGCAGCGGCATGGCGGCGTCCGGTGGCGGTGGCGTCCGGTGGCGGCGGGTGGCAGCGGCGGCGGCGGCAGCAAGGGAGGAGAGAGAGAGGGAGGGACTGACAGAGAGAGGGAGGGACTGAGTGAGAGGGGAGGAGAGAGAGGGAGTGGGACTGAGTGAGAGGGAGAGAGGGAGTGGGACTGAGTGAGAGGGAGAGAGGGAGTGGGACTGAGTGAGTGGGAGGGGGAGGGAGTGGGACGGAGGGAGAGGGGGGGACTGAGTGAGGGGGGGAGGGAGATAGAGAGGGAGTGGGACATAGAGGGAGAGAGGGACTGAGGGAGAGAGAGGGAGGGAGTGGGACAGAGGGAAGGAGTGGGACAGAGGGAAGGAGTGGGACAGAGTGAGTGGGACAGAGTGAGAGGGAGGGAGTGGGACAGAGTGAGAGGGGGAGGGAGTGGGACAGAGTGAGAGGGGGAGGGAGTGGGACTGAGGGAGAGTGGGAGGGAGGGAGTGGGACTGAGGGAGAGGGGGAGGGAGTGGGACTGAGGGAGAGTGGGAGGGAGAGAGGGGGGGAGGGAGTGAGAGGAGAGGGAGGAGTGGGTGGGAGGTAGGGGGTGGAGGGGAGAGAGAATGAGGGGGAGGTGAGAGACAGAGGGATGTAGCCCTTTTAACGGCTTAATACGGCGGTGGCAGCGAGGGAGGAGAGAGAGAGAGAGGAGGGACTGACAAGAGAGAGTGAGGGACTGAGTGAGAGGGGAGGAGTAGAGAGGGAGTTGGGAGTGAGTGGGAGGGAGGGAGTGGGACGGAAGGATGGGGGGGGACTGAGTGAGGGGGGAGGGAGATAGAGGGAGAGGGGGGAGGGAGGGACAGGGAAGGAGTGGGACTGAGGGAGAGGGGGGAGGGAGAGAGAGGGAGGGAGTGGGACAGAGGGAAGGAGTGGGACTGAGGGAGAGGGGGAGGGAGTGGGACTGAGGGAGAGTGAGTGGGACTGAGAGAAGGAGGGAGGGAGGGAGTGGGACTGAGGGAGGGTGGGAGAGAGGGGGGGAGGGAGGGAGTGAGACTGAGTGGGAGGGAGGGACTGAGTGGGAGGAGAGGGAGGAGTGGGAGGAGTGGGTTGAGAGGGAGGGAGGTAGGGGGTGGAGGGGAGAGAGAATGAGGGGGGAGGTGAGAGACAGAGGGATGTAGCCCGTTTTAACGGGCTTAACGGCTTGTATATACATAAGAGAGAGTTCCTGCTTTGTGGAGCTTACAGTCTAGACAAGGTGAACATTTATTTATGTATTTTATTTATTTATTTATTTATTATTTATTATTTGTAATAATAATGTTAATTTTAATCCTAAATCGCAGGGCTCGGCATGCGGAAGTTGCACAAATGTGCACCCCTAAATCGTCTTCAGCTCTATCTATAAGTTCTCAGCATTAGCTGTAATTTCTCATGATGTTAGACCTGTTATTTGTACCCTCTTGTTTGATATAATGTTCGATTGTTCGATGTAATTTCCAACTTTGGTTCTATGTAAACCGACGTGATATGTACCAGTACATGAACATCGGTATATAAAAGCTTTTAAATAAAAATAAATAACATACACTCCTATAGACTTGTCTGTTATGTATTTATCGTAAGGAAATGCTTAGCATTTAAAATCAGCTTCAAAAAGGCGAGTTTATAAACTGAATTTTATTACGGCCAGAGAAGGAGCATGGCACACTAATTCAGGAAGTCTATTCCAGACATTATAGCACAACATGATAGAAAGTGCAGATTATGAAGTTGGTTGTGGAGAATCAGGGCAAAGAGAAGAGGGAGTTGATAAACAGTATTCATAAGGAAGAATGTGGGAAGAGAGAAGAGAAGATTGGTAAATGAGGAGCTGCAGAGGAAATGCATTTATAGGAGAGTAAGAGAAGTTTGAACCTTATGCAGATGTAGACAGAGAGCCAATGTAGTGATTTGAGAAAAAAGGGTTAAATGATCATAATGATGTTGAAAAAAGGAGTCTTGCAAACAAATTTTGAGTAGATAGCAGTGCAGAAAGATGGTACAGCGGGAGGCCTTTGAATGCACCACACCCTATACAAACACCCATATCCAGCAGGCACACATGTTCCCAACATATCTACACCTATACATACCCCACCAGAGAGGAAAAATGAATGACACAGCTTTTCAATTCACTTCCCCATGCAACCGCCCCCCTCCAAATGCACACATTTGCCCCAGTCATACCCCTGCAACCACAACTCCCACCTACATATACAACCCTGCCACACATTACCACCCAGCACAGAACCCCCAACAAACACATCCATCCTCTGATTCCTGCGTACACACATTTACACCCCACACATATACATACACTCCCACACATGCAACCCCTCCAAACATATAGGACTTGCACACATACTTGCCCTCACATCAACATCTGCTACCTGCACACACAACCTCTCCACAAAACTCTCAACCACATAACACCCTACCCACCCAAAAATACTCTACACACATACATCACCCCCAGATGCAGCCTAACACATGTCCATCTACACTAAACACAGCCCTATATCCCCATATAAACACCTCTGTTATGCGCGTGTATGTACGTACACACACACATACACACACACATATTCTACCCCACACCCATACATGCCTGTAGATCTATATTGGAAAGCATTCCCAAGGTGATGCCTCTGTATGCTTTTCCTACTTGTTTTTAAGCAGAATGCATGTTCAGTCATAGGGATCAAATATAAACTGGCTCTGTCGTAGTAAACTGGCAAATGTGAAATGATTTATATATCATTAGAAAAATAAGCTGCTGTGCTTTAAGACCCTTTATTTTGCTTCAGACTTACTGTCATAAGTTGGCATGATGGGAGTTACAGGTACAAATAGTAGTAGTAGTAGTATTTTGTAGAATTGGTAATATTACTTTTTGAAATTACTTAGTTATAGATTGCTGATTCCTTTTCTTAAAACTAATTGATTACCATATTAATGCTTTAGTTTCAAAATGCATTAAAATCTTCCCGAAGTGAAACAGAAACGTATCATAGTTATCTAGCTGGATAGGTTGAAAATTGTTCAGAGATTGATCAAATAAACTTTCTTCTGTATGCTTACACTTTCTTTTTTTTTTGTATTGAAACTACCGTATTTTTATTAGGAACCACAGGAAAATCAGTACAAAGTTTGGAGCATTAGACATATCAAATTAGATAACGTGATATTAAGAAACATTCCTTAAATAGTATCAAATCAAAGAAAAACATCAACTGGTTCCATGTTATTCCCCATCAGTACAACACCCATCCCTCCCGTAACCCCTCCCCCCCCCGACCAAACCAATAGGTAGTACAGGTTGTATGTGAGGTAAGATACCAAATTGATAGCGGATAATCAATATGGGAAATATGGAAAAAAGAAATGAGGAAAGTTACAAATAGTATAGGGAATAAAAGAAAAAGGGGTTAGGTGGAAAGAACACGGTGCAACACAACTATATGAGACCAGTAGATAAGTCCATCATGAAGCAGGGCAAGAAATCATAATTAACCAGTCATCCGGGAATGAACAAACATAATGTCACTAGCCCCTGAGCAGGGTTGATCTCTCAAACAATTCAATCACGCACAAATTATGTCTCTGAGTCACCCTGACTCGCAAGCCAGCGACTGTAAGGTTCCCATATTTTCTGGAAGAGAGGAACGTGATCTTGGTGAATCGCTGTGAGTTTATACAGCTGATAATAAGAGTGCAAACTGTGTTGAATGGTAGCCAGCGGGGGAGCGTAATCCCTCTTCCAGTGAAGCGCAATTTCTGTTCTCGTTGCAATGAAGACTTGTAAGACCAGCCGCTGATTGGAACGGCTGACGTCTGGAAGCGGGGTGCCCAATAATGCATGCCAGGGCTCAACGTAGTGGTCAGCGTGAAGAATCTGGGCTACCCAATCAAACACTTCACGCCTTTGAGTGCCTTTGTCCTCACAGCCTCTCCAGCAAGTGTCAGATATGTCGGGAGCAAATTTGTGAAGAGTGACCGGTGTATAATGCCACCGATAAATCATTTTATAGCAATTTTCCTGGAGACCTGTGGAGATCGAACACTTGTAGGCGGCTGTGTAAATCTGTTCCCAATCTTTGTCTTCCAGGGACGTATTGAAGTCCATTTCCCACAAAGTCCTGTGTCTCGCCCGATCCAGTTTTCTGCCATTTATAAGAGCGTAAATTTTGGATATCACTCCTCGGATGGAAGAGGCATTTTTGCATAATGTTTCAAAAAGAGTACCTCTGGTCCTGATAGAGCCCTCCCTCACCCCCTTATGCAAAAAGTGATACACCTTGGTGTACAGAAAGAAATCAATGTTATCCAGAGCATGAGTTTGCCGTAAATATTCTTTAGTTACAATAGCGTCCTGTTTATATACATGCCCCAATGTACAGACACCAGCCTTAAGCCATTGTTGATGAGCCTGGAGCAATCCCGTAGTGGCAGTATAAGGTTAGAAAATATGTGAGTCATCATAGAATAGTGCTCCCTGCCCACCAACAAGGGTTGCCAAATACGCCATACTCTCAGAGTGGTCCTCAAAGCAAAAGTTTCGTATGAAATCTCCCCCCAAGATGACTGGGGCTGCCAAGGGAGGGCATCTATAGGAAATGGCCCTAGGTAAGCTTGTTCCAGTTTAACCCACTGTGGGGTGTCCCTAGTACCATGTAACGCTACCAGAGCCCTCAATTGAGCGGCACCATAGTACCACGTAAGATTCGGTAATTGTATCCCTCCCCTAATCTTAGGCTGAAATAACGTGGCTCTAGTGATCCTAGGGGGGCGGCGCCTCCAGATAGTGTCCCAGCATCTGCTGCCATTTTTTAAGTAATTTAGAGGGTATGAAAAGAGGGATGGTGGTAAAGAAGTATAAAAAACGTGGGAGGACGTTCATTTTAATGATTGCCAGACGACCCAACCAAGAATGGGTATGTTCTAACCATTTATTCAAATCCGCCTGGATAGCATCAGTGAGAGGCTTATAGTTTAGATCGTACAGTGCATCAGTGTGTGAGCCTAACTTAACCCCCAGATATTTGAGTGAAGTTGTGGCCCACTTAAAGGGAAATGCTGTCTGCAAATCAGTGGCTTCAGAGACAGATAGGGTAAGATTAAGTATTTCTGATTTATCAAAATTTATTTTCATGCCTGAGAGTGCCGTGAAACGGCCCAACTCATCCATGACTCCCTGGAGGGATCGGCCAGGATCAGTGAGAGTGAATAGGATGTCATCCGCGAAAAGAGATATTTAAAACTGATCGCGTCCTTTGGTCACCCCTCGGATAGCTTTTTTTTTTCGTGTCTCTTCTCAGTTCACAGAACTACTCTCTGAATTCTTCCCTAGTTGGCAGGTCCATAGAGTTTTCTAGTGGGGCTTCATCGGAAGGTAGGCCTGTTTCCTGTTCTTCCATCCGTTTGCTATCTTGGCCCTCACCGCTGTCTGGGTGTTAGGATTTGTAGGTATGTGGGCCCTGGGCCGAGGTGAGAGATGGTACCGCCCACAGTGAGGAGCCCTATGAGCCTCACCATCGGGAGGCGAGGTCTCAGCAGACGTCAGACACAGCTGTGGAATAGAGTCTTTATTAGAGAGATAGGCACTGCCCGCAAAGCGGGGAGTGCAGGTGAAAGTCAGAGAGCCTGTGCGGTGGGGAATACCCAGGGGGAATACCTCCGTAGTGAAGATACGGCAATGGCCCGCAGCACAGGGTACATTGATGGCCTTCCTCACTTAGAGATGGTACGGTAGTGGCCTGCAGCGCGGGGTACACTGGTGAGGGTTTCCCACTAGAGGTGGTACGGTGGAGATCCGCAGCGCGAAGTACACAGAGGAGATTTCCTTACTTAGAGATGATACAGTAGTAGCCCGCAGCACGGGGTACACCAGTGGGCATTCCACACGAGATGGTACAGTGGTTGTCTGTAGAACGGAGGTACTCACAGTAGCGAATGGTCCAGGAGAAGCCCCGTGGATTGGGGATAGGCAGCAGTCCAAGGCAAAAGGCCCTCAGAGGAGCGGATAGCCAGAGACAAGGAAAGGGCCCTCGAGGAGCGGGTACCCAAAGTGTTTTACGCCAAAGGTGCAGGAACTGGAACGGGAAGTCCATATTGAGTGTAGTGGATTCAGCAATGAGGAAACTCGTTGCCAAGTCGTAGGTAGGCAGGGCTAGCCGGCTTAAGTATGCTCGAATGTTGATGTCATCCGTAGGGGATGCCCCTGAGGTTCCCACCATGACATGCTTAAGACTGGCCTGTGCGTGCGCCTAAATGATTCCAAGGGCAAGATGGCAGTCGGCAGCGCCCACGCCGTCCCGGGAACGTCAGGCAGGTCGGAGGTAGCTGGCGGAGGCCATCATTCTCCCCAACGGGATCAATGTAGCAAAGAAAGAGGTGAGTATCAGCGGTCGCAGCTGTCT
This sequence comes from Rhinatrema bivittatum, assembly GCF_901001135.1. Lineage (NCBI taxonomy): Eukaryota > Metazoa > Chordata > Amphibia > Gymnophiona > Rhinatrematidae > Rhinatrema > Rhinatrema bivittatum. Next base: position 681,269,603 of record NC_042615.1, on the reverse strand, counting down.
GCGACTGACGGGCGTAACACTGGGCTCTCATTCTTGCGATACAAAAAATGCCCAAAACTGACAGTTTTCCGTTTAGCAGCCATTATGTGGTTGCTTGTGATAATCTTGTAGGGCAGAATTCATGGCTCCAAGCAATTTTGAGCTTTGATGAAGGTAGATTCGCCAGGTGAGGAGAGGAGCTTCACAATCAAGCTGCTTGCACCATAGATGATGTCACTTCCTCCCCCCCTTGTGGAATCTTAATCTAGTATTGGAGTTTTTGGCAGAGCCCTCCTTTCGGCCACTGCGTAGTCTTTCCTTCCGTTTATTAAACTTGAAAATGGTGTTCCTGGTGGCTATATGTTCGGCACGTCGCATTTCTGAACTACAGGCATTGTCGTGTCGGGAACCATTCCTCCGGATGATTCCATCCTTCTTGCCCAAGGTAGTCTCGGAGTTTCATTTGAATCAGTCCATTTCATTGCCATCCCTAAATAAGCACAATGCGTGGAAGAATACTGCCTCCTCTGCCATTTGAATGTTAGTAGGCTTTTGGTGCGGTATCTGGAAGTTTCAGAACCGTCCGAAAGACGGACTGCCTGTTTGTCCTTCACGGTGGAAGGAAGCAAGGTGAACTGCTTCGCAGGCTACCATAGCTTGCTGGATTAAGGAAGTGGTCACAGGAGCCTATGTGGAGGTAGGAAAGTCATTATCCCTTCAAGTTAAAGTTCATTCCACTAGGGCTCAGGTGGTCTCATGGGCGGAGGCTAGACTGCTGTCTCCTGTCGACATCTGTTGAGCGGCTATATAGTGCTCCTTGTACACCTTCTTCCGGTTCTATCGCCTGGACATTCAGCCCCAGGAGGATGCAACCTTTGCAAGGGCGGTGTTAACCGGACTGTGGGCAACCTCCCGCCCTGATTGGGAGTAGCGTTTGTACATCCCATTGGTCTTGAGTCCATCTGGCTACATGCTAGGAAATGGAGAAATTACTTAACTGATAATTTTGTTTTCCTTAGTGTAGACAGTTGGGCTCAGCATCCTGGCACGGCTGCCCAAGAATGGTGCCAAGGATTCGCCCGAGGAGTAGATATAGATTCCAAAAGATTATGGGTAAGCCATCATCCAGTTCCTAGATAAGGGCATCTATAATCTTACTGGGGTTCAATGTTTATCTTTGAGTGCATTTACGGTTATCCTTTTTTAACAAGTTTTTTCAATGAGCCATACCAGGGCAAAGAGGGTGGGGATTCTACTCCAGGTACTTCCTGATTGCAAAGAGAACAGGAGGACTCCGTCCCATCCTAGACCTGAGGGCCCTGAACAAGTTTCTAAGAAAAGAAAAGTTCAAGATGGTTTCTCTTGGCACCTTGACCCCCCCCCCCCCCCTTTTGCAAAAAAGGGATTGGCTATGATCCTTTGACCTAAAGAATATATACACCCATATCGAGATCTTCCCTGGCCATAGGAAGTATCTCCGATTTGTGGTGGGGAAAAAAGCACTTCCAGTACCAGGTGTTGCTGTTCAGGCTCGCGTCAGCCCCACGGGTCTTCACAAAATGCCTGGATGTGATGGCACTGCAACTCTGCAGCTGGGAGTGCATGTTTCTCATATCTGGATGATTAGGTGCTCAAGAGCATGTCTCAGGCAGGAGCCACCAGGTTCATGCGCTTGACAATCCAGGTGATGGAGTCACTGGTGGTTGTTCTCAAATACCCAAAGTCCCATCTCAGTCCATCCACCTTCTTCATTTGAGTCCTGCTAGAGACAGCTCAGGCCAAGGCCTTTCTGCTGTGCCAGAGAGCTGTCGCCTTGGCGGCCATTGCAGCAGGAATTCAACAGAGCCAGCAGATTCCAGCCTGGCACATGTTGAGGCAGTTGGACCAAATGGCTACAACCATCTATGTTACTCCCTTGGCATGCTTGCACATATGCAGAGCCCAATGGACCCTGAGGTCACAGTGGCGCCAAGCCACTTAGAGCCTCCAAGATTGCATCTGAATCACCCCGTTTCTCAGGCACTCCTTGTCCCAATGGCAGATACTTTCCAATCTGGAACAGGGGATTTGCGTTCGGAGTCTCCCTGCTTAAGTTGTGCTAATCATGAATGCATCTACTCTGGGATGGGGTGGAGGAGATCTGCAAGGCTGCGACGTAGTTTTCTCTCTATACATTCACATCCACACAATGGTAGGGTCAGCTATTCTGCTTCCAGGATCTGTTTGAGATGTAGAAACCAACTCTTCCAACCTAGGGCCTTTTGTTTGGGTTCAGGCTGTCTTCCCCCCTCTGTTACCAACAGCACCATTGTTGTCGTGGTGCCCATTGGCACCTGGTTAGATGTCTGTTTGTCCCCTTTTTGTGTTGGGGAGCAGCCTATAGCTAGGGATTCACCCATGTGTGAGGACTACTATTCTGCTTGTCCTCAGAGAAAGCATAGTTGCTTAACTTTAACAGGTGTCCTCACGAAACCCGCTCGCTACCTTGCGGAGTTGGGTTTCTCCTATTTTTTTATTTTATCGTAATTCTATGTTGCGAGACTGAAGAGGGACCCCACGTGGTATAAGGCATGCTGGGCATTCTCAATGTACCTAGTCAAAGTTTCTAGGGACTTTGACATAAGTTTCCTGCATCTGGCTCCATCTGCTGATGTCATCCATGTGTGAGGACTACCATCCTGCCCATGTGCGAGGACTTACAGCTTGCTACCCTCTGAGAACACTTGTTACAGGTAAGCAACTCTGCTTAATTGCTAGTTTGGTTAGTTGTCCTGCAGTTGAGACTTCAAGCCATTTAATTTGTCATATAATTGTGATATTGTATTATTACTGTCTAGGATTTTGTTATTAGTTGTACTTCATTTGTCTGATTATTTTTGTTTTGTTGCCACCAGGAGTTGATATTTTTGGAATTAGGCATATAAGCTTTAATAATAATAATTTTATCCCATGGCACAGAGAGATAATTCTGATTTCTGTAGTGAGCTCTCTAAGAAAAGCAGGACTATATCACCATGCATACAATCAGGGGCACACCAGACAGGTTTAGCTTGCTTCCTCAAGCTGTATGATTACCATATCTAGCCACCACCTGCTTTGTGACCTGGAGCAAGGCACTGATCCCCACCCCCCTGAGGTTCATATTCAGCCATTGGCCAGATTACAGAGTTAGCCAGACAAACTTTATCCAACTAACTTTGGAGGGACATTCAATAGCACAGCCACTATTGAATATAGATGGCTATCTTAAACATAGCCGGATAACTTTAGGATATTCCTACAGCATAACCAGAGTTAGTTGGATAACTTAGCCGGCTAACCTAACTTCTTCCAGAAATGCCCCTGGAATGACCCTGAGTTTTCCAGTTAAGCTTTAGCCAGCTAAGGGGAGGAAATATTCAAAAGTTGGCATTTAGCTGGATAACTAAAGTTATCTGGCTAAATATTTCTGAATATAGATCTGAGTGCTTATGTTTGATTTTGCAGGGCTGGGACTTGCTAACCATATGATTTTGATTCCCAGTCGTACAGTAGCAGTGTTTAAATAATACATAATTTATAATTGGAAAGAAATCTGAATTTTGTATGACTTGTGCTTATAGCTTTGTTTTTATTTTTTTGTAGATGAACTGGATTGCAGCAGAACAATAGTAAGCTTATGCAGTACAGCCCACCATCACTTCCCTTCAGCACTGCATCACCTACAAGCGGAAATCCCAGCTCCCACGTTGCAGCATGGTATCTCTGAAAGCACTACACCAGAACCACCTCTGAAGTTAGGTCAGACGACAGCTAATACAATTAATTTTGCTGAACTGACGCCTTCTGCACTGTATGAGAGAAATGTCACAGGACTAGATCTTCTTTCTACAGTAGATAGCAGTGCCTCTGATGAAACACAACCTTCAAGCTTGGGGAGATGCAGTGTACCAGTCTGTGATCTCATTAGTGACACTGGGAGTTTAATCCTTACAACAGCTTCTAAAGATGATCAAGAGTTGCAGCCTGAGGACTTCCAGTCCCATAAGGATTTTGTACTTGGCTTTGATTTATCCTCTGTACCAGCTACTATCTGTCTTTCATCAAAAGAGGATGGTGGTTCTTTGGGCCCAGTGGAGCAAAAGATTGGAGGAGCTTTCTTGCCAGAAACAGAATGCTTTACAACAGGCGAGTTAAGTCTGCAGGACTTAGAAACAGCCAGTCCCATCAACACAGAACTCTCTGAATTATATTTTAATCAAAGTAGGGTAGAATTCACAAAGGGTGATCAGGAAGAAAATATTAACATTATTGGTGCTACATCAGGTTTTATATCATCAGGAAATCTAAACACAACGAACTTAAAAGGTGAAGAAATAAATATAGAATTGTCTCACAAATTTCTAATGAAAGAAAATGCCAATAGTTCAATAAGTAAAGAAGGAAATGTGGAGGGAAGAGATGTAAAAGCTGAGTCAAATGATGGCGGCAGCAGCAGCACAGGATCCATGCCTTCTGCACTTCCAAAGGGGCACAGTTTGTATGAAGCGCATATAAATTTAAGACTGGAAGAGTGTGAGTCACCTGATGTTTTGCTTCATGAAGAGTGTTCTGTAACGTTAGAAAAGGAGCAGTTTGTAGATAAAATTGTATGCTCTTCGAATGGCAAGAATACCAATGAAATATCAGAAGATGCCTCTTTAAACTCATGTCTACCTGCAGAGGAGGACCAGACCTCACTGTCCTGTCTTCCACTTGCAGTTTCAATATGTGGTTCTTTAGTTGTAACAGATGACAAAGAATGTAGTGTACTCCAGCAAGGCAAAGGAAGGGTGGTCAGTGATACTGTCACAGTGCCTGAAGCTGCATCAAATACTGGTATCCCCGAGAGGGTGTCCTGTGAACAGACCGATTCTGCTGTTCAGGGAGAACAACAGTATTTGGGTAAAGCCTATCAAACGTTTGTGGAAAAAGGCAAAGTTGATGAGGTGGACAGGAAGGAGATCTGGGGAAAAATAGTAACAGAGGATGAACGTCATAAGGTAATTCCATCTTTTCCTGTTGTAGGAAAATCTGAAAGTAATTTCACTAGTGTTGATATCCATCAGTGTGATAGTTATAAGGAGAATGTATCAACAGCGGAGGGCACCATTGATCAGGCCTTGTTGACTGCAGATGAAGATATATTGAAATGTGATATGTTAATCAGTGATGCGGAACTTGATGCTTTCTTAAATGAACAGACTTTTCAGTATAGTAATTCAAAACCTTGTATAGAAGATTTTTCAATGTCTGATGCAAATCAAATGTCTTTAATGAACATGGATGATGGTGATGATCTACTAACGGATGTACATACAAAATTCAATACTGGGGCACGGTGCACAACAGTTTCTGATGATCCTAGGACTTTTGGCTTGATGAACAATGAATGTAAGTCGGACAGTCTTTCAACATCTCAGACTGGAAAAAACACACCGTGCTTTAACCCTATAATGGAGACTAGCGAAGCACAGGCTCCTAATGTTAATAGTCAAGCTATAAACCTTGGAGGTGCCAGACCTAAACTATTATTTGACCTTCCTCCGAGAACTGTGAGTGAGAGAGAGCTCAGCACATCACTTATACAGAATTTAGTAGAAACCAGAAATGAGCAGCAGAAAGTGAATTTTGGTACTCCAGGGGCTGCACCTACTGGCAGCAAGACCAGCTCTGACTTAAGCTCCAGCTGCAATTATTCTGGCATGGAAACCAGCTTAGAAACAGAAGGAGAATCTGCTCTTGCTAGCACAGAAAAGCAAGAAAGTGCAGCAGATGAGGAAAGTACACAAGAAGGTACAGTTTTAGGACACAAACAACCGTCCTGGGTTCCAGATGCAGAAGCTCCAAATTGCATGAATTGCCAAGTCAGGTTCACCTTCACCAAAAGAAGACACCATTGTCGAGCATGTGGAAAAGTAAGTAAGCAAAAAAAACCAAAACTAATTTCTATTGTTGCAGATCTGATGGCACATTTAGGGTCTGATTAATCAAAGGGTATTTTACACAAAGAATAGAAGGGAAAAGCCTGGAAAAAAATCAGCAGAGGTAAAGCCAGGAATCATCAAGCAGGATATAGATTTTAGATTTAATTGGTCTCCTTTCTGAATTCAAGCTCAAGACAAGTTATATTCGGGTACAGTAGATAGTTTTCTGCCCCAGAGGACTTACAGTCTGTGCCTGAGGCAATTGAAGGGTTAAGTGACTTGCCTGAGGTGACAAGGAGCTTCAGTAGGAAAAAGCTCGGTATTGCAGCAAGAAGGGAAAATGGGCACACTTAGATGGTTCTGGAGGTCTTTCTGTTGTCAGTGTCTTAATTTCAACGTTTTTGTGTTTGAGGAAAGGAAGGAGGAGTATAGAACAGAAAAGGAAAAATCAGAAAATGTATCCAGTACTGGTGTTGCTTTTTTCCCCACTGAGAACATGATTGCTTCTGGCTTTTCTTTTAAACTAAGTATATGCGAGGTGGACACTTGGCTTTTCCTTCTTTCATTTTGGTCCTAGCACTGTCGATGCTCTGAATCTGTGTAGGTCACCTGCAGCATCAGGCAAGGTGGTGTTCACCTTTAAGGGTAAGGAAGTTTATTTGCTTTTTTGCTGGATCCCATTGCAAGCCCTGGTAGACAGTTCAGGGTTTTGAAGTCTAGCAATATGGTAGATGATACACACATGAAAATTAGGAAAGGGACAAGTGTTTAATAAGTTTTATACTTTAGTTTTTTGTTGGGTTTTTTTGCATGCTTTATAGGTGGTAAGTTGCATGATATCAGAAATTGTGCCTGATGATTTTAATTAGTAAATTTTGTTGGTGCATTGTTAGGTTTTGGGGTTTTTTTTTTCTTTATTTTGCTGAGAAATAAAAACACCCTTTTCTTTCTCCCTCAAATTAGAGGTTATGATACATATATCACTACATAATTATCAATTTCATAACACACTTTTGCAGAAGGTCCCTTACTTACAAAAGAAATATCTTGTACAATATCGTGGATACACAAGGAAATGATTACTGAACAAGTAACAATCAGGTAATAAGAAAAGAGGAAGGGATTGAGTTAATGATGTGACAGGTCTTAGGAACAGAAAGAAGAGAGAGGCATACAAGGTAAGGCAGCTGATTCCAAAGGAAGAGCTGCAAGGGCAAAGATGTAAGATGAGGAATGGGCAAAAGGGCGGGTTGATGCCATGAATCTTGTGCCAAGAGGCAAAGGGACAGTTGGACTTGAAAGCAGAGAGAGGAGCTGAACTGAGTATCTATAAAGCATACAAAAGTGAGGTTTTTTTGGGTTTTTTTGGGGGGGGGGGGTTTGGAACTGGATGCAAATGTTTTTTAGGGAACCAATTTAATTCTTTCAGCTTGGTCATATGAGAGAAGCAGTGGACCCAACACATAGGGTGAGTGAATTCATTCTGTGGGTGAATGGTAATCCAAGAAATAAAGGAATACGGTATTTTTTTGTTGGGAGGATAAATATGTAGTAGTAAGGACACTTTTTACAGTAGTATACATTTGAGCATAGAGAAGAATGGAAGAAAACACTAAGATTATGTGTTGGGGGAAGAGAGGTAAAAATTATAATAGGAAAAGAAAGAAGCAGATAGGCCAAGGGTTAGGAATGCAAAGAAGAGACAAGTAGCTCAGTCTTGCATACTGAATCTGAGCCAGCGATTGGAGATACAGTTGTATGCAACAAAAGCAGTCAGGAGCTTGGACCATGATATAGGAAAGTGTGTTATAGGTATTACATTCAACGTACTCTCATTTTGGAATCCAACAAGTGCGTGTTAAGTTTAAAAAAAAAAAAAAAAAAAAAAAAAGTATAATGATGGAGCCTTGTTGGTCCCATCATGAGCACATGAGAAGAATTGACGCTTCAGAAAATCAAAGGCTGTTAGCAAAGTTGGAAGCCATACCTGCTAAAACTGTGCCTAGGGAGTCCAAGAGTTTGAAGATAAAAGTGAATACTAGTGGTTCACAGTGTCAGAGTCCGCAGTTAGACTGAGGACAAGGATAGAACAAGGAGAAACTTTCCTGGCAGAGGGTAGATCAGAGGAGACTAAGAATGGACACTGTCAGTTAAATGTTTGAGAAGCAAGCTAGGTATTTTGTACATTATTCTAGGTAAACATACACAATTTCCATTTGTCTCTTTCTTTCTCCCCCGCATGATGTGACTGGAGGATATTTAGAATTGCAAGTCTGAGAAGCTAAAGAAACCCCAGGAAATACCACTCTGACAACCAGAAAATAATCCCTGATTATCATATATTTTTACTGTTACTGTTAATAATCTGAACTAATATGGCTTGGGTGGGAGAGGTGGCCAACTGCCCCACTGCTGTATGGACCACTGTGGGGATTAAGAGGACACTACTGTGTTGAGCCTTGAAGGCTTCATCTGAAGCACTCAGCTGGCATGAGGGTCGATTTGCCCTGGGCAAAAATGGAGATTAAATAAAAACAAGTAGAAAAGCCACAATTTAATTTAAATGAAAAGGCAAACTTGTTGAAGATTTTACTTCCTTACCATTAAGATAGGTCAATCCCAATAAGTTGATAATGCACTTTTGCCAGCAGATGGAGATGGAGCAAAAGCTGACAACATGGTTATATAGTCCTGCCCTGACAGCCTGCCAGTATTTTCTGTGGAAGTGCATTTCCCTTCGGGGGATTGCCTGTGAGTAAAAAAAAAAATAAAAATAATAATAATAAAGTTGCAAAGGTAGTGATACCATGCAGTCCCTACCTCAGTAAAGTGCCTCTGTCTGGTAGCCTTGACTGGCGTGGACCTAAATTCTAATTAGTGGTTGCAGGCTGAGAGAGGTTCAGAGAGCTGGGGCTTGTTCCTGCTCTCAGCCATGGAGGGCTCAACTCAGGTAAAAGTTTTTAACTTAAAAAAAAGTTTTTAACAAAAAAAAATTTAGCGACAGGAAGACAGCAGGAGAAGGATCTGTTTCCTCTGCGTTCAGCTGTCCCACTCATGTCTCTGGGGAGTTCTGTGAGGTGAGGAGGAAGTGCAGTTATGGTGGGTTCAGCAGGCTCCGCTTCCAGGCTTCTCCCATTTTGGCATGTGGTAGGCCAAGAAATACTTTTGCGTGCTTTTTTGCTGCAGACCATCTGCGTGCGCTTGCGCATCTGGGTGTGCACCCATTCTCATTTGTGCGTGCAATTGGGTGTTTTTCCTTCTGGATGTACATCTTGTGTGCCCAGTTTAGGTGTCTATCCTGGGCATCCAGTTTGGGCGTTCACATTTTTTGTGCGTCCATATTAGGTGCAAGCCTTCATCGGGTTGTGCACTTATAGCATGGCGCCTGTGGCGAACTAATCTAAGCGCCTGCCTATCTGTGCTGCTTGCCACATCAGCCGGAGATTTCCTTAAGCCTGTGTCAGCGTTGCCTGGATGCTGGGGGACATTTGCCTCTCTCTGATTTTGCCAACGATGTTCCATCTCATTGGTCTGAGGGGATTGGGACCGAGGGAGACACTGCAGTGGTGTCTCCTCCCCTGATTGGTCTGCAGGGGACACTAGCTCGCAGGATGTCAGGTTCAAGCCTATGGGGCCTGGAATGGCCCTGCCTCCTTTTCCTGGGTGGAATTTTTCCAGGGATTGCATCATTTCTACAGGGCCGGTTTGCTGAAGCAGCAGTTCCTACTAAGGTAAGTCCAGGCACTCCAAGTGCTCCTATGCCTGTCTTCATGTTCCAGCGCCATAGCGCAGTGCAGTGTGACAGAGCTCGAATGCAGGTGGATCAGGATTATTCTGATGATGATAGTGTGGGCTCTCCTGGCGAGGAAGGGGGATATTCCCCCAGATTTGAAGCCAAATAGAACTCTTCTACATTTCTTTCAGAGAGATGAGTTGCCATGTCTGATATCTCAGACCCTGAAGACCCTCAGAGTAGTTGTGTTTGATTCCTTGGGGACGCAGAAGGAGGATCCTATTTTGGTCACCCTGCGCAAGGCTTCTTGTTTCTTTCCCCTCTTGGATGCAATCCAGGAGTTGGTTGATCTGGAATGGAATGCACCTTAAGAACATAAGAATGTTAGAAATTCAGACCAAGGGTCCAACAAGTCCAGCATCCTATTTCCAACAGTGGCCAATCCAGACTACAAGTACCCAAAAACTAAGTATATCCCATGCTACTGATGCTAGTTAATAGCAGTGGCTATTTTCTAAGTCAACTTGATTAATAGCAGGTAATGGACTTCTTCTCCAAGAACATATCCAAATCTTTTTTAAACCCAGCTACATTAACTGCACTAATCACATCCTCTGGCAACAAATTCCAGAGTGTAATTGTGTGTTAAGTGAAAAAGAATTTTCTCTGATTAGTTTTAAATGTGCTTCATGCTAACTTCATGGAGTGCCCCTAGTCCTTCTATTATACGAAAGAGGAAATAACAGATTCACATTTAACCGTTCTAGACCTCTCATGATTTTAAACACCTCTATCATATACCCCCTCAGCCGTCTCTTCTCCAAGCTGAACAGCCCTAACCTCTTTAGTCTTTCCTCATAGGGGAGTTGTTTCATCCCCTTTATCATTTTGGTCGCCCTTCTCTATACCTTCTCTATAAGAACATAAGAAATTGCCATGCTGGGTCAGACCAAGGGTCTATCAAGCCCAGCATTCTGTTTCCAACAGAGGCCAAACCAGGCCACAAGAACCTAGCAATTACCCAAACACTAAGAAGATCCCATGCTACTGATGCAATTAATAGCAGTGGCTATTCCCTAAGTAAAATTGATTAATAGCCATTAATGGACTTCTCCTCCAAGAACTTATCCAAACCTTTTTTGAACCCAGCTACACTAACTGCACTAATCACATCCTCTGACAACAAATTCCAGAGCTTTATTGTGCATTGAGTGAAAAAGAATTTTCTCCGATTAGTCTTAAATGTGCTACTTGCTAACTTCATGGAATGCCCCCTAGTCCTTCTATTATTCGAAAGTGAAAATAACTGAGTCACATCTACTCGTTCAAGACCTCTCATGATCTTTAAGATCTCTAAAATATCCCCCCTCAGCCGTCTCTTCTCCAAGCTGAACAGCCCTAACCTCTTCAGCCTTTCCTCATAGGGAAGCTGTTCCATCCCCTTTATCATTTTAGTTGCCCTTCTCTGTACCTTCTCCATTGCAACTATAACTCTTTTGAGATGCGGCAACCAGAATTGTACACAGTATTCAAGGTGTGGTCTCATAGTGGAGCGATATAGAGGCATTATGACATTTTCCGTTCTATTAACCATTCCCTTCTTAATAATTCCCAACATTCTATTTGCTTTTTTGACTGCTGCAGCACACTGAGCCAACGATTTTAAAGTATTATCCACTATGATGCCTAGATCTTTTTCCTGGGTGGTAGCTCCTAATATGGAGCTATATCTTTTTTGAGATGCGTAACTATAGCATGGGTTATTTTTCCCTCTATGTATCACCTTGCACTTATCCACATTAAATTTCATCTGCCATTTGGATGCCCAATTTTCCAGTCTCACAAGGTCCTCCTGCAATTTATCATAATCTGTTTTTGATTTAACTACTCTAAATAATTTTGTATCATCTGCAAATTTGATTACCTCATTCGTCGTATTCCTTTCCAGATCATTTATAAATATATTGAAAAACACAGGTCCCAGTACAGATCCCTGAGGCACTCCACTGCCTACTCCCCTCCACTGAGAAAATTGTCCATTTAGTCCTACTCTCTGTTTCCTGTCTTTTAACCAGTTTGTAATCCACAAAATGACATTGCCACCTATCCCATGACTTTTTACTTTTCTTAGAAGCCTCTCATGAGGAACTTTGTCAAATGCCTTCTGAAAATCCAAATACACTAAATCTACTGATTCACCTTTATCTACATGTTTATTAACCCCTTCAAAAAATTGAAGCATATTTGTGAGGCAGGACTTGCCTTGGGTAAAAGCCATGCTGACTTTGTTCCATTAAACCATGTCTTTCTATATGTTCTGTAATTTTGATCTTTAGAACAATTTCCACTATTTTTCCTGGCACTGAAGTCAGACTAACTAGACTGTAGTTTCCTGGATCACCCCTGGAGCCCTTTTTAAATATTGGGGTTACATTAGCCACCCTCTAGTCTTAAGGTACAATGAATGATTTTAATGCCAGGTTATACATTTTCACTAATAGATCTGAAATTTCACTTTTGAGTTCTTTCAGAACCCTGTGGTGTATACCATCCTGTCCATGTGATTTACCACTCCAGTTTGTCAGTCAGGCCTACCACATCTTCTGGGTTCACCGTGATTTGGTTTAGTCCATCTGAATCATTACCCATGAAAACCTTCTTCAGAACAGGGATCTCCCCAACATAGTCTTCAGTAAACACCGAAGCAAAGAAATCGTTTAATCTTTCCGCGATGGCTTTATCTCTAAGTGCCTCTTTAACCCCTCGATCATCTAACAGTCCAACTGATTCCCTTGCAGACTTTCTGCTTCGGATATATTTTAAAAAGGTTTTACTGTGAGTTTTTGCATCTACAGCCAACTTCTTTTCAGTTTCTCTCTTAGCCTGTCTTATTAATGTCTTACATTTAACTTGCCAATGCTTATGCTTTATCTTGTTTTCTTCTGTTGGATCTTTCTTCCAATTATTTGAATGAAGATCTTTTGGCTAAAATAGCCTCTTTCACCTCACCTTTTAAACATGCCGGTAATCTTTTTGCCTTCCTTCCATCTTTCTTAATGTGTGGAATACATCTGGACTGTGCTTCTAGGATGGTATTTTTTAGAATGTCCATGCCTCTTGCACACTTTTTTTTACCTTCGTAGCTGCTCCTTTCGGGGTTTTTTTCTAGCTATTTTTCTCATTTTATCAAAGTTTCCCTTTTGAAAGTTTAGCACTAGAGCCGTGGATTTGCTTACTGTCCCTCTTCCAGTCATTAATTCAAATTTGATCATATTATGATCACTATTGCCAAGCAGCCCCCACCACTGTTACCTCTCTCACCAAATCCTGTGATCCACTGAGAATTAGATCTAAAATTGCTCCCTCTCCCATTGGTTCTTGAACTAATTGTTCCATAAAACTGTCATTTATTCCATCCAGGAACTTTATGTCTCTAGCATGTCCTGATGTTACATTTACCCCTTGGATCCACAGCAGTTGCATTTCCCTGACATGGAAGCTTTGGTGTATACTGTCTTGAAACATATCGCCATCGCGGTAGAGGGAGGTGTGGCTCTGAAGGATGCTCAGGATAGGAGGATTGAGGCTATCCTGAAGGCAAGCCTTTGAAGCAGTGACAATGAAATTGCAAATTGCTTCTTGTTGTGCCTTGGTAGCTCGGGCTACCTTGCAGCTTTGTCAAGAGTCTGGTGGCGTTGGGTCTGATTTAGAACCTATGGTAGAACCAGAGGCTGCCTTCTTGGTTGTTACGGGCTGTGACTTGGTACGCATAGCCACCAGAGGAGCTGCTTCAGTTATTGCAACCAGATAACAACTGAGGCTGCGCAACTGGTCCACAGATACTATTTCAAAGTCGATCTGACTAAGCTGCCTTTCAAAGGCTCACTTTTGTTTGGCAGTGAATTGGAAAAAAAGTAAAGTAAATGGGGAGAGACCCCGGTCCTGTGTTTGGAGGATATGAAGTCAGTTTCCTGGACTTCCCGCGCAAATAACCACTCTCGAAACATCCGGTGTTTTGTCCCTTATAGGGGAGGTTCTTCCCAGAGGTCCCATCCCTTCTGCTGATCTCAGTTCTTTAATCCCTGAGGGTCTTGTAAAGATATGAGCTCTGGAGGCAGAGCCCCTCTGTCTTCCCAATGAAGGTTTGCGGGGAGATAGGTGATCGTCTATCCTGGTTTTATCACAGGTGGGCCCAGATTACTTCAGATCAGTGGGTTCTCGAAGTGATTCGGAATGGCTATGCTCTAGAATTTCTTTGCATTCCTCCAGTTGCCTTCATGGTCTCTCCTAGCAACTCCCCTCAGAAGAGGGTAGAAGTGGAAGCAACATTACAATGGCTGTGATTCTGAAAGTATGATTGCTGTTCCTTAGCGCAGTGAAATAGGGGCCGATATTCCATTTATTTTGTCATGCCCAAGAAAGAAAGGTCATTTCGGCCAATACTAGATCTCAAGGGCGTCAGCTGACATTACGAGTCACATATTTCAGGATGGAAATGATGTGCTCTGTCACAATGGCAGTACCTCATGTGTCTGGATCTGATGGAGGTGTATCTGCATATTCTCATCTGGCAGGAACAGCAGTTCCTCCAATTTTCCATCCTGGGTCATCATTACCAGTTTCAAACCTTGCCTTTTGGACTAGCCACAGTGCCCAGGACCTTTTCCAAGGTCATGGTAGTGGTAGTGGTGGTCCTTTGCAAGAACGGATTCTAGTTCACCGCTATCTGGATGACTGGTTGATTCGAGCCAGTACATTGGATGAGAGTCTTTGTGTTTCCCGCAGGGTGGTTTCCTTGCTGCAGGAACTAGGCTGGGTGGTGAATCTGGCCAAGAACAATTTGCAGCCTTCTCAGATCCTGGAGTATCTCTGGGTTTGTTTCGTTACAAGGCAGGGCAGAGTGTTTGTTTCTGCTGGAGTCTTGTATCCATCCTTGATGCTGCAAGTATGATCCCTATGGAACTCTGTTTGTCAACTGTGTGGTCTTATCTACAGGTCCTGGAGTTGATGGCTACCACATTAGAAATGGTTCCCTGGGCGAGAGCACATATGCACCCTCTTCAGCGTGCCTTGTTCTCCTGATGGAGTCTGCAGTCTCAGAACTATGCAGTGAGACTGCTCCTTTCGTTAGAAGTGAGATCCCAGTTGAAGTGGTGGTTACACGTAGATCATCTCAGGAAGGGAATTTCCCTGATGATGCTGGATTGGTTGGTACTCATGACAGATGTGAGCCTCTGGGGCTGGGGAACTCATTGTCAGGAGTTGGTGGTGCAAGGGTGCTGGAATGCAGTGTAGTGGCAGTGGAACATAACAGATTGGAGGCACGAGCAGTTCGATTGGCGTGCCTGCCATTCACCGAGTGGCTAGAAGTTCGGGCAGTCCAAATAATGCGACAACATTGGCTTACATCAATGATCAGGGTGGAACCAAGAGTCGACAGATGTTGGAGGAGATAGATGCGCTCATGGTATGGGCAGAGCAGTATCTCCTAAGCATATCCGCATCTCACATAGCCGGAAAGGACGATATCTGAGCAGATTTCATCAGCAGGAGAAGCTTGGACCCGGGGGAATGGGAGCTTGCAGATGAGGCTTTTCAGCTCCTGGTAGACCCTGGGGCCTACTGGATCAAAGACTTGCTGGTGAACTTCAACAATGAGAAAGTTCCACACTTCTTTGGTTGCAGGTGGGACCCAAAAGCAAAAGGCATAAGCACTTTCATTCAGGATTGGCCACATGGCGCCCTGTTGTATGCATTCCCCCTTGGCCTTTGATAGGCAGGCTGGGTACAGAAGATTGCAAGTCATACCAACACCGACCTTTTAATGGCTCCAGATTGGGCTCAAATGCCATGGTACATTGATCTCAGAGACATCTGGTTGGGTAGTCTTCTCCGGCTACCATCTTGGACGGATCTATAATGTCAGGCCCATTCTACATGAGGATCCAGGTCTGTTCTGTCTTGTCATTTAGCCATCGATAGGGCTCAGCTGTTGAAGCGTGGTTATTCACCTTCTGTAATTTCCACTCTTTTTCAGGCCCGGAAATTTTCTACTTCTCTAGCTTATGTTAGAATTTGGAAGGTCTTTGAGGCCTGGTGTTCTGAGTGAGGTACACAGCCGCTCAAAGTGGATATTCCTTTGATTTTGGAATTTTAACAGGACTGCTTGCTTAAGAGTTTGGCCCTTAATACCTTGAAGGTTTAAGTTGCGGCACTGGCTTGTTATAGGGGGAGAGTCAATGGAGGGCCTTTGTCTTCCCATCCGGACATGTTCTGGTTCTCGTGGGGAGTTAAACACCTCCTCCCCCCCCCCCCCTTACAGCTTTTGGTGCCTTTGTGGGATCTTAACTTGGTCCTTGAGTTCTTGGCAAGTCCGACTTTTCAACCGTTACATACTCTTTCCTCGTGGCTGCTTTCTTTGATGACTGTCTTTCTGGTAGCAATCTGTTTGGCTCACCAGGTCTCTGCATATTCTTTCCTGCCTTGAGCCTTTTCTCCATATGACTCCGGGTGTGCTCAGCTTCGGACTGTGCCTTCCTTTTTGCCCAAAGTGGTTTCGGACTTTCATTTGAATCTGTCCATTTCTGTGCCAGCCTTGGACAGGGACAGAGATGAAGCTGAGTACTGTATTTTGCATTCCTTGGATGTCAAGCATCATTTACTGCGCTACTTGGTGGTTACTAAGACTGTTCGGACGTCTGATCGCCTGTTGGTGCTCCATGGAGAGGTAAACAGGGAGCACCTGCGACATGAGCAACGATTGCCCACTGGGTTAAGGAGGTCATTACGGCAGCCTATGTGGCTGTTGAGGTTGCCTTACAATGCAGATTGGACCTCATTCCATGAGGGCTCAGGCAGTATCGTGGATAGAACTTTGTTTGTTGCCTGCTGAAATTTACTGAGCAGCAACATGGTCATATTTGCACACCTTCTCCAAGCATTGCCACTTGGTTATTAGGGCTAGGGAGGACGCTGCTTTTGCATGGGCAGTTTTGACTGGGCCGCTGGCAGCCTCCCACCCTTTTTGAGATTAGCTTGTGTACATCTCACTTGTTGAGATTGACTTACCCGAAAACTAAGGAAGGAGAAATTACTACTTACTTGATAATTTCCTTTTTGTGATGAGTAGGTCAATCCCAGACCTGCCCTTGGCTGTCAGATTTGGATTTTGTGGTTATCCTTCTTAGGGCGAGCGATGCAGAATATGATTCCTGCTTTTCATTGATAACTGGTAAGTGGCTTCTCTAGCTCTTGTGTGCTAGATATTTTCCTTTTTTTGGCTTTGCTCAGTGTTCCGGTTGGTTGAGAAACACGACTGGTTGCCTGTTGCTAATAATGTTCAAGTTTAATCAGGTTTGTCCACAGTTTGGCTTTTTCAGAGAATACTGGCGGGTTAATGTCTAAGTGGTACTATATAGCCATGACGTCAGCTTTTGCTCAGTCTCCATCTGCTGGCAGAGGTGCATAACCCACTTATTGGTATTGACCTACCCATTACTAAAGGAAAGGAAATTACCAGGTAAGTAGTAATTTCTCCAGTTTCTAATTGGAAAAGGGCCAATTTTTTGTGTCCCAATGATTGCAATCCTAAAAGGAAATGCACCATCCATGTATATGATAGTTGGGCTTTTATCAGTGATTGTAATTGAGGATCAGACTTTATAAAACTGTAGAAATCCAATTGCAGCTCATGAGCCAAATATTAAAAAGCTTGTCTCTTGGGAAATAGTGAGATAGAGCTCTTTTTCTTTTTGGATTGCAAGCATTTTTATTTAAAAAATTAACCCTTGTCTATTTATAGTAAATTGCAAAGAATAACTAAATATGGACTGTTTTTAAATTAGAATGTCCTTTAAGAAAACAATTTATGAATCTTGTCAATAAACCTTGTTCAAGCAGGAGGTCAGCGGATCTATTGTCCGACCCGAACCAACCTCACTGCTAAAAACTGAAAGAAAATTTTTAAAGAGACGGAGGGCAGGTTTCATATATATGAGTATCAAACCCCAACCAGGGTGTGCTCAATCTTGTGCATATAATCATAAACCGAAGCCACCACCGTCCAAATTTTTTTAGAGAACACTCTGTGCAACCAATTCTAATTAAGTCTTCGTATCCAAAAGTGAGAGAAAATTTTTTGTTCTACTTTTTTTGAAAAATTATCAAAACGCAGATGACGTAGCGAAATGTGTTGAAAAAGTCCCGACTTATCTGATGGTGAAAAGCCCGACGTAGCCACGTTTCTGGTCTAGACAGACCTTTCTTCAGGGGATGTTATCCTATATGAATAATAGCCAGTGAATCAAAAGCCTTCTGCGAAAAATCAATCATTTCTTCAAACAGACGCCATGAATGCGTTCAGCGGTGTAGAGACGCTGTCTGCTAACTCCCTCTGTTTTTAAACCCGGTGCACAGATGAATGAGCTACCAATTACAACGTACGTTGCTGTGGGCGTGATGACGTCAATTAATGAATGCATTTCACTAATCGTTGAAATGCTATATTGAATTTGAGACCCTATGCAATATTGCATTCTGAACTTCCGAAATGCAACAAAACACATCATAGACATGAATTTAGATTAATGAGTGCCATTCTAGCTCTTCATTTAAACCATGGGGTGCCTGGGTTTTAAGCGTAAAGATCCAAAAAGCTTCACGCTTATTTAATAACCTTTCACGATCACCACCTCTCAGAGATATTGGCACATAGTCTATCACAGTCCATTTCAGCATATTAAATGAATGTCCTTGCTGTACACAATGTGTCACTATGGGAGCTGTCAGAGTGCCTGTGTTCAATTTTGACTTATGTTCATTAAGTCTGATCCGTACTTTACGGGTCGTTCTGCCCACGTAAACACGGGGGCAGGGACAGATGATCGCATACACCACATGATCAGAATTGCAAGTAGTGTCAAATTTACGATAAATACGATAGCCCGTATTTGGTTCTTGCCACATTTGACCATCAATACTATTTGTACAATGAAAACACTGTCCGCAGTGCTTATGTCCTTCAAATAACGTTTCAGATGGTCTGAAACACTGTGCGTGAACTAACTTATCTCTGATGTTAGTGCCCCGGGTAGTAACAATCAATGGTGTATCCTTAAAGGTATCATGTAGGGCTAATATATGCCAGTGTCGGCGTATAGATGAAGAGATAACATTGGTAGCAACTGAATGTTGGAGTACACAAACCAGCTGGGGATCTTTTTTAGAAGGCTTATATTGCAGAAGACACTGTCTATCTGAATATTTAGCCCGTTTGTAGGCTTTTTTGATCGCTGATTGTGGGTACCCTCGTTCCAAAAATCTTTTTCGAAGTAATGATGCTTGCAATTCGAAATCATAACTGGTGGAACAAATACGTTTGGCACGAAAAAACTGACTAACAGGCAAGCCACATTTAAAGGAGTAGGGGTGGTGGCTATGAAATTTCAACAAGTTGTTTTTATCGGTCGGTTTCCGATACATGGTGGTATTGAAAGAGCCGTTTTCCAAAGAGATCAGTACATCCAGGAATGCAATATGGGATGGTGAACATTGCATCGTGAATTTTAAATAGGCATTTTGCTGGTTTAACCAATCAAAAAATGATGTGAGTTGTGACTGTGTACCCCGCCAAACCATCAGTATATCGTCTATATACCTGACCCACAAAGCTATTTCCTGCCACCAACTAGCTTTATAGATAACATTCTCTTCAAATTTCATTACATAGAT
Source organism: Rhinatrema bivittatum (assembly GCF_901001135.1). Lineage (NCBI taxonomy): Eukaryota > Metazoa > Chordata > Amphibia > Gymnophiona > Rhinatrematidae > Rhinatrema > Rhinatrema bivittatum. Next base: position 681,250,217 of record NC_042615.1, on the reverse strand, counting down.
GTTTGCTGTTGTCGGTGCCAAGGGGGATCCCATAGGGATGCCATGCGTCTGTAAAAAAATGTCAGATTGAAACATGAAGTAATTGTGATGCAAAACTATGTCTGTCAGTTGTAATATCACACTTGTGGGTATGCGATGATGATCTATTCGTTGTGTTAGACACTGTGAAATCATCTCAAACGCTTCAGTTTGAGGTATGTTGGTATACAGTGCAGTTATATCCAATGTAACCAATATGTAATTATGAGATGCATCCAGATGTGTTGACTGGAGTTTTTGCAATAAGTGTATTGTATCTTTAATATAAGAATCTGCTTGCATCATATATGGTTGTAAGATTTTGTCAATTAAAATGGCAGGAGCTTCCAACAACGAATCATTTAAAGATACTATGGGACGGATGGGAGGGTTGACACCAATTTTTATCGAAAAATGGTTGCAGATCCCACTCATACAATATCATCGATTTTACAGAGCATTGTTGATTCAGCAATAGGTTTAACTGAGAAAGAAAAAAAATTTTTGATCAATGAACATCCCAGGCTACCAGTGATATATTCGTTGCCAAAGATTCATAAAAACTTGGTCAACCCTCCCATCCGTCCCATAGTATCTTTAAATGATTCGTTGTTGGAAGCTCCTGCCATTTTAATTGACAAAATCTTACAACCATATATGATGCAAGCAGATTCTTATATTAAAGATACAATACACTTATTGCAAAAACTCCAGTCAACACATCTGGATGCATCTCATAATTACATATTGGTTACATTGGATATAACTGCACTGTATACCAACATACCTCAAACTGAAGCGTTTGAGATGATTTCACAGTGTCTAACACAACGAATAAATCATCATCGCATACCCACAAGTGTGATATTACAACTGACAGACATAGTTTTGCATCACAATTACTTCATGTTTCAATCTGACATTTTTTTACAGACGCATGGCATCCCTATGGGATCCCCCTTGGCACCGACAACAGCAAACATCTATGTAATGAAATTTGAAGAGAATGTTATCTATAAAGCTAGTTGGTGGCAGGAAATAGCTTTGTGGGTCAGGTATATAGACGATATACTGATGGTTTGGCGGGGTACACAGTCACAACTCACATCATTTTTTGATTGGTTAAACCAGCAAAATGCCTATTTAAAATTCACGATGCAATGTTCACCATCCCATATTGCATTCCTGGATGTACTGATCTCTTTGGAAAACGGCTCTTTCAATACCACCATGTATCGGAAACCGACCGATAAAAACAACTTGTTGAAATTTCATAGCCACCACCCCTACTCCTTTAAATGTGGCTTGCCTGTTAGTCAGTTTTTTCGTGCCAAACGTATTTGTTCCACCAGTTATGATTTCGAATTGCAAGCATCATTACTTCGAAAAAGATTTTTGGAACGAGGGTACCCACAATCAGCGATCAAAAAAGCCTACAAACGGGCTAAATATTCAGATAGACAGTGTCTTCTGCAATATAAGCCTTCTAAAAAAGATCCCCAGCTGGTTTGTGTACTCCAACATTCAGTTGCTACCAATGTTATCTCTTCATCTATACGCCGACACTGGCATATATTAGCCCTACATGATACCTTTAAGGATACACCATTGATTGTTACTACCCGGGGCACTAACATCAGAGATAAGTTAGTTCACGCACAGTGTTTCAGACCATCTGAAACGTTATTTGAAGGACATAAGCACTGCGGACAGTGTTTTCATTGTACAAATAGTATTGATGGTCAAATGTGGCAAGAACCAAATACGGGCTATCGTATTTATCGTAAATTTGACACTACTTGCAATTCTGATCACGTGGTGTATGCGATCATCTGTCCCTGCCCCCGTGTTTACGTGGGCAGAACGACCCGTAAAGTACGGATCAGACTTAATGAACATAAGTCAAAATTGAACACAGGCACTCTGACAGCTCCCATAGTGACACATTGTGTACAGCAAGGACATTCATTTAATATGCTGAAATGGACTGTGATAGACTATGTGCCAATATCTCTGAGAGGTGGTGATCGTGAAAGGTTATTAAATAAGCGTGAAGCTTTTTGGATCTTTACGCTTAAAACCCAGGCACCCCATGGTTTAAATGAAGAGCTAGAATGGCACTCATTAATCTAAATTCATGTCTATGATGTGTTTTGTTGCATTTCGGAAGTTCAGAATGCAATATTGCATAGGGTCTCAAATTCAATATAGCATTTCAACGATTAGTGAAATGCATTCATTAATTGACGTCATCACGCCCACAGCAACGTACGTTGTAATTGGTAGCTCATTCATCTGTGCACCGGGTTTAAAAACAGAGGGAGTTAGCAGACAGCGTCTCTACACCGCTGAACGCATTCATGGCGTCTGTTTGAAGAAATGATTGATTTTTCGCAGAAGGCTTTTGATTCACCGGCTATTATTCATATAGGATAACATCCCCTGAAGAAAGGTCTGTCTAGACCAGAAACGTGGCTACGTCGGGCTTTTCACCATCAGATAAGTCGGGACTTTTTCAACACATTTCGCTAAGTCATCTGCGTTTTGATAATTTTTCAAAAAAAGTAGAACAAAAATATTTTTCTCACTTTTGGATACGAAGACTTAATTAGAATTGGTTGCACAGAGTGTTCTCTAAAAAAATTTGGACGGTGGTGGCTTCGGTTTATGATTATATGCACAAGATTGAGCACACCCTGGTTGGGGTTTGATACTCATATATATGAAACCTGCCCTCCGTCTCTTTAAAAATTTTCTTTCAGTTTTTAGCAGTGAGGTTGGTTCGGGTCGGACAATAGATCCGCTGACCTCCTGCTTGAACAAGGTTTATTGACAAGATTCACAGATTGTGAGCTATCAAATGATTTAATATCTTATGAAAAATAATTAAAAAAAGGGGGTTTTTTGAATGTGAATCAGATTACATAGTGTGATTCCCCCAAAAATTGTTTTGGGTGCTTTTTCATATTTGGTATTTCACTTTAAGAAAACAAAACATTCTTTAAGCAGCTCCTTGCAGTTCACCAGAAGCATAAAGGCATTCACCATTAGCAAATCTCAAAAATTGCTTCATACTTGCTAGGTCCAGTTGGTCCAAATTTGCTGTGATATCCAAAAATGACATCATATACCACATAACCAATCCAGTCCCATTCCACATGAGGTAATGTATAAAGTTGCTCTCAGCAGTTCAAGGGAATTTATTGGGGGGTAGGTAGGATGTAGAATTTAAAATGTGACTTAAATATGTAATTAATGATATTTTGCTTCTACTTTTTGAAGTGTTGCATAATACATGGCTGGTACAGTTCAATTTTATAGATGAAATACTTTTTACAAACTCAGAATATACAGGCTTGTAACTAGATGCAGTGATTACATCAGTATTGAATGTGATGTAAGAGCAGAACACCTCAGAAGAGTGTAATAATTTATTGCATACATCATAAAAAGATGGAATTCTGTCATGTGTGCATTTCAAATGAGTTTATTATACTGTACATTTTGAAGTCAATTGCTGTAGAGAAGTCTGTGAAGACGATGAAAGAAATGAAAGAGGACTGTCCTTCCAACAGAGCAAGGGCAACTGAAGACAGAGCAACGAAGGTCAGAGGGTTGAAGGAGCCTGTGTTGGTCTCTGGCACACAACTGCAGTGAACTGCACAGAAGGGGGCCTGTGGGTCAGTCTTGTGCCAGCTTCCTAGGATTCTTCCAGAGCTTTCTAGGAAAAGTTTCTGAGCAGGTGTATGAGGTTCCCACATGCTTCTGGAACCTGTGCCTGAGTTTCTCCATCGATAAGCAGGATGGAGATTGTCTACAATAGTGGGTGATGTCACCCGGTGTTGTGACAGACCAGCTCTCTCAGAGCTCAGAAAAACCTAGAAGGTTTTCCTGAGCATGTGTGATGGTTCCCACATGCGCCCCCTCAGGTTTCTTTTGCTTTCTCAACCAGCCAGATGCATATTAGCTCTCTCATAAAATTCTCTTTTTGCTGCTTCATCAGTTTTTCTGTCATCGTTTTCTTTCCTAACTGAATTATATTTAGCAAATTGGATTTTCCTAGATATGGCTGACAAGAAACATTCAATTCAAAAAATGCCAGATATATGCCATGAAAATGGCAGTCATGGATTTCTATGATAAAGGGGTCTGATACCTTGGCTCAAGTCATGATTTGCCAAATTGTGCAGCCTCTAACTCTTCCATCTTATTGTTTTTAGACTTCTTGCATTTGCATACAGACACTTAAATACATTCTTCATAATCCAGTTAGTATCAGTTGACGTAGATAATCTGGAATCAGTTTCTTCCACATCCTCATTATCAGGACTCTCAGATTTCCCCTTTTTGGATACTCTGTTCTGAACTACATGCTCCTAAGCAACTGTCAGTTTTCTCCTGTGATCTAGTTCAAAAACTGCTGTATCTCTCTTTTAATTGTTAGCACCAGTAGCCTGGTCTTATTTTGGTTAAGGTGGCATCCATCCTGCTGGAATAGACTCCTCTCTTTCAAAGTTCCTAAAGAATCTGAAGCTCTCTTCCTTGTCCCATTGTTTTGCACATTGAGACTTGGTTGCTCAGCTTGCTTCTGGGGTCCTGCACAGGGAACTGGATGCAATTCTGAGAATGCTACCCAGAGGGTCTCAATTTTACTTTCATACGTATCCTAAATTTAGGCTGCAACATCTTCCTGTGTCATTGATACCCTCATGGACCATGACTGCCAGCTCCTCCCCAGCATTCTCTAAAATCCTATCTAGCTGGTATGTGAGGTTTGCTACCTTTGCACCAGGCAGGTAAGTTAACAAGTGATCCTCGCAGCCACCAGCCACTCAACAATCTATATTCCTAGGATAACTAATAATGGCAGTCCTATCCCTGTCCTCATTGGACAGTTCTGATGATGCATCCTCTGTGCAAGAGCATAACATATCTGTATTTGTTTTTTGTCAAATGTAAATAATCTCCCATACCATTCAACCTACAGCAACCAAATTTTCAGGCTAAGTGTATATTAAAGGTAGACACTGAAATAAGGCTTTCCCATTAAACTTCTGATCTAGCACATAGTTTGAAGAAAAACAAAAAAACAAAACTAGGAATTGTCAATCTTTACATCTAATAGTTTCTCAGCTCACCCAACATCAGTGGACTTCCTCTTCATAAAGTAGACTGTAAAATTTGAATTCTTGTGTATTGAAACCAAGTTTGTCTTAGTCATAATTTGTCAATTGTGCTCTGGACCAGGACTGTGTCCCGGAGGCATGACTGACCCTAGGGTAGTATGGGGCTAGGACTAATTCAGTATTCTGGGTGAGAGAGCTAGAGACTAGATGTCAGGGTGGCATAGGGATCCTTGATTGTGAATTATTATTATTTAAGACTAATCGAAGAAAATTTATTTTTCACTCAATGCACAATAAAGCTCTGGAATTTGTTGCCAGAGGATGTGGTTAGTGCAGTTAGTGTAGCTGGGTTCAAAAAAGGTTTGGATAAGTTCTTGGAGGAGAAGTCCATAATTAATCAAGTTTACTTAGGGAAAAGTCACTGCTATTAATTGCATCAGTAGCGTGGGATCTTCTTAGTGCTGGGTACTTGCCAGGTTCTTGTGGCCTGGTTTGGCCTCTGTTGGAAACAGGATGCTGGGCTTGATGGACCCTTGGTCTGACCCAGCATGGCAATTTCTTATGTTCTTTTTAGGCTTGGAGAAAATCTCAGCCTGATGAGTTTTTTGATAATCATCTCTATATAGGAGTTAGAACTACTTCTAACATAGCCAGTACAGTGCTATAAAGAACATGGATCCTTTATATCTTCTCTTCCAACAGAAGGCTGATACAACTCAGGTAGGCCCATTTGAGGAAAAGTGTTTATTATATGCTAATCCAGTGACCACTATGAAATGAAGACTGCCCAAGGGTAGGACAACAAGGAAAGAATATCTGAGGGGACAAAAAAATACAGTGCTTTCATTGTCTCTTGAGGTGCCTGCTACATCTCCTGAGCCCTATTACTTCTGTACTTGTGATGATTGCTTTGCTACTGCTCTTGTTACCATGGGAAAGAAAGCAAGATTGAGGATGTTGAAGTCTAAGAGGTGAGAAGAGCTAAGAAGGGAGTTTGGGGCTGGGAGATGGGGAAATCACACGAGTGACAGGCGGCTGACAGGTTTGAAGAGAGAACGAGAGTAGGGAGACAGGGAATGGAGAAAGCCAGATAGAATGCTGGTGTGTTTGTGTGGTGATTTGGGGGGTTATGGTTGAAAGCTAGAGAAAGGGAGATGGGAAGGGCCGGATGGTGTGAAGGGGAAGAGTTAGAGTGAGATAAAGAGTGAGGGTGTGCTAAGAGTGAAGAAGAAATTAAGGGCTCGGTGGGAAAAGAGAAAGGGAAGTGGAAAGGTGGGAAATATATGAAGAGTGAGAGAGGTAAAGTGTTTGTAATGAAGGGAGAGAAATAGCAAGAAATGAAATTAGAGAAATATTTGAGACCGTTAAGGTAAAGAGATGAGATATGCATGGACGAAAAGAGAGCATAAGAGATCTGGGAAGCAAAATTTGAATACAGACAAGATGAAAGTGAAGAAGAGACTGAGGGGGAGAAAACCCTCAATCTTATTCCTTATTTTCCTTTGGGATCCATTCCATTCTGCTAGTTATGCTTTTTCTGTTCCTGTCCTTCCTCACCAATTTCACTTCCTAGCTTTCCTACTTTTGACATCTTTCTTGTCCCTTATTCTGGGGGACTTTTACTTTCATGCTGATAACCCTGCTGACTAATGCCTCAAATGCTTATTGCCTTAACCTCCATTTGACCTCTACCTATCCTGTACCACTCCCATTAACCAGCATGGACACTGCTTGATCTATCTAGTTCTTCTCTGTCTTCTCCACCTCTATTCTTTCCATCTCTGACTATCACCTGATAACGTTCACACTTTACAAGACTGTGGGGAAGATGGTTGAGAAATGACCAAAACCTTTAGGAATGTAAAGACATTGAACGTTACATCCCCTCTACTACTATCTTCTCTCCTTCACATCTTGTTAATACTGTTCTGCTCAGGACAGTTTTTCCCCATCCCTCCCCTGCTCTGGAAGGTGTACAAAACCCCCAACTTTGGCTCATCTCCAGATTTTACTTCCTATTTTCTTGTATGTGCTCTGTAGAGTTTCTCTGTCTAAACTTTGTTGCCATGCTGACTTCTGTCCTTTCAAATGCATGCTCACTTTCTTCCAGTCTGCTTATTGCACTTGATAAGCAAGTCTGTTTGACAAATACCCTTGCCTACAACTTCCATCATCACCACAGTCACCTTCCTCCTCAGACTGCATCTGCCCCCACACCCCATTTCACACGCTGCTCAGACTATGACTGATTTCCCTGATAAAGTTCTCAAGATTAACTTTGAGTACTCCAAAGGTATCCCTCCACTTCTCCCACTTCATTCCTCTCCCTTTAGCTCCTGCAGCTCTTTCTTCCCTGTCTGAAGTTACAGAAGAAGAAACTTCATTTCTTTCCTCCAAGCTCACTATTTTGTTCTGGCCCCATTCTTCTCCGGATCCTCAGTTCTACCTCCCCTGCAAGTCATCCTCTCCACCTGTCACATGTTCAGTGTATCACTTTCCACTGAACTATTCCCAATGCCTTTAAACATGCTGTGATCAGATCATTCCTCAAAATTCTTCACAAGACCCTATCTGTCCTGCTACATGTCATCCCATTCCCTTTTGCATCTAACCTACTCAAAACATGCTGTTTCACCTCTGCTACCTCTACTTTTTTTTTATCTTAAGCCATTCTTCATTCACTCTAATCTGGCTTCTGCCCTCTATGTTCTAAGGAGACAGCCCTTACCAACATCTTCAGTGGCCTCTTCAGGTCCAAGACCAGGGGCCCTTACTCAATCCTCATCCTAAAGGCTGGAAATTTCACAGGTGCTCAGTTGCTGGCACTCCGATTCCACAATGGGTTGGTATGGTACTCTACTGTGATTGAGCCCTACTTCGGGCCTGTAAGGAGGAGAAATGCATGCAACTGGTGGCATTCTCTTGCAGGCTGCAAAAGAAAATACTACCACAGGATCCTTTACTTCTTATTTCCTCCCCCCACCCCTGGCTGCCACAGGAATGAAGTTGTCAGCATGAAGGACATAGAATTCCTGCAACTGCTTGCAGCCTTCTGTATCTTTACCAGACCAGTCCGGACAAGTGGGTTTTGTCCCCATACCAGCAGATGGAGATGAAGAGAGAATTGTTATGCTCCCTCTAACCTCAATTAAGACTGGAGCAGCAGAGCACAGAACCTGTATTTTTTCTGTCTCCAGCAGATGGTGCAGAAGTCTGAAATCTAGCAGTGGATGAGGACAGGTGCAAGGGACAGAGGAGGAGTTTGGCCTCCACTTCCTTGTAATGCATTCCTGAGGCCAGCTGGAGAGTTACAGACAGCCAGTCGGGCTGATTCTCTTCCCCCCCTGAGGTTCCAACCCAGAGAAGGCCTAGGTCTTCCTGCAGATTCCCCCAAGGTCCTGAGGGGCTAGGGGACAATGGCTTGGTGGTGCAGCAGGTGGATTTGTTGATTTTTCCACAGCTTATTTGAAAAAAACACAAAAAATTATGGGCCAATGAAAAAGCTGACATTCAGCACATAGTTTCTTAAAGCAACAGTTACATTTTTTTTTTTTTTTTACTTCCTAGGTAAGCTAATGGTATGCTAATGCATTGGGAGTTAATTCTTATTTTATGCACAGAGAACATGGTTTATGTGCACAAATCATGTTTTCTGTCTATAAAGTATTTATAGACATAAAATGCTTTCTGCACAGGAAACATTTTTTGCACACAAAAATCATTTTATGCATGGAAAATATGTGCATACAAACCATGTTTTCTATGCATAAAATATGCATTATTTTTTGTCCGTATAAATCATATTTTATGCATGGAAACATTACGTTTTGTGCAGAAAGCATGTTTTCTGAATATAAAATACAAACTAAAGGTCCTAGTATTGGAGCTCCAGCTTCTGCCCTTAGACTAACATTAGTTCTGGAAACTTTGCTTCATCTTGGACTAGGAGTTAAGTTTCCAGCCCTATGAAAACATCATCACACCTCTCTGCATTGAATATAATAGCTAATGCCTTCATTTGCATGGAATGTCCATGCGAGGGCACTAACTTAAATGCACATAAGACTTGCCATACTGGGTCAAACCAAAGGTCCACCAAGCCCAGTATCCTGTTTCCAACAGTGGCCAATCCAGAACACAAGTACTTGCAGGATCCCAAGTAGTAGATAGACTCCAAGCTGCTTATCCTAGCTTTGCACACATTTTGTGTGGAAAATTAGTTGCAATGGCAGTAAAATTTGCACAAATTGTGTGCCCATTTGAGGGTTGCACTGCACTGAGTGCACCTTATTGCATCAGCTTCTAAGTGATAAGGTGTGCGGCAGCATTTCTTCCTGAAGTTGAAGTGCTGTGGTCCTCCAGATTTGTGGTGCTGTTCTTTGGGCAAAGAAAGTAATCAGCAGTTCCTTGCCCACAAGTATGTCCAATTAGAAAGGCAAGAAGTGTTCAGTGTGCCTAACCTGGCAGGTGTCGTCTGCAGCAGGCACTAAATGTGTGGGGTGCATGGGTAACTGGTAGACTAGGGCCTTTCAGGGGGGAGTATTTGCAAGGGTTTCCAATTATTTCATGGGGAAGCCTTTGGAGAGGAGGCTGCGGTGGTGCTAAATGCGCTGGTGGGAAAATCCATCATTTTGCTGCAACATCATGGGGCCTTGCAGGAGAAAAATGGGTCTTTCTCCCCAACTGTGCTGTGCTACACAGGGCCTTGCTTCGGCTGAGTCAGTATTTTCACTACAGCTGGGAAACTATCTTTCGTCAGGACCTTTTTTGGTGGATTTTGTTTTGCTGATGTATAGGGCTTATTGCTGTATGCAGCAGATGGCCTGGATCTTCTATTTTGAGGATTAAGCTCTCGATGAGCGAGGGCCCTCTTTCTAAGATGCCTTAGCACACGGGCCATTTTGGAAGAACAGCTGGAGGCTGACTGCAGAACATTCCATTTTGGCAGGGATCAGAAAACTCTCTAGAGCTTTTTCTTTTTTCTAATTCATTTGAAAAATAGTATCAGAGTAGGAAAATCCAGATGGACATCTTAAAGTGGTTTGGTTTATGGTCAAGCTCTATCCATAGGCTAAAGTTTTTTTTAGAGGGAGCCTTCTGCCTCCCCAGGTTCGGATGCCTTGGTCACTATGCCTTTCAACTAGCTTGATCACTCCATTCTTATACTTCACTTTCACTGCATATCCAGCAGAGCTCTCTGCTTCAACAGCAGGGGAGAAGAAAAACTGTTACTTCACACATCCAGCAGAGCTCTCTGCTTAAACGGCAGGGGAGAAGAAAAAAGGGTTCGCACCCACAAAGCGGGGAGTAGCTGGCTTGTTACGGCGGTTACTACCCCAAACCAAATAAGCCTGATACTTCACTTTCGACGCATATCCAGCATGGCTCTCTGCTTCAACGGCAGGGGAGAAAGACTGATACATCACGAATTTCCAGCATAGCTCTCTGCTTCAACGGCAGGGGAAAAGAAAAACTGATACTTCACGCATATCCAGCATAACTTCAACGGCAGGGGAGAAGAAAAAAGGATTCACACTCACAAAGCAGGGAGTAGCTGGCTTGTTACGGCGGTTACTACCCCAAACCAAATGTACCTGATACTTCACTCTCGACGCATATCCAGCATAGCTCTCTGCTTCAACGGCAGGGGAGAAAGACTGATACATCACGAATTTCCAGCATAGCTCCCTGCTTCAACGGCAGGGGAGAAGATAAACAACCAATAAGGGCTGTATAACATAATCTGGGTAAAAACAAATAAGCATGGGTGTAGCTTGCTTATTGCGACGGTTACTACCCCTACTACCTCTAACTAATCAAGCTAGATATTTCACTTGGATGCAGCTCTATCACTGCTCTCTACATTAATGGTGGGGGTGGAAGGGAATTAGAACCAAGAGCTAAGAGAAACAGATAAGTATGAGAGAAAAAATGAGGGAAGCTTGCTGGGCAGACTGGATGGGCCATTTGGTCTTCTTCTGCCGTCATTTCTATGTTTCTATATGTTTCTATGTTTCTATAATCCCAGTAGAATGGGGTTACAACTCTTAGAGACCCTTAAGATAGGAAGTTGTAGTCTTTACTGAAGCAGATTTTCAAGTTCTCTAGCTCAGCATTGCAGGCTGCGGTGTGGCAATTTGGTGACAAGGACAGTTCTTTGCTGGATGCAACAGCCTCTGAATGGATCTGAGGGTTGTTAACCTTCGTCCTTGGTTAAGGTGTGCAATGTGGAATCGGGAGTCGCAGATTCCCTTAATGACCTGATTAGAGCTTCTTCAAATTCGTGGCCTCAGCTGTCTCCACTCAGACTACTTTGTCTGCCTCATTGGTTTGTAGATTCTGCCTCCACTTCATGACTTTGCAATCTGACCTTTAAGGGAACCTTGTTTGGAGCGGATCTGGAAAAGCTGGTGAAGGACTTGAGGGAATCAAAGTTCCTGGGTTGACAGAGGTTTGAAGTTAGGGGGCATCCAAGGTCTCTTCATTTAGAAGCTAGTTTTAGAGAGGCCAGGAAGGTCTGCTGATCAGAAGATCAGAGATCTAGGCAGGGGACAGCCCTTTTGAGAAATCTATAGAAGACTGGATGGGAGGCGTAGAGTCTGCATCTGGAGCCTGAACCTCTCAATGAAAGTCAGAGGATCTGCTATGAGATGCTGCTGGTGGTTGCTCATCTCTTTACTTAAGACCACAAGGTTCTGAAATTAATACAGTATGGTTATATTCTGAAATTCAGCAGACTGTTTCAGATGCCTTTTATAGCTTCTCCTTGTTCTGCAGCCAAGCAGAAGGCCATATTGAATATCTTAAGGCAGTTGGTATTAATGGAAGCAGTAGTGCCATTTCCAGAGGACAAGAGAGATCTAGGGAGGTAGTTTATCTATTTTCCCGTGCTAGAGAAGGAAGGCACTTTCAGGCCAATTTTGGATCTCAAGTGAGTTTCCTTCATATACCATGCTTCCACATGGAAATTCTTCGGTCAGGCATATGGCAGTTAGGCAATGAGAATTTCTTACATCATTTGATCTCACAGAGATTTACCTTCACATCCCAATTGGAGAATCTCATTAGAGATTCTTTTGGTTTATAGTGTTGGGCAAACACTACCATTCTCAGGCTCTGCCATTTGGTTTGGCTACCGCTTGAAGAATGTTCTCCAATGTTATGATTGTGGCAGCCTTACTCCACAGAGAGTGCATTTTGATTTATCTTTATCTAAATGTCTGATTAATAAGAGCCAGGCTGGAGCAGGATTGCCACACAGTATTTAGCAAAGTTGTTCACATATTACAGTCTTTGAGATGGATAGTAAATGTTGGCAAGAGTCGGTTGGTGCCCTCCTGGAATTAGGAAGTCTCAGAACTCAGTCCAACATTCAGGTTGGAAAAGTGTTTCTGATGGACACCCAGATGTTCATGCTACATGGTCTGATTCAGCAGCTTCTCAAAGCTGAGAGACACAGAGTGTGGTCTTATCTCCAAATGCTGGGATCCATGGCAGCATTCTTGGTGGTGGTACCTGAGACTGAGCTCACATATAGTTGCTTCAGGGGATGCTTCTCTCCAGGTGGTCTCCTTGACCGCAGAATTTCAAGCTTCACCTTCCTTTGAGAGTAGTCGGGGAGAGTTTGAAGTGGTGACTATCCAGAGAACATGTCCAGAAGGGAGTAGAGCTGGAGCCTCCCAAATTGGATTCTGGTTACTGTGGATGTGAGTTTTTGCATTATTTGGTTCAGGTAGCACAGGGTCTGTGGTCTCTGACAGAAGCATGCTGGTTGATAAATTGCTTGGAAACCAGGGCTGTTCGGTTGGCCTTTAGTCAGTTCCTTCCTTCTTGTGATTCAGGGGAAAGCCATAAGGACAGTTTTGGACAATGTCATATCAGTAGCATATGTCAACAGACAGGGAGGGAGAGGAACCCTCAAGTGGCACAAAAGGCGACTTTGCTTATGGGGGTAGAAATCCATAAGCTATTTTAGCAGCTCATTTAGCAGGGATAGACAATGTTCATGCAGGCTAAGCAGAAACTCCCTGAACCCAGAGATGGGAAGTGGCAGAATCAGTTTTCAGTCTCATAGTAGAAAGATGGGGAAGGTCTCAGATGGATCTAATGGCTACCCAAGAGAGGGCCAATGTTATGGTTAGTGGTGTTTGGGTGGATCATTGGACACTGTGGCAGCTGACCACACCCATGGGGGGCAGTCCTGGTGTCAGGCTAGACTCTGGACACACAAACACAGATTTGAATCTTTTATTAAACAGTCTTGGAAACCACCACCATATTTTGCTTTTTCAGATAATTTGCAATTCAAATTCATAGGAACGTCTGTAAATAGAACACTGAGTCGCCATCATGCACGATTTCTGAACTCACAAACAACGCAGATATTTGAGCCCTTGAAAAAGGACTTATATCCGAAACACGGTCCTGAGTCGAGCTTTAGATATGACGGCTTCTGCAAGATAATGAAATTCGGGCACACAGATAAGTGCACTATTATACTTCATGAAAAGTTCCTATGAATGAATTTGAATTGCAAGTTATCTGAAAAAGCAAAATATAAAATAATAGTATTTTCACAGAATTGGGGACATTGGGTCACTTGAAAAATATGACCGATGATTAAAAAGAAGGCTGAGTCCTAAAGTTTGATTACTAAATGATGAAGCCTAGTATGAAGGTCATAATATCTTTACTTAAATGTATGACGTCTGGAAATTGACCATGATAAGAATGGACTTATTGGTAATTTGGATATATTGATAATATAGTAACCAACGGTCCAAAATTTTACAACAAGTGGTCTGCGTGGTCAGGGTAGTGACAAGAAAATATGGGCCAGTATTCTATTTAGTTTATTGTGCCCAAGAATGAGGGCTCCTTTCGCCCCATCCTAGATCTCAAGGGAGTTAACCGTCATTTGCGGGTGACTCGTTTTTGCATGGAAACCTTACGCTCAGTGATAATGGCGGTACAGTCGGGAGTTTTTGACGTTTCTGGATTTGTCAGAGGCATACCTTCATATTCCCATCCATCTGGAGCATCAATGGTTTCTGTGTTTTGCTGTTTTGGGGTGACATTATCGTTTCAAGCGCTGCCTTTTGTGTTGGCCTCCGCACCCAGAACCTTTTTCCGAGGTTATCGTAGTGGTTGTGGCAGTATGGAGAAAGAATGGCATTTTGGTTCCCTGTACTTAAAGAATTGGCTGATTTGGGCCAAGAGTCTGGAAGAGCGTCTTTGGGTCTCATTTTACATTTATTGGATTTATGAATCACCCAACACAGGAATGCCTGGGCGATGAACATAAAAATACAAAGTTAAGCACAGATAATAAAACAAGTCTTCAATGTAAAATGAAATAAAACATAGTTAAAATAACAAAAAAGGCAACAACAATTATAGAATTAAAACAGAAGTATGAATTACATAAATAAAATATTAAAAATTAGCTAAAATAAATAAAGTTTTAATTTGTTTCTTGAAAAGTTTAACTGAGTCTGATTGCCTCAGATCAATTGGTAGAGAATTTCATAATGTAGGTCCAGCAACAGCGAAAGCACATTTACACTTTCGGATAATAGGACTAAGGGCATTCCATGAAGTTAGCAAGTAGCACATTTAAGACTAATCGGAGAAAATTCTTTTTCACTCAACGCACAGTTATGCTCTGGAATTTGTTGCCAGGGGATGTGGTTAGTGCAGTTAGTGTAGCTGGATTCAAAAAAGGTTTGGATAAGTTATTGAAGGAGAAGTCCATTAACTGCTATTAATCAAGTTTACTTAGGAAATAGCCACTACTATTAATTGCATCAGTAGCATGGGATTTTCTTGGTGTTTGGGTACTTGTCAGGTTCTGGTGGCCTGGTTTGGCCTCTGTTGGAAACAGGATGCTGGGCTTGATGGTCCCTTGGTCTGATCCAGCATGTCATTTTCTTATGTTCTTATGAAGTGGCAAGGGAGCCACCTGACACTGGAAGCTGGGAGCCAAATGAATTGGATGTCGAGTTGCGACTTTCTCACAGGCTTGCTCCTGTAAATGGAGATAGTCATATGGCCTAGCTGATCAGGCTCTCCAGGGTGTCCTGTAGATCATGTCTGGCTAGCTTGTCTTTGATTCTCTCTGACAACCTTTGATGGAAGATGGCAATCAGGCTGGCATTGTCCCATTGGAGTCAATCTGCGAGTGACTGAAAGTTAACTGCATATTCGCCTACAGTCCTGGAGCCTTGCCAATCTGGAGTAGTCAAGCGGCCATGGAGGGTGCCCGGGTTTGTCAAATATCAATCAGAACTCCTCAGGGAATTGTCCAGGTTCTCTAATAGCAGGTCATCTTGCTCCCAGAGAGGGGAAGCCAAGGCTAGGATGAATCCTGAAGAAGAACATGCCATACTGGGTCAGACCAAGGGACCATCAAGCCCAGCCTGGATTGGCCAGTTCTTATGGCCAATCCAGGCCATAAGAACCTGGCAATTACCCAAAAACTAAGTCTATTCTATGTTACTGTGCTAGTAATAGCAGTGGCTATTTTCTAAGTCAACTTAATAGCAGGTAATGGATTTCTTCTCCAAGAACTTATCCAATCCTTTTTTAAACACAGCTACACTAACTGCACTAACCACATCCTCTGGCAATAAATTCCAGAGTTTAATTGTGCGTTGAGTGAAAAAGAACTTTGTCCGATTAGTTTTAAATGTGCCATATGCTAACTTCATGGAGTGCCGCCTAGTCTTTCTATTATCCGAAAGAGTAAATAACCGATTCACATCTACCCATTCTAGACCTCTCATGATTTTAAACACATCTATCATATCTCCCCTCAGCCGTCTCTTCTCCAAGCTGAAACGTCCTAACCTCTTTAGTCTTTCCCTTTATTAAGGAAAAGGATGTAAGTGACTTTCACCCAGTCTGAGGGAAAAAAAGGCACTTGTAATTCAAATTACATTCTGCATTGATTCAGAAAGCTTCGACACTTCTTGGGATCCCTTCCCACTTATACCATGGTAGAGAATGCAGATGGAGCATGGTAGATGTGGACAAGACAGGAGGCACCTGGGCAGGTGATCATAGAAGTCTCTGACCAGGAAGCCAGAACTTGCATGAGCTTTGTAAAATCCTGTAGCTGGTCTTGCAGCTACTCCCACTGAAGTGCTAGTCCAAAGATGGGGGCTTGAGATGAGTCCGCTGAGCTCATGACCTCAGCAAACTGTGAAGGGTAGCAGGTGTGTGAAACATTTGTGCTGCAGCGTAGTTGACAGTCTCAAGGGCATACCTACGAGGCCTATGCCAACAACTGGCAAATGTGCCCTGTAGTCTGGAGCTTCAACTTTACCAGCTGCCTCCCCAGCAGGTTGAGCCCTTGGGTTCTGGCGGCCGGCAGGACTTAATTGGGTTCCTTGGGCAGAGAAGATAACTACAGTCCAGAGGCACACCTGGATCGGAGCAGGCAGCAGACTAATGGCATCAGGAACAGGCCAAGGTCGGGGCAGGCAACTAACAAGAGTGGTGTCAGGTCCAAGCAGTAGGCGATCATGGTCAGGTCCAAGCAAGAGATCAAGATCTGGAGAGTCAGGCCAAGAGAGACATAGACACACAGAAGACACTGGACGAGATGGACAGGACAGGGTAAGGCTGGACAAAGAAGGCCAGAGAAGATGAGGCAAGGCTGGAGGACTAGGCACAGGAATCAGGAATGTTCGCAACACACACTGCAACGCAGGATTCCCATTGCTGAGGCAAGGCAGGAAGCTCCAGAAAGCCCTTATTATATAGGGAAGAACTACTGACGTCATCCAGGGCACCGTGGAGCACTTCCTGCTGTGGACCCTTTAAGAGGTGCGCGCATGCCAAAGGGGATTGCAGGGAGGAACAGAAGTATGGTGATGGGATGCGTTGTCTGAGCCACTGGCAGGGCTGGGGCCTGCACGGTCCAAGCAGCATTGGGGGTGAGTACAGCGCCTCGTGGGGCCGAGCCATGAATCTTGACATCAGTGTTAATTAAAAAAAAAACCAAAAAAAAAACAAAACCCCCCAAAACTTTTGGATAGTCTCAAATTCTGGAGAAAGGCCCAAAAAAGTCAGTCAGGAAGCCAGCAGAGCTTCAAGTCCTTTGTTTGTGGGCACTGGATGTTGATTAGATATGCCCATGAGGTCTATTATAAATGTTGGGGCCTCAACCACAATATCGCAAACTGCTATAACTGTGGTCGCATGTCTCCCAGGGCGCAAGAGTCTTATGCTTGGAAGATGCAGGAGCTCTGTAGGGTGCTTAAGGAGAAGCAGTCTCTCAGTAGTCCAGTCATAGGAGCTGTTTGTCTTCCTAGAGCCTGGCATCTTCTGGCTCATGCTGAGTCGAGCAAAGCACAGAAGTGTTCATCATGGTTGCTGTTTGAGGGGCTCATCCCCCAAGGGGGGAGCTCATTGGAGCTGAGCGAGAAGAAATTGCTTGGCCTCACAGCTTTGAGTCCCTTGTTGGCGCCAATACCTGTCAGGGCCATAACATCGCAAGTCTCCTCATCCTTCATGGCATGGAAGATCTCTATGGAGCTGAGCCAACTTTTCTATCCAGATCCTGGCACATCCAGGGCCCTGTTAGTAGTCTCATCCAGGGGCATAGGGTGGCTAACCGGAAAACTTGCTGCTGCTATGTGATTTAAAAACAATTTTGAGATGCTCCATCAGAATTATATCCAACCCTCTCTTTGGCTTGCTGACAGGGAAGTGTAGGGGACAGAAGAGGTCAGACAGAGGGATGCTGGGGAAGAGAAGGGAGCCAGAGCTGTTGAAAAGGGTGTGGCTGGTAACCACCTGGGGCACCAGGCTGGGGGAGGGTGCGTAAGAACATGCCGTACTGGGTCAGACCAAGGGTCCATCAAGCCCAGCATCCTGTTTCTAACAGTGGCCAATCCAGGCCATAAGAACCTGGCAAGTACCCAAAAACTAAGTCTATTCCATGTTACCGTTGCTAGTAATAGCAGTGGCTATTTTCTAAGTCAACTTAATAGCAGGTAATGGACTTCTCCTCCAAGAACTTATCCAATCCTTTTTTAAACACAGCTACACTAACTGCATTAACCACATCCTCTGGCAACAAATTCCAGAGTTTAATTGTGCGTTGAGTGAAAAAGAACTTTCGCCGATTAGTTTTAAATGTGCCACATGCTAACTTCATGGAGTGCCCCCTAGTCTTTCTATTATCTGAAAGAGTAAATAACTGATTCACATCTACCAGTTCTAGACCTCTCATGATTTTAAGCACCTCTATTATATATCCCTCCTCAGCCGTCTCTTCTCCAAGCTGAAAAGTCCTAACCTCTTTAGTCTTTCCTCATAGGGGAGCTGTTCCATTCCCCTTATCATTTTGATCGCCCTTCTCTGTACCTTCTCCATCGCAACTATATCTTTTTTTAGATGCGGCGACCAGATAAATGCACCTTATCAGAGGCTGGGCATCAGTTTTGCATATTATTCCTCTAAATGGTACAAGCCCTTCTTAGCCTCTGTGGTGCTGTTAAAGGGCAACATCCCACCACCCTCCCCCTTCCACAGCCCAACAGTCCTCAGGGGAGCAGAGGGATATCAAGGAGAGAGAGGGGGTCTGGGTGCTACTGGGCAGGGAGAAGAGAGGGAAGCAGGGGGCATATTGGGCAGGAAGAGGGTCCGGGGTAGAGCAGGGTTACTATAGCATACTAAGGGGCAGATTTTCAAAGGGTTATGTGCGTAAGGCTGAGAATCCGCTCTTGCACGCGCCAAGCCTATTTTGCATAGGCCCGGCGACGCGCGTATGTCCCAGGGCTTGAAAAAGGGGGTGGGGAGTGAGTGGGGCAAGGGCGGGGCTGGAGCCTCCAGGCACAGCAGTCATTTGCTGCTGTGCCCGGGATCGTGCGACGGCCATTGGCCGGCGCTCGCAACCTATGCCTGCCTGGATTTCGGAGCAGCATCGGCGGGAACAGAGGAACGCTGCGTGGCTCAGCGTGCACAAGTGTGCACTCCCTTGCGCGCGCCGACCCCAGATTTTATAACATGCGCGCGGCTGCGTGCGCATGTTATAAAATCGGGCGTAGATTTGTGCACACCGGGTTGCGCGCAGAAATCTACACCCACGCGTAAATCTTAAAATCTGGCCCTAAATATTTATCAGCATGCATTCTTAAGATCGCTTCTGGTTTTTTTTTCAAGATATACTTGTTTCTGGTCTGACTGCAGCAGCTAGTAATAGAGGAGAGGAAATGTTGGCGCATCAAGATGAGGACGCACCATGTAGAGATATACAGAGACAGTATGATACTCTCTGTTTTATTCTCCATTCTTTTCCTAATAATCCCTATGTGATTTCTTGGCTGCTGCGGCCCACTGAGCAGAAGATTTCAACCTATTGTCTATGGTGACGCCTAGATCCTTTCCCTGAGTGGTGACTCCTAATGTGGAACTTTGCATTGTGTAGTTATAATTTGGGTTACTGCATCACTTTGCAGTTATCCACATTAAATTTCCTTTGCCATTTGCATACCCAATTTCCAAGTTTTATAAGGTCCTCTAGTAATTTCTCTCGATCCTCTTGTGTTTTAACAAATTTGAATAATTTTGTGCCATCAGCAAATTTGATCACCTCACTCGTTCCCATTTCCAGGTCATTTATAAATATAAAAAGCTGTGGTCTGGGTGGGACAAATGGCCTGACGCAGCCACGGACCACCAGCCCGAGATTTCTTTTATGATTCTTTGGATTTCCTCACAATATGCCTCCCAAACGCAAAGGCAAAATGCAGATTTATCCCTCTGAGCCTTCTTTGCCGGTCAGGCAACAAATGATATCGGACTTCATGGCCACTGCGTCTCAAGAGGGGGAATCACTGATGCTGGCTTGGGGGGAGGAGAGCCTCTCCCAGCTAGGGATGAGGCTTCCCTCAGCCCCCTCAACATTCGCTTACCGCCGGCTCATTGTGACAAAGCCCCGGTGGTTGCAGCACTGTCGGACAAAGACATTGCACCACAAGCTGCTTTGAAAGGAGATCCTGGTGCCACTATGGGTGTTGACGAAGAAGTTAATTCTTTTGGAGAAGTTGCAGCTTTGCCAGAGGTCGAGGAATCTGACTGTGAGTCTGGTCAGGTTCCCGGTATTCCCTCAGCCTACGCAGTTCCTCCTAAACCGGCGGTGGTTACAATAGGTGCGCTCTGGGACTTAGTATCTCTATAGGCCAGACCTGTGCAAACTGTTCCAGTAAGGCTGACAAAGTTTCTCATCGGTTAGAGTCCCATATTACCACATGGAACTTTTCTCAAAATAAATCTCAAAAGAGAATTTTATCCTTAGAACAAGATGTTTCTGCCATTGAAAATACTTAAGGAGTGGAACAGTCTTCAGAGAAGAATAGAATTTCTGGAAAATAGATCATGTCAACTCAAGACTCATTAACTTTCCTAGGGTTATTCTAGAACCTCCTAGGATGACCTTGAGGTGATTTGTTTGTACTAACCTTGAAGATTCCTGAAGAAACCATTCCAGCCCTAAACAAATTTTACTTTTTACATCTGGGCACCATCAGATACAGGTCGGGGACCTAGATTAATGGCTTTCTTAAAGACTTCTAATGTTGAGATCATTGAAAGAACCACTTTACTGGTTACCTTTTTTTTTTCCCCAGAGTCAGATCTCAGCTTTTGAAGTTTCTCTAAAAATATTGGTGACTCTTTCATGGGTTGTCCTGTTCGGATCTTCCCTGATCTCTCTTGTGTTAGTCAGAAAATAAGAGCTGTTTTAGCTCTTTGCCAAGAAGTTCTTGAATAATAGGTGCCACCTTTTGTTAAGATTTCCTTGTAAATGTTTCATTAAATTGGGTAATCAGAATTTTATATTTTTTGCTCCTGAACAGTTACAAGTATTTGTAAACTCTAAGAAAGCTTTTGATTTCCAGTCCTATAATTTGTTCATAAAGAACATCAGTTGTATTGATTGTAGATCAATGTCATATTATAGCTGTTTCCTAAAAATTCTTTTCTTCTGATTTTCTCCTCTTTTTGTGACCCCCTCGCCCCATATTTTGCTTTTTTTTTTTTGTTTGTGGGCTCATCAAGAATTAATAATTTCTTTATAAGATGATGTATTATATAACTGTCTACATTTGTTTCTCATGTTTCTTTGTAATATAGTTAAAAATGCATAAAGAGAAAGTTAATGAAAAAAAGCAAACTAGTGGTCTCAAAACAGATCCCTGGGGTACTCCACTATTCACCTTTCTCCACTGGGAAAATTTTCCATTTACCCTACTCTCTGTTTTCTGTCTTTTAACCTGTTGCCAATCCACAATAGGACATTGCCCCTTTTTACACAACTTTTTAATTTCCCAAGAAGTCTTTCTCAAATGCTTTTTGGAAATCCAGCTACACTATATTAACTGGCTCACCTTTATCCACTTGTTTGTTTGTGCCCTCAAAATAAATGTAGCAAATTGGTGAGGCAACACTTCCATTGGCTAAATCCATATTTGTTTATTTCCATTAAACTATGCCTATCTATATGTTTAGCAGTTTTGTTCTTTATGATAGTTTGTTTATTTAAAAGTATTTATATCCCGTGCCCTCCAACGTTCCTACCATTTTGCCTGGCATAGATGTCAGACTCACTGGTCTGTAGTTTCCTGGATCACCCCATGATCCCTTTTTAAAAATTAGCATTGCATTAGCAACCTTCCGGTCTTCAGATACCATAGACAATTTAAATGATAGCTTTAGTAAAGGGATGTCTTGTCTTAATATTTTTTTTAAGGTATGAATAAACATCTAGATAAAGGTGATCCATTGATATAGTGTGCTTTGGATTTTTAGAAGACATTTGACAAAGTGCTTCATGAGAGACTTTTCAGGAAATTACAAAATCATGGGATTGGAGGCAGTGGTTTTCTGTGGATTAGAGCTGGTTAAGACAGAAAAAATAGGGTAGGAGTAAATAATTTTCCAAATGGAGAAATGTCATTAGTGAGTACCACAGGGATTGGTGCTTGGAGCTGTGCTATTTAACATATTTATGATTGATCTGGAAAAGGGAACAATAAGTGAGGTGATTATATTTGCAGATGACATGAAATTATTCAAAATTGTTAAAACAGCAGTGGATTGGGAGGAATTGTAGAAAGACCTATGGAGATTAGAAGACAGGCATATGAATGGCAGATGAAATTTAATGTAGAAAAGTGCAAAGTGATGCACACAGGGAAAAAAAAATCCCAGTACACCATGCCGAGCATATGTAGTTGGGATTATTGGGAGACACTACACAAGAAAAATAACTTACAGTTCTTGTGGACAATATATTGAAATCTTCAGTTCAGTGTTGCAGCAGTAAAAAAATCAAAAAACAAACTAGAATGTTATGATTTATCTAAGAAGGAATGGAGAATAAATAGAAATTAACCTGTTGCCTTTGTATCGATACATGGTGCAATTGTGTGCAATTCTGGTCCCCTATCTCAAAAAAGACATAATGGAACTAGAAAAGGGTGCAGAGGAGGGTGACAAAAATGATAAAAGGGAATGGGATGGTTCTCCTATGATGACAGGCTCCATAGGTTTTATCTCTTCAGCTTGGAAAAGACGACTGAGAGGGGACATGATAGCTTATAAAATCATGAATGGGACAGAACAGGTAATAAAAGACTGTTATTTCCCATTTCAAATAATACTAAAACAAGGGTACACTCCATGAAACTAAAAATCAGATTTAAAACAAGCTGTAGAAAATACTTTTTTACTCTGCACAAAGTCAAACTGTGGAATCTGTCACCAGAGCATCTGATCAAGGTGACTAGAATAGCAGTCTTTTAAAAAGGGTTGGGTTTTGGGGAGATATAATACAAATTGGAAACTACTGAACTGTATTGGCTGATATTTTTCTGTGGTGGACTGTCCATTGTGATGTTCCTTAAGAACATAAGAAAATGCCATACTGGGTCAGACCAAGGGTCCATCAAGCCCAGCATCCTGCTTCCAACAGTGGCCAATCCAGGCCACAAGAACCTGGCAAGTACCCAAAAACTAAGTCTATTCCATGTTACCATTGCTAATGGCAGTGGCTATTCTCTAGGTGAACTTAATAGCAGGTAATAGCAGGTAATGGACTTCTCCTCCAAGAACTTATCCAACCTTTTTTAAACACAGCTATACTAACTGCACTAACCACATCCTCTGGCAACAAATTCAAGAGTTTAATTGTGCGTTGAGTAAAAAAGAACTTTCTCCGATTAGTTTTAAATGTGCCCCATGCTAACTTCATGGAGTGCCCCCTAGTCTTTCTACTATCCGAAAGAGTAAATAACTGATTCACATCTACCCGTTCTAGACCTCTCATGATTTTAAACACCTCTATCATATCCCCCCTCAGTCGTCTCTTCTCCAAGCTGAAAAGTCCTAACCTCTTTAGTCTTTCCTCATAGGGGAGTTGTTCCATTCCCCTTATCATTTTGGTAGCCCTTCTCTGTACCTTCTCCATTGCAATTATGGTCAGTTTCTATATATATATATATATCTATATATATATATATTTTTTTTTTTTTAGTGCTTAGTTCAATAAAATAAAGAAAAAAAAGAGGTTTGGACAAGTTTCTGGAGGAAAAGTCCATAAGACATTTGTCAGGTAGGCTAAAGAAAACTGTTGCTATTCTAGGGAACATGTAATAGGAAATAGATCTTCATGAGATCTACTGGATATTTGTAACCCAGCCTGGCCACTGTCAGGGCTTCTCAAACCTTGATCTGACCCAGCATAGCATTTCATATGTTCAGCCATAGGTGAAACCTGGGCTTAGGTGTTGATGTGCTTCAAGCCTCACTCGCCACTGCCTCCAGTGAGAGAAGGGTCCAGTCGTTTGAATGGAAAAAGATCACCAAAGATTGTTGGGCCCTAAAAATTCAGGAGTGTGGTTACTGTTTGCATTTCTCTTGCCTACCCTCAACCTAGCCGTTTTCATTTTAGACCTGTGTGTCTGCCCATCTTTGGAGGTAAAATTGCTTCTTCAGCAGAGGGCTATAGAGCTAGTTCCTTCCCAGCAGAGGGACCAAGGATTCTATTTCTGTTATTTCCTCATTCCAAAGAAAACCAGGGGACTGAGACCTGTTCTGGCTTTATGAAGTCTGAACGAGCTGCTGTTGTGGAAGAAGTTCAATATGATCTGTCAACATAATCCTTCCATTCATCTAGCCATCGCTGAAATCTGCAGGGCTGCGACTTGGAGTTCTCTGCACACGTTTGCGGTCCACTACTGCTTGAACAAGGATGGTCAGCAAGATGGTAGCTTCAACCAATCTATCCTTCGCAACCTCTTCCAGGCTTAAACCCAACTCTTCCTACCTAAGGCCCTAGGTTTGGGATCAGGCTGTCCCCCAGTCTTCCCAACTGCACTGCAGTTGTTTTTGTGCCTATTGGCACTTGTTTTCAGTGCAGGTTGGTCATATATGTTTCTGGGAGCAGCCTGTAGCTTGGTATTCACCCATCTGTGAGGACTACCGTCCTGCTTGTCATCGGAGAAAGCAGAGTTGCTTACCTGTAACAGGTGTTCTCCTAGGAACACCTAGAAGACCACCTGTTACAGGAGGTGTTCTCCTAGGAACACCTAGGAGTCCTTAGGAAACCCACCCACCGCCCCATGGAGTTGGGTTCTCCTGTGTTTTTTGTTTTATTTTTCGCTCATGAATTCTATGTTTCGAGACTGAAGGGGGACCCCGTGTGGACACACAGTTTTCCATGCCGGGCCTTTTCTGATGATGTCACCTATCTGTGAGGACTAACTTCCTGCTGTCCTAGGAGAACACCTGTTACAGGTAAGCCGCTCTGCTTTTTATCCTTTAGTATCCAAATTTATGAAAGGATTATGACATTCTAAACCTCTGGTACCTTGTGATCTGAATATCATCTTAACTCAGCTTACAGCCCTCCATTTGAACCTCTGGAGACTGTTCCTTTAAAGTTTCTCAAATGAAAGGTGTTTCTGGTTACTGTCACGTCTGCATGACATGTTGGTGAGTTGCATGCTTTGATGACTTATCCACCAAATCTCCAGTTCTTCCAAGGCAGGGTAGCCCTGCATATTTGCCCTAAGTTTTTTCTTAAGGTGATTTTGGCTTTTCACATCAATCAAACTATTCTTCCTACCTTTTTCCAAAGCCTCATATGTATGAAGGTAGAAAGCTCTTCATTTGTTAGATTGTAAGAGAGCTTTGTCCTACTATTTTAACGAGGATTCCCTCCCATTGGAAAGCCTCTCATTTGTGTCTTTTGATCCAAATAGACTAGGAGTGGCAGTTGCCAAAAGGACTGTCAAATTGATTAGCTTACTGTATTGTCCATTGTTATGCGCTGGCTGGTCTACACATCATACTCTTATCAGGTTCATCAAGTGAGAACCATGGTGACTTTGGCTCTCCTAAGGACTGATTCAATTGAAGACATCTGCAAAAGTGTGACTTGGTTGACTGTGCACACCTTCACATTCCACTACTTGTCTGGACAGCATATCAAGAGACAACAGTTTTGGGTAAGCAGCTAATCCCAGCAGCGACGATGAACATGTCCACCGCCCCTAGTCCCCCCAACCTTCCACCCAGATGTCACATCAATGAAACGCATACACTATTATTTTGAATGTAAAAGGCCACAGCCATTTTTATTAATAATTTTCAAATTGACAAAACTATCACTAGCGTACCCAAGCTGGACACCTGTTACTAACCAGGTTGCTCCAATTTCAGCCGACCACTGCATGGCTAGCAAGGCAGCAACGATGTTTAACTTGGCCTTCTGCCGTGTCAAGAAGCAAGGGGGCCTTCTGCCAGGTATTACCATGCTCTCACCTTTGTTGTACTACAGAATGTTTAGGCCCACATAAAATGAGGCCTTAAGCCATTATTTTATCTAGCCCCGGCCCTGAAGGCTAGTGTAAAAAAACAAAAACAACCCATGTCCATCCATTAAAATGCACACTGGATTGGGTACCCTGCCACAGGTGTGATGCATGTTATATTTGCCTCATGCCTTCCCATGCCTCTATCAGTGAACCCCTCCTATGATATGCAATGCAGTTTCCAAGGCCTCCTATAATGCATTGTTGAATAGGTCATAACCTATGGCTGATAGGTGAATTCAATCCTGCCTGTAAAAACCTTCACACTGGTTGTTAATCCAGTCATACAAAATTTGTCTGACCCTCAGTTTGTGGATCCATCTCCCGATCTGACGGTTCACTTTCTTGTGACCTCGCTTCCAAAGTTTCGAGTCCCTCCATTTTATGCCCAGGATATAATATCTGACTATAGTAAACACATATTGCTGAAAATAGCCAATTCCCCAAGATTTTTCCTTATCACCTGTACCAGCCACCTGCAGTTGCTGTTCCCCCAAATCATTACCCCCAAGATGGATTATTAAAGCTTCTGGAGCTGCGACTACTTTCTTCTAGTGTTGCAAGAAAGGTAACAGTTGACCCCATCACATGCTTGAGTGCACAACCAAGAAATGTGAACCTCATAAGGAGCCAAGTTCAAGTGAGGAACCATATGAGCGGTCTGGTGCCCTCCGCGCTGCCCAATGCACATAAAAATATCCCATGATCCACACCCTCCTTTGCCAGGAGGGACGTCTAAAAAGATCAATCAAGAAGATAAGGCATACTGGCTAAATCTAATCGCAGATAAGAATTGACTGCTGCTGACTTCCACCACCCAATTCTCTGTATTGTTTCCATGTGGAGCCCCACTTGTGCTGTGCTAGTGGTCACACCTATTGTAAAGGAATGGGTTTCAAATTGTGCTGCATTGACACCTAAAATCGCGGGCCGATTCAGTAAAGTCCGCGGGAGAGCAGACGAACGCCCGCTCTCCCGGCGCGCGATTCTGTATTTAAATTAGGTGGTACAGTAGAAACGGGCAAAAGGAGGCGCTAGGGACACTAGCGCGCCCTAACAACTCCTTTTGACCCGGAGTGGCGGCTGTCAGCGGGTTTGACAGCAGACGCTCAATTTTGCCGGCGTCGGTTCTCAAGCCCGCTGACAGCCACGGGCTCGGAAACCGGACGCTGGCAAAATTGAGCGTCCGGTTTTCGGCCCAACAGCCGCCAGCCCATTTTACATTTTTTTTTTTTTTTTTTTTTACTTTTTTTACTGTTTGGGACCTCCGACTTAATATCGCCATGATATTAAGTCGGAGGGTGCACAGAAAGCAGTTTTTACTGCTTTTCTGTGCATTTTCCCGGTGCCGGCTAATTTCTGAAAGTAAAATGTGCGGCTTGGCTGCACATTTTACTTTCTGTATCACGCGGGCATACCTAATAGGGCCATCAACATGCATTTGCATGTTAAGGGCGCTATTAGGTGCTGCGGGTTGGACGCGCGTTTTCCGCCCCTTACTGAATAAAGGGTAAGGGAAAACGCGCATCCAAGGGCACTGTACTGTATCGGCCTGTTGGTTAGCAGTGCTCTAAAACTGCATAGAATTGGTATCAGACCAGCAGAACCCAGTCGGCATGGACTAGAAAAAGTGTGCCCTTGTGGGGGCACTTTAAGTATCTCTCAAATTCTCTACTGGGCAAGTGACTAGTGACTCGATCTGTTTTAAACAATGTTTCACCCCGTCCGGCCTGTTCAGTCTTAGACCTGTGAGCTATACACAACTTGGCTCCTGATCACAACATTCTTAAATAGTATGCCGTTATGGCCAACAGTAGTCTTGGAGCTTGCCACCAAATTGCTCATCCATAGCTCTCCTAAGAACGCGAGAGAAAATGCCAGTCAGACAGGGATGTTTCAAATTCGGATTCACAAACAGAAGACAGTGCATGCCAAAGCTTAACGAGTATGTCGTGCATAACCGAGCGTCGAGAATTCTTTGAAATACCCACTTTCCTAGCCCCATCCAGTCGTCATTTTCTTTACCAGGAAGCCCTTGGTAAGGTCTCCCCAACCTTGTGCCTTGACAAAACAAACCTAGCTAAGTGATTGGACACGGCTCTCTAGATATGCCCACATTTTTTGTCTTTGCTACATATCGCACAATTACATTTTCTGATCCACTAAGAAGTTGCAAATGAGCCCACACCCCTGCAGTATGCTGCCCAAGTAGCTGGGACTACAGATCTCTGGAGAAGATCTTTGGTGGTTGCGATCCAATCCTCCTATTTACTCTGGAACCGGGATCCCGGCTTCGTCTGCATTCAGAACCTGCATGCGGAACAAATCCCATTTAGCTCATGACAAAGCATCAGCAATACCATTGTTAATGCCTGGCACGTGATGTGACCATATTGTAGCATTAAGTCTTAAGCTTGCCAATGCAATTTATCTCAATAGGTCTACACTGATGTAGACACCTGGTGGGCTGACTATTGATTACGACCATGATGGCATGGTTATCGCACCAGAAGATTATCTGCTTGTTTCGTAACTTGCCTCCCCATGTAACTAGATTGACCATTATTGGAAATTGTTGCAGAAATGTGACGTTGCTGGTTAAGCCAGCTTCAATCCATGTAACCAGCCATGGCATGGCAGACCAAGAGCCCTGACAATATAGGCCAAATCCCCATCCCCCTGAGGCATTGGAATGCATATCCAAATCCCTGTTGGAGACTTGTAGGTTCTTGCATGGAAACACCATTGAATTCTTCAGTGAATGATACCCAAATAACCAAATCGTCCTTGATGGACTTCATTACCCTGATAAAGTGATTTGGTCTGTTAACATCTGCAGTCATCACAGCCAATCTCCGGAGAAAAACTCTTCCCATATGTATAACCCTACTTGCGAAGTTCAGGGTACATATGAGGAAATACAAGTCCCTCAACTAGTTTCTTGGCCCTTGACGTATGCTGGAGCATTGACTTCAGTTTAAGCAATTTGTCCTCGGGCAGTCTTGATACCATTTTAACCAAGTTGAGCTCAATCCCCAAGAAATGAATTAAAGTAGCTGGTCCTTCAGTTTTCTTGTGTGCCAGCGGTACTTTGAATTTCTTTGCCAAGTCGTGGAAAGCTTGTAACAATCTGGTACAGGTTTCTACTCCACCTGCCTGCAAGTAAGAAATATTCAAGGTAATGAATAATGTTGTTGATACCGATTCTCTGTGCTGCCACCTAATGTATAAAAGAGCTGAATAATTTGAAACCTGAACATGATACTGAACAGCCCATTGACATATATTTATTGAAGTAATATTGACCCCGAAACTTGAAACTCAGCAATGGAGAAGCTGTCTGGATGAACAGGCAGCAATCAGAATGCCAATTCAATATCCATCTTTGCCATCAGGGCATTCTGACCGAATTCTCTCAGCAGGGTGATGACACTATCGAAGGAAGCATATTGAACCGTGCATTCCTTGGCAGATTGTCATTCACGGAAGTGCCCTTTGGGTAAGAGGTTCTGAATGAGCCTGAATTTTCCTGGCTCCTCCTTTGGAATCATGGTCAGTGGTGATATCATCTTTTCAAAAGATGGTTCCTGGAATGGACCGGCCATCCTACCCAGCTCAAGCTCCTTGTCAATCTTCTGTTGTACTGTGTCTTGGCATCGCACTGCCAAAGGTGCATTACATGCCTCAAGGCTATTGATATCTCCCTGGAAAGGTATGATAAATCTACTCCAGAAACCACTGAAGATTTTTCTGCTTCCAGACGTTTGGGGTAAGGATTTAACCATGCCAACATTGCACTTGAGTTAATGAAGAACATGACCTTTCTGAAAAGGATTGCCTCATCTTGCTTTTGCAGTACACCCTTTACTGGACTTACTGGCACATTTGTTCGCTGAATGTGAACCAGAATATATGGAACAGGTATGGCGAAACTTGCATTCCTGAAAAGTGCAGGAAGACATGTTATATCTCCAACAAGTGGTGTTCAAACTTGTAGCTGAAGGGGCAGTCGCTGGTATAGTATAGTGTTTGTGTGTTTCGGTCACACATTCCAGCATCGCTTGCCTTGTTTGTCATCTGCTTTAGCTAGAGACCTATGTCTTGTGTGCCCTAGGACATGAATCAGTTTTCTTCCATTTTGTCCCGAAAGCGCTCATGGTAGTTAAGCCAAGCCCAACTGTCATACTCCTTATAGGCTTCCAAAATGGTGTTGACATAACTCAACATGGGGCCATACTGTGATGGATCTTCCTGTCCAATGACACTCATCATCTTCATGAAGGCTCTCATCTTAATGATGATCCTGGGGACGGTTTTGTCAGCTCCGGCTGGCCATCATCCTTCTTGTCCCTCCTCCCTTCTTCCTTCCAATTATCTGAGTATATCAATATACGTGTGTTTTTAAATATTTTTTCATATGGCTTTTGGGACACTTTCCCATAGTTGTGATAGGGCTGTTAACCCCGGTGGTCCTCTTGCTGCTTCACTGCACAGTGTGACCGGACTGGAATCAGAGATGCTTTCAGAGTCTGAAGTATCTGAAGAGCTACGGGAGCTAGACATTGAGCTATTCCTTCTCTTTTTTTCTTATTCTGCTTGTGCACTGAAGGATCCCCCGAAGCTTGCCCAGTACCTCCTGATTCTCTACCACACTCACCAGTCGAGATTCCAGCATCATGATCTGCTGTTGTGATGGTTGTCACGGTTGTGGTTTGTCTGTCCTCTTCGTTTGACATGCCAACTCCTCTGCTGGTTCCTGGCTGCTGCTGTGTGCTGTTCTCGCAGCCTGTCTGCAGGTTCCTGGAGCCATTATCAATAGGCAACTCAAAATGTCTTGGCGCCAGCTTAACTGTCATCTGAGGCCTGCGCTCTGCCCATGCGCTGCACTGCTATAGCATGATTGAGAAGGTCCCGTCCGTGGCCCCCATGTGTAGGGCAAATAGGAGTAGATTCCTGGGTAAGCAGGGTGTATGTTCATCATCCATTGCTGTGGCCCATACAGTGATGGAAGGTACATTCTCGTCAGACCGCTGTGAACCCCACGGTGTCCCTGTGGGCAATTGAATGCTGCTAAAATATGTACCTGCCGGCTGCTCTTGCTACAGTCCAATCTGAGGCACTGGGCCACACAAGGTATAATATGCTGTGCCCTCATATGCCCGCATTGTCATTTGTTCACTCACTGCCTGGCTTGCATGATCTTCATCCGTTGCTGCAATCAAGCTGGGTCGGCCATGTACGTGGCCGCACTGCACTGCACTTGTCCTTATTTGCAGTTTTGTTTTTTGTTTTTTTTAAATGAAACTGGGAGGGAAGCGCCATGAGTGCAGGTCTCAGCTGTGCAAAAGCCACTTTCTCCCTGATCATGCAGCCTCCTTGCAGCCAGCGATTCTGTCCTGCAGGTCCTTCTCGCTCTGGCTGCTGATGCTCCTGAGAATTCTACGCTGGATGAAAAGGGGAAAACAGTGATGGTGCACAGCTCTTTAAATGCTGGCTGATGTCATGAGGAACAAGTGGGCTGCTCCTCCAGACTGTGCTGCCGGCTGCCTCATCAGGACTCTGTCTACGGTGGAGCAGCCCGGGGGGAGGGGGGGGGAGATTGGGTGGTCAGTTGGCCGGCCCCAGGTGCTTATGATGGGGGGTGAAGGGCGTGATTGTGTATACCGTACCTTTTATTCCAATAGTCAACACTCTGCTGATAAGGCCAAGTTGCTTTTTTTTAAGTAAGTGCTACACTGAGCAACTCTCAATTTGGGACTCCCCACACGTCATAACTAATTCAGCCCTGCTTGCCAACTGAAAAAGCAAATTTGCTTATCTGTAAACAGGGTTCCCTGTAGACAGGATGAATTAGCCTTGCTAAATTTCCACCCACCTCCCTGGAGTCAGCTACCTCACTAAAGCTTACGAAGCTCTGAAGTTGACTGAGGGACTCACAAGGCAGTGTGTGCACAGGAACCACCATGCATAGTCAAACGTTTACTGAGCTTGGAGAGATGGGTTTATTCAGTGCTGTCTGACATCATGGATAATTCATCCTGCTGTCTGCGTTGAACCCTGTTTACAAGTCAGCACACTTGCTTTTTCTGGATGTCTGATGGATTTTATTTAGATACCTGAAGGTCACTAATGCTTTCCATAAGTCAGATAGGTTATTTGTGGTGTTCAGTGTCCAGAGAAGAGGTGAAGCAGTTTCCCAAGCTACAATTTCAAGATTAGAATTCGCATATATCAGTAAGGGAATGTGGATCCTGAAAGGACTGCATGCTCGTTTATCCTCCTCTGACAGAAAAGAAGTAAAGTGAAGTTGCTTACCTGTAATAGGGGGGAAAAAAGATGAGTCTACTTGCATTCACTTTTCCTATGAACCTACTCACTGGTTGAGATCATTTGGTGCTGCCACTTTGTATGCCAACTCCCAAAGGATATACATGTGATGGCAATTTATAACAGTTCCTTTTCTTATATGGGACCAGTTGTGTGGAATTTCTTTCCTTGGTCTTTTACCAAGAGATATTTTTTTACATGTTTGGAAGAAGATCAAGGCATTGATTTTTAATAAAGCATTTGAAGCCAGGTAATTGATGGTTTAGTGGAGTGCGTATTGGATGGAGTAGAAGCTGGAATAAATAAGGTATGTTAGTAGGATTTTATGGCATTTCCAACAGGGATTTTATATTGGATTAGATTATGGTGATTAGGTACTTTGTTCTGTATTAAAGGATATATTTACTTTGTTTTATCTATTTTGTTTATATATTCTACTGTATGTAAGCTGTTGATTTTGGCTTTTTGAAGATGTAGTGATTGAAATAGTTTCACCCTCAAGTTCATGGAGACTGATGAGATGACTTTTCTCCCTGTCATAATGAAACGACAATAGTTTGTTGTTCAAAATTTGTTTAATTTTCTCAAATCAGACATTGCACACTGTGGCAGTTTTGTTCCTTGGGGTACTGGGATGTGGTGGTGTAATTTTGTTTTCAGGATATTAGATTTTTAAACTGTCTGAAGGGAGTACAAACCAGAGTTGTCTGAATATGAAGGTGAGGTGAAAGATTTTACATGTAGGAGGGCTTTTCACAAAGATTAACATAATCAAAGTTCCACATTCACACTGGCCTTCTGGCTCACCAAAGTGTCATGTTCCAGCACTGTACTGAATACATAATAGTGGTTCCCACTACTTATGGAAGGCTGGAAGCCATTTACAAACTTTACACTAGTTTCTATCCAGACAGGAACTCTCACTAAATTAAACACTAGCATGGCCACGGTGAGGACCCGAGAGCCCTCCTTTTAAGACCTAGTGCCGTTCTTACTAGGTTTCATCGTACTTAGTTTTGGTGCTCAAGGAGATAGGCCTAGTAGTTACAAATGCTGGGGGTGTGTTTTTCTTTTTTGTCATTTGAGTTTGTGCTTTAAAAGAAGCAACTTCTAACCTAGTTTTTATCTTTGTACAGGTTTTCTGTACTGCCTGTTGCAATCGAAAGTGTAAGCTGCAGTACATGGAAAAAGAGGCAAGAGTTTGCGTAGTCTGCTATGACTCAATTAATAAAGGTAAATGAACATACAAATTATTATTATAATGTTTTGGTTTTTTTTAAACTTTCATTATTCATATTTAGATTTACAAGTCAAAGAAAATTCATTTTACCTTTAAGTAATACACATACAGTACGGAAGAATAAACTTCGTGAAGTATAAACAGATAAACTCAAATCCCAAAAATTAGTGGGGACTCTTAGGAAAAGAAAATTGAATTGCACAAAAAATGAACCCAAGAATTAAATTAAACTGCTAAATATGCAATTCTAGAATTCTAGTTAATAGCTGATGGCAATTCTCTATTTGAAATAAAACTGTCCAACTGACTAGTCAAAGAACACATATTGGTTGTCATTCCATTTAACTTGACATTTACAAGGCAAAAGTTGCACCCAGAGCTAACACTCTCTGTCGCAAGTAAGAAACTTTTTTTTCGTCTTGAGTGGATCTGGCAATATCAGAAAATATAGAAAAATTTTGTCCTAAAAATAGACAGGAATTTAAACAAAAATACATTTTTAATGTCCACTCTTTATCAGCTTCTAAAATAAAAACAACAAAGAGTTGCTCAAGGGACTAAGTTCAAGCTGTGATTTCTGTAAGAGAGCAGTTAAATCTACACTGTCTACAGCAATGTTATCAATACCAACATCCTTATATTTGATTTTGTTAGGGGTTTTTTATCTCCCTGATACAGGTGGAAAAGATTCAATAGGTATTTTAAAAATATCCAAATAGAGTCTTTTTAGCCTTTCAAGAGAGGATAGCAAATCAGCTTTAGGAAAATTTTTAAAAATCTTAAATCTCCTAGAGATGTCCAGGTTTTCAAATTGATAACAAGACCACTCCTTATCCCTTATCAGGGAAACACAATGTTTCTGCAGTTCATCATATTGATCAAATAAGATTTTAAGTTTCTCGATGTTATTTTTTTTTTATTTATATTGCACTGCAATATCAGTTGAAAAGAGTAAGCCTCTGAGAACAGTATATTTTCTGTGCATTAAGCTAAAATATAGGGTAGAGTAACTCAAAAAGCCTCTTCAAAGGCACAGTTTAAAAAGGATTGCGATTATCCATGAATCCTGATAGGCAAAGAACCCTATTAAAGGGATACTCATCTAAAGTGCTGTTTGTTTGAGACAGACTTTTGAGGGAAATTTCCTTGGCCTTGACAAGAATTTCCTTTTCTGATCAAAAACTGTACACTTTCCAGTTTGTGATATGAAGGAACAAAACAGTAAAGTTTTTTTTTTTGTTTTGCACTTAAGGCACCCTTAAATTCCTTTTAATTGGCTGTTTCACAGCAAGGCTCTAAAGCTTTCATAAGATAGATGCTGAAAATGAAATTATGAGATTGATGAACCAAGTACTGCTCTTCTGGCGACACACAGTGGTCAGCCAAAAAGCAGCAATGAAAGTAGCTCTGTAAGGGTTAGTGTGAACGAATAGGGAACATCCAGAGCCAAATGGAAGATTCACCCCACATGCCCTACACCTGCCTCCTGGCTTATAAACAAACCAACAAGAGCATCGGAGACTGTGCAAAATAAATGCATTTTAAAATGTAGAAAACCTTTTGACTAGCATAGTCAGGGCATAGTTTCCAGTTTGAATGATATGAAAAGGGGGCTGTAATGCAAGAATCGTGCTCTAATTGAAAACATCTCCTGACTGACATTTAATGACAAGAAGCCACTGATAAGTGCATTTTAGTGGTAAAAGCTGGCAGATGACCTGGCCTCAAAAACAAGCTTTTGGAAAAGAAATCTTGTTTGTTTTGAGGAGGGATATAATAAGGACATGACTGTCTATCAGTGCAGCAGCAGGAAAAGCATAGGAGAGGGACCTTCTGCCTTAGCATGGTGTGAGAATGCCAAATAGCATACTGCTTACAAAACCAGTCTGCTTATTTATTACTATTTTTTTTTTTTTGCTAATGGAAATATTAATAGCAAAAATCCAGAATCGTATTACAAAATATGTTCTTTTCCATCTAAACTATTGGATTTGAAGCCTCCCTACTAGTATGGATCCCACAATCTTGGGGGACTAGGGAGTATTTGACTGATACACTTTATTTTTTTTACCTTAGATTTGTGATCATTTCCAATTTTATTTTTAATATAATGGAAGTCTTTCTTTTGAGTCGAGATTGTAGAAATAATTGTAATGTGTGGGATGCCCATGACCTCTGCTCATTGCTAGTAAGCTTTTACAGTACTTAGAAAGCATGTCTGTGTTTTGAAAGACATTGTACATTGTAATTTTAGTTACCCTTCTATAGTGCACATCTAACTGTTACCTGACATATGTTAATCATCCGAAGACGAGCTTCATTTCAGGTTGTAAAGAAAGGGTAGCAGCATGCCATACTTGTTCCTTGG
The DNA here is from genome assembly GCF_901001135.1 of Rhinatrema bivittatum. Classification (NCBI taxonomy): domain Eukaryota; kingdom Metazoa; phylum Chordata; class Amphibia; order Gymnophiona; family Rhinatrematidae; genus Rhinatrema; species Rhinatrema bivittatum. Next base: position 681,214,253 of record NC_042615.1, on the reverse strand, counting down.
ATTTATGTGAAAACAAGCCAAGTACATTTTTTTCATAATATTTTGTTAGAAACGGATCACAGTACAAAGCAACACATATACCAAATGTTTCACACACCTAACATAGATGAAAAGCAAATACCATAGAAACTTCATTTATACAAAGTCATATATGTTGAGAACATGTAATGTTGAACAAATAAGATCATATTAGTGCCTTTTTTCCATTTCATCCTGCTACTTTGGTCCAGTCCACATAAGTGGGTTATGTCCCCCCCTACCAGCAGATGGAGGCAAAGCACAGAACTTTCTCTGTGATATCGTTGCTGCTACATACAGGTGGTGCAGCACAGAGGAAATCCACTATTCTCTGTTTCCAGCAGATGGTAGGACTCACTGGTTATGCAGCAGGATTTCTGGATAGACTCTAAAGCAGGCATAGGGCCAGGCCACTGGTACTCCCAGCAGTGCAAGCCCATTGTTTAGGAGCTCCCAGTCCCAGATGGGAACTTGGGGGAGGCCACCAGCTTTTTATATAAAAAAAATTTAAATTTGAAATAGAGAAATACGTGGGCCTGTGCTTCATGCCCAGAGCCCAACTGTAACTGGGTGCTGTGTGTGGAGGGCTGTTTGTGACCTGACCACAGGTGGTACTCCTGCAGCGCATTGTACCTCCTGCCCGACTCGCTCCCCCCGCCGACACTCCTCCTTTCTCTCACATTTGCGGTTTCCTGTCATGCCGATGATGAGGGGAGGAGAGGTGTGGTTTCAGCTGGATGACATCATGGCCCATTAAAGGGCTGGGACTAGGGCACATTCATCCTCTTTGTTCCCGGGTAGCCTTAGCCTTCAAGCGCAAGCGTCGCATCGACACTCACCACGGCTCCCTCAGTTGGTCAGTGCTCTCAATTCGTTGTTTTTTTCGGCAGTGATCAACAGCACATTTTTTTCACAGCCAACTCTGCACTTCTGCCACTTGTTTTAAAAAAAAAAAAAAAAGGAGGGAGAGAGAAGCCAGGATACTTTATTGTTTAGGATATTTATTTATTTTTATTTATTTGTTGATTTTATATACCGTCATTTGGTGGAACCATCACAATGGTGTACATAAATTTTGAAAGAGCAATAAAAATACATAGAACTAAAAAAACAGTAATAATATAAATATATGATCAGAAATGCAATGATTATGGGGGAGTCAAGATGGCGCTTGCACACTCGCACTGAACGCCGTGGCTCTCTTGCGCTTAGATTTTTCTTGCGAAATTATTTCCTTATGCCTCATTCGGCCAGAAAAAGACGTACAAGGGAGAAAGCCTACCCTGGGCTACCCCCAGAGGCGTTGGAGACTGGTCTGATGGATAGCCATGTGGTTCGAGGGGGCTTGAGGTCAGGAGAGGAGTTGCAACGGTTCGGAGCTGCGGAGGAGATGCAGGTTTCCTTACTGAACTTGGAAATATCTCTATCCCCGATCTGGAGAGAAGCACCGGCAAACCCTGCCACGAGCCGAAACCTGGAAGGGAATCTGGTGAAGACGCCTACTGAAGCTGTTGACACAAGAGATCACCAATCAGGTTGCCCTGAGCCGGGAGGTAACAGCGAGATTGCCCGATGAGATTGCCGGTAACGTAATCAGGTGAGAGGAAGAAGAGTTTAATATGGGAACTTTTCCCACTCCACTGCAGCCGAAAATGTGATTCCCCATGGCTAAACCTCAATTGGTAACATTAGACTCTTTGTGGGAAGCCATAGAAGGCCTGGGGAACCTGTTAGCAAGCCAAATAAATGCTCTGGTAGATAGAAATAAGGATTATGAAACACGAATACAACATATGGAAAAAACGAACACTAAATACTCCAGCAGATTACTGAAGTTAACACAAAATTGCTATCTGGAAAGTTGTTGCAGGAATCGCTAGTAAATGAAAATACACTTCTATCTAGTAAAGTTGAAAATCTAGAGAATGTGGTGAAGGGTAAAAATCTTCGTTTAGTGAACTTTCCGAAGATATCTTATATAACACCAAAGGATATGTTACTGAAATCCTTAAGATACCTGAAAATGCTGTTCCTCCTTTAACATGAGCATGCTATCTACTGTCCTTTAAAAATTATTTGGGACAAAACAAAATGGAGTCTATTAAAGAAAGTCAACTAGAGCATGCAGCAGTGTTGGATTTACCTACCTTAAATATCTCATAATCACGGAAGATCCAGCTCAGGTTTATCTTGTGGCTTGGCTCTTGAGAGGACATGCTTGAAGAAGAGACACTGCTCTTCAGTTATTTCTACCCTGTTGAGAGCCCTTTAAGACTAAATTGCTTACATTTGGGTTTGGTGCTTTTTTGAGACATTTTGGCCTTCCTTCATAGAGCTTTGGAAAAGATTGGCCCTGAATTCCCTGAAGGTTCAGGTTGCAGCTGTTTCTTGTTATAGAGGCCAGATCGTGGACTTTGTGGCAGTTCATCTGGATGTTTCTCAGTTTGTTTTTTTTTTTGGGGGGGGGCAGGGATTTGAAAAATTGTGACCTCCTTTTAGGCCTTCTGTTCATCAGCGGGACCTTAATTTGGTTCTTAGAGCTTTGATTTTGCCTCCCCTTTGAGCCTTTTAGTCAAGTGATACTTAAAATCACCTTCAAGAAAAGATTCTTTCTTGTAGCAATCTGTTTTAGCTCGCTGAGTTTCAGAAATTCAGGCTGTCTTGCAGAAACCCCTTCCTGATCATCCATTTTTGATTTGGTCTCCTTCCATCTGGTTCCCTTTCTTTCTTCCAAAGGTGTTATCAGGATTTTATTTAAATCAGTCTATCACCCTGCAGGCTTTTTCTTAGGAAGGGTGTCATGGTGCTAACACAATGTTTGAACATTTGTGGGGTGATCATTAGATACTTGGAGGTACTTAATTATTATCTTGTTTGGGAAAGGCAGCCCCTAAGTGTGCTCTGGCTAGATGGATAAAGGATACAATTGTCAGCTTTTTTGCTCAAACGCTGACAGGCCCTGGGGATTATTCATGCTCACTTTACTAGAGAGCAGTTTTCTTCCTGGGTGGCAGTGGTTGCAGTTGTGCCGGTGGACATCTGTAAGACCGTGACCTGGCTGTCCTTATATTCTTTTGTGAAGAATTATAGGTTAGATTTTTTTGTTGTTCTCAAGGCAGCCCTTACTTCCTCCTTCCCTTATTAGTCAGGCTTTAGTACTTCCCACTTATGTGGACTGGACTGGTGTAGCTGGATGAAATGAAAGGAAACATTTTTACCTATTAAATTTTCTTTCTATGAATCTTGCTTCACCAATCCAGGGAAGCTGGACTGTTTTGAGTACCAGAAGAGTCCATTTTTTTTTTTTTAACCTCTGTATACTCGGGTCTTTTCAGTCTATCGCCCTCCTGTCCTGAAGTTTGTTGTTGTTGTTCCTTTCTCATTCTTTGTTTCTTAAACAAGTGACAGGTTGTCAGAGGATTTTCTCCTCATACATGTTATGGGTTGGTTCTTCTCTTATTAAAGGCTGTAGTCTGTTCCAGGGCTTTGTCATAAGAATATTGGATTTTCTCTGTGCTGTTCCACCTCTAAGTAGCGGCGATGATAGAACAGAGAAAAAAAACAGTGTGCACTGCTTCCATCTGCTGGTAGGGGGACATAATCCACTTGTGTGGACTGGACTTGTGTAGCAGTATTCATGGAAAGAAAATTAACAGGTTAAAATTTCTCCTTATAAAGGTCTATACTGTTCTCAAATTTAGGTCTACTTGATCCATCTGAGGTTCCCAGACAGTGACAAAATCCAATGATTTACCTGTAGAGTAGTGCATCACCTTCACAAAGTACAATACGGACTCATCTAGTCACTTATTGATGGATGTAACTGCACTTTCCTGTATAAAAGGATGAACTTCTTTGCTACCAGTAAGGCAATATTCAGAAGTTTTGTAATGTATTTATTTTTAACAGTGTCCTGAAACTAAGGTAGAAGGCACAAGTCTTTCATTGGTAATGCTTTGTTCAAAATCTTAACAATATCTTTAACAGTCTTATCAAAAGCTTTAATTGCAATATTCCAGAAAATTTGGAAGCCAAGTATTTTCTAATTCACTTGCCTCAGCTGAAATGGCAGATGCCATATTCATGACATGTAATCCTTCTCTAATTTTTTCCAGTCCCTGTGTTCTCTGTTCAAGACTAACTCATCACACACTTTTAAACTATTGCTATCTGAGTATATTTTACACATTTTCATTCACAAAGAGCCTCATGCCATTTTTTCACTGATAAGCAGGCTGAATTAGCCATAATGTGTGGGTAACATCATCCGGTGGCACCAAACAAGCTTATTTCTCCAAGCTAGTAGAACTTTGAGCTCTACTGAGTATGTGTGGGAGTTCCCATGCAGGCGTTGCGTCAGAAGCCGCTTCAGTCTCTCTTTGTCTGAGCAAAAGCACAAGGTTACTTTGTTTCTGCTCTATTTTTCTCTAAAACTTTTTTTTTCTATTTGCTTCTTTTTTTTTTCTAACTTACTGCTCTGCAGCACCCTAAACAGCACTTTTAAGTGCTACCTCCAAAAACAAAAAAAAAAAAAAAGAGAAAAACACAAAGTAAGGAGTAATTTTTCCATATGGGAGAATATTATGAAAACCTATTCAGACTGTCTGGTAAACGGAAGACCATGGTCAGCAACTTTAAATCTTGTATCTATGGCCAAATAAGATCTATCGCCGATGGCCATGACTGCTGCTACATTTGTCTGGGATATGACCATGACCAATCGAATTGCCCAGTTTGTGGTCAGATGTCCACACGCTCTCAGCGCTCCAAAGCAGCCAAGATAGCTAGCTTCTGTCAAGCAAGGAGTTGCAGCAAGTCCTCCTTCTGGAGCCAAGCTTCTTCATGCTCCCCAGGTAGCCACTTGAGTCTAGCTGTTTGCAAAACCTCTCCTTTGCAGAGTGATCAGAGTTCGGAGAGCTGGCATGCATCGAAGACAAAGCACAGGCACTCTGTTGAACCAGCCAGTGCATAGAAGAAACATAAGTACTATGATGCATCGGCACCATCGATGTCCCAAGCTCTGGCACCAATAAAAAGGAAATAAAAAAGATGCATGGAATGTCATAGCACATGGCACATCAGAGTTCCTGATGCAAGGTGTATTTGAGCACCTGATGCATTCCTCAAAGCATACTGTCAAAACATACATCGAAAACATCTTTGATACCACTCCATTGACGCATTCTGTGCCCACTACCACAACACACATGATGCACGTCGACTCTCTCTGCATCTGGGCTTTTTTCATCCTACCCAGACCTTTTGATGCATTCTATGGGTCCTACTCAATTATCTCCTCGATCACGCATTCAGTTACTTTTTCCCACCATTCCATATGTTCTTCATGAGAAAAGCTTGTTTTAGCACCTATTCTTCCTATCCTTTCTCATAAGTGCTATGCCCATGAAATCCTGCTGGATACTTTTTCCAGACAACTTTACACTTGCCTGGGAAGATTTACTCCATCGCCTGCCTTCAATTGCCAGTACTTTGCCTCTCTCGCAGCTCTTGACTTAAGGCTTATGCTTGAAGTCCCCAGAGCCTATTTGTTCCCCTGTCTTCCAGTAAGTCTCAGATAGTGGAAAGAGACCCCATCTTGGTCTTAGAAGACTTTCCTCCTCAGATACGGGCTCACAGGACCCATCCCTTTGTGGATGGGTCCTGTGAGCCCGTATCTGAGGGCTCACAGGGCTCTGAGGGCTCACAGGGTTCCATCATGGAAGCTTCTGTGCTTCCATGATGGAACCCTTCCCTCCCTTCTTGCAAGCTATCCCAACACTTCACACCCATGTTGCTTCAACATCCTCTCTAGCTAGTGTCATGCCCTGAGCACGTCTGATACTTATGTCCTCTTCCTCAGGGGCAACAGATTCCTCCAGATTAGAGGACCAACCTCCACCCTTGTTGTACGTAGATCAAGCCCAGTACCCTCCTGGCTTGCTGAAGTCTTCTTACTACTCTTGGTCGAGTGCTCCATCACCAGGGGAAACACCAGGAAGCTCCATGAATATCCCCTCAGACACATCACTGTTCCTGTTGGATCATACATCTCCACTGGAGGATCTCTTGTACTCATAATTTATCAAGAAGATGGGTACAATGCCCAAGATTGAGGTACACAAGGAGTCCAATCTCTGAAGTTATGGGGCTGTTGAGAATTCTTGATATTCCCTCTGAACCAACCACTTTACCTATGCATGCTGTTTTGGATACAGTACAAATGTGTATATAGGAAACCTCTAGCTTGGGAACACAGCATCCAGGAAGCTCGATTTGAAATATTGACTGAAAAAATCCCCGGGATTTGGAGTGGTGCAGCATCCTCATCAACTGGTGGAAATTGAATCAGCCTTTAAGAAGGTTAAGACGACCTGTTTGCACTCTAATTCCCAACCTGAGAAGGATCATCGCATCCTTGCAATTTTGGAAAGAAGATATTCCAAGAAACCATTTTACTGGCCCACATTGTGCACCACCAGTTTTACATGGTGCAATAAATCCATGAATGAAACCATTCACACATTCCAACTCCAGCAAACAGTTTCATCTCCACCTCTGCTGGACCTGGAAGAAGCTGTGCGACATCTCCTTCACTCAGCCTACAAGTCCTTCGATATGGCAGTAAGAACTTCTGCAGCATCTATCTGGGCACACCTCATAGGGTAGCTCAGAGTGAGTAGTATTAGAGAAAACATTCTTGAAAAGCTTGCTGACTTAACTTGTCTGGGTGACAGGCTATTTGGGGAGAAGCTGCAGGAAACACTTTCATAAATCAAAGAACAATGTGGTGGTTCAGTCCCTGTGTGCCGCTCTAGAACCACATCCTCCTACCAGATGCCCCTTCTCCTCATATAAGCATACTTATTAACTTAGGTGCTTTTATCGCCCCTTCCATCAATATCAACTACTTCCATTATCAACACCAGTAGCTTCCACCATGCTCCTGCCAGTGGGTTACCATCAACAGAAGGCGCCCCAGAAGACTTGGAGGAGGCAGTTACTGATATATAGTCACTGATTATATTTCTCCTAGCTACCCTACTCTATTGCATCTCCATTGGTCTCTAACCAGCTTTCTCAACTCTACCTGGAGGTCAAGAGTCTTCTCAGGTAATGTGCGATAGAGAAGGTACCATCTTGCCCATCTCACTGGAGATTTTATTCCCATTACTTCTAATCCCCAATATATCTTGGATTTGGACAAATACCCTTGGGAGAAGTTTAAAATGAACTTGCTGGGCACAATCTTCTCCTTCATTCAACAGGAAGATTGGATGTGCTCTCTGAACTTCAAGGAGGCCTATGTTCACACCCTAAACACCCATCATTTTGGTGCTACCTTCATTTCCAAGTGGATTCTACCCATTACTTAGTACAAAGTTTTTCCATTTGGGTTCTCAGTGGCTCCCTGAATTACTTTGCAGTGGTAGCCGCCCACCTTGGATGCCAAGGGATACAGATTTTCCCTTTATCTGGCGACTGGCTCATTACCTCAATGTTGGAGGATGGTGTGATACAGCCTGAGAGTCCACAATCTATCTCTTTCAGTTGTTGGGTTTTCTCATCAACTTTGAAAAATCCAATCTGGTACCAATTCAGTGCTTGTAATTCATTGGAGCACTGATTCTTTACTATTGGACTGGGTACAAGTACTAACCCATCTCACCAGGAACCTTTGATTGTCGCAGTCCCCTCTTAACCTGCCAAATTCTAGTGCTCTCAGCCTGCCAAATTCTAGTAGGCTACATGGTAGCTGTGATCCATGTAGTCCCACTGATGCTGTCTTACACATTCATTGCTTACAATGGGGGTTGCAAACCCAATGGAACCAGCTCACACAGCTGCTAATCATGGGGGTGCGACTCATGCTGGAGATGAAACAGGAACTGTCATGGTGGTACAGCTGCAAGTCCTTCAGGATGGAGCTCCGCTTCGCCCACACTCTTTGTTGACAGATGCATCCACCATGGGCTGGGGTACTCACACTGGCTGTTGCCAAACACCGGGAACCTGGTTTTCTGTAGAGTGTCTCTTTCAGATCAACCTCCTCGAGCTGAGAGCTATCAGAAATGCCCTGCATGCCTTCACACACTTCAGGGGCAGAGTATCATGATTCAAATGGACAACCAGGTCGCCATGTTCTATGTAGACCTACAGGGTGACATAGGATCCTGGGCTCTATGTCACAAAACCCTACACATCTTGCAGTGGGAGATAATTACCACGCAATTCTTCAGGTCATGTATCTCCTTGGAGTGGCCAATACATTGGAGCATCTCAGCAGGACCTTCTACCCCCAAAAATTGTTGAAATAGTCATTTGTCAACCGGCTGTTTTACTTAATGGGGTTAACCATCACTAGACCTTTTCACGTCAGAACACAACCAAAAACTAGATCAGTTTTGCTCCAAACTTTGTAAGCTCTCACTGGATGGCTCACAGTACCTTCCTACTGCACTGGGGAACAGACCTTTGTGTATGCTTTTCCTCTGTTACACTTATTGCGAAGACACTGCAGAAACTTCTGTGGGACTGAGCCCACGTGATTCTCATTGCTCCAATATGGAGGGACAAGTTTGCTATGCATATCTCATGCGGCTATTGTCATGCCCTCCAATCCACCTCGATTTTAATCCATTCCTCCTCTCTGAGGAAGATGGCCATCTACTCCATCCAGTTCTGCAGTCTCTCAACTTCACATCACGGATGTTGAACACACTGTCTTAGCCGACCTGTCTCTGCCTAAGCAGATGGAAGATATTATGCTCTCTGCTAGAAAACAGTCTATTAGGCATAATTATTAATTTAAGTGGAAAAGATACTCCATGTGGTGGTCTACACATAAGCCGAACCTGTTCTCCTGTGAACCACGATATCTATTGTCTTATCTGTACCACTTGTCCAAGTCTGCCCTGGCCAAATCCTCAGGCAGAGTACACCTTAGTGCCATAGCAGCCTATCCTACTCCAGTGAACATTGGACCCATCTCAACGCATCCCTTTGTATTTAAGTTTATGAAGGGGTTCTTACAGGTCACACCGCCTATCTGCAGACCACCTCTGCCTTGGGATCTTAATATCATCCTTAATTATTTGAGAAAGCCGCTGTTCACACCTCTAGATTCAGCATCTCTCAAATATCTCACCTGGAAAATGATTTTTCTGGTGGCAGTTACTTCTGCCCGCCGAATAAATGAGATGTAGGCATCGGTTCATTATCCTCCATACCTGCAGGCTTTCCATGATAAAGTAGCGTTTCAAACTCATTCTGAGTTCCTGCCAGAAGTGATATCTGTGTTTCACCTAAATCAGTTGTTTTCTGCTAACTTTCTTTCCATAGCCGCATGCCCATGATGGTGAGAGAACTCTTCACACCTTAGACTGTAAGAGAATGTTTGCATGCTATAAAAGAAAAACTCAGACTTATAGAAAAAAATCTCAGCTCTTTGTCTCAATCGATGTAAATAGACTGTTTGTGGCTGTTTCCAAACAAACTTATCTAACTAATAACAGAATGCATCCAATACTGCTGCAGGACTTGATCTCCCAAACCCAGACCAGGCTCACCAAGTCTGGGCAATGGCCATTTTCATTGCTCGCTTGCGAGAAGTACATTTGGAAGACATTATGTAAAGTGTATAGTTTACTCTCCACAGTTGTGTCTGGGTTGTTTATACAGTAAATTTTTCACTGCAACCCTCAGCTTGGGGCTCCCATAAATCATGGATAATTCAGCCTGCTTATTGACGGAAAAAACAAGTTTGCTTACTGTAAACAGTGTTTTCCATAGCTTGCAGGATGAATTAGCCATGAAATGCCTGCTCTACTCCCTGGAGAGTCGACTATAAACCTACTTAGCTTTGACATTATCCGAGGAAGTGTCTGAGGCAACTCCTGCTGGGAACTCCTGCACATGCTCAGTAGAACTCAAAGCTCTACTAGCTTGGAGTGGCAAGTCCATTCAGTGCCACTAGATAACATCACCACAGATCACATCTAATTCATCCTGCTATCCATGACAAACATCGTTTATAGTAAGCGAACTTGCTTTTCATAAAAGCTGCTTTATGTAATTCCGTACTGGACAGTATATTTCCACAGGTAGGTCGTTTTGTATCTTGTAACTTTTTATTACATATAAACCAAAATTGGTAAATTACTGGTTATGTGAGAACAAAGGAAAGTTTGATTTGATATGCCCAAATTACAAGCTGCGTAAAATAACATTGATATGTAAGTAGATGGAAAGAGAAAACTACTATCCTTGTACTGTTGTACAACAAGTGTTAAAACCAGCGATTCCAGTGTCTTTGTCTTATACTTTAGACACTCTTAAAAATATATATATATTTAAAAGTGGCAATAGGAGTAGTAGTATTTGTGATGGTATATGTATATAGTATTGTCTCTGTACACTGTTAGAACCCATTTGGTTATTTGTTAATTTATATGCATTACCGAAAGTTCCATTGTTTCCCGTCACTCTTGTTGCCTTTTACTCAGCCTTTTCTTCATTATTGATCCCTTCCCGTAGCCCTGTTTTATGTATTTTCCTATTAAAATGAGTAGATTGGCTGCCATTAGTCTACTTCTGTGCTCTTAAAGTGAGTTAACCACAAACTAAATTCTCACAAATCCATTTTCCCCCACATAAAGCTGAGAGCTGTAAAAATGCAAACATACCACCTGGAGGCTAGCTCCACCCATTCAGAGTATCTTCTTACCTTTTAGACTCACTAGTGACTACATTCTGTAATATGAAGTTGTAAAAAAAACCAATCTAATAGTATGAGGCTGTGTAAATAGCCCTCCGAGAACTATGGTGTGTGTTCTTGTTGCGGAACTGGTTCAGAATAGTAAATCATGCAGGTTCTCAATTTGGAATAACAGAAATCAATGCAGTGAATATACAGGGGTCAATATTTAAAAGCTAGCCAGTTATCTGTTAACCAGATAAGACATATTTGGCTAACTTAGATGGGATATTCAGCAGCAATGCTATGCTACTGAATATCCCCGTAGAAATCACTACTTAGACGGATAAGTCATATCTATTTAAGTTTAAGTAAGACCTGCTCAGTAGCAGATGCAGCTGAATAAGTTATCCGTCTAAGGCTGAATATCACTACTTAGCTGGGTAACTTATCTGGCTAAGAAGGGCCACCCCGATCCACCCCTTGCCTGCCCACAATTTTTCCGCCTAACCAGATATCTAGATAAGTGACTTATCTGGCTATTTAGCGGCCTCTGAATATAACAGATATTCAGCAGCAGCTAGATAGCCAAATAAGTCTACCTAGTTATCCGGCTATCTGGCATCTGAATATCGACCTCACAGTGCATAGTTGTGCAGAAACCTATATAATTCCATTGTAAATTCAGGAGCACTTCTGTTCAACTAGAAGTATATTATTTGCTGATATTCTTAAGACAAAACTTCCACTGTTTATATAGCCTAAGTCTTTGAGTTATGATTTCTGTGGTTAAGTTTCCATTTCTGGGTCTGCTGTAGAAAATGAGTTTTAGATTGAGACAGCTATAGAGCATCTGTGAAACACCTGGGAGATGAAGAACTATGATTTTTTTTTTCTTTTCCTTCCTTTAGCACAGGCATTTGCAAGGATGATGAGCCCAACTGCTCCTAGCCCAAACCCCAATACCCCCTCTGAATATTCTGCTATTCCACCTTTGCATCAGGCCCAGGCGGCAGGCACATTTAACTCTCCTCCGCCTACTGTTATGGTGCCTGTCTCAATACTTAAACAACCAGGAGTTGAAGGTAATTCAAGCAAATTTGTTAGTTACAGTCTCTGATGATTTGGGTTTAGAAAAGGCTAATTTACAACTTGAACATATAGAAGTTTGTGAGAATAGTTGCATTTGAAGGCCACTTTTTGGGAATAGTCGCTGGCACACCATGCCCCCCAGACTTTGTTCAAACAAGTGGGGCAGGATTCCTGAATAGCTTGCATCCCCCTTCTCACATCCCTGATCGTCAGCTGGCCACTTGCTTAAATGCATTTCCAAGGTGGTGACCTGACAATATTAGCACAGATGAGTGTTGCCTATAGTATCTCTACAACCCACCTCAGCTATGGAATGGGTGTGTTTTGTATTTTTGCTTTGAAAGGGGTGGGGGAGATTGTTCTCATATTGCAAAGACAACACTCTGGCTGACTCAGTCCCATTAAGCGAGATTCGTGTGCATATTTTTTGTACAGCTCTGAATTTTGCAGAATGGAAACCATTGTGGTAAAATACCCTAAATTTTATAGGTATTATGTTTAAAAAAAAACAAACCAAAACTAAAAGAAATTAAACATGCAGTGAATGGCTATGCTTTTATATTTTTTTTCCCTAGTCTTTTACACTGAGTGAAGAGAAGCAGAAAAATCTGTGGGGAAGTGTTTATGCCAGATTTAACTGGTTTCTGTCCTAATATGGCGGTGTTAATAGGCTTCTACTGACTCTGTAACTGTGCATTACTCAACAAATGTTGTTAGGTCAGGAGGAGATTGAGTAAATACACTGGAGCAGGGCCATATTTTTTAGATGACAGGTGAAAGAACTTTCCTTGAATCCTTGAAACATTATTATTTATTACTGGTACCTAAATTAGTCATTGGACAGATGATGATTAAATGAGCTACTAAGCTGCAGCAGAGCTTGCATTGGGTATGGGATTTGCCCACAGAAAGGCATGAGTAAACTGAAATTGCAATTGCTGTATGAAATAAATATGATATATTTTCATGTGCACTATGAGGCCAATATTCAAAGGCTTTTAGCTGGATAACATGTGAGTTATTCAGGTTAATATCAATTTTTCAATATGGCAGTACTTATCCAGCTAAATTTGGGAGGGCGGTCTTGGCTAGGGGTATTCTGGAGTTGGGGATATGCCAGGAAATTTATCTGGTTAATTATGATATGAGTGGCTAGCTGAATACATTTTTCAGCTAGCTGTGGTTGGCCCCAGGACCAGGTCCAGAGTTATCCAGAAACATGTTCCCGGATAACGTTTAGGCGTAACTGGCTGTATACAAAAGAATATAGCCAGTTTAGTGGTGATAGTGTCTTAAAATAAAAGTGCCATGCAGGCTTGGTGGCCTGGTTCTCAGACCCCCCCCCTCCATCCAGTCTGAAAAATGGGCCCTAGTGGGCCAAGCCCTCCCCCTTCCTCCTTCCTCCATCCCCCAAACCCCTCCAAGTAAACTTTAAAAGTAGAAATGGCACAAGTCCACATGCCAGCCTCCCATCCCCTCACCTCTGGTTGGCCAAAGTAAGATTGGAATATCCCTTCTTCATCCTCCCTGCCCACGCACCCAGCACTTTACCAGATCCCTTTCAGGCCCCGGGATTGCTGTACACATGCACTGCTTCCGGCGGCCTCCAGCATTGCGTTGACAGCCATGCTGGAGGCAGAAACTTACCTGTATTGCTGTCAGGGAGGTAGTGTACAGTGATCCCAACAACTGAAAGAGGTTTGGTAAAGTGCCAGATGGGTAGAGCTGGGGGCATTCCAATCTTATTTTGGTCAACTGAGGGGGGGAGGCTGGACCTGTGCCATTTCTAATTTAAAGTTTACTTGGAAGGGTTGGGTGGGCTTGGCCTGGCAGGTCCCGTTTTTCAGACATTGGGTGGGGGTCAGGGAATTGCGCCACCAGGCCCGCACAGCACTCTTTATTTTAAGACACTATCGCCACTTAAACGGCTGCATTCTTTTGAATATAACTGGTTAAGTCTAAAGTTATCCAGCTACCTTTAGCCAGACAGCTTTAAAACCTAACCAGCTGTCTGACTAAAAGTAGCTGGAAAACTTTATTTGAAGAAATTCAGCAGAATATTTATCCCGACGAATATCCCTGATAGCTTATCCAGCTATCTATTGAACCTTTAGCTTGATAAGGTATCTGTTGTACAGATTTTGAAATATGACCTCTTTATTTCTGTAATAAAAAAAAACAAAAAACAAACCTAAATGTAACTTTGTTTAAAAAAAGAAAGCTGCACTAATAGCTGGTGCTGAGTAAACTTTTAGTTAATTGCACATAGGTAGGGTAATTTTAAAACATCCTGCATAACTTATGCTGCAGATATATGCAAAGGTTACTCTAATTTTCAAAACCAACCTAAGTGTGTAAGTTGGCTTTGAAAATGATCCCACCTGCTCTCTACACAAGATGCACACAAAATTTCCGTGCATGTGTAAATCCAAACCCCTTCCCAGCTCGGCCCCAGCAATGCCTCCGCTCAGTCCAAGCAAACTTGGGCACAAATGGGACCTATGCCCATGAAAGTTTGCCTGCATATCGAGCAGGCGATGTTGTAGACGGCCACTTTTGCGCAGACATCCCTATTGAAACTTACCCCCCCCCCCATAGGGCAGCTTGCAAAGGGATTTCTGCAGGCAAAAAGCATTTAAACTCACCCAAAACATCGTCCCTTCTGAATGCACATAAAAAGTACATGCATAGTTCTACAACCCCTATACTTTTCCCCTCATTTTAATGGAAGTTTTCCCAGGGTGAGGTTAGGTTCGGGAAGAAAAAGTATCTGCAGAAAACAGTTGCAAACCTTTATGGGTGCTTTTTCCTTTGGAATTTTTCCAAGTAAGCCTACATGCCTACTTTTACTTTGAAAATTGGTGCAAAGACCGTGGGTAAAAAGTTACCCCTGGGCTTTGTAGCTGCGAGAGAGTAAGAAACTTTACCCCCGCAGTACCTTTTTAAAGAGGATTAAAACCTGCCCCTGCCTTACGTTATGTATGGTCCAGGCCCTCTCAATGTAATAATACTCCAAACATTGCTTAAAAATACTCAGCTGCATTCTTTATTTTTCTCACCACTTTGCAGTTTTAATTAACCTGCACAGCACATCTGAATTTTTGGCAGGGAAGTCAAGTCAGAGAATTAGTGAACTGATCCAAAATAAATACCTAATTCATTCAAAGATGAAAAGATTGCCTCAGTGTGATGTAGATTTTTACCATTTGGGGAAAAAAAAAGTTCTGACTTTTAAAAATTCATTTTGATAAAATAAGGAATGAAATAGGATACAGATTTTTTTTTTTTGTATTCAAAACAAGGCGGACTTTAGTTGTCTTTCTATTTTTTTTTTTTCCTTTGCTGATGTCCCTATTGTGCATTAGGGACCAGCAGAAAAAAAATATGAGGCTGGAAGGGCGCTGCATCTTTCAGTGGAAGCTTTGTAACTGAAATATTATGTAGCTTAATAGTTGAAAAGGCCAGTCAAAAATAACAGGCTTACATGGCCTCCCTAGTGCATGCTGAGGTCCCAATTCTCCTCACCTTTCTCTTCCACTTTATCTTTCCTCTGGGCAGTGCAGGCCATATCAGCCTCCACATCTGTTTTATTTTGTTCCTCCACTAGCCCATGCTTCTACCACCACAGCTGTTATCTGTCCTTTGGCCTGCTCTTACTGCTGCCCCTAACCCCTGCCAGCCATGAGAAAACCCTGTTGTCGCAGCCTGCTCTAGAACTGTTTTGTCTGCCCTCTAGCCTACATAAAAGGCCCCTGCACCACCATAGCCTCCGTGGGATGCCGCCAGCCGGAAACATATCTTGGTGTCACTGTAGCCCAAGAGTCTTTCGAACACAATGTGCACATGCATGTCCCCCTGCCCACACATGTGCAGACTAGTGGGTGAAACTTTCAAACACCATGGGGAACATAAAGCAGTAAAACTGCCTTTTCTTTATGGTGCAGACATGGCCAGCTCCGGTCCTCAAGAGCTGGAGGAAATATATTCTTCAAGCCACTATACATCTCCTTGAATTTCTGGCACAAAGTGCAACGTCTGCTTTTATGCTATTTTGTAAAATATATGGCGGGGGACTGAATGGGGTGGGTGATAGATAACATGATTGGTTATCAGGGATGGACAATAACCTGATTGTTGGGGGTGGGTGATATCCTGATTATTGTACACTGCTTAAACGTTTTCATATTAGGTGATATATCAAATTAAATGAATACATAAAATAAATAACTCCCATCCAATCCTGCAGTGGCTAGAACTTCCCTATAAATTTTAGGGACCACAACTTCCTTGTAGGTATCCTCATTTAGAACTCCCCCGGTTTCATCTGATATTGCCTGAGTATGCTTTCTGGAGAACCTATACTGGTGATCACTGCTTCATTTCTATCAGGGACCATATTGGAGACACTACCTCATCTCCACATGCTCTTCATTGACACCAGGCAGGCATCATGTGTACACTGTAGCACTCGTCCCTTCAATAGAGCACACATCTATCACCGCTCAGTACGTTAGTCTCTCATGACCCTCCTATTCCAGTCAACCAAGCTGTATCTATTCAATTCTGCCAGTGAGACTCCTTCAAATATCTACTAGCCAAGGCTGAGAATCAAGAAGTGGGGAGCTTGCCTCTAGGCTTAAACAGCCTTCGCAGCTTATGTTCTTTTACCTGGGTTATACCTTTATAAAAAGGTAAAGAAAAAAGGCTAAGAAGAGAAGAGAAAAATATAGACTGATGGGTTAGGGGAAGTGAAGAGGTTGAGAGATAGGGATAGAAGGAAAAGAAATAGGAGCAGCAAGAAACAGTTTTATAGGTTTAATGGGACCTACATGGCTATTCCTCTTCAGGCTGGAGAAAATATGTTTGCCAGCAGGTAGATACGTAATATACAGGAGGCTTCTGAGAAATCTCTCAACAGGGGATAGAGTTGTTTTGAGTTGGGTGGGGGGGTGGATATGGAATGTCTGTGGATACTACTTTTTTTTTTTTTAAACATAGTCTGAATATTTTTGTGCAGCACCTCCCAAATATCTGGAAAAATAAATTTTGAATAGCATTTTTTAGCACAGCAAAAAAAAAAAGTACCCATTCACTTTCTGATATTTACCTAGGACTTGCTTTCTGAATTTGGTAGGATCAAGGCCTGTAAGTTAGCACATGTCAGAGTAAGATTTTAACTCAGATTTATTTATTTATCTTGGTAGGTGGGAAGAGAATAGATATTTGGACAGATATTTACATCATTAAAAGTTTATTCCACATTCCAAATGTGTTTTGAAGCGATGGTGTGGCATGTCACTACATTCAGAAGGCTGATTTTTGGCTATAAATGGTATCTGGTGCAACATCTATATCTGCAAAATCAGTGTCTAATTTGTGTTCTTTGAAATTAATATTTCTTGTTCAAAGCAAAAGTATTTGAATTATGTCAATCCTTTTTGCTAATAAAATCCTACAGTGATATTAACTTGTATGCTTTTTTTCATCCACCTTAGTTACGTGTCCAAAAGAACAGAAGAGGGTGTGGTTTGCTGACGGTATTTTGCCTAATGGTGAAGTTGCAGATACAACAAAATTGTCAACAGGCATCAAAAGATCCTCACAAGATGTCAGTCCAGTGAGCCCTGTCATACCGGAGTCACCAATGGTAAGGTCATGATGCACAGGCCTGCACACTCATTTTTCCTGATTAAAGGGGTGGGGGGGAGTAGGAAAAGGGGGTTGGACACCTGATTGCACTTTTCACTCAGCTTTTCACTCAGCTTTGTTAACCAAGCTATTCTGAAACTAAATTATCATGCTATTTTAATTAGACAGAGAAGCCAGTATTCAGAGCCTTTTAACCAGATAACTCACAAGTTATCCAGCTAAATGGTGAGTTTTAAATACTCCATGTACTTATCATGCCAACCTTTAGCCAGATAAATGATTATCTGGCTAAGATTTAAACCAAATAAGTAAGGGGCATGTTGCAAGTGTTCCAGGGCAGGGACAAGTTAGCTGAATGACTTAACCAGCTAACTCAAATATTTGGAGTTAGCCAAATAAGTTATTTAGCTATCTCCAGATGCAGCAGAGAACAAGTGATGCAGCTTCATAAGCGCCCTACCCTGCTGGACTGAGGCCCTTGAAACTTAGCTTTTTAAAGATGAATAATGAGGGGTTTGGGCTTGGCCTGGCAGGAGAGGTCTTTTATCCCTTTTAGTGGAGGGGAGGGAGTATAGGGTCACTAGGCCCACACTACTTTTTTTTTTCCAGCTTTTTGCCATTTAACCGACTTTAATCTTCAAATATTGCAAGTTAAGTTTAAAATTATCCAGCTACATGAGGCCAGTTAACTTTAAACCTAACCAGCAATATTCTGAAGATATCCAGTTAGCTTTAACATACTTAATGTCATCAGTATAATGGAGTTTCTTTTTGAGGGAACTGGGATTTTTTACTTCATTTCTAATTTTGTTTATAAATCTAAATAGAAATTTAACAACATAAGGTTTATAACTAAACATATACTTTAAGGAGAAAATTTTACACACATTTTTTCCTTTACTATAATTTATTTATTTATTTGACGGTTTTATATACCAACATTCATTAGGGACATCACATCGGTTTACAATAAACAAGAAACTACACTTAAAAGGCGCTTGACAGGTAACATGAAAACAAGTACATACAATGCCATGAACAATATATATATATATGTATGTATGAATATATATGAGGATTTAAATGAGGAGAATAAATATACAAGGAACTATTTACACAGTCTTTGTAGGTGGTTATTCATGTCTAAGATACACCATGCAATCTGTGATTTTTATGGAAGACCATGAGACATCTTATGAATAGATATAAATGGTGCTGACCAGCTAGCATAAGTAAACTGTGGAATTGACTTTTAAGAAAAAGGCTCATGTATTCCATCAGGAATACATGAGCCTTTTCCTGAATAAGAACAGAACAGGTCTTTTTATTAAAAGACCAATCAAATGGACGTTTTTAGTGATATGACCTCTGGGCCTAATACATCTTCTTCCTCTTGGCAGTAGACTTTCACTGTACAATGTCCTACCGAAAGGGTTCAGTAGCACCTGTAGAACTGTTTGCAAACTAAGGAGAGGAAATGCAGAGCCTGCTGTAGAACAGCAGGCTTGGGGCCTTAGTGGACTTGATTTACATTGGCCTGCACTACACTTGAGCCTCTGTGGTCACTATTTCAGCTTCATCCTTATTACTTGTTCGTGTACATATTGCCTTAAATCAGGGAGTTGTGCAGCAAATTACATACAGGTACAATGAATCTGTTCCCTAGAGAGTTTGTAATCTAGGTGGGTTCCTGAGACAACAGGACCTAAAGTGACTTGTCCAAGGTGACGAGTCTCAGTGGCAGAGGCAGGATTGAAGCCAGGTCTCTTAATTCTCAAATCATGATTCTAACCATTAGGCCACGCCTCTCTCATGTGGTAAGGCTCTCTGGGGTTGCCATGTTGAAATCAGAGAAACTTACATTAAAACTATGAGTAAAGTCTTAGGGCCTTGGATTTTTTGAGTGCGCTCTATTTTTTGACAGTCCTAGGTTGTCACTTTGTTGGAGGAAAGGATAGAACAAGCCACTTTGGGCATACTTTTAACAAGATCCATTTTAGGGATCTGCTTGTTTAAGGCAGGGCCCCTCTATGAGCCTTCTGTCTTCCTTGGAATCATAGGATCAGGGCAGACTCATCAAATCAATTCTTGTCTCTCTCTTAAACACCGGCATTGAGAATATCACTAGGTCACTAGACTATCTAGTTTGCACATTTCAGCAAAGGATTGAATTGTTCAGGGCATTCCTCCCAAATCGTTTCCCTAAGGACAAATAAAAGGTGGTACCCTGGCAAATAAGGGGGAGGGGCATACTCCACGGGACCAGGCTTCTGAAACTGGATCCTTCTGCCTATGGTGTAGTGGTAGTGCATTGAGCAGAAGAATCTGGTAAACCTCCAAAACTTGAGAAATTCCAATTCCTTTCAGAATACTTGTTTCCTTTTCTCTTGGCCAAGAAGTGGTGCAGTGGCTTAGTGAAGTGAGTTAAAGGTTAAACCCATACAAGAGGGTAAGCATCTTAAGAGGAAGCAAACACCCACTGCTTTCAAACCATGCTATGATCCCTCCATTCCTCAAAACCCCTCACTGGACCCTATCTGCCCTGCTAACTGTTGGCCCATCTCCTCCTTGCTTGCGTTTAGATTACGAGAACATGCAGTTCTCCTCCACTGTCTTGAGTTCCTTTCATCACAAGCCATTCTCAATCCATTCTAATCTTATCTATCGCCTTCTCCTTCACTGCCAACTCCTAAGTGTGCTTTCCATCTTGCTAGTCTGTATGCTTTCTGAATTAGTGAGTCGTGCTCTCTCTCAGGCCTTTTCAAATCCACTAAAATTCCACCTTTTTGAGACTGCTTTTAAATCGGAACCCCTGATTATCCTGCTCATAGCCTTATTGATTTTAACCTTTTTCTTAATAAATGACATTTCCAAATTCTTTTACCCTGTATGTTTGTCTTGATTAGATTGAAAGCTCTGTAGAGCAAGGGACTGTTTTATTGACTATTTTAAAGTGCTTCTAATTGCTGAGTAGTGCTATAGAAGTGATGATTAGTAGTAGATTGGAAAAATCCGATGTGCCAGGTCACTCAGGCCTCTAAATTTGATTCTGCCTGTGGGGAAGGAGCAATGGGTGAGGAGCTGGGTCTGGGTAGGTAGGAGAACAGGTGCCACAGGCTGATCACCAAAGAGGAGAGGCTGAAGGGGACAGAAGAGAATGGGGGAGAAAGTCTTGAGGGTAGAATAAAAATAGTCAAATGACCAGGAAATTTCCATGGTTTTTTGGAAAGGCAAAAGTCTTTTACAGTGCATATGTGGCAGTTTTCACTTTGCAGCGTCTCTGAAGCTTCCCTCTTTTTTGGCCATTGAGACCATCGTCTCCACAATGAATAGTCTTCTGAAGAAATGGGATTTTTTCCTTCTTTCCTCTGGCTGTTTTAGAAATTTCTTAGTTATTTTTGGGGCGGAGGGGGGGGAGTTTTGGCAGTTTTGTTGAGGCAACCCACAGGATTTTTCTTCAACATAGCAATGCTTGTCTATTTTTAGGCAGTCTTTACCGTAAGTAGGGAATGTTTGTTTTGGGCTTTTTTTGTATGTCAATCAGTTTCTCTGTGTCCTTTTCCAGCTTGCTTGAGTAACTTTCATGAAATTTGGAAAATAAGGGCACATATATCGACTCTATCGGATGCAGCAAGATGGCATCTATTCCCACATCCTTACATTTTCTTAAAAAATGATAATATAACTGCCTTATAAATATTTCAGAATTACATTCCGAGCAGCATAGGGAAAATTAGAGACCTAAGAACATCTGTGATATATATGGCTGACCATGTAATGTGATATTACAGAGAACTGGGCTGCCCTATTTGAGAGAGAAGCTCTCAGACGCACTCCTTTCTTCCCAGCAGGCTTTACTTGGCACTACCTTTGTGTAAAATATGGCAGAAATCTATGTTGCGTCATACAGTTGTGGAGTGGATTTCCTCTCTCTGTTGAGGTTAAATAAACAGAATTAGTTGTATGCAAAAGTTTAGGCTCGCCTGGTCATATTTTTCATTGGATCTGTAAGTAAACAGAAACTGAAGCAATCCCCTACATGGGAACAAAGTTAAACACATCTTTCTGCAGTTTTTAATGAAAAATTACTATTTTATATGCTGATTTTAAAAGATTGAAGGCAATAAAAAAACAAAAAGTGGCATGTACAAAATTTTGGACACTCTTTTTTAGTCAGTACTTTGTAACACTTCCTTTAGCAGAAATAACAGCTTCCAAACATTTTCTGTAGCCATCTAAGAGTCTTTCTAGTCCTGCTTTTGGACTTCTTTCTCACTCTTCTAATTCAGACACTCCCCATAGATTCTCAATAATAATCAATCTGGGTACTCTTAAGGCCATTCACAACCTTTATGGTTGGTTTGACATATGTTTTGGATTGTTGTCTTGTTAAAATATCCAACCTTTTCTCATCTTCAGTTTCTTCACTGATTGTGGGACATTAACTTCTAGGATATTTCAAAACATTTCAGGTTTATCAAGATTTTGATTTGCATACTTTAGATGAGTTTGTAGAAGAGCTTTCTTTCTGACAATTCTCCCATGCAGAACATTATTGTATAAACACCCCTGTATTTTAGGAACTACTCCATTGTCAGCTAAACTTTTCAGCAGGTTGATTGCAGTGATCTGTGGATTCTGTTTTATAGATCTGACCAGTTTTTGGGCAGTTCTCAGATTTGTCTTGTTTTCCAGATGTTGCCTTGACTTCACAGTTCCATCTAACTTCCATGTCTGAATAATGTTTCTGATAATTGAGATTGCTATCTGGAAGTGGTTGGAGATTTTTTTTTTTTTTAATTTTTTTTTTTTATAATCTTCCCCCTGCTTTGTAAGTATTAATTATCTTTTTCAAATCTCAGCTGCTTTGAGGACCCCACAATTGTTGAAAGTAGTCCAGAACAACAATCATAACCAAAGAGGTTAGAAAGATTAGAGCATTTGTTCAACTGTGCAAATTGCTTTACCTGACTAATTGAAGACCTAACAAGCCAATCAACCTCTTGAGATTTATTTACAATTTTAAAATTAGAGTAATTAATCAACTGGAAGGGTATTTTTTTTTAATTTTCAGTGTTTTAAAATCATCAAATGGTAATTGTGCATTAAATATTGAAGAAAGCTGTGATACATAAATTTGTAGTATATAGAAGTTATCAGCTTCTGTTCACTTAGAGATTTATTGAAACATGCAACTTGACCAAGGGTGCTTGAACTTTTGCATACAACTGTATCTTGCTTTTAGAAAGAAACGGAATAATTTTCGCCAGTGGATTGCTTTTGCAGATAGGTCAAGTGGATGTACCTGCAAGTTGATACGTTTTTATAGTTTGATTAAATTGTTTTGTTTTTATTTGTATTGTTGTGTGATTTTATTGAACACCACATTGGGCAGCTTGAATTGGCTGGTAAGGCAGTTAAGAAATGTGTTAAAGTATTTATGTAATGTCTGATATTTAATGTGATTCCATATTGTTATATCTCTCCACTGGGTTCCCAAATTTTGTGAAATAGACATACAATTAATCTTTTCAGCCATAATTGCTTCATTTCAATACATGATATACATACCAGGCTCCACCAATAATGAACATCCATAAAGGTAATAACTTTCCAGTTGACCATTAAAACCTTCATGGCCAATGATGGTAACATGTTGATCAGGCCTTTTGTCTGTGTGTGTGTGTGGGGGGGGGGTGGGGGTGTAGACCATAACAGTGTGGACCGCAGAATAACCACTTGGGGAGAAATGTCCAATAGAAGAGAGAATCGTCTGGACACTATTCACACTGATACCCAGAAACTGAGAAGAACTAGACAGAAATATAACATGTTCCAAATGACCAGCAGCATCTTACAGTGTGAACAAATGTTGGATGAGTCCTTTCGGAACTTAGTTTTAATGGAGTCCAGAGAGTCCAATGAGCTACAAAATAGTGATTATAACATCGGTACGGAATGTAAAGGGGAGACATTTTGACCAACTTAATCACCACTGATCCATTGACAAGACCATATCTAAATCTTCCTTCCATATTTTTCTGTGCCCATACAGCTGATCAGTAATCCTTCACCTAACACCTTATAAAAACTGGAGACCATGTGGAGTTCATTTCTTCATCTGATTCCATATGAGTATGTATTATGTCTGTGGAACTTACATGTGTAAATTGACCAGTAATAAAGTTACACAAGTAAGTTGAGAAAAAGTGGATGATAGCTGATGGAACTTGGCAAGGATATACATTCAAGCACTCCACTTTTCAAACATACACTTCCTCCCTCTGTTAGAGCAGCACTGGAGGTGCGTGGAAGGGAAGGGTCTGGCGATACATAAAAAAATAAATAAATGAAAATATGTAGCCAGATAACTTTAGGCTAGTATATTCAGCGGGATGTTTCTCCCGGGCTACGATGAGACCTATTAAAATGGATAGTAAGCTTCCTTCCACTGAATTAGCAAATTATCACCCAGTTTTGAACTTGCCAACAGTGGCAAAAATTTTAGAAAAGATAGAGCAGCTAGAGAATTTTGTAGGTGAGAGCCAGTTATTAAACCCAAATCAATTTGTATTTCATAGATATCAAAATACAGAGCATCTGCTTTTGAGTTTGATGGACACTCTGAGTAGTTTGGATCAGGGATGTGCAGGCATATTGATCCAGTTGGATCTGTCTGCAGCGTTTGATACAATTCATCCCAAGACTTTGAATACCTTTCCAAATATGGTCTGGGAGGCTCAGTGCTAAATTGGTTTCAGTCCTATCTAACAGATCAAACACAGAGGATACAGATAGGTGCCCTGTGCTCGACATAGCATCACATTCGATGAGGTGTGCCACAGGGGTCGGCACTTTCCTCAGTACTTTTTAATATATTTCTTTCCCCTTTGGCAACATTACTGCAGTCTCTAAATGTGAAGTTGTTAATATATGTGGATGATGTGCAGTTCTTTTTACTGCGACTGAGCTGCAAGCGTTAATCAGGATGGAAAGGGGCTGGCTGACAGATCACCAGTTGTTTTTAAATATTAAGAAAACTAAGATTATTTGGGTGAGAGAGGGATTTGAAAGATGGGTTCCTGTAGAAGCCGTATTGGCAGATGGATTATCTGTTCCTTTTCAAATGGAAGTAGAAAGTTTGGGAGTTTCTTTGGACTCTGTTGACAATGAAGCAGCAAATATGCTATGTATCAAAAGTAGTTTTTTACAAACTTAAAATGGTTAGACCACAAGATCTATAATTGCACTGGAGAAAGTAAAGAGAAGGATGACCGAAATGATAAATGGGATGGAATGGCTCCCCTATGAGAAAAGGCTAAAGAGCATAGGACTGTTCAGATTGGAGAAGAGACAGCTGAGAAGGGGATATGAAAGGACTTGAACAGGTTAATGTAAATTGGTTATTTACTCTCTCAGATAATAGAAGAACCAGGGGGCACTCCATGAAGTTAGCAAGTAGCTCATTTAAAACAAATTGAAGAAAATTATTTTTCACTCGGCGCATAGTTATGCTCTGGAATTCATTGCCAGAGGATGTGTTTTCGGCAGTTAGTGTAACTGGGTATAAAATGGTTTGGATAAGTTCCTAGAGGATAAACTCTAGTTTATGGATAAATCCATAAACTGCTATGACGGTAATTAATAAGCAATAGTAGCTTATGATCTGTCTAATGTTTGGGTACTTGCCAGGTACTTGTGACTTGGATTGGCCACTGTTAGATACAGGATACTGGGCTTGATGGACCCTTGGTCTGACCCAGTATGGATTATCTTATGTTCTTATGACCAGTTGGTGGATGTTCCCTGCCTGGGTGATCATCTTTTCAGAAAAAAGCTTAGAGAAACAATAGTTCAAATAAAGGAGTGTAGTACTGGAACAGTCTTCTGCAAGGTGCACTTACTCTACTTTTTAAAGACTATATTTCAGAGGTACCTCTTCTGGCAATTCCAATGATATCTGATTCTGCCTTACTTCTGCAATAGTAACAACCGCCAGTTCATGCTCGACTGTGTGAACACCATCAGCCAAAAGCAACTCAGCAAGTCCAGCCCAAGTCTGGACCTAGTTTTTTGGTTCCCCCCCCCCCCCCCCATGTCCAGCAACAATCCTTTCTGGTAAGGGAAGAGTCCAACACTAGCTGGAGTGGTGGCACAAGATTACCAGATATCATTGGGTTGTCAAGGTTGTTGAGTCTGGGTACTGCCTGCATTTCTTCCAGCTTCCCACACTTCTGCATTGCTCAGCCTTCAATCTGGATCCATCTCACTCGACACAACTCTGCCTGGAAATGGAATGTTTTCACAGACAGCGAGCAATAGAACAAGTTCTTCCACATCACCATAGCTAGGGGTTCAACTCCCGCTACGTCCTTATCTTCAAGAAATCCGGGCAACTGAGACCCAGCCTAGATTTAAGAAGAATGAACAAGCATATACTCGGGGAAAAATTCAAAATGAATTCCCTCCATACAGTTTTCCCCTCTTCCAGAGGAGTGAGTGGATGTGTGTTCTGGATCTAAAGGATGCTTATACTCCTATTCCCAACCATCCCTCCCACTGGCAATACCTGTGCTTTATGGTGGACCTCTCTCTATTAGTACAGCCTGTGAGCAGCAACAACTGGAAGTTATTACTGTTGCAGGGTCTTCACCAAGTACCTGGCTGTAGTAGCAGTGCATCTGCAATGACAGGGCATCAAATTCTTCCCTTACTTGGATGACTGTATTGGCGAACTCCCAGGATAATATACTAACCTTTCTTCAAAAATCAATACAACTACTTACAGTTGTTAGGGTTCCTTTTGGATTTTGAGAAATCTACTCTAATTCCTTTCCAGGAAAATCTAATTCATTTGTGCTTGGGTAGATTCTCTACAAGAGAGAGCTTTCCTTCTGATAGATCAGGTGAACACACTCAGATTCCTTGTATAAAGACTGGTGAACACAGATCATTCATCAGCCAGGGAGGTGCAAGATGCTCTGGGCCACATAGCGGCAATTCATGTAGTTTCACTAACCTCTTGCAGTGGGGTCTTCATTCCCAGTGGGACCAGCTAACTTGCCCCCTGTCAACCAAAGTGGTAATTTCACAAGAAATGAAGCAGGAGCTATGCTGGCGGCTAGACTCCCTTAATTCTTCAAAAAGGAGCATCTCTCCGTTTACTTCCTCACCAAATAATGTTAACAATGGATGCCTCCACAGAGGGTTTGGGGGGGGGTCCCCCCGCACATATACTTTTTGATCTCAAGGGACTTGATCATTCATAGAAAGACAATTTTAAATCAACTTGTTAGAATTGAGAAGGATCAGATATATTTTCATTCGCTTCCTTCAGGGAAAGAGCATTCTCATTCAGACAATCGGGGGGGCACAGGGTTAAAGACTCTTTTTTTTTTTTTTTCCCCAGAAGCCATAAAGATATAGGTTTGCAGGACATCAAGCTGTCCTGCAAACGATCTACCTTCCAGAAATCTCCAACACATTAGCAGATTTCCTCAGCAGAGTTTCTCAACCATAAAAAGATCTCTACAGCAGTCAATGGCTGACAGACTATTTTGTCTATGGGGACTTCCAGCAATTGACCTATTTGCATCAGAACAAAACAAAAAACTTGAAAAGTTTTGCTCCATTCTTCCTAGTGAACTCTGATCCACTCAGGATGCTTTTCTGCTAGATTAGAATGCAGATCTCAAATGCACCTTTCCACCGATAGCAAGAATGGTACAAAAAGTGCTCAGAGACCAGGCTCATCTGATCCTCATAGCTCCAGCATGGCCCAGAGAAATTTGGTTCATGTATCTAGTACAACTGTCTATCGGTCCTCTGATCTCTTTCTGATCTGATCCATCCTTATTAACTCAAAAAGAAGCTTCCCTCCCTCAACTTGATGGCTTGGATGTTGAGCGCTCAGTGATCGCCAAATTGTCCTTACCCAAGGAGGTTGAGGACACATTAGTGTCTGCCAGGAAAACCATCAACTGGAAGGGCCTGCGGTTTTAAATGGAAAAGGTTCTTCACATGGTGTCAACACAATACTTTGGGTATGCAAATCTAAAGACTTACTGGCTATTTGCTCTCTGTTTCTGCTTCAGGATTTAGCACCTTATCAGTAAGAGTGCATCTCAGTAACAGAACAGCTTACAATGCTCAAATTAAGGGTAAGCCAATCTCCACTTATCCGTTGGCTTCCAAGTTTATGAAAGGTTTATAGCACATTAAATCTCCAGTTGTGAAATTACCTGTTTCATGAGACCTAAACATGGTTCTGGCACAACTGATGAAGCAGCCATTTGAACCATTGGAGTCTGCTTCTCAATTTCTAACATGGAAAGTGACATCAACCAGAAGAGTCATCAAGCTTCATTATTTTCCTTATATGCAATTCTTTTAGATAACTTTATTGGCATGACAGTTTTACATGTGTTGCCAAAGTAGTACAAAAAGTGATTTAAAATAAAAAGGGAAAATATTTACAGCATAGTAATAAAATTACAGTCCACAATAACAACAATAACAAGGACAGTTCTATGGTTTTAATGCTGGTCTGTATTGACCGTGATCAGATTACAATTCTGCTGTTATAGCTGCAGTTTCTCCTGTTTCTTTAAGGATTATATAAAGTTTTTCCTGCTTGCTCTTTTATGGGATGTCTATGATTTTCTCTGTCAGCTTTCACTAATGTGCATCCCTGATATCTTTGTATTTTTGCACAGTACAGGAAGAAATGCAAGAAACCAGACTCTAGGCTGTCTGGCTTCTTGGGGTTTCCAGTTCAGTTTTTGTTGCTGTATTTTTATTTCTAAGCGGTGGTCACCTACTCTGTTTCTGATGAGAATCTGTCTGTGTTTTGCGTGTGTTACCAAGATGAGGTATTCTGCTATCATGCATAGCAATTGCTACTGAGCCACTGAGCTGGCCAGAGATCTAATAAATGTTAATGTTCAAATAACAGAAGGGGGGAGCAGGGCTCAAAGAGCATGTGTCACTACATACAAAAATCATTCTATATAGACTCAGTTGCAACCATAGATATCAGGGACCCAATGGGCAATTTATAGCTCCTTGATATCTTTGCATGCATGATGATGGAAATGAAAAGCAGAGCCACACTCTGGCATAAGGGGGAGAGAAGAGTTCTGTCTAAAGAGGCTCTTCATATTATGGCTGCAAAGACATTTATTTAAGAGCCTTCAGAGGGCTGGATTTGTTGACAGGGCTACTT
Source organism: Rhinatrema bivittatum (assembly GCF_901001135.1). Classification (NCBI taxonomy): domain Eukaryota; kingdom Metazoa; phylum Chordata; class Amphibia; order Gymnophiona; family Rhinatrematidae; genus Rhinatrema; species Rhinatrema bivittatum. The sequence goes on along the minus strand of NC_042615.1, from coordinate 681,185,577 downwards.
CAATATCATCTGTTAACTGATTGGCAAACTTCCTAGTAAAAGGTAACACCCTGATTTAATAACCTGAAAGGCTAGCCACTGTGCTAGGAAATCAAACGATTTGCAGTTCTGAAAGCTCAGTAAACACCAGACACAATGTGAAGTGGAAATAGCAAATTACCTGTGTATTATTACCAGTGTGTGTATGGATAACTCTCAATATCCAAATCACAGAAATCTGTTTATATCAGGGATAGGCAACTCCAGTCCTCAAGTGCCACAAACAGGTCTGGTTTTCAGGATATCCGCAATAAATATGCACGAGAGAGATTTGCATGCACTGTCCATTGTATGCAAATTATCTCATGTATATTCATTGTGCATATCCTGAAAACTGGACCTGTTTGTGGCTTTTGGTGACTGGAGTTGCTTACCCCTGGTTTTACATAATACTACTCAGTCATAAGGATCCTGGTTTAATTGATTTAAACAAATCACTGTTAGTATTAAAATAAGTGTCAAATGCTCACATTTCACTTTGAATTTAGAGCATATCACACACCATTATACCCATATACATTTTTCTGGTCCATTTATTCAAGTTAGCATATCAGCTGAGAAATTAAGTAGACATTTTTCACCCCCAGCTCCTGTTTATTTGTAGGGAGAGAGGTATTGGAGAACGGAGTGGATCCTGCAGTACCATGGCACCTATTCTCCAGAGAGAAGAACTAGGAAGAAAGGATATGAAGAAGTGATGTATTAGTCAGATGTTTCCTTTTCTGTACGAGAATTTGAAATAAAGGATTTTTTGTAGATAGTGTTTGCTTTTTAGAGATAATAACACTTGGAGTGGTAAAAAATCTCTTGATAGCCTGGTAGTTATTTGGCCACCTACAGGTGAAGCTGCAAACATCCACTTTCAGGATCATCATTTGTCACTGCATATATGCCACACTGGCTCTAAACGTGGTGACCAAAAAGCCAATTTAGTTTATATGATGACTAGTAGTACTTTACCTGCCAACTAGATTTCTGCCTCACCGAGCACATGCATCTCGAAGACCTACCATACTTGATTATATGATGGCATATCTAGTTCAAAATCAGAATGTTAAATACAGGCAAGAAAAGTTCAGCATATTCATTAAAAGCATAAGCTAGAAGAGTATAATTTTGGAAGTCCAGCCAACCTACCTGTGAAAGGTGCATAAGGCCAGCCTTAGTTCAGTTTAATTTGAATGAGGTACCTTTAAAACTGATCTGGTTATGGTTACTTCCCATGTACTAAATATAAATGCCTGGCTATTGTGTATTCAACACCATTATTCATAATGGCACATAAACAATCTTATTTGCTCTTAACTGCTTACGTAAAAAATGCTCTAGGTGTACACGAACTGCACAAAATGTATTATGGTTCATAAATTCCTTTGCATAACAATTTTTGTTATTTGAACACAGTTTTGAGTGAATATTTCATAAACAGACTTAATTATTTTCTTACATTTATGAATTGCCTCTGTGAAACCACCTGAAGTGATGTACAGCATAGCAAAAAACCCCAAAAAATTAGCATGCATATTAGTATAATAGCTTCCCACCCACCTGTTAAAATCATACATAAAACCATCTCACCTCCAGCTACTCAGCTTCCCAGATCTAAATCTGTCCCATGGGGGGAGAGGTGGGGGTTGCATAACCAGTTGCTGTTGTCCTTTGCCATGTAGGTATATTTATTTATTTATTTATTTATTTTTGGTTTTTATATACCGGAAGTTCCTGTATACAATACATATCACTCCGGTTCACATTTAACAGAGATAACTATCGCCGGGGAGGCAGTTTACATTGAACATATCGAATATAGTGAACGGATAATCTATATATATATATCTTACTTTACAATCATGTAGTCTAATTTGACAGTGTTTTCACCACTTTTTTTTTTTTTATAGAGGAGCCATCACAGTCTGTTTGTCAGCCAGCCTTTCCAGGATTTTATAAAATAAAATCTGAAAAAAATAAACATGGTGTTTTAGGGATGACAGTGCATTGCTAAAAAAGTATTCCACTATCATTTCTCATGAGCATTAAGTGGGTGTTTTGCATGATTGTATTAGTTCTAAGAGAGCCAAAATGCAAATAACCCATGTTGCTGCCCAGACCCTTAAATTTAATAGGGGACTGCCATGGATGCTTGTTTTCCAGCACATAGATTCTCAACCCAGTCCTCAGGATGCACCTAGACAGTTTTTCAGGATATCCAAAATAAATATGCATATATGATAGATTTGCATGCTTTTCTTCCATTGTATGCAGACCTGTCTCATTCATATTCATTGTGGATGTCCTGAACACCTGATTTCACGTCAGTTTTACTTTAAATGAGTACTATAGTCACCATCAGAAATTTCTTCTGCTTAAAAAGCAGTCTTTTACATTTTGAATGTGGTACTGGATATTCGGCTTCTGATGTTAATGCATTGGAGAGTTGGTTTAATCTCTCAAATAGTGCTTATTGGAGAATTTCTGACCTTCCAAACCAAGATGAACCATTAATCTTACAGACTGAATGAGCCAGCTGGGCTTTATTGCTATCTAATATACTCCTATAGCCACCCAGAGCACTAGTACACCAGTGGGACAGCGCTTCTCATAGAAAGGACACATCTCTAGTGATCTATATTTACCCTTAATGGCAATTATGAAAAAATACAGAAAGAAAGGATGGATATATAAACTGAAATAAATTAATCTTATTACCTTAAAAAAAAATAATGGCCTGCACCAAAACATTGGATTCATGATTTTAACGCTACCTGTTGATAATCCTGATGAGGTGCTACTTTAACACTCTGTTCCCATTATCTCTTGCACTTCCTATGCCTAAAATGCTAATTGATGTTAATCCAGTGTCCACTTGCCACTTCCTGAAGCCCTCTACTCTGAGAATTCAAACCCTTACATCAGAGGCTAGACAACGCTGGTCCTTGAGTACCGCAAGCTGTCAAGGTTTTCAGGATATCCATAATGAATATGCATTTGCATGGAATGCATGCAATGCATAAAATTATATCTCAAGAATACTCAATGGCATACTCGAAAACCTGACCAGTTTATGGTACTTGAGGACCAGAGTTGCCTACCCCTGACTTACACCATACTATAGCTAAAACATTTTGCTTCCTTCAGTCTTGCAGTCACGTTTGAAGAAGAGATCAATGTGGTCGTATAAATTCATGTACAACAACATCTTGATGATTCAAGCTGACCAGAAACTGCCTGGAAATGGTAGGAAGGAAATGAGACAGGAAAGGGAGAGAGGATAAATTGAAAGTATAACGTGGTTGGGGGGGGGGGGGGGGGGGGAGAAGAGTTGAAATATAGAGCCTTCTGGTGGAAGGGACAGAAGCACAATATGGTGGTGAGATTGAGGTGATTAGAAAGTGAAACCTGGTGGACTTGAGGATGGTGAGATATTGAACATAACTAAAGATTACTTTGAAATAGAGTAGAGGGGTTAAAATGTAAAGCCTCCTGGGCAGTAGGAGCAAGGAGAGGCACAAAATCCCTGTTAATAAGTTAATAGGGCTCACAAATATTTTAATCCATAAGAATTCTGCATTCTTCCCTTGATAGTGATAAATAATGGGTTCTTAAAAAGGGAATCAAAAGTAGGATGTGTCATATTGTCTCAGTTTTCAGTTGTCCTAGTTTAGAGATTTCCTGACCCTGGGGTAATGTTCTCAATTGGGGGGGGGGGGGGGGGTTTGGAAAATATTAGCATCAGTTTCTCAAGTTAAGTGATTGCTGTCACTTGAGCTAATTAATTCCTTTGTAAAGGGGGATTAACTTGATCCTGCCTTGCCTCGTTGAATTCATTTGAAGCTTAGTTTTTTGTTTAGATCTGTTTATTGAAATTCAAAATGCAATAATCAGACTATTTTACAAAGCTAATTCTTGGAATAGACAAAGTCAAATTGCAAAGTTAACATGAAACTTAGTTTTAACCAAAAAATAATATATTATGGATTGTCTACAACTATGGTATAGGAGCAGCACAAGAGTCAATTTCAAATAAAATTACTGTAGGAGAGGAAGAAGAAAGGAAATCAATTTGTGTCTAGTTTTTATCCAGTTGGTTAAGATGTGACGAGGAAGAAATGGAGGAGTAGCAAATGGTGGACTAAGCACTAAACAGCCCCCTCTTAACTTCCAGTTATATTTTAATTGAATTAATTATATTTTGAAAAAATGAGCCGGGTTTAGAAAAGCACTTCCTGCTCTTCTTTTACCCTACTCCTGTAAGGTATTTTCAATTCCTCATGAGTAAGAGAGATTGCTGCTTTAAATGATTTAACTGCACCCAAACAGTCTATCCTGGTGTGTTTAAACAGAAAGCCTTCCAATAGTATTGCTCTACGGGACGGAAGAGCACACTTGTAAAAAAAAAGTTATCATGATCCACAAATGCCTCAGCAACATTCAGTTAAAATATATACCATAAAACAATAGTGACCTGATGATAGATATGCATATTCTTTTAGGAGTTGTGTCTTCTGTCAAAGCTTGTTCTTGCTTAGTCACATTGTTTTGGGTGACTTTGAAAACATTTCCTTCTTAACATTAGGCTGGGGCTTCACAAACCTATCCTGGTGACTCCCCAGACAGTTAAGTTCTCAGCATAACAATAATGGATATGCACGAGATAAATTTGTCTAACTATCTTGTGCATATCCATTATGAATATTCTGAAAACCTGACTGGCTATGGGATCCTGAAGATTGGTTTGGGAAGTCTTGCACTAGGCTGCAATGGTTCTCAACCCAGTCCTTGGGACACAGGCTAGTCCAGTTTGGTTATCAGGATATCCATAATGAATAGATGTGATAAATTAGCATGCCCTGCCTTCATTATATGCAGATCTAATTCATGAATATTTATTGTGGATATTCTGAAAATCTGAGCGTGACCCTACAAGTGAATTGAGAACCACTGCTATATTGGATGGTATAGGGCAGAGGTGTAGGGAACCTCAGGCCCTCCAGAGCCATAGATTGATCAGGTTTTCAAGATATCACTAATGAACACACATGAGAGAGATTTGCATATAAGTGATGCACTGTGTGTGCATGTAAATCAATTTCATACATATTCATTAGGGATATCCTGGAAACCCAACTGGTTTAGGTTCCACACTCCTGATATAGCATGTTGTACTGTATAATGTTGAATAAATATAATTGGTGATAAAAATGAGGCTTCATAATGTACAATTAGCTTTATTTGTTATACAATAGAATAGCCAGATATACCATATTACAACAGATGCTTGTTGTCTTATATCTGTGGTAGGCATTGTTAAATTAAAAGAAACCTTGAACCCTGTGCACTGGGCTTGTTTTCAAGAGTGTACATTGCACTGAGTAAAGTCCTGTGTTAGGGTGGTAAGTATGTACGGCAGATTGTCATAATTCTTATGCACACAGTAAGGTCTTTCTGGTTTATAGGATGTCTGAGATGCCATTTGTGATAATATAATCAGACATTTCTCACAATGTATTCTAGAAGGGGAAATATGCATTCAAACATCTAACAAACATTAATGAAATATTAAAAGGTAGCATTCCTCTTCATTCAGCCAGACCAATTCAGATAGGTGCGTTTATGCTCCCCAACCAGCAGATGGAGACAGAGAAAACAGGTTTGCTGTTGTCACCCTATATAGGGTCCCTGTCAAGGCCTGTGAAATGTGGTACCCATGATACATGCAACTCTCGCAGGTGCCATTCATGCTTAGAGAAGGGAGGCCCAGAATATAAGCTGCTGTGATATGGGAGAGTTTGGCAACAGCAAAACCTGAATTCAAAAAAATGGCCACTAACACACACAGCACTGTGGTGGGAATGGCAGACATCTTAAAGCCATAGTCCTTTTGCAGGAGAGGAGGAGATTGGACCTTTAGTCTTATTGCGGATGTCCCCTAGGGAAGTACAACTTTTGACAATTTCCCAGGTTGACTATTGCAGGAGGAAGTACAGGGCCTTCCCTATTGCCCTTACCTCTTCTTCTCAGTTGTCCGCTGAGTTATTCTCCTGCTTCATCAGGTTTTTTTTGATGAAGCAGGGAATGGCTGGAGAGATTTCATTTCTCATTGCTCTTCCTATAGGGGATGTGTCCATGGGAACCTTCAAGAAGCACTGCAGGTAGGAGGAGATATGGGACATAGAGGAAGATTGGTCCTGTTGCTCTGTCAATTACGAGGGGTCTCCTAAGGCATAATAGAGGGAGTTTGAGAAAATCTCAGATGAGGACAAGATTTCCTCCAGAGAAGTGGAGTCCTCTGTGATTAGGGATTTTCCCTTTTGTTTTTTTTTGGGGGGGGTTAGAAAAGAGCTCTCTTCACTGATTGATAAGATCAGAAGACCCTTGAACATTTTGGAGGAGCAGGAAAGTGAGAGTAAGACTTCTGGAAATCCCATTATGACAGGAATAAGAGAGACTGCAAAAGATTTTTCTATACAACAATCCGTTACAGAATTGATAGAAGTGGAATTGGATTCCCAAAACTCTCACCTCAAGTCTGGTAAAATGATGAAGAAACTACCCTCTTCAGTTTGAGAAGGAGAAGTTAAAGGTAATGTGAATAATTCCTTGATAACAATTGTCATGATTAAGACCTCGATCCTTGTTGAAGAGGGCATGGCACTTAAGGGCACTCAGGATCATAAGAGTGAATCTTGGCTCAAGCAGTCCTTAGAAGTCTTTGGTTTGGCGTAACAGATAGTGGTCTGTAGTGGTTAAATGGCCAGGATGTATTTGAGGCGGATGCAGACTGGTGAGAATTTCAGGAACAGATCTGGAAGTTGTGGCTCTGCTGGAAACAGGCACAATGTTTTTAGTAGGTGCTTCATATGATTTCTATTTGGGATTCATCTTGGCGTATGATCTTGTGGTAGCTGCTTGCTGTTTTCTCTGATTGAGAAACTGGGCAGTTGCCTCTGCATCCGAAGCCCAACTGGCCAAGCTTTCTTTTAGGGGAAAATTTCTCATTTGGGGAATATCTGGAAAAGATAATCAAGGATTTAGGGAAAGCATAAGATTGCACCTGTGCTACACTACATAGAAGTTGCTTTAGGGGCAGTACATGCTACCATCTGTGGAAACCTGCCTTTTCAGAGATACCAGTCCTTTCAAGGAGGAAGAAAACGCAGCCAAGACGGAAGTTCAAGTGGGGCTACTGAACCCGATGGCTCAATGAAGGTGTGGAAGTCCACCTTCCAGAGCTACAAATTGCAGCCGCCTAATATATATATTATTTTACCAGAGGCGGGTCCGGATTATATTGGATCATTAGGTCCTGCACATTGTGATATATGGTTCGCTTTGGAGTTTTCCCGTCTGATTTCAGACCACTTTATGGTCTGCAGAAGAAAGTGATGGTTCAGTCTACTCTGGATCAACTCTGGCAGATAAGGCCAGTAATTCCTGTTTCCATTGTGAGGTGGGGATAAGGAAGGTATTCTATTTACTTCATGGTCTCCAAGAAGGAAAGAATATTTTGTCCTATTTTGGATTTGAAGCAGGTCAACAGAGTGCTTAGAGTTCCTTGTTTCCGAATGAAGATCCTCATGTTATTGGTAAGACAGGGTGAATTTTTAACCTCTCTGGATCTGATGGAAGCCTGTTTGCATATTCCTATCATAATGGATCCTAAGGAAGATCTCTGGCAAGATTGCTGTCTAAGAAGTCATAGGATCATACTGCTCTTGGAGTCCTCTGTTATCCTTGTGATTTTCTTTTCCTCCTAGTGCTAATTTTTTCTGGAGGTTTTTTTTTGTTTGGGGTTTTTTGTTTTTTTTTGCTCCTTTTATCTACCCGGGGAAGGGGTGTTTATTTAGTCAGTGGCGTAATTACTATGTTGTTGAAATCTCGAGGGTTGTGAGACAAACTGAAATCCAGAGATAACAAAATGGCATTGGAAGGTGAAATTTTCACTGCATGCATTCAAAGATGATAAAAAATGTTCAGCCTTCGAAGATATTAAAGAAGGTGTCGAAAGACACACTACAAAAATCAATGATATAGACCATAGACTAGCAACATAAGAATTGAACACACAGCAATTTACCACCCAGATTACAGCTTCACAGTGGGAGAATGTTCTCCTTATTGCCCGAATTGAAGACCAGGAGAATCGAGGCCACAGGAACTATATCAGGATTATTGGTCCCCCAGAACAGCTTAAGGACTCTGAGCTAATACATTTCATTCAAATATGGCTTTCGAAAACATTATTTATTTTATTTATTTATTTTAAGTTTTTCTATACCGGCATTCGCGATAAATATCGCATCATGCCGGTTTACATTTAACAAGTGGATAGGGAACAAAAAGGTAAAAAATAACATTGATCCTAATAATAGTAATAAATAATGATAACAGTAATGATAAAACATTAACACATTAAACAAGAGAAAGGCTAAGGAATGCAGTTACAATAAAACATTAGATTTTTCTCTAGAAATGGAGTTAGTGCTAGCTAAGAGGATATGTTGCACAGATTCGGTTGGTGACATACTCAATGCGCAAGACCAGTGATGGCTAAAATTTTGAATTATGCTGTTAAATAAATACAGGCCTACATAAGGACAACCTGCAATACCAGGAGGAAAAGATTTTCTTATTCAACAATTACTCAGCTAAGGTCTCTGCAAGCCACAAAGCCTTAAATTCAGTGTGCAAGGAGCTTATACAAAAAGGCATCAAATTTGCGGTTATTTTCCCAACTAAGCTTAAAATATTTCGCACTGGAGGTCCCATCATGCTTACTTCCAAAGATGAAATTGACCATTTTCTACAGACGTTGGCAAGTTAATTTTTTCTTCCTCAAGAATTCTCAGATTTTGTTTATTTAGAGGTTTTATATACCATCGTTATCACTAGATCACAATGGTTTATAGCATAAACATTCACAATTATAAGTGACCAGACAAAGGGGGAAAACACATCTTGAATGCTAATTGAGGCATGGTTCACAGGTAATAAGTGCAGGAGATGGTAAAGTCTCTTTATACGATCAGTTTCTTAAATATAATTTCGTGGGAATCATTCTGTTTTTTTAGATATTATGGAGATTTGAGAAATCGGACAGCCTATTTTATTATGAGATTATGTAATCAGACAGTTTGTTATATGCTTTCGAGTCTTGTTTGAATTTCTTTTTGTCTTTTGTAGTTCTTACATCTTCAGGCATAGAATTCCATAGTTCAGGACCTGCTATAGAGAGAGAGGTTTGTAATGTTGGGATTGAAAGGAGACCTTTATTTTGTGATCTCAGAGTTCGTTAAGGCTTGTGCTGTTTAAAAGACAGCCCAAGTAGATCATTGTTATTTAGGTTAATGTTAATTGAATATGTTCACTAATGCTTTATATTGGATTCTTGATTGGATTGGTAGCCAGTGTAGTGCCTTCAGTGTAGGAGTGGTGTCTTCATATTTTCTGGCGCCAGATAATAGTCTTGCTGCTGCATTTTGGAGAAGTTGGAGGTTTTATGTGACATGCAGGAAGACCTAGGAACAAGGAATTGCAGTACTCAAGGTTTGAGAATATTAGTGTTTGTAAAACAGTTCCGAAGTCTGTAGCAGTTAGTAATGGTTTCAAGCAGCTTATTAGCCACAATTTTTATAACCAGTTTTAATCAATTTACTGATATATCCTTTCATTGATTGTTTTCATCGCGTTGTACCCCTAAGTCTCTTACTTGCATCAATGGATTAATTTGGCAATTTCCCAAATCTACAGCAGGTGGTATTGATTTTGTGGAGGTTTCAGCTCAGCCAAATGATTTCTTTTTTTTTTTTTTGTATTTAGTGTGTTTTAAGTTGATAGATTTTCGTTTATCGTTGTCATATATTTTGCGATTATAGATGTAGTGTTTTCTATAGATTTTGTTAGTGGTATATAGAATTGTAGGTCATCCGCATAAAGGAAGACGTTTATTTCAAGGTCTAAGAGTAGTCTGCATAATGGTAGCCTATAGATGTTTAATAGTGTAGCTGATAGAGTTGATCCTCAAGGAGCACCAGTGTTGCATTGAAAGGTGTCAGATATCTGTTAATCATCAAATTTTGTTTGGTATGTTCTCTCATCTAGGAAGGATGTAGAGCATTTTAATACCATTCCATCTATCCCAATGTTGGGCTTGGTGCTGAGATTAGAATTGTACTATGTTGTGTGAACCTATTACTGTAAGAAAACCCCAACCATGTACTTTACAAAAATATTTTTTACATACAATTTTTTAAAATGGACTATTTAGAACTCGTATTCAAGCGACCATCATATAAAGCACTGGGTTCAATATTTCTTATCTGATAACCCTTCTCAGCAAGGCTGTTCTGTGCTTAAGCCTTCTTAAAGAGAGCCATTCCTGAGGATTACAGAGAGAGTTTTGATCCATAGAGTTCTATTCTTCCTTCCTAAGGTAGTCTTGCAGTTTCAGCTCAATCAGGTGCTGTTCCTTCTGTCTTTCAAGAAGGAGTCTGCTCTGGAAGGTAATGGGAAAGCCATTATTTGTATGTTCACAGGGTCTTTCAGAGCTTTCTGAAGATAACTAACTCTTTTAAGAGATAATTTGTTCTCTTCAGTGGTCAGCGGAAGGAGGAAGTGGCCTTGAAGGTCTCCATTGCCACATGGATTAAGGAAGCAATTGGTTTGGTGTACATTGCTAGCGATGCACCTCTCGCTACTAAACGTCCAAGGGCACATTCGACTAAGTCCCAAGCTTCATCATAGGCAGAGCTCTGATTCATTTCTCAGATGGAGACTTGTCAGGCAACTACTTGGGTATCCTTGCTTTCCTTTACAAAGTATTGCCGCATTGATGTGAATACCAAGAAAGATGCTGTGTTTGATGTTAGCATTTTGCAAACAGGGTTAGCAGTTTCCTACCTAGTTTTATATATGGTTTTTGGTACATACCACTTGTCTGGATTGGTCTGACTGGATAAAGAAGGAGAAATTGTCTTATCTGCTAATTCTTTTTTGAGTTCAGCTATGCCAAACCAGTCCAAGACCTTCAAACTATTCCGTGATGTTCCTGGGGGGTTTTCAGGAGATTTAAGGTTGTATATATAATCTCCTTGGGTCTGATTTGGTTATCTGGTTTCCCATATTGTGGGAGTTTGCTATTGTTGATAACCTGGAAGCCCCTAGCATTTGGGGGTATGGGGTGTGGTGTTCATTTCTGCTTGTTACAAGACTACTGGCAGGCCAATGTCGGCACAGGACCCTATATAGAGTGACGACAGCAAACCTGTTTCAGTTTCCATCTTCTGATTGGGGAACATAAACCCACTTGTCTGGTCTAGCTGGGCTAAATTTCTCTTCTTCCATAGAAAAAGGTAGTCAAGGATAAAAAGTTATGATAGGAAATTAGAGTAATGTTCTAAGGAAATATGAAGAAATATTTACTGAGGATAATAAAAGCCTGGAGTAGCTTAATGTAGGATTTCCCAAACGTGGCCTGGTGATACCACAGCCAGTCAGGTTTTCAAGATCTCCACAATGAATATAAATGAGATAAATTTGAATGGGCTGAAGACTAAGTATATGCCAATTGACTTTGGGGTCACCAGGACAGGTCTGGGAAGCTCTGACCTAACTGCAGAGGGGGTGTGAACTAAAATGGTGAGAAGCTTCCAACTTGCCTGGGACAACTATCTATGGTGGTGATATGGGAGGGAGGTGATTGAAGAATGGTTAGGGTCTGCGTTGACACGGTAAGCAGGGGGCAACTGGATAAGCCAAGACATCCTTATCTGTAAACAAACTATGATATTGTAATTGTGTTTTATAAGGTTTTTTCACAGGTGCAAATGGAATAAAAGTCTTTTTGTCCATGTGGTCCTTAATGAGCAGCATCTTGATATGCATATTCAAAAGAAAACTGAAGTAGGTGAGCTGGAGCCTGTCGTATTTCCCACAGGTTGCAAGTCTAGTGGATGATGACCCTTGTACAGCTGATGTATGGCCCAAGGAAGACACAAACAGTCTGGTTGCAGAAGCTGAGCAGCTGCTGAGTCCTGTTCCTGCAATTTCCTCAGATGCTGCTTTACCAGTGATTTGTTCTTCTGCTGACAAGATGAGATGTAATATTGCAAAATATGTTAGCAAAGAGATCAGCCTTCTGCCTGAAGAGGAGGATCAGCTACCACCTCTTTTAGTAGCAGTTGGAGAAGGTAAAACCAGGATGCGTGACTGGATTAACAATGAATTGCCAGATAAAAATCATTAGAGAAAATCAAAGCAAAAGAAAATGTAATTTTGGTTAAAAATTGTCAGTTTAGTAATTCAAGTTGACTGCTACAGTTAAGGTAAATTGCAGGGTCTTGATCCATGGTAAGTCTGTTCTATAATTGGGATTTATCCTTTATCAAGTACTTGTATGTATATTTCATAACATGAACACTGGATTTCTGTTTCTCATGGGAACATTTGTTTGAGACTTAGGCTCATTTCAATGCACTGAACATCACCTTGATGTTAGTTCTGGGTGCTGTCATCAATTAAAATGCAGTGCTAACATTGTGATGTCCTTACAGCTGGGAAAGCACTATTACAGGAATGCCCTTCTAGTGTACCATGGTAAAAATGTGCTTGATTATGCAGGCCACTAACGCATATAGTTTTGAGAGGCACCATACAAGCAGAGCCTGACTAGGCCAGCAGATCACAGTAACAGGGTCCAGTTTCACCTCTTCTCTCCACTCTAGCCCAGCTTTAAGAGACAATGACAACACAGAGACTGAGAAAAATGTTTTGGGGTATGGAATAGACTTTGAGTAGAGCAAGAAAGATCTAGAGATGGGGAGTGTGAAGATTGTTCCTTAATCCATATACAGTAATGTATGAGTAATGGTGAAAATGAGGACTGTTAAAGGCTCTGCTTTGTTACATTGAAGCTCTTAATTATCATGCTCAAGTTATGTGAATATCAGCAGCAGTCCTTGATTTCTTTCATCCTTATGCATTGCTGTCTGTTGTTAGATATATAGAAAGACATGATTGATACTATTAACTTAATTCAGTTCCTTGGTATTGACAGACTTGCTTCTAAATGTCTTGTTAATCCCTTATGAGGGTAATTTTCAAAGGGACTTCTGTGGGTAAAGTATTGCTTAACCCACCAGCAATGGCCCTTTAGAAAATTATCTAAATAATTTTCAAAATGGATTTATGCATCACTTTGAAAATTATCCTGGCAAAACCATGCATACTCAATTATACCTGTTATTTGGTGCATGTAGTTTTGCTGAGAGAATTTAAAATCAAAACATATGTGCAAAAATCTCAATCCCACCTAGATTCCATCCCCTGGAATGTCTCTTCCCTGTGCGTGTAAAAGTATACACATACACTGTGTATGTACATAATTTTACACTTGTTTCAATCATAGAAATACATGAAAATAATTTAAAAAATAAATAAATAATTTTCTAAAGAGCCATTCTCCATTGATGAGCAGACATGCGTCAGTCATAATGCATGGGTGATGTCATCTGACAATGTTGATAGGGACCTAGCTCTTAGAGACCAGAAAACGTCTTTCTGAGCCATGTGCAGGAGTTCCGTTTTTTCTTTATCCAGGCTGCTGGCACTGATGTTTCTGCAGATAAGGGAAGGCTCTCCCCCTGCCCCCCTTGCTTCTGGCTTCCAAACCTGTCACAGGTCAGGGGTTGAGTGAGGCGTGGAAGCAGAAGACGTTGGATGAGACACCAAGATGAGCACTTAAATAACGTGAGGGTTTCCCTCTGGGGCAGTCTCCCTTGGCACTGAAGAAGTCAGCATCGTCAGGGTGGGACTTTGCCAGAGTGAACTTTCCTCGATGCTGAGATTAGAGGTAGTTCCTTTGGTGAAGGGATCGGTTTTCCTGAAGTGAAAAATCCCCATGGTGCTGAGCAACCTGTTCTTTCTGTACTTTCCAGTCACGATGCCATCTGTCTCATCAGCATTAAAGCATGCTGGTGTATTCTAGGTCGCAGTCATTCTTCTCAGCGTAGAGTACCACACGCAGTACTTTCATTAGAGTGGAGTGTAGGGGAGCAGGCATCCATCTCGCTTGGAAGGAAGAGCATTTATGCAAAACATATCATTTATATTTCTCATGCTTTTACAACAGCAAAGATCAGTGTGTGTTACATAGTAGCAGGTCAATAGATTCCAAACCCACAGCACTGAAAGTAGAATGAGTGAGTAATAAACAAGGTTAAGCAATAAAGTGAATGTAAAGCAGCAATAAGAGGAAAAACATCAGGAAGAGGTGTAATGAACAGGAGTAATAAGATAACAAACCAACAAATAAGGGAGTAGTACAACAATAATTAAATTAAAACTTCTTGCATAGGAAGGGGACCTGATGCTGCCCATAGTAATCCAGGGTTGAGACAACCAAGCAGGAAATTAGAGAGGAGGGCAAACAGGAATTTCGACCGGTCAAGGGAGTGGGAAGGGTAGGGAAATCGGTCACTGGTCAAGCGAGACAACAGGTCCCAGTCAAGAGATGCCAAAGTCAAAAGGCCTCAGCTATGGGCCAAAGGCTTCAACAAATAGCCAGGTTTGTAGTTTTTTCATGAAAGTCAGGAGATCAGTTGTAATCCTGATGTCCAGAGTCAGAGAGATCCACTGAATAGGGACTGAACCAGCAAAGGTCCTCTTCCTCATGCTGATGAGCTAGATTTCCTTGGGGGCAGGCAAGACCAGGTGAGTGTTTGGTAGTGTGTGCAGAGAGCAGGCAAGCAGGCATATACAGGGAGAGTCAATTGGCTAAATAGAGTGGTGCTAGGCCCTTGAGCACTTTAAAAGCTAGAACCAGGACTTTGAAGGTGATGCAATAGCAGATTGGCAGCAAGGGATGAGGCTTTAGAAGTGGAGTGACTGGATCAGATTTTATAGCACTGAGCAGGCTCTGTGCTGCAGGGATTTGAATGAACTGCAGATGGCAAAAGAGCATTTTTGGCAGGCCAATGTAGAGAGAACTGCAGAAGTCTAGGCAGGAGATTTTACAAGCTTGGATAACAGTGGCAAAGGCAGGGAAATCAAAGAGGGGACGGAAATGGCGAAGGTGGAAAAAGGCTAATTTTGTAATGGAGTGTATTTGTGCCTCCATGGACAGCTTGGTGTTTAAGATGAAGCCAAGACTGTGGACTTGACTGGTATCATAGATCCTTTCAAGGTTACGCTAAAGTGGAGGGAAGGTGTGGTCTGTTTTTTCCAATCCATAATACTTCCGGTTTTTGAGGGTTAAGCTTCAGCTTGTTGAGGTGTAACCAGTTTGCGATTCTCTTAAGTAGTTATTCAAATTTGTGATTGCTTGATCATAGTTAGCATCCAAGGAGCATAGCAGTTTAATATTATCAACATGGGCATATAAAGTGAATTGACAGTCTTTGATTAGCTTGCTAAGTGGGGCCAGATAACTGTTAAAGTATAAGGGAAAGAATGGAGCCTTATGATACACCACATTGGAGGAGGTACAGGTAGGAGAAGGCCTGACCTAGGGATATAGTCTGAGTATGATATAAAGGAAAGATTTGAACCAAGCAAGAGTTGGGACAGAGAGACCTAGGACTACAAAGCAGGTGATGAGGACTCAAGGTCAACTGTGTCAGATGCTGCTGAGAGGTCCAATAACACCAGGAGGGCCTGTGGACTCTGGTCTAGATATGGTCACAGATCATCCACAAGGCAGGTTAGTGCTGTTTCTGTGCTGTGTTACAGTCTAAAGCCTGATTGGTAGGGGTCCAAGTAGTTAGTGATGTAAAGGAGTTCAGTTAGTTGTCACAGGACTGCTTTTTCAATGATTTTGCTGAGGAAAGGAAGATTGAAGACTAGCCAATAATTGCTAAGGTTGTATGGGTCAAGGTTGGGGTTTTTTCAGTGTGGGTTTTGCTACAGCTTTCTTAAGGCATTTAGTTGGGTGGCCTTCCAACAACAAGATGTTTATGATAATCTGAAGGTGGGCAAGAAGACCATCTTTGGCCTGCTTTTGAGCCAGGATGGGTAGGGGTTATCTAGACAAGCACTAGGCTTGAGGTCTGCAAGAATGGAGTCCACTTCTTCAGGGGTTAGGGAATGGAAGGAAGTAAAAGGGTGTGAATGAGTGTTTGGTTCAGTAAGCACCAGGCTTGTGATTTTGTTGACAAAGAATTCAGCTAGCTTATTAACGTAGGTGCCTGTGTGAAGGGATAAAGATATGGATGCAGTTACTCCTATGAGTTTGATTGGGCAGAAGAGTTCTTTAGGTGAGTTCTCTGCTTGGGCAATTGTTTTGGAATAATAGCTTCTCTTAACTTCTAAGATTGCCTTGCAGTAGATTTTCTGGTGTCTTTTGCAATTGTCTCTGTCTGCTTGTGATTTAGATTTCTGCCAGTGATATTCCAATCTTCTAGCTTGTTCTTTTAATTCCTTCAGCTTAAGGGTGTACCAAAGGATGGGTTTGGTCTTCTTTATGGTTGTAATCCTTTTTGGGGCAAGCTCATCTAGGATTTTCCTGAGGTCAGAGTTCCATGTGTCGACTAGATGGAGTTTACTACATTAGTTGTATTTAATGGCCAGATTGTTAGCCAGTGCTTGGAGTTTCTGTAGGAAGCCTTTTGGTGTGAGTTTCACAGTGCCTGCACTATGGGAGGGTTAGCATCTCCCGATAGATAGGGTAATGGTCAGTCCATGATAGTGATGATTGATAGTTGCTCATATCTCGATAGTTCTCATCCAGAATGTGGCCAGTCTCGAGGATTGACTCATGACCAGCTGCGAGAGATCAAGAGCTTCCAGCAAGGAGAGGAAATCTTCTGCACTTGCTGAGTTAGTTGTCCATGTGGATGTTAGTCACCCAGGATAGGAGAACTGGGATGTTCAAATATGATCTCAGACATTAGTGTTAGGAGCTCCTGGAGGGATTCATTGGTATGCTGAAGTGGGCAGTACACCAGAAAGAGCCCTCATTTGGGATGGGTATTTGATTGGACTAGTGGGCATTCAGTACCATCCACTTTCCTTGTAGGGCATGAGATAAGCCAAGGGTTTCCTTGAAAAGAATCACAACACCCCCCTCCACCACTATGTTTGCTTTGACAGAGAGTGAGCAAAGGAATAACCCTGCAGGCAAATTTGAAAGAGCTGGGGTCCAGGATTTTGTTAGGCACAGAATATCGGCATTGTGGTCAGCAAGTAGATAATGTAGTGAGTCTAGTTTCTTGTGGATGGATCTGGTGGGTGGGAGGAGAAGCTTGTGAGGGGTGTTTTGGCTGGAGACTTTGGTCAACAATTGAGGTTCTCTGGGAGGGTGAATGAGCATATGGTGAGTACTTGTATGCCTGTGAGGGGGAATATTTGCACCTGCCAGTGAGTATATGAAGTGAAGATGGAGTGTAAGATACATGATGATGATCCACAGCATGATCAGGCAAAGAGACAGGAGATTAAGGGGGGAGGGGGGAGTAAGAGGTTGTAGCCAGCAGAGAGCCAAGTGGCAAAAGCTAGTAAGCAACTTTCAGGAGGTACCCAGCAATTACCAAGGGACGTAGGACACCATAGAGGCATTCTGAGGAAGTGAGAGGGGGACAGCATTGAGAGGTCCAGGTGGGAGGGGGGTGCCAAGTTGATGGATGGAGGATTGGGGGGGGGGGGAAGCACCTTCTGGTGGGAGCAAGAGGAAGGAAGAGATCACTGGAATCATCTCTCTGCATTGAGAGATTACAGGGAGCCTTGGCCTAAGGGTGCTCCCTTGGGATGCACAAAGGGGCAGGCCCCTTGGTGTAGCCTACCAAGCATGGTCCTCCGGTGGAAAATCTGCTTCTAGGCCAGCCTTTAAAGCTGGTGATGTAGACAGTTGGAGGAGGGCTTCGGCAGCCCAGTCTTGGGGCTTCTGTGGTTATATAGTAGCAGCAGGGGTGGGGGGAGGCCCAAGATGGAGGACAAGGCCAGACTCACCCTGCTGATGGTGTCTTATGTGGTCCTTCCTTACTGGCCCTTAAAGGGATGGGTGGCGCCAACCAGTGATGTAGGTTGCTGGAATAGGGTCCTGGGCAACCAGGGCTCCCGTGGATATCCAGTAACGATGGTGGTGGAAGGAGAGAGGGAGGCCCAAATTAGAGGACAAGCCTGGACTCAACCCTGCCACCACTGATTGTATCCCACACAGTTCTTACCTTCTGGCCCTTAAAGGGGCGAGCTGCACCGGCCTGTGACGCAGGCAGCTGGAGGAGGGGCCTGGGCGCCAGGTCTCGGGACTACCACGGCAGTCCCTTCCAGCAAAGATCCTTTGTGGCTAAAGGTTGGAAATTAAGAAAAGAGGTAACCTATGTTAACTAGAATACTCTGCACAGAGCGGCAGTTACTCCAAAGGCCCAAGAACAATCTCAGCTTAAGCCTGGGACCAGTTTTTGACATCCCTAAAGTCCATCTCCTTCAATGAGGGAAGGGTCCAGTACTTTCTTCCAAAGTGAATCTGCATCATCAATAACAAATGTGTCCTGAAAATTGTGGAGTATGGCTACCACTTGCGTGTCTCTCTCCCTCCTCCAGCCCAGTGGAGATCAGTCTTCAATTCTGATTCTGTCTATTCAACTGAGGCTAGAAGTAGCATCTCTTATTCAGCAGAAGGTGATAGAGCTTGTTCAATCTTAGGAATGTGGCCAGGGATTTATACCCAGTACCTGTTAATTCCCAAGAACTCAGCAGGGTTGAGGCCTATCCTGGATTTGTAGAAACTGAACAGACTATTTGTCAAGAGAGGTTCAAGATGAATTCTCGCCAGACAATTCTGTCTTTTATTCAACTATGGGACTGGATGTGTGCATTGAAATTGAAAGACACTTATGCACAAATTCCCATTCACCCTGCCTATAAGTAGTTCCTCAGGTTCATGGTGGAGTGCGTGCACTACCAGTACAAGGTGCTTCCTTTAGGCCAAGGATCCATCAAGCCCAGTATCCTGTTTCCAACAGTGGCCAGTCCAAGTCACAAGTACCTGGCAAGTACCCAAACAGATCACAAGCTACTATTGCTTATTAATTACCGTCATAGCAGTTTATGGATTTATCCTCTAGGAACTTATCCAAACCTTTTTTAAACCCAGTTACACTAACTGCTGTAATCACATCCGCTGGCAATGAATTCCAGAGCTTAACTATGTGCTGAGTGAAAAATAATTTTCTTTGATCTGTTTTAAATGAGTTACTTGCTAACTTCAAGGAATGCCCCCTGGGCCTTCTATTATCTGAGAGCGTAAATAATTGATTTACATTAACTTGTTCAAGTCTTTTCATGATTTTGTAGACTTCTAACATATCCCCTCTCAGTCATCTCTTCTCCAAACCGAACAGCCTTAACTCCTTTAGCCTTTCCTCATATGACAGCTGTTTCATGTCCCTTATCATTTTGGTTGCCCTTCTATGCACTTTCGCCAGTACAGCTATATCCTTTTTGAGATGCGGTGACCAGAATTGCACACAGTATTCATGGTGCGGTCTCACAATGGAGCGATACAGAGGCATTATGACATTCTCCGTTTTCCATTCCCTTCTTAATAATTCCTTACATTCAGTTTGCTTTTTTGATCGCCACAGCACACTGGGCGAACTCTTTCATGGCTGGTAACTCCTAAGATAGAACCTAACATTGTGTAACTACAGCAAGGGTTATTTTTCTCTATATGCATCACTTTGCACTTGTCCACGTTAAATTTCATCTGTCATTTGGAAGCCCAATCTTCCAGTCTCGCAAGATCCTCCTGCAATTCATCACAATCCACTTGAGATTTAACTACTCTGCATAATTTTGTGCCATCTGCAAATTTGATCACCTCACTCATTTCCAGATCATTTCTAAATATGTTAAAAAGCACCAGTCCTGAGGCACTCAACTGTTTACCTTTTTCCACTGTGAAAACTGACCATTTAATCCTACTCTGTGTCCTGTCTTTTAACCAACTTGCAATCCACAAAAGGGCATCACCTCCTATCCCATGACTTTTACTTTTCTTAGAAGCCTCTCATGCAGGACTTTGTCGAACGCCTTCAACTACGACTATATCTCATAGTCATGGCTGCACAACTCCATCAGCAGGGAGTCTGCATGTTCTCATATCTGGACAGTTGGTTGGTGATGAACTCATCTTTGGCAGGAGTACTCAAGTCCCTCAGCATGACCATCCATCTTTTCCAGTCCTGGGATTCGTGGTCAATTATTCAATGTCCAGCTTGGTCTTATCCTAAATGAAAGTGATAGACAAGGGTAGAGGCATGAGAGAATTGGTGATTGGGAGCGGGTGTAGTGCTTGTTCTATATATCTGTCATGCTTTATTTAAGTGCTCTTTTCTTTTTTCTTTCTGTATTCCACTTAGTATGACTTGCTCAATATTGGTGGAATATAAATTTAATAAATGCTAGAGTAGGAACCTGGATAGACTTGCTATGGGAAAAGAGTTCCTTCCTGTCAAAAGAGCCAGAATTTTGTTGGGCCTGGTGATGTCCCTTCCACAGCAGAACCTGGCATGCAGAAAGGTGTATCATTGTTCTTCTAGGGTACATGGCTGCAGTAGTGCATGTGGGCTGTCTGCTGCCAGAGAGATCAACTGATCCAATCATTATCCTACCAACTTCTGGCATGCGAATGGTGGATCAGTCCAGAGAGTCTCACTGCTTGTCCTAGCACATTGTGATCCTGTCTATTGACGCCTCTACTAGAGGGTTGGGAGCACACATCAGTGTGGCATAGATCTAAAGAACTTGGATCCTAATGGAGAGTCACCTGCAAATCAATCTTTTGGAGCTATCCATTATGTGCTTAGGGCTATCTCCCATCTGTTTTCAGGCGAGAGAATCTTGATCCAGATAGACAATCAGGTGTTCATATTCTTTGTAAACAAGCAAAGATGCATGGGCTTGTATGCTCTCTGTGAGAAGGCCCTTTGAATCTGGATGTGGGCTGGTCATCACAATGTGCATCTCCAGGCAACCTACCTGCTAGGAATCTAGAATTCACTGACAGATTGTCTCAGCACAGTTCTACAACCTCATGAGTAATCTTTGGATCAAGAGGTTGTGAACAAATTGTTCTGTCATTGAAAAGCACTGATAATTGATCTGTTCATGTCAGAAGACAAATGAAAAGTCAGATTGTACTGCATGCATCTGAGCAGCTACAGATTAGCTCCCGATGCTTTTGTGATAAATTGGAGCATCAATCTACTCTGTGCTTACATGCCAATTCCTCTCATTGTTAGGACTGTCCATTCAGGACAAGATGAAGGTATTTTCATACCCTGACCTAGGCACAAGTATGGTATCTGTATCTCTTCCATCTGTCAATTCAGCCTCCATTTCCCTTGAGGGTGTTTCAGATTCTCATCACTCAGGAGGATGACAGACTCCATCATCCAAATCTGCCTTCTCTGGCCCTTATGGCATTGTTGTTGAATGGCAGTATTTACCCCCTTACTGCTTCCTAAGAACGTAACTGACACACCAGTTTCAACCATGAAACCTTCAGTTAGAAAATTCTAAAGTTTGACGTGGAAGAGCTTCTCTACATGGTGGGACCAGTCAAGTAGATCTCTCTTCCTGTGGTCCAAAGAACTTGCTTCAGTATCTTTTCTCAGGCCTCAGCACCTCTTTAGTTAAAGTATACTCTAGCATAACTGTGAAATATGATCAGCAATTGGATGGAGCTCCATTCTCTCTCTAGCCTTTTGTATCTGAGTTTGTGTAAGGATTATGGCATCTGATCATCTGGTCTGTTACCTTTTATTGCCTTTGGACTTCAGCAAGTTCTTGACTCACCTAATGAAACCTTCTTTTGAACTTTTCAAGTTGGTGGACTTGAAGTTTCTTACCTGGAAAACAGTATATTTTGTGGCCATCAACATGGCACGAAGAGTTAGGGAATTAAACTCTGATTTCTTATTCGTCCTACCTAGAGTTCATTCATAACAGAGTTCTGTGAGCTCATCCTAAGTTCCTTCTGAAAGTAGTGTCTGTATTTCACATTAACAAAGGCATTGTGCTGCTGATTTTCTTTCCGAGACTGCAGGCACACAAAGGAGAACGGGCTCCTCATTGCTTGAGCAGCAAGAAAGTCCTAGTGTATTATTTAAGGAGGACTCAGTCTCATCATTAAGCTTCTCAACTGGTTGTGTCCTTTAATACCAATAAACTGGGAAGACAGTTGCCAAAAGAACTTTGTCTAGTTGCCTAACAAACAGTATAGTGCACTGTAACATGCTGGCTGGTTTACAGATTACAGACTCTGTGAAGGTTCATCAGTTAAGAGCCATGCCACTTCAGAGCCATTTCCATTGAAAGCATATGCAAAGCTGCTGTTTGTTTGTCTGTTCATATCTTCATGTCCCACTACTGTCTGGAGGTATGTCCTGAGAAAAAAATATATAAAAATTAGGGGAATTTATCTCTATTCATTATCAGTTATCTTTGAGTAAATATAAATTTAGAAATGTATTAAAATCTTTAAAAGTAATACAATTTAGATATTTGAGCAAATTAATACAATTTAGAACAAATCTTTTAAAAGATTATACTCAGATGTTTAACAGAATTTTATCAGAATTAAAAAAAATGTAACAGGATCTTGTGAGGAAGATAAGGAGAGAAGATCATCTTGCTGGTGGCTGAAAAGAATCAGTAAGTACTGCTTGTGGACATTTTTTTAAAACTTAAAAGTATTGGGGAGAAGTAAAACTATTGGGATATATTATGTAGTGTGTTTGTGTTTTGTATTAAATAGGTGGTCAGAAAGGCAGGCAAAAAAAAACCAAAACAGAAGTTTGTGTTTGTTTTCCAAACCTCCCACTCACTCCTAACTCATCCTTTAAGTTATAGGTAGCTGGCAATTTCACACTCCAAGAAGTAATTAATTAATTAGTTGGCCTTTTAACTTAAATTCAGAAATTCCCCACACCTTATCAAAAGTTTAATCATTCCCTTGCAGGTCACTACCGGATATATAGTGAATACATTAATACATTTGCAGGCCTACTCCCATAGCAACCTAAAACTTAACTAGGAAATGAACAAATTTGAGATGAAGGTAGCAGTCCAGCAGCAAGAGGGGGCTTCCCAGTCTTTTGCATCGAGTGTCACATGTATGATTTTTTACCCGCTGGTGAGAAATTGTACATGTGCATGCAATGCAAAGAGCTTCTGTCTCTCAGAGAACGAGTCTGATCTCTGGAGGCTAGAGTGGCAGACCTGGAGGAGATGAGGCAGACAGAGAGGTATATAGATGAGTTCTTCAGTGGCATCATAGCTAAGTCTCAACTCCAGTTTGGCAGCCCTGGTACTGCCTTGGAGGATGAATGTCTCATAATTGGAGAGCATCAACCTGGTACAGCAGGAAATGATCCTGTAGCAAGGACCTGCTCTCCAGATGGTGCATTGTCTCTTCCACCAAGGATGTGTCTCCCGGGGCTACTGCCCTGGAAGGAAGGGTTAGGTCGGCCATTATAGTTGGTGATTCTTTTATTAGGAATGTAGACAGTTGGTGGGTGTAAGGATCACCTGGTAACATGCCTTCTTGGTGCGAAGGTAGCAGATTTCATGCGGCTCTTAGATAGGATTTTAGACAGTGCTGGGGAGGAGCCAGCTGTCATCATACATGTGGGCACCAACGACATAGGAAAATGTGGGAGGGAGGTTCTGAAAGCCAAATTTAGGCTCTTAGGTAGAAAGCTGAAATCCAGAACTTCCAGGGTAATGTTCTCTGAAATGCTCCCTGTTCCACGCGCAGGGCCCAGAGTCTCGATGCATGGATGAGACGATGGTGCAAGGAAGAGAGATTGTTTTGTAAGGAACTGGGGAACCTTTTGGGGAAGGGGGGAAGCCTTCTCCAAAGGGATGGACTCCACCTTAACCGAAGTGGAACCAAGCTGCTGACACTAAGGAGATAAAACACTTTTAGACTAAATCAAAGGGAAAAGCCGACAGTCGCTCATCTATGCATGGTTCGGAGGGAAGTATCTGTGAAGGGTACTAATGAAGCATTAGAGTTAGGGCATCACAACACAGAGGTTCCAATAATAAGAAAAATACTCCAAGTGCTTATAATTAAAAACTCACCTGAGCTAAAAGATTCCAATGTATCCCTGTCAACTGAAAAGCAGAATGCTAATACAAACAAAAAACACTTTGAAATGTTTGTATGCTAATACCAGAAGTCTAAGAAGTAAGATGGGAGAATTAGAGTGTATAGCAGTGAATGATGACCTAGAATTAATTGGCATCTCAGAGACGTGGTGGAAAGAGGATAACCAATAGGATAGTGCTATACCAGGGTACAAATTATATCGCAATAACAGAGAGGAGCATCTTGGTGGCAGGGTGGTGCTTTATGTCTGGGATGGCAGAGTCCAACAGTCCTGCATGAGACTAAATGCACATTCAAATCTTTATGGGTAGAAATCCCTTGCATGTTGGGGAAGAGTATAGTGATAGGAGTATACTACCATTCACCTGGCCAAGATGGTGAGACAGACAGTGAAATGCTAAGAGAAATTAGGGAAGTTAACCAAATTGGTAATGCAATAATAATGGGAGATTTCATTTACTCCAATATTGACTGGGCAAGTGAAACATCAGGACATGCTAGAGAGAGAAAGTTTCTGAATGGAATAAATGAGGAACCGACGAGAGAGGGAGCAATTTTAGATCTAATTCTCAGTAGAGCGCAGAATTTGGTGAGAGAGGAAATAGTGGTGGGGCCACTTAGCAATAGTGATCATAATATGATCAAATTTGAATTAATGCCTGGAAGGGGGACAGTAAGCAAATCTACACCTGTAACACTAACATTTCAAAAGGGAAACTTTCATAAAATGAGAAAAATAGTTTTAAAAGAATTGAAAGGTGCAGGTAAAAGGTGTGCAACAGACGTGGACATTAAAAAAAAAAAAAAAAATTCCTAGAAGCACAGTCATGTATTCCTCCCATTAAGAAAGGTGGAAGGGAAGCCTCTCGGAGAGAATCCAAGATGGCGCCTTAAGAGGGTGTGCTGTCGCTAGCTCCGGTTCCAGTTTCTTGCTGTCTTTTTTGGAGTTTCTGATTTTTACAAATGCCTCACAAAAGGAAAGGTAAAGTTCGGGTCTTTCCACCGGACCTGAACTCTGCTGCCGGACAGCGACTGATTTCCGACTTCGCCCTCCAACCACCGCAACCAAGGGCGTCAGACTCCGTTGGAGAGCAGGCGAGAGGAGAGCCTTACTCTCCTGGGGAACTTTCACTGAGCCCCCCCGAATTTAGAACACTGCCGAGAGCTTTGCCTCTAACAGCCGACCGTGGAGACGAGTCGCAACCCGATGACATCATCGGACGGAGCCCGTTGGGTGGCCCAGACGTCTGCCGAACGAGTGGAGAGGAGGGAGCTTTTCTGGATCCTCGAGAATTTGAAACGCCAGGAGAAGAAGGAGGAATGAGAGTGGCAACTCCCAGAACATCGGGCAAAACTGACGAAAACGTCGGTCTTGGGGTAAGGAACCCTCCCCGGCAATTGAATAAACCGGCGGTGATAACCCTAGATAATATCTGGGAACTCATGGCAGGAATGTCTTTTAAACTAGATGTTCAAACTCAAAAACTGGACGAAATAGTAGCTAAGGTTGGAGTTCTCGAAACGGACACAAGAATTAAATTTAATGAGCAAGATAACTCTATAAAGAAAATTAACAAAGATATAAAAAGCCTCCAGAGTGCTAACGCTGCAATGGTTTTAGAAAAAGTATCATCTCTGAGAAGACTTGAGTCTATTGAAAATTATATGAGACATCTTAATCTAAGGCTACTAAACTTTCCAGTTATCAATGGGGAAATACCCCTATTGTCCTTCAAGAAATATGCAATGGAGGTATTAAAAATACCATGTGAAGAGATACCACCTATAAAAAAACTTTTTTTTCTACCTTAGAGAAGCAGCACACCGTTAATAATTCCTCCACGATCAGATTTTCAAAACCTGACAGATTATTTTGAAAATTCCAATGATGATATAATGGACCGTGCGGTGCTTTTTGTTACTTTTTTTGATGAAATGGCAGTATCTCTGATAATGAAGAGTTATTTTAAGAATATAAATGTTTCTTTCTATGGGGGCCTAGTACGAGTGTACCCAGACCGAGCTAGGTCTACGCAGCAGCATAGAAAAGAATTCCTATCTTTGAAAGCTGAGACCTTAGCATTGGGGGGTAGCTTTAAGTTGCGCTATCCCTGTAAATGCATAATCCAACTGGCCAGAGATACTTACGTTTTCTTTTTACCGGAACAGTTGAGGGTTTTATTTCTGGTAGGAGACTTCCTGATGAGGAATAATGGGAGTATATTAATACTGTGGTGGTCAGGGTTCCTAAATTTGAAAATGCTTATGTTATATACTCCTCGTAAGAGTTTCTGTTCTCTCCAGTTTTCCTATGAAACAAGAGATTGAGATTGAGAATTTGGTGTTTAAAATTTATAGGCTTTTGCCTTAGATTATATGTACAATATATCTCTGTATTTCCAATACAAATGTTTATTTGTATATTTGTTAAAAGATTATAAATTAAAAATTTAAAAAAAAAAAAAAAAAGAAAGGTGGAAGGAAGGTCAAACAATTGCCAGCATGGCTAAAAAGTGAGGTGAAAGAGGCTATTTTAGCCAAAAAATCTTCATTCAAAAATTGGAAGAAGTATCCATCAGAAGGAAAAAGGATTAAGCATAAGGATTGGCAAGTTAAGTGTAAGACATTGATAAGATAGACTAAGAGAATTTGAAAAGAAATTGGCCATAGAGGCAAAAACTCACAATAAAAACTTTAAAATATATCCAAAGCAAAAAACCTGCAGAGGAGTCTGTTCGACTGATTGAGGGGTTAAAGGGGCACTTAGAGAAGATAAGGCCATCGCAGAAAGACTAAATGATTTCTTTGCTTCGGTGTTTAACTGAAGAGGATGTTGGGGAGATACCCTTTCCAGAGACTGTTTTCAAGGGTGATGATTCAGATAAACTGAACCAAATCATGTTGAACCCAGAAGATGTGATAGGCCAGATTGACAAACTGAAGAGTAGTAAATCATCTGGTCCAGATAGCATACACCCCAGAGTTCCAAACAAACTAAAAAATGAAATTTCAGACCTATTTCAATTAATTTGTAACCTATCATTAAGATCATCTGTGGTACCTGAAGATTGGAAGATGGCCCATGTAACCCCGATTATTTAAAAAGGGCTCCAGGGGTGATGTGGGAAGCTATAGATCAGTGAGCCTGACTTCAGTGCCGGGAAAAATTGTGGAAATTGTTATAAAGAATAAAATCACAAAACATTTAGATAGACATGGTTAATGGAACACAGTCAGCATAGATTTACCCAGGGGAAATCTTGCCTCACAAATCTACATTTTTTGAAGGGGTGAATACACATGTAGACAAAGGTGAGCCGGTAGATGTGGTGTATTTGGATTTTCAGAAGTCATACAACAAAGTCCCGCATGAGAGATTTCCAAAAAAATAAAAAGTCATGGGATAGGAGGTGATGTCCTTTTGTGGATTGCAAGCTGGTTAAAAGTCAGGAAACAGAGAGTAGGATTAAATATTCTGTTTTCACAGTGGAAAATAGGTAAACAGTGACGTGCTTCATGGATCTGTACTTGGACCAGTGCTTTTTAGTATATTTCTAATTGATCTGGAAAGGGGTACGACGAGTGAGGTGATCAAATTTGCGGATGTTACAAAATTATGCAGAGTAGTTAAATCTCAAGTGGATTGTGATAATTTGCATGAGAACATTGCGAGACTGGAAGATTGGGCTTTCAAATGTCAGATGAAATTTAATGTGGACAAGTGCAAAGTGATGCATATAGGGAAAAATAATCCTTGCTGTAGTTACACAATGTTAGGTACTATCTTAGGAGTTACCACCCAGGAAAGAGATCTAGGTGTCATAGTGGATAATACATTGAAATTGTCATCTCAGTGTGCTGTGGCAATCAAAAAAAAGTGAAAAGAATGTTAGGAATTATTAAAAAAAGGGAATGGCAAATAAAACGATGGATGTCATAATGCCTCTGTATCGCTCCATGGTGAGGCTGCATCTTGAAACTGTGTACAATTCTAGTCGCCGCATCTCAAAAAGATATAGTTGCACTGGAGAAAGTGACATGGAACGGCTGCTCTATGAGGTAAGACTAAGGATGTTAGGGCTGTTCGGTTTTGAGAAGAAACAACTGAGGGGGGGGCGGGATATGATAGAGGTCTACAAAATCATGAAAGAACTTGAAAAAGTTAATGTAAATCTGTTATTTACTCTCTGTGATGTTAGCAAGTAGCTTATTTAAAAGGAATTGAAGAAAATTATTTTTCTTCAGCGCAGAGGATGTGGTTACAGCAGTTAGTGAAACTGGTATTAAAAAGGTTTGAATAAGTTCCTAGAGGAAAAATCCATAAACTGCAATTAATTAATAAGCAATCATAGCTTGAGATTTATTTAATGTTTAGGTACTTGCCAGGTACTTGTGACTTCGATTGGTCACTGTTGGAAACAGGATATGGGGCTTGATGGACCCTTGGTCTGACCTGGTATGGCAATTTTTATGTTCTTATACTGGATTATAATTATTTCCAATGAATAGCAATCACAGTTTCCCTGTACGTACCAGGATCAGTCCAGACGGTGGGTTATGTCCCCTGTCCAGCAGATGGAGTCAGAACAAAAGCTCGAGAGGGGGAGGTCCTATATGACCTCACACCTGAAGCTAGAATCCTCAGTATCTTCTGACTCCAGCAGATGTGAGCAGGGGACTGGCTAGTCCCCAGCACAGGTTATTAGGTTTAGGCCTTCCTGTCTCTGAGGAATCAAGAAAATTAAAAAAAAAAAAAAAAAAAAGAAGTTTTATATTATTTAAGTTTAGATAGAGAATTTTCTCTGACAAAACCTGGTGACAGCTACTTCAGTGGCTGTCCTGCAAGGGGAGGGACTTGCTTTCAGTCTTCTCTCTCCTTTTTCTGTTTCTCTTCTTGAGGGTCCGTTTTGGGGGTAAGTGTGATTTTTCTCCTCAATTTTTTATTTCAGGACCTCACCTCTTGCCGTTTCTTACTGGCACTGGAGGGCAGCGTTTTCTTTTTTCTCAGGGTTGACCGTCAGTGGCACTGATAAAGCTCCCCTCCTCCCCCCCCCCCCCCCCCCCCCCCCCCGCTCCCGTGTATCTCTACCTTGCGGCCCCGCGAAGTCCATTCCCCGGGGCTGCTAGCTGCCGGGAGGTTCATTCCCCGGCAGCTCCTTCGGTTTTACAGGGAGCCGAGAACTTTTTAGGGCAGAGAAGAGCGCTAATTCTAAGGGGGAATTGCTTTTCATTTTTTGGCGCGCCGCCCGTTCCTGCCTCCCCTCACAGCTGCTATGCCGCGCGCGTCGACCTGTTCCTCGTGCGGTCGACAAACCAGTCGCCTTTCTGAGGGGCTTTGTTCCGCTTGTATCCCGGTGGAAGGAGCCGAAGTTCAAGCTGGGGATGGCACAGGAACTCTCTCTGAAGAGAGCTCTTTTCAACTGCGGCAAGCTCCGTTCCCGCTGAGCGTGGGAACGGCGGCCATTTTATTTTCAGATGAGGAAGCCGACAGTTCAGAAGAGGATGCAGGGGGCTCGCTTTTGCCGCCTCCCCCCGTTTTGGCTCCCCGGTCTGAAAAGAATGACAGTCAGTCGACTACAAATGTTCCGGGTGGTTTTCCCCCGGGACTCCCCGGTTTTTCACCGGAGTTTGTGGTGCTTATGCACCGGGCTTTTCTGCAAAGCAGTCAGCCCCTGGGACCTCTCTTGGCACCTACGCCAGCTAAACTGCCACGTTTGGATGTTTCCTTAGGGGGGCCTTCGGGACCGCTTCAGCAGTCAGGGGCTTCACAGGCTCCCTCTAGGACTCCCGCAGGACCTTCAAGCGGTTCCAATTTAAGTCCACAAGTGGACCCCTCTCAGGACCCAACTGGGAATGATCCCAGTGTGTCGGTCCAAATGGAGGGCGACGATCCACGGGTCCTTAGGATTTTTCAGGCTGAGGAGTTGGAGGGACTCATTCCTCATATTCTCCAAGAGATGGACATTGATCCTCCCCCGGACCCTTCTACTCCGGATCCTAAGGTAAAACAGGGGGATCCTCTTCTGGCAGGCCTTCGCCCGCTGGCCAAGGCTTTTCCCACACATCCCAGTTTCTTACAGTTGATTTCTAGGGAGTGGGATGCTCCGGAGGCTTCTCTTAAAGTAAGCAGAGCTATGGATAAGCTCTATCCTCTCCCTATGGATTTTCTCGAATTGCTTAAGGTCCCAGCGGTGGATTCGGCGGTTTCAGCAGTAACTAAGAGTACTACCATTCCAGTTACAGGCGGTACTGCTTTGAAGGATCTTCAAGACAGGAAGCTGGAGGTTTATCTGAAGAGGATCTTCGAAGTTTCCGCACTTGGGGTCAGAGCGGCTATTTGCACTGCCTTAGCTCAGAGAGCAGGACTGCGTTGGGTACAACAACTACTCACCTCGCAGGATCTCCCGGATTCCGAGGCTCAACAGGCGGACAGGTTAGAGTCGGTGCTGGCTTATGGGGCAGATGCCCTATATGACCTTCTCCGGGTCTTGTCTCGCTCCATGGTGGCAGCGGTCTCGGCTCGTCGTCTTCTGTGGCTCCGCAACTGGTCGGCTGATTCTTCTTCCAAAGCTCGACTGGGATCCCTGCCTTTTAAAGGCAAATTCCTTTTTGGGGAAGATTTGGACCAAATCATTAAGTCTCTTAATGAAAACACAGTGCATAAACTTCCAGAAGACAGACCTCGCTCTACCAGGTCTTTCAGCTTCTCTAGAAATCGGACTCGTACCCAGCGTCGAGCAAGAACTTCTAGGCAACAGCAAACTCCTCGGTATCCCTCCTCTCGTTCTCAGACTTGGAACCGGTCCTTTCGTGGGCGCAGATCCGGTAAGGAGCCGGCTGGACCTCGCTCTTCCACCAAACCAGCCCAATGATGCCAGATGGACCCACGAGACGATTCCGAGGGTAGGGGGTCGTCTCGCTCTTTTCTACAAAGAGTGGGTCCACATCACTTCGGATCAGTGGGTTCTGGACATTCTAAAGAACGGTTACGCATTGGATTTTGTCCACGCCCCAAGGGACAGGTTCCTCTTCTCCCCATGCGGGTCTTCCCACAAACAAAAAGCTGTTCGGCAGACCCTCGATCGGCTGCTAGCTTTAGGAGCAATAAAGCCAGTATCAGCCTCCAATCTGGGACGAGGTCATTACTCAATATATTTCGTAGTGCCCAAGAAGGAAGGCAATTTCCGTCCCATTTTGGACCTCAAGACCATCAACAGGGCGCTACGGGTCCCGCGTTTTCGCATGGAAACCTTACGCTCGGTCCTAGCTGCGGTTCATCAAGGGGAATTCCTTGCATCTCTGGATTTGATGGAGGCATATCTTCATATTCCTATTCATCCGGATTTCCAGAAGTATTTACGCTTCAAGATTCTAGGTCAGCACTTTCAGTTCCAAGCCTTACCTTTTGGCCTCGCCACGGCACCACGTGTCTTCACGAAGGTGATGGTGGTAGTTGCAGCTGCTCTCCGCAAGGAAGGGATCTTAGTTCACCCATATCTCGACGACTGGCTCATTCGGTCAAAGTCTCAACTGCAGGGTGTACAAGCCGTGAACCGTGTGGTTTCTCTTCTACGATCACTAGGCTGGATCATCAATCTCGACAAGAGTCATCTCACCTCCTCGCAGACGCTGAATTTTCTGGGAGCTCATTTCAACACAAAAGTGGGCAAGGTTTTTCTGAAACCGGAACGGGCACAGACGTTGCGTGCACAGATTCGACGATTCTCATCCCTCCCAGAACCCACAGCCTGGGATTATCTTCAGGTGCTAGGGACTATGGCGTCCACAATCGACCTGGTTCCGTGGGCCTTCGCTCATCTTCGGCCTCTTCAGTGGGCCTTGCTGTCTCGTTGGAAACCGGCTTCAGGGGATTATCGAACAGTACTTCCAATCCCGGCGGTGACTCGTCTCAGTTTCCATTGGTGGTTAGACCCTCGTCACTTAGCTCAGGGAGTGTCCCTGGAGACTCCGGACTGGGTAGTAATCACCACGGACGCCAGCCTCACCGGATGGGGGGCGGTCTGCTACTTAAGTTCCATCCAAGGAACTTGGACAGAAGAACAAAGGAAGTGGTCCATCAATCGTCTGGAGACCAGGGCAGTTCGTCTTGCTCTCCAGGGTTTCTTCCCGATGGTTCGTCAAAGGGCGGTTCGGATTCTGTCCGACAATGCAACAACAGTATCTTACATCAATCACCAGGGAGGCACAAAGAGTCGCCTTGTAGCGTGGGAAGCGGAGAAGTTGATGCGTTGGGCAGAGCTCAACTTACTCCGCATATCAGCCTCTCACATAGCAGGCATCGACAACGTACAGGCAGACTTTCTCAGCCGTCAGCGTCTGGATCCCGGGGAGTGGGAACTCTCCATGGCTGCGATGTCCCTGATAGAACATCGTTGGGGCAAGCCTCGCTTGGATCTCATGGCCACAGCGGCAAACGCAAAGGCACCACGCTTCTTCAGTCGCAGAAGGGAACACGGTGCAGAAGGGGTCGATGCGCTAGTCCTGCCATGGCCACACCGGATTCTTCTGTATGTCTTCCCACCGTGGCCTCTGGTGGGGAAGGTGTTAAGGCGGATAGAGACCCATCCGGGTCCGGTGATCCTGGTAGCTCCGGAATGGCCTCGTCGTCCGTGGTTCGGGGATCTTCTACACCTCGCTCACAACGGTCCGATCCGGCTCGGTCATCTCCCACGGCTTCTCAGGCAGGGGCCCATATTTTTCGAAGCGGCGGATCGCTTCTGTCTTGCGGCCTGGCTTTTGAGAGGCGTAGATTCAGGCGTCGGGGATACCCGGAGGCTGTGATTTCCACTCTTCTACGAGCTCGTAAGTCTTCTACTTCGGTTACTTATGTAAGAGTCTGGAAGGTTTTTGAGGATTGGTGCGTTTCGCGCTCTCTTATTCCGAGTAAAGCTTCGGTCGCACAGATTCTTGACTTTTTGCAGTCAGGTTTGGAGATGGGTCTCGCCTACAACTCCATTAGGGTACAGGTGGCTGCCTTGGGAGCGCTTCTCCATAATGGAAAGGACTCGCTTCTCTCGGCGCATCCAGATGTTGTACGCTTCCTTCGGGGAGTACGACAATTGAAGCCTCCGATCAGACCACTCTGTCCTTCATGGAGTCTCAACTTGGTACTCAAGGTACTGGGGGATCCACCATTCGAGCCTCTACGGTCGTCCACCATAAAGGATCTTACGCTTAAGTCTATTTTCCTGGTGGCTATTACTTCAGCGCGTCGCATTTCAGAACTCCAGGCGCTGTCCTGTAGGGAACCGTATCTCCGTTTCACGGACTGCGGAGTATCTTTACGCACGGTTCCTTCTTTTCTACCAAAGGTAGTCTCTCCTTTTCATCTCAACCAGTCGGTCGAATTGCCTTCTTTCTCGTCGGAGGACTCTAGACATCTGCGTTCCTTGGATGTCAAGCGGTGTCTTTTGCAGTATCTAGCATCTACAAATGATTTTCGACTCTCAGACCACTTGTTTGTCCTTTGGTCAGGGCCTAGGAAGGGTTGTATGGCTTCCAAGGCTACTATCGCCCGTTGGTTGAAGGGTGCGATAGTCTCGGCATACATAACGGCTGGAAGACAACCACCGTTAGCTGTTAAGGCTCATTCTGTAAGGGCTCAAGCGGCCTCTTGGGCGGAGAGTATGTCAGTATCTGCGCAAGAGATCTGTAGGGCGGCTACCTGGAAGTCACTGCATACCTTTTCCAAGCACTATCGTCTGGACATATGTGCTCCTGTCTTCAGATCTTTCGGAGATAGTGTCATTCGAGCAGGGCTTTCCAAGGCCCACCCGTAGTAGGGAAGCTTTGGTACATCCCACCGTCTGGACTGATCCTGGTACGTACAGGGAAAAGAAAATTATTCCTCACCTGCTAATTTTCGTTCCTGTAGTACCAAGGATCAGTCCAGACACCCTCCCTAATTTTTTGGGGGGATTCTTGTTTGGGGAACGCCTCTGCTCGTCATTACTACTCTTTTCTGTCTCTACCTCTGACATTCCCTAGTTCTCTAGGGAATGATCGAGTTTTGTGTGTTTGTTGTTTGCAAGTTCCATTGTTGTAATTGGTTTAAAACAGTTCAATTGTTAATTATCTTTTTATGAACAGTTGTGTTTCTTGATTCCTCCATTTTTTTCCTCTTTTTGGCTATGAAAGTCTTGTTACTGAGGATTCTAGCTTCAGGTGTGAGGTCATATAGGACCGCCCCCTCTCGAGCTTTTGTTCTGACTCCATCTGCTGGACAGGGGACATAACCCACCGTCTGGACTGATCCTTGGTACTACAGGAACGAAAATTAGCAGATGAGGAATAATTTTCTTTTTTCTTTTATCTGCATATCTTACATCTTACAACTTAAAATACTCACTGTCTGCCCAGGAGGTATCCGATAGCATGGACACTAATGTCTGGTAGTCAATGAAAAGAACTTCAAACGTACCCTTGACATCCGCTCAATGTTTTTTCTTCTTTTTATGTTCAAACTTTAATAAAAAGTTCAAAAATACACACAAAAAACCCAGTGTGCATTGTTACCTTATGCACACTAGGCTAATTTGTTCAGATATAGTTTGCTAATTTTTTGTAACAATTTTACCCTTCCCCATCATTATAGCAGCCCCCTAAACAGTGCCCCTCCCATTCTCCAGCTATAGGCTACATAGATCAAGTCAAACCCAAGTAGAAATTCAACAGAATACATAAGATGATTTAGATAACAAATATATTAATTATTAGACTGAGAGCATGAGCAGGTAAATACTAGTTCCCTGTACGTACCCGGATCAGTCCAGACACCTGGGTTGTGACTCCGCACCAGCAGGTGGAGACAGAGTAAAACTTGTCGGGCTCCCTACATATAGTAAGGTGCCACCCACAGCCCCTCAGTCTTTCTCTGTCTCCAGCAGATGGGGCAGGTCCACCCACAGTCTCTGGGATCCCTGGGGTGTAGCTAGTCAGGGATAGGAAAAAAAAAAAAAAAAGATAGCGATTTCAATTTTTGTCTTTTAACTTTAGAAAGTTTAAAAAAAAAAAAAAAAAAAGAAAGAAAAGAAGAGGTTTTTTGTTTTAGCGTTTCAGGAAGCTCCAGTTTTGTAAGTACCTCCCAGGGGGGTTGTCAGATCCTGAGGGGATCATCCCCCCCTGGTAGAGGCCGCTGCTGGGGTCGAGGACCCGGCCTCTCTGGCAGCAGCGTCCGGGGTGACACCGGGGAGCCCGGTTCACTCACCCCCGGTGGAGCCCGGAGGCCTTCAGCACCTCGGTCAGCAAGCTCGGTCAGCAAGCTCGTTCGGGGGGGGCGGTTTTTGAGGCGGCGTTCCTTTGGTTTTTCGGCGCGGTCGAGATGCCCGTCGGGGCCGCCTGCCGCGCGTGTGGGTCCACGCGCACGCGGGTCTCGCGGGATGGAATTTGCTCAGGCTGTCTCGCCGGAGGCGAGGGACCGTCCGGGGGCGATCGGGGGGGTCGAACCCGGGCGTCCCGTTCGCCGCCGCGCGTTTTCACGGCCGAGGTGGGGGGGCCGGATCCATTCCCGCTTAGCGCGGGAACGGCGGCCATTTTGTCTTCCGTCCGCGAGGCCACCAGGAGAGCCATAGATCATGGCGCCCAGCCTCCTCCTCTCTCTCCCCAGCCTCGGGCCTCGGGGGGGGCGCCTCGGGGTGCCTCTGATTCGGCGGATTGTGGCTCGGAGGAGGGGCCTTCGGACTCGGAGGAGTCCTTTTCGGAAGATCTTGATTTTTTATTAAAGAAACTGGCAAAGTACCGCAGGACGCGGCGCAGGCACGGGAAGGTGCCAGGTGAGGATGAAGCACGTTCTCGCTCCCGGAAGAGGTCGGCCCGCCCTAGGGATGTCTCGATATGCCCGAAGGACAAGAGACCGGCGCGAGGCGTTCCCCAGGACGCGGAACCGGACTCTACTTCCTCGGAGGGGGAGCGGTCGGTCTCGGGGGCGCCTGGAGGGCCTGAGGGGCCCGATGATCAGGATCCAGTACAGCCGGGCACGAGCAAGGGCGCGCTGACGGGGGATGGTGACGACCCCAAGGTCGTCCGCCTTTTTAAGAGGGAGGAACTTTCCTCTCTCATTCCAGCGATTCTCGACGAAATTGGAGTGGAGGCCCCACCGGTGGAAACCCGCCAAGGGCCTAAGATGGATCCGGTACTCCTGGGACTCGCGGGCCCTACGGTGGCGTTCCCTTTCCATTTTTCTGCGTCCGACATTCTTTTCCGAGAATGGGACACCCCGGAGCTGGGCCTCAAGGTAAGTAAGGCCATGGATAAGCTATATCCTCTGCCGGAGGATGCTTTGGAGCTACTGCGGCTCCCTCGCGTGGATGCCGCCGTGTCGGCGGTCACCAAGAGGTCGACCATTCCCGTCACAGGCGCTACGGCGCTGCAGGATGTCCAGGATCGGAAGCTGGAGGTGCAGCTCAAGAAAGTTTTCGAGGTGTCCGCCCTGGGAGCCAGGGCAGCTATTTGCAGCAATTTTGCGTTGCGGGCTGGGCTCCGCTGGGCCCAGACCTTACAAGCGAATGCGGGTCTCTCAGAAGGGGAGGCTGCTCAGGCGGACCTTCTGGAGGCGGTAATCGCTTACAGCGCTGATGCCATGCACGATTTGCTGCGCACCTCGGCCCGGGCCATGGTGTCTGCGGTTTCAGCGCGCCGTCTTCTCTGGCTCCGAAACTGGGCGGCGGACGGTACGTCTAAGGCTCATCTCGGCGCCTTGCCTTTTAAGGGGAAGTTGCTGTTTGGAAAGCAGCTGGATGATATCATGCAGTTCCTGAGTGAGAACAAGGCTTTTAAGCTACCGGAGGACAGGCCACGTCCTAGACCCAATTTCTCTGCACGGAACCGTTTTCGAAACAACCGTCGCCAGAGGCCGCAGAGGTCAGCTGGGGCGGGTCAATCCTTCAGAGGAGGCGCTGCCAGAGCTTTGACCTGGCCTCAGTCCTTTCGGGGGAAGAGATTCAACAGGTCAGGGGGATCCTCGGCGGGATCCGGGGCCAAGTCGGCCCAATGATACGCGATTGGTTCGTTCCTTGGCGAGGGCTCGGGAGGCCGTGCCCCTGGTGGGAGCGCGCCTCGAGCGTTTTTACGAGGAATGGACCAAAATCACTTCGGACCAGTGGGTGTTAGACGTGATAAGACACGGTTACGCGTTAGAATTTGCACGTCTCCCCTGGGACAAGTTTCTCGTCTCCCCCTGCAAGGCCGTAGCCAAAAGGGCCGCCGTACGGGCAACCCTCCAGCGTCTGGAGGCGCTGGGCGCCATCACTACTGTTCCGCCGACGCAACGGGGCATGGGAAGGTACTCCATTTATTTCGTGGTTCCAAAGAAGGACGGAGCGTATCGTCCGATCCTCGATCTAAAAGGAGTAAACCGGTGCCTTCGTGTTCCCCGGTTCAAGATGGAAACAATTCGCTCGATAGTGGCGGCGGTTCGCCCGGGCGAGTTTCTAGCGTCCCTGGATCTGACGGAGGCATATCTCCACATAGGGATCCAGCCAGCCTATCATCAGTACTTGCGATTTTGCATCCTGGGCAAGCATTTCCAGTTCAGGGCTCTTCCCTTCGGTCTAGCCACGGCTCCACGCACCTTCACCAAGGTTATGGTGGTGGTGGCTGCTCAGCTCCGACGGGAAGGGCTCTTCGTTCACCCTTACCTGGACGATTGGCTCATTCGGGCCAAATCCGAGATGGAGTGTCGGCAAGCGGTGGCCAGGGTTCTGCAGCTCCTGCGGTCGCTTGGTTGGGTGGTCAATCTAGCCAAGAGTCACCTTCAGCCCACCCAGCGGTTGGAATATCTGGGGGCCTTGTTCGACACCAAGGAGGCCATGGTATCCCTGACTCAGGACAGGGTCCTCAAGCTCCAGGGACAGGTGAGGCATTTGTTAGCCCTACGTTGCCCTTTGGTCCGCGATTACCTGATGGTCTTGGGTTCCATGGCGTCGACACTCGCCTTGGTGCCCTGGGCTTTTGCTCATCTGCGACCGTTACAATCAGCGTTACTTTCCCGCTGGAGGCCGGTCTCGGAAGAGTTCCTGCGCCCGCTGCCTCTCACGGACCGCGCCAGGGCCAGCCTGCAGTGGTGGCTCTGCCCCAACCACCTGACGTGCGGCGTTTCTCTGATCCTGCCCAACTGGACGGTGGTCACGACGGATGCCAGTCTCTCGGGTTGGGGAGCGGTCTGTGGGGGGCGCTCGGTGCAGGGTCTGTGGTCAGCCCAGCAATCGCAGTGGCCCATCAATCGGTTGGAGACCAAGGCGGTGGCGCTGGTGTTGCAAGCTTTTCTGCCGTGGATACGGGGCCAGGCGGTACGAGTCCTGTCGGACAACGCCACCATGGTAGCCTATATCAACCGTCAAGGCGGGACAAGGAGTCAGCAAGTGGCGGAGGAAGCGGCTCAGTTGATGTGCTGGGCGGAACGGCACCTCAGCAGCATTGCGGCGTCACACATCGCCGGCGTCGACAACGTACAAGCGGACTTCCTCAGCCGGCACCGGCTGGATCCAGGGGAGTGGGAGCTCCCGGAGGTAGCATATCGTCTCATCTGTGCCAGGTGGGGTCAGCCACGTCTGGATCTGATGGCCACCGCGCAAAACGCAAAGGCTCCGAGGTTCTTCAGCCGTCGGAGGGAGCGGGGCGCGGAAGGGGTCGATGCACTCGTGCTTCCTTGGCCCACGGACGTGCTGCTCTACGTGTTTCCCCCGTGGCCTCTGATAGGCAAGGTGCTCCGACGGATCGAGCTACATCCGGCGGCGGTGATATTGGTGGCGCCGGAGTGGCCACGGCGTCCGTGGTTCGCGGATCTACTGCGGCTGGCGGTGGAATCTCCGCTCCGTTTGCGGGGCGACGCGACCATTCTGCGGCAGGGACCCGTTTGTTTGGAGGACGCGGATCACTTCTGTCTCGCGGCTTGGCTTTTGAGAGGGCGCGCCTGAGATCCAAGGGGTACTCCGAGGCAGTGATCACCACGTTGTTGAGGGCTAGAAAACAGTCCACGTCTTTGACCTACATGAGGGTCTGGACGGTCTTTG
Source organism: Rhinatrema bivittatum (assembly GCF_901001135.1). NCBI lineage: Eukaryota > Metazoa > Chordata > Amphibia > Gymnophiona > Rhinatrematidae > Rhinatrema > Rhinatrema bivittatum. Next base: position 681,146,400 of record NC_042615.1, on the reverse strand, counting down.
AGGACTGGTGTAGTGCTCACGAGGTGAACCCAATTCGGCCGGAGGTGCCGGAGATTCTCTCTTTCCTTCAAGAGGGACTCTCGAAGGGACTGTCCTGGAGTACCCTGAAGGTTCAAGTGGCAGCCCTTGGCTGCCTTCGAGGAAAGGTCCGGGGAGTGTCCTTGGCGGGCCATCCAGATGTGACGCGGTTTCTGCGGGGGGCAAAGCATCTCCGTCCGCCGGTCCGGAATCCGTGTCCCTCCTGGAACTTAAACTGCGTGCTTTCGGCTCTTTGTGGGTCGCCTTTTGAACCGGTCAAGCGTGCGACGTTGAAGGATTTAACATTGAAAACAGTGTTTTTGGTCGCTATTACGTCCGCGCGTCGGGTCTCGGAGTTACAAGCTCTTTCTTGTAGAGAACCGTTTTTGCGTTTTACAGAGACAGGTGTCTCTCTGCGGACTGTCCCCTCCTTTTTACCCAAGGTGGTCTCGTCCTTTCACTTGAATCAGTCAGTTGATCTTCCCGGGTTCTCGGCCATGGATCCTCAGGCCAGGGGATCGAGGGAACTGAGGAAACTTGATGTCCGTAGGATTCTACTTCGTTATCTGGAAGTTACGAATCCTTTCCGGGTTTCCGATCACTTGTTTGTTCTCTGGTCGGGGGCTCGTAGAGGATCGGCGGCTTCACGGGCCACGATTGCGCGTTGGCTCAAGGAGGCGATTGGTTCGGCGTATCTTCTGCAGGGCAAGTTGGCACCCAGGGAGCTTCGTGCCCATTCGACTCGGGCACAGGCCACGTCTTGGGCCGAGGTTTCTAGTGTGTCCACACAGGAGATCTGTAGAGCGGCAACGTGGAAATCGTTGCACACTTTCACGAGACATTACAGGCTTGATGTCCAGGCGGCTGAGGCTCAGGGTTTTGGGGCAAGTGTTCTCCGAGCGGGACTCTCTGCTTCCCACCTTGGGTAAATTGGCTCTGGAACATCCCAGGTGTCTGGACTGATCCGGGTACGTACAGGGAAAGGAAAATTAGTTCTTACCTGATAATTTTCGTTCCTGTAGTACCACGGATCAGTCCAGGCTCCCGCCCGTCTGTGTCTTGTAGTTTATGTCAGAAGAAAGAGAGAGAGTCTGCTCGGTTGGTTATTTGGCCATTGTAGTTTGCAGTTTTGCACGTTGTGTTCATGGTTCTGAAGGTTTTCGGCTCCAGCTCAAGGGGCTGTTGTGAATTGGCCTCATGTTTGGGGTTTTTTTCTAGTTAGCTAGTTTTTGGCTTTATCTGGCTTTGACATTACGTGCGACTGAGGGGCTGTGGGTGGCACCTTACTATATGTAGGGAGCCCGACAAGTTTTACTCTGTCTCCACCTGCTGGTGCGGAGTCACAACCCAGGTGTCTGGACTGATCCGTGGTACTACAGGAACGAAAATTATCAGGTAAGAACTAATTTTCCTATATACTATATCTGTCCCAGACAGCCAAGAAAACTCTCTTCTTCGTAGAAACTCAGAAGCACTGACCATGTTTTCCATCTGCATCTCATGTTTTCCATCTGTGTAGCAAATTATGCCAGTGCCAAAAAGATGGCGGCGAGGTTCCCAGCCCATTTGATAAAATTGTTTTCTTCCCTAACATAAGCGTTTTGTGCACCAATAATCTCTCTAAGTCTGAGAGTGGAAGCATGGTCAAAACGTGCCGCCTTAGGCTTGAACACAATAACTTGTCCCAAAAGGTCCCCAAGAAAGCTGGTAATTTTCTGCCAGAATCTCTGAATTGGAGAACAAACCTAAAAAACATGAGCGAGAGATCCTGGATCCACCCCGTTTTAAAACAGACGGCTGTTTTTTCTTCTTTGTTTCATCTTCATCTTCATCCACAAAGCCTTGGTAGCTTTCTTATATAGAAAGCCGGATGCCTAGATATGTATTATATATAATACATGGCTATTCATTGTTATCCAATCATTGGATCCTTTTTCAGCATTGCCAAACACTATTGTTTACAGTTTTTAGCATGCTTGACATATGGGGTAGACTTGATTTTAGAGTCTCTCCATTTACAAAAAGACAATAGATTTTTTATAATTTCTAATAGTCCTGTTTTTAACTCTTTCCTTTTGTTGAGGCAGTTTTCTGATCTGTTTTAACTGTATTTAGCTATCTGGAGTTTGGACACATAGTTGTCAGTCATTCATCATCTTTAGAAACAGTTTTTCTTTGTTGTAAGAATTTTAATTCCAGTCTTGTATGAAGCAGCAAATAAATGCAAGAACCAAGCAATTGGTTCTTGCATTTATGTGCAATTCTTCATCATCACTCTACAAAGGTTATCATGCAAGTACCCAAGTTATAGATATAAGAATACCAATAAATGAAAGACAGATTGCTATCATTATGCTTCTATCATTAATTATATTCTACATTCTAAATAAGAACATTAGAAGAGCCATTCTGCCAGTGCTTATCCCTGGCAGTGAGCCATTCTGCCAGTGCTTATCCCTGGCAGTGAGCCATTCTGCCAGTGCTTATCCCTGGCAGTGAGCCCAGCATTTTCTCTCTGACAGTGGCCAGTCTGAGTCACAAGAACCCATCAAATCCCCAATAGTTGATCTACTTCTTGTAGCTCACTCCCAGGATAAACACTGGCTTGCTGCTTGGCTAGTAACTGTTTATGGACTTTCCCTTCAGAAACTTTACCAGTCCTCTAAACCCCTCTATATTAGCTGCTTTGACCATGTCCTCCGGCAACAGATTCCATTTCTTGATTGTGTGCTGAGTGAAAAAAATAGTTCCTATGATTTGTTTTAAATCTGTTAGGTGCTAGTTTTCATGGAGTATCCCCTAGTCCTAATGTTGTTCGACAGGGTAAATAACTGTTTATTTATTTAGATTTTTTTATGTTTCTCTTTTTGGCACTTCAGAGTGTACATCAAAGCAGATTACAATCAGGTACTATAGGTATTTCCCTATCCCCACAGGGCTCACAATCTAATTTTGTACCTGAGGCTATGGAGGTTAAAGTGACTTGCTCAAGGTCACAAGGAGCGCCAGCGGGATTTGAACCCTGGTTTCCCTGCAACATTCCCCATGCCTCTTGTTAAGGATAGTAATATTCATAATCCAAACCAAGCAACTGTCAAACCCATAACAAAATCACTGGAAACAACTTCCTCACATGGTGAGCAGCCTTCCCGACAATTCAGACAGTGCTGCTTGCACATGCCTTGCTCTTGGACCTGGCCATAGAAGGAGTCCTGTGCCCTATCACTGCCAGTGAATCAGTACCGCAGACCACAAAAGTCGAGGCCCAGTGTTGGCTGCCATCAGAATCCAATACCTCCCTTCTTCCTCCCCACCATCAAAGCAGAGATTGATGTTGCAGTTGCGTCAAAAGCATCAAGGCTAATTAGTTAAGGTTAATAATCCCCCATGCCTTCTGTTAAGGGTATTAACTTTATATTTCATCTGTTGAGTGCTGTGTAAATATAAACAATAAGTATGGCTCTACAAAGGCTTAAATAAATCAATTAAACTGGTGCTGGGTTCCTGCTATGCATACTTGTCAGCATCTGTGCAGCAGAGTACAATCATATACCTACATTGTTTTAAGAAATTTTTATGGAGGTTGAAAAAAATGTCCAGCACAGGACAGCCTATCACCATTTATTTGATCCCTACTACACTTGAGCAAGTCACTTTAACCTCCATAGCCTCAGGTACAAAATTAGATTGACCCCCACCCTTCTCGTAACCTCCCTTTTCCCTGTCCCCCACCCTACTCATAACCAAGTCATATTGTACATATTGTATATAGGCTATATGCCATTTCTATATACCCACATCTAATATTTAATTTTAATTTTATTCATATGTTACAATGTTCCTTATATTTATTGTTTAATCAACTGTTCTCTTGTTACAATGTAAAATAGGGCAGTTCCGGCTCTATTCAACCTGTTTTCTGGAAACCGATGTGATATCTCGATCGAATGTCGGTATACAAAAGAAATAAATAATAATAATAATAATTTATCTAAACAGTTGTAGAACCCTACAGGCTGTTTACATTGATTTTTCTGCTGTGGGAATGCATTGCACTTTTTGAGTTTGTACAGTGCTGTGTACTTCTTGTAGTGTTGTGATCCCTATTTACTTGTTCCACCCCACTTATGATTTTATAAATTTCAATCATATCCCCTCTCGGTTGTCTCTTTTCTAAGCTAAAGAGACCTAATCTGTTTAGTCTTTCTCAATGAGGGAGCTTTTCCATCCCCTTTATTATTTTTGTCGCACTTTTTTGTACCTTTTCTATGTCCACTGTGTCTTTCTTGAGGTAGGGCGACCAGAACTTCCAACAATATTCAAGGTGCAGTTGCACCATGGATCTATACAAGAACATTATGATATTCTCAATTTTGTATTCCTTTTCAAATAATTCTTACAATTCTATTTGCCTTTTTGACTGCTGCCACACACTGAGCTGAAGATTTCAAGGTACTGCCCTCAGGGAATCCAAGGTCCTTTTCCTGGGTGGTGACTCCTAACACGGAACCCAGCATCGTATAACTGTAGCTGGGATAATTTTTCCCTACCTGCATTACTTTGCACTTGTCCACATTAAATTGCATCTGCCATTTAGAAGCTTAATCTCCTAGTCTCACAATGTCCTTCTGCAATTTTTCACAATCTGCTGTCTTGAAACAATTTTGTGTCCTCTGCAAATTTGGTCACCTCATTTATTTTTCCAGGTTGCTTATGAAATATGCTTAAATAGCACAGGTCAAAATACAGACCCCCAGGGCACTCCATTAATTATTTTTTCTCCATTTGGAAATACTGATTATTTATATTTTACTTTATAGGCACTTCAAAGGTATTCCCCGTCTTACAGAGTGTTTGTACTTGAGGCAGTTGATGGTGAAGTAACTTACCTAAGGTCACAAGGACCAGTAGTGGGATTTGAACCCTTGTTTCCATGGTTTGTAGCCTGCTGCTCTAAACACTAGGCTACTTCTCTACTCTGTTTAGGCCTGCCTTCTCTTTCCTGTCTTTTATCTAGTTACCAATTTATGAGTCTCTCATGAGGGACTTTATCAAGTCCCTTCTGAAAATCCAAATACACTTTATCAACTGGCTCACCTTTGTCTGCAATAAAAATAAAAAAAAAAATCTAGTAAATTGATAAGGCAAGACTTTCCTTGGTAAAACACATATTGACTCCCTACCAGTAAAAACCATGCCTATTTATGTGGTCAGTAATTCTGTTTTTAAGAATAGCTTTGACCATTTTGCCCAGTACAGACATCAGGCTCACTGGTCTATAGTTTCTTGGATCACTTCTAGTGCTCTTTTTAAAAATTGGCATTACATTGGCCAGCCTCCAGCCTTCTGGTACTGTAGCTGTTTTAGATCATAGATTGAAAATCACCAGAAATAGGTCTGCAATTTCATTTTTTAGTACTTTGAGAACTCTGGAGTGATTACCATCCACTTCCAGTGATTTGTTATTCCTTAGTTTGTCAATCTGAGTTTTCTTCCAGTTTCAAAGTGATTCCATCTAGTCACTAAGAGTCATATCTATGCAGAAATATTACAGGACCAGTAGCTTGGGACAAGCAGTTCTGTATAGCCTGTTCATCAATAGACCACTCTCCACTGATGAGGTCTGGGTTGTTTGTTATTAGTTTCCTAGCATGTAGCCAGATGGATTCAGGACCAATGGGTTTATGCTCCCCTGCCAGCAGATGGAGATGGAGTCAGCTTTCAAAGCTGACGTCAATCTAGATACACCCCTGCAGTGACCTCAGCCCTTCAGTATTTCTCCATCTCCAGCAGATGCAGACATGCTTTCCCTATGGGGATCGCTGTACCTTTTGGAAGAAGAAATTCTACTTTTAAATTGGAGAAAAGATTGAGCCCGCTCTCCTGTGATGATACCTAAAGTTCCCTCTCCAGCTGAGAATTCCTGAAGTGATTTCCGAGCTCCCTCCAAGGTATGCCTTGGTCTGGTAGCCGGTTGCTGAAGCAGCTGAAAGGCAGCGGGTGCAGGAAGCAGAGTGCGTTGGTGATGGCCAAAACTCTCTCCCCCCTGCAGCCAGAGACAGTCTCTGTACTCAGCTGGTAAGCGCTGAGCCCAGGTAAGGAAAAAAAAAAAAAAAGAAGAGGATGTCCTCCCAATTCAGAGACATTGGAGGGGTTTTGGTAAGACTTCCTCTGGACTCCTTGCTCGACACGCCATATCAATGTCCATCCCGATCCCGTCGGGTTAAGGGGAAGTGGGCTTCTGAGTGGGTTGAGCAGCCCCCCGGTGGGCTAGGCCCCACTTTAGGCTTGGTCAGCACACCACGTGGTAGGTTGCAGCGGCGCCATCTTGCACGTGTTTGTGCCTGTATTGCCCACCATTGAGCTTCGATAACGCAGTGCGTGTCGGCTCTGTGCATGCGTTGACACATAACGTCACGCATACTTACGCGCACAACTTACTAAGCACAGAATACAAGTAAAGCGGGGTGCACAGGCTGTGCATGTGCCTTGCTGCAACACATAAGCACTTCTCTCTCTGCGCTGCTTGTTATATTAGGGCTGCACAGTCTGACCTGGATTCTTATGTCAGCACTGAGGAAGCCCAGGGAGAGTTTGCCTCCCCAGACTTTGCTAAGCCTGGCTCCTCCCATTCAGAGGATGAGTCAGCCAGTCTTAATCGGAAGTACCCCGGATCTGAGTATCCCAGGACTGGGGTCATCCATGGAAGAGGGAAAAGTAGCGGCACCTACCCCAGTGTCTCCTGGGCTAGGCATGGACCCAACCGCCTTCTCTTGGGTGGAATTCTTTCAAGGCCTTCAAACCTTTGTACAGGTACCCTCACTTGCCCTTGTCCGGACGGAACCTCAGCCGGTAAGCCCTCCCTCTCCCAGTCCTATTGGCAGACCTCGAGGCATGCCTCGACTCACCAAGGGTACCCTTGGCAGGGACCCGGATGGCACAGATGAAGAAGATGATCCAGATTCCTTAGAAGATAGGGAAATCCCCCCTGGTTTAGAACCGTATCGGACCTGTTATGGTTTTTCCATAGAGACAAATTGCCAGCCCAGGTTTCCCAGACCTTGAAGATGCTGGGAGTTCCTGGGGCAGACTCTATGATGGAACCAAAGAAGAATCCTATTCTGATTTCCCTACAGAAAGCCTCTTGCTACTTTCCAGTACTGGAAGCCATCCAGGAGTTGATTGACCTGGAATGGGATGCCCCAGAAGCAAGTTTTAAAGGTAGACAAGTGTTAGAAGCTCTGTATCCATGTTTGTGTTTCCCTAATGTGGATGCTCTGGTCTGTGTTGTCTCTAAGCGAACAAGTATTCCAGTTTAGGGAGGAAGGATCTTAAAGGATGCGCATGATAGGCAGATGGAGTCCATCCTTAAACATGCCTTTCATTCAATAGCAGTGTCCTTACAGATTGCTTCTTGTTGTAGCCTGGTAGTTCATTTATGCCTGCTCCTCTCTTGGGAGGTGAATGACTCTGGGACGAATTCCAGAACGGTTATGGGAACCCACCACCACCTTTTTAGCTGACGCGGGCTAGGAGCTAGTCCATACCTCATCCAGAGGAGGTGGCCTCGGTGGTGGCGGCCAGAAGATAGCTATGGCTGCAGAATTGGTCGATGCAACCTCCAAGGCAGATCTTACAAAGATGCCCTTTAAAGGATCACTCCTCTTCAGAAGCGAATTGGAAAAGCTGGCCAGTAAATGGGGTGAATCTTCAGTACCCTGGCTACCAGAAGATGAGAGAAAACTGTTACAGTGCCCCTCGACCATGAGGGGTTGATCCAAGGGCTCCCAACGCTTTCACCTCTACAGAAACTCGGCATTTAGGAGGTCTCAGTCCTTTCAGAGTCGTCAGATCAAGAGAGAGGCAGGCTTGTGTTCAGGTTTGCCTGAACCCCTTAATGAAATTTTGCCGACCCACCCTCGGACCGAGGAGATGGGGGTTGACTGTCTCTCTTCTTCCAACGGTGGGTCGAGATCACTTCGGACAAATGGGTACTGGAGGTCATTCGGGAAGGATATGCCCTGGAATTTCGCAGTACTACTCGGGATATATTCATGATATCTCCTTACCACTCCCAGCACAAGAAGCAGGCAGTAGAGACTTCCCTTTTAAGGCTTCTCAGGATGAGGGCTATAATCACAGTACCTGCGCCCCAGGAAAATATGGGGCGTTATTCCATATTTTTCATTGTACCCAAGAAGGAAGGTTCCTTTCGCCCCATCCTGGACCTCAAGAGCGCAACCGACATCTACGAGTGATTCATTTCCACATGGAAACCCAACATTCCGTGATAATGGCCATACAATCAGGAGAGTTCTTACCCTCCCTGGACCTATCTGAGGCCTACCTTCATATTCCAATCCGGCAAGAACATTGTTTCCTACGTTTTGTGGTACTGGGTCACCATTATCAGTTCCGGGCACCGCTCCCAGAACATTTTCCAAGATTATGGTCGTCATAGCGGTAGCATTGAGAAAAGAGAGAATCCTGGTGCATCCATACTTGGGCGACTGGTTGATCCTGGCAAAGTCCATGGAATAGTCTCTGGGTGACCAATAGGATGACCTCCTTGCTTCAGGAACTCGGTTAGGTCGTAAACCCTCCCAGTTCTTGGAATATCTGGGAGTCTAGTTCGACACCAAGCAGGGCAAGGTTTTTCTCCCGAGCACATGGATAAGGAAGTTGATGTCCCAAGTGTATCTGTTGATGAACACAATACGCCTAACTGTGTGGAGCTATCTTCAAGTCCTCAGTTTGATGGCAGCAATCCTGGAAGTAGTGCCATGAGCGAGGGCACACATGTGACCATGTCAACACTCCCTGCTGTCACGTTGGAACCCACTGTCTCAAGACTATTCGATTCGCCTCCACTTGCTGATGGAAGTATACTCTCTGCTCCAGTGGTGACTGCAGGAAGCTCATCCAGGCAGGGGTGTACCCCCTGTCCCCTCCGAACTGGCTGGTCCTCACGACAGACGCGAGCCTCTGGGGCTGTGGAGCTCACTGTCACGAACTGATGGCCCAGGGGCGTTGGACCAAGGAAGAGGCCCTCTGGAACATAAACCTCCTGGAAGCCCAGGCAGTCAGATTGGCGTGTCTACAATTCAGCCACATACTCCAGGGTCATGCGGTCCACATAATGTCAGACAGCGCAACAACGGTAGCCTACATCAACCGCCAGGGTGGAACCAAAAGCCAGCAAGTGTCACAGGAGATAGATCTTCTTATGGAATGGATGGAAATACATTTACAGATGATCTCAGCCTCCTATATCGCAGGAAAGTACATCAGAGCAGACTTTCATAGCAGAGAGAATCCGAATCCAGGAGAAGTGGGTATTGTCGGGCAAAGCATTTCAGTTGGTAGTAGATCGCTGGGGTCTCCTGTCCATTGACTTGCTGGCCGCATCTAACAATGCGAATGTTCCCCAATTCGTTAGTTGCAGAAGAGATCAGTTGACCCTGGGGATCGACACTCTCGTTCAGACCTAGCCGGAAGAGGAGCTGCTATACGCCTTCCCTCCGTGGCCCCTCCTGGGCAGCATCACTCGCAGAATCGAATGCCACAGGCGATTAGTTCTACCAATAGCTCCAGATTGGCCCAGGCGTACATGGTATGCGGATATGTGGAGACTCCCCTGTGCCTCCTACCGCACAGGGACCTGCTGCAGCAGGGACCAGTCCTTCACGAGGATCTGACTAGATTCTGTCTTACGGTCTGGCCCTTGAGAGGGCTCGCCTGATGAAACGAGGATATTCGGCAGCAGTAATTGCCACCTTACTCTGCGCGCGGAAATTCTCTACGTCCCTAGCGTATGTGCAAGTCTAGAGAGTATTTTAAGCCTGGTGCAAGGAACGCGGTGTTTCCCCCTCAGATGGTCAAAATCCCACTAATTCTGGAATTTTTGCAGGACAGATTGAATAAAGGTTTGACCCTTAACTCCTTGAAGGTCCAGGTAGCAGCTTTTTCCTGTTTCTGGGATGAGATGAATGGAACCCGCCTTTTGACTCATCCAGACATGGCCCGTTTTCTGAAAGGGGTGAAGCATCTCTGGCCACCCCTATGGTGGCCAATTCCCTTGTGGAATCTTAATCTAGTATTGGAGTTTTTGACAGGGCCCTCCTTTTGGGCCGCTGCTCAGTTTTTCCTTGTGTTTATTAACTCTGTAAACAATGTTCTTGGTGGCTGTATTCTTGGCACGTCGCATCTCTGAACTACAGGCATTGTCATTATTTTTTTTTTTTTTTTATTTATTTAATTTTATATACCGGCAACCGTTTGCACATCGTGCCGGTTCACAAGTAACTTACAACAGAAAGTATATAGGCATAGCCTTTACAGAGAACGGTGTATAACGTAAAACGCAGTAACAGAACAAATAACTAAGTAACTGGGGAGGGATGGGGGGGGGGGGGTCGATACAAAGGGGGGGCAGGGGGAGGGTGCAAACAGATACATGGGGATAAAATGTGAATAGGGATTCGAGGAAGAAATATGTACAATGGTTATATACAGAAGTTGTACACTGGATATATATACAGATGTCATGTCGGGAACAGTTATATATACAGATGTATAACAGTTATATATACAGATGTATAACAGTTATATATACAGTTATATATACAGATGTCATGTCGGGAACAGTTCCTCTGGATGACTCCAGGAGCATTACAGCTGCATACCTTCTTGCCCAAGATAGTCTCAGAGTTTCATTTGAATCAGTCCATTTCGTTGCCATCTCTAGGTAAGCACAAGGACTCAGAAGAATACCGCATCCTCTGCCATTTGAATGTCACTAGGCTTTTGGGGCGGTATCTGAAAGTTTCAGAACCAGTCTGAAAGATGGGACCACCTGTTATCCTTCACGGTGAAAAGGAAGCAGGGCGAACTAGTTTCGTGGACTACCATAGCTCGCTGGATTAAGAAGGTGGTCAGAGGAGCCTGTGTGGAGGCAGGAAAGCCATTACCCTTTCAGGTTAAAGCTCATTCCACTAGGACTCAGGCAGTCTCATGGGCAGAAGCTAGACTGCTGTCTCCCGTCTTATCTGCTGAGCGGTGACGTGGTCCTTTTTGCACACCTTCTCCTGTTTCTATCACCCGGACGTTAAGGCCCGGGAAGACACAGCCTTTGCAAGAGCAGTGTTAACTGGACTGTGGGCAGCCTCCTGCCCCGATCAGGAGTAGCTTTTGTACATCCCATTGCTCCTGAGTCCATCTGGCTACATGCTAGGAAATAGAGAAATTACTTACCTGATAATTTTGTTTTTCTTAGTGTAGACAGATGAAGCAGCATCCTGCCCACGGCTGCCCAAGAATGGTGCCAAGGATTCGCCCGTGGAGTGGATATCGATTGCAAGTGATTACGGGTAAACCGTCATCCAGTCCCTAGATCAGGGCATCTATAATTTTAATGGAGTTCAGTGTTTGTTTGGTCAAGTATATTTATGGTTATCCGTTTTTAAATATGTTTTTTCGATAGTATGCCCACAGTGGCTTTTGAAGCGAATACTGAAGGGCTGAGGTCACTGCAGGGGTGTATCTAGGGTGACGACAGCTTTGAAACCTGACTCCATTTCCATCTGCTGGCAGGGAAGCATAAACCCATTGGTCCTGAGTCCATCTGTCTACACTAAGGAAAACAAAATTATCAGGTAAGTAATTTCTCCATTGTTCCATAATGCAACTCTTAGCCTGGGGCTCCTCACACATTATGACCTATTCATTCCTGTTTGTCAATGGAGAAAGCAAGTATGGTTACCTATTAGCAGAGTTCTTCACAGACAACAGGATGAATCAGCCATACTTAATACCCACCCGTTTCACTGGAGAGTCGACTACCTCACTAAAGGTTAAGCTCTTAAAGAGACTGAGAGGCTCACAAGTCCGTGTCTATGTGCAGGAACTCCTGCATCTGCTCAGAAAGTCTTTTTTTGAAAGCTATATCAGCATCGTCGGTTGTCGTCACCCATGGATTATAGTTGATTTATCCAGCTGTCTACAAAGAACCCTGTTTACAAGTAAGCAAACTTGCTTTTCTGTGGCTAAAGCATACTTTACCTGGAAAAGTGCATTTGAAAATAACCCTCTAACTGTTCAAGACAAAATATTTTATTTCTTGTAGAATAGCATGAAAATGTAGCGGCATATTTTTTAACCTCTCTTTACATTAATGCAGTGTTTGTAAATGTTCAGTCGAAGGTATGCAGATACGTAAGTCCCGTTTTCAGTTCAACAGCCTGTGAATTTTTTGTTATATGGTGAATTAAAGATTTCTCATATTTTGCTCTGAAGGTGCAAGCCATGGCTTAGTAGCTTAAAATGTCTTTTTTTGTGTGTGTGTAGATCCAATAGTTGAAAAACACCCATCCCACAAGCAGCTAATGATGCTGCTGGAGGAAGGAGGACCCAACCCTCTGACCTTTATCCTAAATGCTAACCTTCTTGTGAACATCAAGCTTACGTCATGTAAGTAAGAGATCACGCACACAGCGCCAATTTCATGTGCTTCATCACTACTCTGTGTACCTGTGTCTTAATCTGGCTTTTCCAGTCAACTAATTTAAAATGAAGTGCTTGTATGTCACAGATATGTTATAAATATTTTTATCTTAATCCTATATTAGTTGAATCTAAACTTTTTCAAACAGTAAGAAGGGTTTTTTTTGTATTACAGTATTTATTTTGTATCAAATCAGTGTGGCTGCTGGGACAGTAGTAATTCGAGTTCTTCTGTTTGTCTCAGCTTGTTGGTGTGATTTGCCATCTTTTCATAAGAAAGCTGAATCCTCTGTGTCCTGTGCAATTCTTCAAAAGTACAAGAGACATGGTGCCGTGTACGTGATTAGATATGAAAGGGAAATCTGTTTGAAGTGACCATGGTTAAACCCAAACTTCAGTGAGCATGGGGAAGGCCAAATGTTTTGGACAATGGGTTTGCTTGTTTTGGCAGTTGTGTGGATTATTAGCAAACTTGGTATTGACTCATGGAAGGGGACCTGGGTCTTGGATTCTTTTTTTTTTTTTTATCTTGTAAGAATCAGAAGATGATGATTAGGACCTACCAGCAGAGATGGTCTAGGCCAGTGCTTTTGTAGATTCTGGATATGATTGTGATTGATATAAAGGGCAATGGTAAAAAAAAAAAAAAAGGGGGGGGGTTTGAAAGTTCAGGCATAAGGCTTGAGGGTGGGAAGCTGGTATTGATGTTGAATATGGGAATTTATGTGCTCATCTAACTCAAATGGAAGAGATGCAACTGGCAGATTGAATGGGCCACTGTGACATTTTTCTGCCATCATTTGCTATCAGGCCGATACAGTAAGGAGCGGTAGGAAGAGCTGTGTTAGTGCCGGGCGCACCCGCGTTTGCCGCACGCACAGTCCGGCTCACCTACCGCTCGATACTGTATTAAAATCGCATGCAAATGCAAGCTGCATCCAAGAAGCGTCCGTGAAGCGCTAGGCCTGCGCAACCCATTTTACTGTATAGGCGCTTTATACAGCGCCTATACAGTATTCTGGGTGCGCTGGTACCTCTCATTTCAAATGACAGGCACCAGGAAGTGGATCCCAACTTTAACCAAAGAAAACCTAAAAAACTAAAATCCCCTCCTCCCGAAGCGACTCGACATGTAAAATATATGAATAAGTGTAACCAACTTACTTTTTGTTTCTTTTTCAGCCCTTTCAGCCTTCTCTGCCGTCCTCCGGAGGGGGCAGCCGGCGGCGAAAGCCGCTTCCAGCGGCCCCCGCCGGCGAAGACGGACGAACGCACGCCCGTAGTGCACGGGCACTCAAGCCAAAGAAAGCACATGGACGGGCGTGCGTGTCGGGAGGAGGGGATTTTAGGTTTTTAGGTTTTACATATTTTACATGTCCAGTCGCTTCGGGAGGAGGGGATTTTAGGTTTTACATATTTTACATGTCCGGTCGCTTTGGGAGGAGGGGATTTTAGGTTTTTAGGTTTTCTTTTGGGGGAAAGTTTGCCGTCTACCCTTACCCCTGCCTCTAACGCAGGGGTAAGGGTAGGCGGTAAGTTAGCAGGTTAAACGCGCGGCTAAACTGCAGGTTAAAAAGGAGATAGTCGGGGCGCGCGTTACTGAATGGGGGGGAATAGCTAATCCGATCGTTTACATCTCATATACATGCCGTGGGTGGAAGGGGTTACTCGTTGATTTAAAGAGGCGGTAAGAATGGGTTAAAGGGGATAGTGAATCGCGGGTTGGACTAACGCGGCCAAATTGTGAGTAGAAGGCGGGTTAGAAGCAGGGTAACCGCGGCCGCACTTTACTGTATTGACCTGTATGTTTGTTATCAGTTAAAAACACTATTAGCCTTGAAATTCATGTTGGCGCTGTGGAGCTTCCCCACATACACTCACCCGACAGTCTTTTCCTGGCCAATGTGCCCCCAAACTTTAGGCTGCTAATTTCTTCCCCCTCTCCAAGATGTTAAATAGTGGTTGTTTTGTGGTTTGTAAGAATGGGCTTTCGGTTGCAATTAATTAAATAAAAAAGATGCCATTACTGTCAATGGCTGTCAATCCTTTATCATAAAACCAGCATTAGGAAAATAGCATGTGGCCTAACAGAATTCTGAGTGGGTAGCCTGCACACATATATATACTTCTGTAGAAGTGCTGGTTTACATATTCATCACCTAGCATAATTGTAGGTCCTGAAAATGTTGGGATCCTGAGTACTCTTGAAGTAGCACACTCAGCTTCTGGAAGAGAAGGATTAAGCACTGTTTTTTCAATGATACTTAGAGATTAGCCACTACAGGTCAACATTGGGAGTCACTGTACCCTACTTCTTCAGCCTTAAGAGTCTGCTGCACTATTTGGTCTTATCTGGGAGAAAAATGTGAAATTTATTTATGTATTCATTCAAGTATTTATTGTCCACCTATATCAAAGTCATGCTAGGTGAAGTACAATAAATAAAATTAAATTAAAATCAGTTAAAACATAACATAAAACTAAAAACAAAATATATAAAACAAAAACATTGTGACTGAAATGCATGCCTCATTACAATTACACAAATGCTTCTTGAAATAGAAGGGTCTTGAGATATCTCCGAAATATCTTTAAATCAACAGTCTCTCTCATATGTCCACGCAGAGCATTCCAACATTCTGGCCCCAAAATGAAAAATGCATGAAGCCTTGTTGCCAGCAAGATGGACAGATTTCACTGAAAATACCCAAAGTAAATTTTTGCCACTGGACCATAAAATTCTCCCTGGGGTATAAGTGGTCAACTGAGATTGCTGGATTCACCATGAAATAGATTACTTATGAAAGATAGATGGAAAGGTGTTTAGAGAGAAGATCGGCAGGGTTTTGGCGAATACCTTCCATGGTGGTTTAAATGCCTGAAATAACCCTGAGATTATCCACTTGGTACCAAGAGTATGGGAGAACATGAGCAAGAGTAACATAAATAACCTACCACATGCTGGTGTCTGCCAGCATTGACATTATCAAAAGGCATGGACAAATCAAATCCAATGCATGTGATGTAATATATTGCTCCTAACATGACACCGAGGTAGGCAACTCCAGTCCTCAAATGCTACAAGTCACTTGAGTTTTCAGGATATCCAGAATGATTATGCATGAGATGCGTCTGCATGCAATGGAGGTGATGCAGGCAAATGCATTTCATGCATAATTATTCAGTGTGGATATCTTGAAAACTAGACCAGCTTGTGGCAATCGAGGACGAGTTGCCTGAGTGTAAGAAAATTACTGAACAAATCTAATTAGCTTAAAGCTTAAGTTTCACTCTTTATCTCTAAGTAAATGTCCATTTGTGTAGTCCTCATCCCTTGTATAGTTCCTGGGAACATAGTAGGTAACAGCAGGTAACAACCATTTGGCCCACCCAGTCTTCCCATTTGTTCCCTTCAGTTGTACCTAAAAATGTATCCTAGTTATCAGTCATACAGACTTGACAATCTATAGGATAATAGCTCCTTATCCATATCAGTTTTGCTGTCCTTCCTCCTTGGTCCTCTACCATTCTGGGTAGATGAGCATACACAAACCCATAAATCTGATCTACAACTTGTAATTAATGATGAAGATGTAATACTAACCGATCATACTATAAAGGAGCATTGGCCAACTCCTATCCACAAGAGCCACCAGCAGGCCTGGTTTTCAGGATATCCCCAATGAATATGCATGAGAGAGATTTGCATGCAAAATTCTCATGTATATTCATTATGGATATCCTGAATTACCAGACCTATCCTTGGCTCTTAAGGATCGGAGTTGACATACTTGCTATCGAGTGTTATTTTTCCATTGAATTTCTTACAATTAAACCAAAAGGCATCATGTCTGCAATAGGGCACTCAAGTTTGCTGATATAGGTTAGTTAGTCTAGTCAACATTAAAATGACTTCAGAAACATTTTTGAGGTAAGTAGTTAGATTTAAAGATGTTAAAAGGTGACTTTTATTTCTTTGGATGACATTGCCATGTGTACCTTTGAAGAATCGTACAAAACACAAGGGGTACAGGTTTCTTTAATGAGAACAAAAAAATGCCCTGGGATCGATTTTTAATCATTGTAATAATTTTATTATTATTATTTACAAAGATTCTTCAGAAAAGTGCTGGTACTTCTCAACCAATGGATTACATGGCTTGGGTCAGGCAGAAATCATTATTCTCCTACAATGTTTGCCACATGAAGACTCTCTTCCAAAAGACATCTTCAAGCTATTTCTCAGCATATATAAGGATGCATTGAAAGGTACATACAGTTTGAATGGACTAGTCCTAGGAATTATGTGAGTGTTTTCTTGTAGTTGTTGGTGCACATAGCGAAAAGGGTCACAACACAATTAAAAAAAAAAAAAAAAAAAAAAAAAAAAAGAGAGGATCCTTATATTAATTTGATTGCCATACTAGAAACACATGCTCGCTGGCTGTGTATGCTGGCACAGGTTTCCAGACTAGGAGGGTACAGAAACTTTAGCTAAGAGGATAAACTGATTTTATGGTCACTTAGGAAAAAAATACCACAAAGCAGGACAGCAAGGTGGGAGCTTGTAGTTTGTTATAAATACGCATCACATTCACTTAATTAAAAGGTCCATGGTGATTTGAATTTTGAAGTCATTTTGTTTTGTGGTGTAACTGTAGCCATATGAGTCCTTGTGAAAACTGAATTCTCTATTGGTGGAGCCCCATAATAATTCTTTTCTTTTAAGTTGTTTTATTTTTGACCCAGCATTTTTCTCCTGCCCTTTTGGGCTTCCAGATCAGATAGAACCTGCCCCAACTGAGACTACAGTGCCTGGAGCCTTCATCAGGGGTATTACCCCTATTTTCATAACCCCACCTCTCGTCTAGCCCAGCCATTGCAGTCACAAACCTCCAGTCCAGTTATTAGTTGTCACCATTGAAGGATGACTGAGACTTCCTCCTCCTGGGGACTGTGAAGCTGCCTCCACAGCATCCCCAGCCCCAACTGACTAAAGGAACAGAAGACCTGAGCTGGGAATTGCACCCAGAAGATGTCTTCCTGTTCTATAATCTAAATTACTACAAATGCTAAAATAGACTATGCATGTAACATTATAAGTTAACAACATTCACCTCTCCAAAGTAAATATAATGTTTTATGGAGAATTGATTTCCTTTCTTTTTGAGACCAGCAGCAGACGCGGGTCTCCCAGCCAGCCTCAGAAAATGTCAGGAAGCTGCTTAGGGAGCTCTAGCGCTCTGAAAGGGGCTTTGCAGGAGTGTGAGGAGCCACAGGGAGGGAACAATCAGATCCTGGTGCATTACGGAATAGCATTTTGTTAGGGGTGTATAGAGCTATGTAATATTGTTTACCAAACACAGTGGAGGAGTCATTTTGCCACTTTTGTTCTAAATAATGATTGTGCATTTCTGCTTTCCCTCCTCCAGAGGAAGGAAGAGTTTAGTTTTAGAATGAAACCTTTAGTGTGCATAGTGTTGATTAGTGTGTCAGTAAGCGTAGATTTTTCACCTCTATTTTGAGCAGTGAAAACTTTCAGAAAGCAGTTGTTAAAACAAAATATATATATACACTTCTCTGTACAGTGCAATATTTTAGGCATACTCATGGCAAGCCACAGTATTCACTCTGTAGAGATGTAACCTGTTTATAAGTGTTTAGGTTTCTTGAAGCTGCTCTCCTCATTCTTTACTTGGATATGGAGGCATGTTTGAAAGCAACACAAATCCTATTCCATTCAGTAGAACTGGTTTGGTTCTTGCTGTATATATGATGTCCTTTCTAACATCACAGTCATTGAGGACCAAGAAAACTCAGGGTGTTAGATGTCATTAGTGATGCTCCAGATATACACATTCACACTTGCTTTACTTATAGAAATGTAAAGATAAGATATAGCTTAACGGTGAAATGTTTAAGCAATCTAAAATGAGGATTCTTACATTACATGCCATGTTATACTTTTAAAATATCACAAAGTGCACAAAGGACACAATTTTATTAATTTTTTTAATATATAAATTATATAGTTTGTCATAAAAATACGAACAATAAAAGGATATTGGTTTTCTTTTTTCTTTTTTTTTTTTTTTAAAGCAGCAACACAGTTATCTGGCCCGAGTATGCAGAGACTCTTCCCTTTGTAACATAGGGTCAGGTGGAGATCTTGTGTCCACCCTTTGAAGCTGCATGTGGAAGGAATAGATGAGTTTTTAGTTTAGTTCCTTTTACTTGCCTAAAAAGGTGTAGGTGAGTGCATACCCCAAAGACCAGGCATGCTTATGCTCTCCTGGCAAGCAAGTATCTCTGGGAATTTTCTCTAGACATTGGCTGCCTCACTAGACCAGAGAGTAGGTAGCACAAGGAGAGAAAAGGTTCACTGTGGGAAGCAACCATTACTGATGATGTGAATCATGGACATTTTTGTTTTCATCCTAGCAAGAAGCTCTTTTCGAACACACTTGTAGTGATTTAAGGGCACCAACAAGTCTAGAACTTAGGCAGAGGCAACATAGGCAATTGCTTAGGGCACCACATGATAAAGGTACCAAATATCCAGCTTCTCTTTGGCTTCAGCTTGTACCATGTGTTAGCACAGCGTCAAAGGGGCACCATTGCCATGGCACTGTCTATGGGTGCCATTATCTTAAATCTGGCCCTGGACACCAGTGCCAATCATTGAATTCTACAGACAATATAAAAATGGAGCGTCAAAGTATACCATAATAACCATCCTTGTGTTGCCACAAATGGATATTCCTTCTGTACAAGGAAGCTATACCTTCCATGCACAGCCCAGGATTTTCAGCAAGTACCTGACAGACTGAATTATTCAGCCCGCATCAGCTCAAACTGCAAGTTCCATGAAACCAGGAGAGCAGCTGTGTTAGCAAGGAAGACATACCACGACTTCACTCTCACTGCTATTTGATTGGATCATATTGACTGTGATGTCAGAAATAATATTACGTGACCTGGTTGGATACTATGGTATGAGATGTAATTTGTGACTTACTTTCTAGCAGGGCTGTTCTCAGTGGTTGCAGAGAAATTACAGGGAAGCAGCTTAAAGGATTTAAAAAATTAACTTTTTTTTCCTCCAAAGTCATTAATGCTACAGAGAGAGTATTGCTATTTGCCATGTGTAATTTTGAAATATAAAGCAGTGTGCAGTGGGTACAGCCCTTTTCTTGCTTTGGAAATCTAAAATCCTCGTCTAGATTCTAGAAAACTAAATGGGAGATTTGTGCACTGTTTACGCAGATTGATAATTCATAATCAGCACGCTATGCACGTTAAGTTCTCAATCTTATCTCAAGTATCTGGGTTTAGATATGACCTGTGAGTAAAGAATGAACCCTTTGCAAAGTAAATGGACTTTCCAGGGTAAACCATATGGTATAGGTAATCTCAGGCTGTGGCTGGTTGGTTAGCTTTAAGGTCAGAGAACATATCAGAATTCTTGTGCTTCAGGGATACTTTATTTATTTATTTGTTTGTTTGTTTATTTATTTAACATTTTTATATACCGAACATTTGTTTATCACTTCATGTCTGTTCACAATATGATGGGGCCAGGCCTAGTCCAATACAACAAATAAAACTTAACTATATAAAATTAAAACTAACATTGTAAATAAATCTTATAAGATGTAAAAGAACTTAAGAAATAGAATAGGATGCTTACTCTGTTTTTAGTGTAACGTTCAGATATTTTAACTTGTGTTTGGGAACAATTAAACTTGTTTTGACCTAGAACGCATGCACATTTTCTTTTTTCAATAGGAAAGTACATAGGAAACCTGGAAAATATTACCTTTACTGAAAGTTTTCTCAACAGCAAGGACCATGGAGGATTTTTGTTCATTGCGCCCACATTTCAGGATCTTGGTGAACTCCCTTTGCCAAGCAGTCCTTTTCTCTGTGGAATTCTCATCCAGAAGCTGGAGGTGCCCTGGGCAAAAGTTTTTCCAGTTCGGCTAATGTTGAGATTGGGAGCAGAATATGGCGGTAAGTTCAAAGAGTTTGCTAGTGCTGAAGCTCTAACCTTTCACCCAAGCTAAGAAAAGGCTGTGGATAAAAATGCAGATACCTCACCACCCCTTCACTTCAAAATTATACAAGATTGTTAATCCCTCCTTAATAAATGCTTACATTACATTGCTGTAAATTCAGCTTTAGCATTTATTCTGAAATATACCTTGACACTTATTTTAATACAGTGATTTCCTTTTGATATCTAAGGGTGCTGAGATGCAAGATTATAATATCACAAACCATTTTATGTGTAATCTGTTTTATTAATTTACAAAATAGAAGAATGAAGTATACACAAATGGTAATATATGATACATAAGGTACCCTGTTACATATCACACATTATTGCAAGGAATATGGGATCAGAACCTTATTTAAATCCCAAAATCTCAACCCTCCCCGAACACCCTCCCCCTGCTGAGAAGGCTGTCACAGTCACAAAAGAATAAGAACATATACTACTCAGAAGAATAAGCAGAATTCAGTAGTAAAAATCATTCAGAATTTGGCTATGCATCCTATGTGGCAGAGATTGTATAAAGGGCATCCACACCGACATAAACCATCGCTTAGACATCAGAGAAGAGTATCTACTGGAGCGGTTCCACCCTTAATAAGGCAAGATTGTATTATTCCAGTGGGTGATGGAAGGTGCTTCAGTTTGTCTCCAAACTTGCAAGATAGCTGTTGTTGCTAAGATAAAAATGTTATTGAGCCAGAGTTTATTTCAGAGTCCCCGAGAAGGACCCTGAGAACCTGCCACAAACCCAGAAGGCAGAGTGCCGGAGAAAGATAGGGGACAGACTGTAATTTATGCAATAAGGCGGCCAACCCTTTGCCAAGTTGCCTTTATTTAGTATTTTATCTTATGGGGCATCGTTCTTACTGTTCTCTCTGTCATTTTCATGCCTGTTATATGTTCTGACTGTGCTAAAAATTAAAAGTTACAAAAAAAAAAAGGACCCCGGGAAATTCCCAAGCAATGCAATATGTGAAGAGAGAGGAATCATAAGGTCTAAAATCTGAGCAGTGAAGTGAAAAAACATTTTTCCAAATCGTTTGAATGAAACTGCAGCCCGAAAGAGAGTGACCCAAATTCGCCACTTACACTCAGCATTTAATACATAGATCAGAATCTGTAATCTTAGCCAGATACGCTTGGCGTTGAAACAAGTAGATCCAATAAAATACTTTTATATGGGGTTTTTCTCATCAGAACATTGCAAGTAGTCTTGGGTATGGTCGAAAAGGCAGCCATGAAAGTAGAAAGAGAAAGTTGGATTTGCAATTCATGTTGCCATTTAGTCCAGGGTACATCCGAAGACCAGGGTTTGTATTGAGTTTCCAGAGTCTTATAAAAGAAAGAGACAGAGTGAGGTTGAGGATCCTCGTGATCAAACCATTCCAAAATGAATTGCCAGTTCAGGCCTCTGAAGTCCTGGACTTGAAGAGTTTGAAAGTAATGTCTTGCACTTGGTAATAGTAGAAGTCCTGAAAAGGCAAATGGTATCTAGTGCATATTTCAGAGAATGCCAGTATGGAGCCAGTGGTATTAAATATTTGAGACAAATACACTAACCCTTGCAATTCCCACTTTTGAAAATGTGATAGACCCATACCTGGAAGAAAGTTCCCATTCCCCCTGATAGGCAAGAAAGGAGAGAGACAAGACGACAAGGAGACCTTTGAAGTCAGCCATGCCAAGTCCGTCAAAGAGGAGAGAAAAGTAACATAGATCGTACATGGCGAGCCACATCTGCATGTTTAGCCTGGAGCACAAACTGCAAAGATAAAGGGGAATCTAGCTGTGCTTCTAAAATGATGTCTGAGTAGAATGTAGTGTGTAGAGCCAATCTAGGTTTTTTACCGCTCCAAAGGAAGCAGTTAAGTACCCCATGAAACCTTTTGAGGGTAGAATCACGGAGAGATAAAGAGAGAACTCCCATTATGTAAAGCCAATGGGGAGGTATAGTCATTCTTATTAGATGAATACGGCCTGTGAGCGATAAGTGTAAAAGTATCCAAGAAAGTACTGACGTCTCAGTCTCTTCCTGTAGCTTGGAAATATTTATGAAACAAAGATTGGAAATGTCGCTAGGGAGCCACACTCTTAAATATGTAAGTCAGGTCCCTGCCCACTTCAAGGGAAAATCATCCCCCCACTCTGCCGTACACCAATAGCCTCTGATTTGTCCAAATTTAATTTGAAACCAGCCAGAAGGCCATATTCTCCAATGGCACTGAAAGCATTATGCAAAGAATTAATGAGTTCTGCAACGTGTATCAGCAAATCAGCGGCAAATGCCGTTACCTTTAAAAAAAAAAAAAAAAAAAAAAAAAAAAAAAAAAAAGTATTCCTACACTCTATCCCATGTAAAGTAGCAGAAGTATTCAGAATTCTCAAAAGAGGATCTAGGGAAAGAACAAAAAGTAATTGGGATAAGGGGCACCCCTGACAAGTTCCCCGTAACAAAATAAAATCCCTGGAGAATTTCCCATTAACCAAAATTGCTGCCTGGGGGTTTGTGTAAAGCGTAGTAAGAAAAAAATAAATTGGCCTTGAAAACCAAATCCATTAAGAATCTCAAACAGAAACAGCCAATTCACTCTGTCGAAAGTCTTTTCGACATCGAAACTAACTAAGGGAACCGAGGTGATGTTCCCAGCGTGCCGCGGTATATAAAAATACTTAAATAAATAAAATTGTTTTTTGATAGAGAAATCTAGAGAGGCCAGGACCCTACACACATTAACAACCGCCTGGCGATCCTTAACAAACCAATCAAATAAAGCAAACAAATGTGCAGAAAATTATTCAATGTCCACACATTTTAAGTGAAAGAATTATATTTTTGAGATGGCAACTCCACAGTGTTTATAACGGGGTATGATTCAGGACCGGTCCCCCGACACGGACCCGTGTTTAGCCGTGAGGCTGCGTCGGGAGGGACCGAACAATATTTTATTTTTTCTGGGTGATGAAGAAAAAATTGACCTTAATTATTTTCCAAAAATCTGGATCATTTGTGCCGTGAGGGTCCCCCCATCAAGTAGAGACAGAAAAAAAATAAAGTAGCAAGCTCTTGCTCTAAGTTATCATAATGTTGCAGCAAAGCAGATAGAGAAACAAGTGAAGCATAGGAGAAAAAAAACACTTGAGTTCGCAGCTGACTTCAGTCAGAGCTCAGACTAGTTAGGAAAGTTTTGGCTTTTTCTGCAGAGGTAAAGAATTGATTCTTCCCATTATGCAGAATTTTTAACTTGGCAGGAAAAAGCAGTATGGAGCATTCACAGTGCCATTGCAAACAGGAGCAAAAGCTTTCCTGCACAGGGACGCCAAGTAGTCCTGAAATAGGAGTATCTTTCCCCCTTCAAAGAGCAGATTCTTTTGGCGCCGATAGGCCTGCAAAATTTTGACTTTATGGGCAAAGTTGAGAATCTTGAAGAGAACTGTTAACAGCTTATGAGATGTGTTATCCCCAGAAGGAATGGGCCCTAGCCAGTGGGGCCGCTCAATCCGCAGGACGCCATTTTTGGTATCCAATTTCAAAGCTTGTGGCAGTCGTTGTTCCAATCGTTCGCACAAAACCTATTCAGGGACAGACTTGGGTATTCTTATGGCCCGGAGATTATTCCTCACGATTGGTTTTCAAGGTTGTCGACCTTGGCTTGTAAGATTTTTCAGCTCTCCTTCAGCATCTTAAAATCTTGCAACATGATAACCGCGGCGTCCTCCACATCCAACAAGTGTTGTTCCAGCATCTGTAGCTGTTGCTTTTTGGTGGTCAGCTGAGCACTCTCCCCGGTAATTTGGCCAGAAAGGTTGATAAATCTGCCTTCCAGAGCCACGATGACCTCCGCGGCGATATCAGAGCTTTGAGGATCTGGCCCGTCAATCCCCAAATTGGAATGAGGTCCATCGGTCATTTTGGTTTCGGCCCCTTTCACCTTCTTTGTCTTTTTTTTTCCCCATTCCTGATGGTAAAGATTTCAAAGGCAGCAGAGTTGACACGACAGACCAAAAGGAGGAAGGGGTGAAGAAAGTGGCCAAATCCAAAGGAAGAAGCTTGCTAAGAAATCGAGTAAGAGGGGAGAGGACCCTCGGAGAGACCAAAAGCACGTCTGCTCTCTCTCACAGCATCGCATGATCCCCTATCACAATCCAGTTTAAACCATAGTAACTTAATGACAGATATCAGTCTTCCAGCTTTCTGAGCTAAAATTGAAATCTAGGTCAAATATTGCAAACACTGGGTTTATAACTTTATAAAAAAAAAAAACAAAAAACGGTTTCAGATTGGACATGCTAAGGATGCTGCTAATCCTGAAGGTCAGCAGACTCATGTTGTGCTGTTACATCAAGCCCAATAATATCACGGACCTGAAAATGCAGGTTTTCTCTTTTTTGAAAGTTGACCTTTGCTGTCTTCCGGAGCATAGACTTGGCACAGCCAGAGTTCTTTGTGAGTGTAAAGGCCTCCAGACGCATATGTATAAATACATCGGTTTATGCTGCAGCTAAACAATTCCATTGTACAAAGGTGGCAAACATGCCTTTCCCTCCGTCCCTCCCCATTGTTTTGGCTGCCTCATCTCATTTGGGTAATTCTGTGCTTCATGTTCATCAGGAGCCCAGCCATAAGTTAAGGATTTGTAATTCTTTTAAAGGATGGATCCTGACCAGCACACATGGGGACCTGATTTTAAAAAGCATTTTCACGCTTAAAATTGGGTTTTGCATGTGTAAATGCACTTTACCCATGTAAGTGGGCTTTTGAAGGTTGCTACAATATAGGCTATTGAATCGTCCATAGGATATTCATGTGTAAGTGCACTTAAATGGATTTTTAAAATTTGCTACAATAGTATGTTGCATTTACACATGTAACTCCTTTTAAAATTACCTCCATGGCCTGGTTAATTCAGTTTCTGCTCCTACATGGAGAAGCTGCCCTTTTCGTCATTGCTTCTGACATTTTCCGACATTGACCGGCAAACATGGTGCTCAACGGGATTATTTGACTGCCACCAAATTCTAATTTGAGGGAGCTGAAGGTTTTGTGCGGGGTATGGAATATGCGTGTACTTTTACCCACACAGAGGTGAGGCAGTGTTCAGAAGTCTGTTTTGCACGTGTAAATATGTGCTTACACGTGGGAAACGCATAAATTGCCGCCTTTACTTGTTCCACAAGAAATTAGATTTGAATTGTCCTTTGTGGTCAATTAAGTTTATTAAGGAACAATTTTTGGTGGAGTGCTGAGAGAAGACCCTAAGGAAACAAACCAGTCTTTAAATCTGTGAAAAGATGGCGCAAATATGGTTTTTGTAATGTGATGCACAGAGTCACCAGTGCACAAACAGCACATTATATATAGAGAGATCTTTTTGGAGGTAAAGCCTCCAGAATGGAGCACGATGCTCCAGGTGAAGTCTTAGCAACAATCTGCACAGAGGCATTATCACCTCCTTTTTACTATTGGTTATACCTATTACCTATTCCTATACCACCAGGCAACCATCTAGCTGTGGCCACCGCTTTGTCACACGGTCTTGTTACCTTGAGATCATAAGACACTATTACCCCCCCGGTCATGTGCTGCTTCTTTTCCCCGAATGTATGACTCTGTACTTTTTTTGCTTTGACGCTTAGCTGCTAAGGACTCGATCACTCTTCGTAGTGCTTTAGTCCCATATGGGGAGTCCTTACTGTTGCAAATGTTAAAGTGTCATCAGCAAAAGAAAAAACAAACTTTTACTATTTTGAATGGCCTTATTGTTCTTGAGCGTCAGGGATATAAAGTTAGCTGATCCCAATGCCAGAATTCAGACCAGTTGCTCTATCACTGGAAGCTCAGACGTTTTGCCTTTGTTTTTCCCACTTTGACAACTAACACAGCATTGCAGGCCTTTAGTCTTCTTTCTAAAAATACAATATTTTATTTAGTTGTAGTATAGGGGATTCATGCCTTGTTGTCCAGTTCGTGGAAAACCGTAAAGTGAAACTTGCTCTGCATGCTGTATCCATGTTAACTTTTTTACTTTAAATTTGTCGACTCTTATAACTGCATATGGAAAAATCCCCCAAAACGCTTGTGGACAAACCAGGAAGGAAAGGACTGATCAGTTTATTTCTTCACACCTTGAGTTATACTGAGAGTAGTGGATGTTGAGAATACCCTACCAGCAGTAAGCTAAACCGACAGGATTCTGGTGCATTCAGCTCAACTACAGAGGGCTAGGGAGGGAGGCAAGGGTAGGTTGAGTAGGGTCTACAGTGACGCAGTGGGCAAGGTCACCTGGGCAGATCAGGTCAATCAAGAAGTCCTTCTCTTCTGATCGCTAATATGTTACTTTTGTTAACACCACCTTGAGCTGTTCTGTAAAGGAGGTATATAATAATAAATATTATTTAAAGGAATTGACGTTTTTGTAAAGTTCAACAGTGGTAGTTTTCAATTCTTAGAAGTGATTCATGATAATTTGAAAGTCCTGGTTTTTGTAGGAAAGCAAAGTAACCAAAAATTCTACATTTTTGGAATTATAAATGGTGCTATTTAATCAGCTTGCAGCTTTGTCTAAGATATAATGTAGAGGGAGAGTAAAAACTATTGGTATTAAAGGTGAAGAGCACATCACGTGGCAGGGGGAGGTGAGTGGTTTTATACAATGTCTGATTTTTTTTTTTATATATATATAATAAAATAGTTTAGGAGGGACCAAAATTAATATTATATTAATTGTTGCATACATTTTTGTGTAGTGAATTACAATATTTAGTAACATATAGGGAAAAAAGAAATTTCATGCACCTATTTGGTAGCTGAAATATATTGAATCTCAAATGTTTATTCTTTTATTTCTTATAAAGTGTATCCATCTCCTGTGATGAGCATTAGACATCGGAAGCCTCTCTTTGGTGAAATAGGACATACGATTATGAATTTATTAGCTGTAAGTAAGGCATTTATATTCTGTTATTCCAGATTGTTTTTGCATTTTAAAAAGATACAACAAAACAATCGAGGAACATGGGTACGTCAGACAAGGAGAAAGCCACCTTGTCTCCCCGTCAGCAGTGATCCTGCTGCAGGTCATATAAATCTCGTATAAGTCCTCTCTTCCCCCACCCCTCCGCATTTATTACAGTCTTTCGTTTAGTACTGGAGCTGCTTTCTGTGCTGTAATTAGCAGGACAAAAGATGATGCTTTCAGCAAATCACTCCGTTATGGGGGAGCTAGCCGCAGCGTAGAAAGGGTGGAAAAGAATGCATGGCGTGTTGTCCACAAAATGCAGCAGCTGTAAACGTGAAAACATGTGCATGTGTGTGGGGAGGATTCATTTACAGCTTTGTAATGCTCTTGAAATTGTATCTGATAACTTTCTAATATGCCTTGCAGGACCTCAGAAATTTTCAGTACACCTTACCTAATGTAGATGGATTATTAATCCATATGGAAATGGGTAAAAGCTGCATTAAAATACCCCTAAGACGGTACAGTGAGGTAAGTAAATAGATAGCATATGATACTGTTTGTTTTGGGGATTTTTGTTACCTTTGCCTTATAGCATCCATATTAGTAATGCGATTTTTTGATAAGTCGTTTGGTGTTTAAAACTTAAGATCCCTGACATTAGCTTGCACTGCACAGGTTTAACGCACTCTTCCACTGTTCTTGTGCACGTTACCCCATATTCCTGTACACTGAAATGAATTAGCCCAGAGTATATGCAACTGTAGGATATAAAATTACTGAGGAAACGACCAGAGATTAGTATGTAAAGTTGTGGAAAGCCCCCCCCCCCCCTGCTTAGTTTCCTCCCCATCCCCGACTGTAAATGAAAGCGAATCAGAACTCTGTTATGTTGATCCGTATCAGGAGCCCATACAGGCCTCTCACTGCTACATTAAAAAGTGTGCCTATAGCACAAGCCTTGGAGATTACACACGAGAGATTTTCCAAAATGGGGACTGTGGCGCCTAATTAAAGTTGTACTAAATGCAGTGCCTCGCCCCCACGCCACCCAAAAAAAGGTTTAAAATTATAAGAAATAAAATGGGGATATTTTCAAAGGGACTTCTGTATTAAAAAGCACGAGTTTTACTGGCAGAAGTAGCCTTTTATAAAATTGCCTGCCAGGTAAATTTACATGCATATGTCATGTTTGTATATAAGTTACCTAGACTGAGCAGTGGCATTCCCGGAGGTGGAGAAGGGGAGGGGTTTGGATTCATGTGCATACTTTACAAAATCCTACCATATATACATATATTTTCAGGGAAATTTTGTGAACACCAAATAGCAGATGTAGTTTGTGGGGGCTAGGTTTGGTGGGGTAATTTTCAAAGCAGGCTTGTGCATGCAAGTCTACTTTGAAAATTGGTGTATTTATGACACAAGATATGCGGGTTGTCTGAAAATTATTCTATTAATAAGTAAACCCGAGAGTAATAGACAAAAGTTGCAAGCAATAGAATCAAGAAACTGGTAAAGTGAGCCTCCTGTTATTCCTGCTTCTTTAAAGCTGTGTTAATCTCACATGCCTCTGGGGATTTATTGCCATTTGAGTCTTCAGCATAGAAAAGGAAGTGAATAGTTTATGTAAATTCTGTTCTAGCCTTATTGGCTAATTTTATTTAATTTTTGTTTGTTCATTTTTGCTTGTTCTAGGAACACAGTATCCAGGGCACTTTTTGAATATGATCTTTTGTTTAATAAGTGAACATGCTGGGTCTGGCCTGGGTGGCATTTGGGATTGCCAATTGGCTTCATGTTTTTACAGAACAGGCTGATACAGTCCTGGTTTTACCCCTCAGCACCTGCATGACCTTGTAGTTCCGGTTCCCCTGTTGATGTCCCGAAGAAAACCAGAGCTACAATTCCATGCAGGTTATGGAGGTAAAACCAGGGCTGTGTCAGCATGTCCTGCAAATAAATGGAACCAGTTGGCAATCCTAGTGTCAGTGCTATAGGTTGCTGTGTGGGAGGTCCGATTCCCAAGCCCAGCTTCTTCTGCTGAAGCTGGGAGTTGAAGCTATTGCACAATAGGGACACCAGGTGGCCAGAGACTGTGCATGCCATCCGGGCTCTGAGGGGAGCCCCTGTCTGTGGCTGATGGTCCAGGATTGTTAATGCAATGACAGGGCTAGACTAGAAAAGGGCTAAAAATGGGGGAGAAGGAGGAACCTTGTTTGCTCATAGCACCCTAACATAGTAGCAGCCAGTTCTGATTGCACTTGAAGCCAGAAGAGCCAAATTAAAAAAAAAAAAAAAAAAAAAAAGAACATGTCCGAGAGGAAATATATTGCAAAACAAAATCATAATTATACTGCAAGTATCCTGCTTCCTCTGTCCCCTGATGCCTCCACCTGTCACTGCTTTTTTTTTCCTACTACTTTAATGTTATCACTACAGATATTTCAGTGTAAATACCACGCTCAAAAGATACAGAAATAATGAGGGTGCTTTTGCCTTTTCTTGTAAATTAAGTATATCATAATACTGCTATTAAACCACCAGAAAGAAAAAAAAAAAAAAAAGGGCTTACAGGGGATGTTGAAACATTGATTGTGGTTTTATTATGATGAGTTTTCAAATTTGATTAATCACCCATATAAAAAAAAAAGCATGTACCATTGGCTTTGTAATGTGAAATCATGAATTTCATATCTAAATTGAAAGGGATTAATTGAGTTTCTGAAGTTTCATAAATCGATTATTCTCTTGCTGATGGCACTATCATCTCTGAAGAAATTCTGCAAGTCAAGCAAGTCAGCAGGGAGCAACACTGCTGTGGGATGAGGGACATGTGACAGTGAGGGAACAGAAGCAGTGCCCACCGTTATTTGCTGTGAGCTCAGAAAAGAGAAGAAAATGTACAAAGAAGAAAACAAACCAATAGAAAATAAAACTGAGATCTGTGTACCTGTGCTGGAATGCATGTCAGTCCTGAATTCTTCCTCATTTGCTTTCCCTTTGAGGTTTCCTGGCTTGTACTAATGTCTCAGTAAGATGGTGCAAAATTCTAAAAGGGGGGAAAATGAAGTAACGTTTTCTTTTCTAGGTACTGAAAGTCATAAACTCTTGCAATGAACACGTGATTAGCATTGGAGCCAGTTTCAGCGTGGAAGCAGACTCTCACCTAGTCTGTGTGCAGAACGATGAGGGGCAGTATCAGACGCAAGCAAACAGCGCCACAGATGAACCCCGCAAAGGTAAGCAGCCTAGCCAGTCTCTGCAAGAACAGAGTCGAAAGCCTTCTGGGGCAATGATGAAAGACGTTTCCACACGTAAAACACTGTTTGATTACTGCCACTCTCTACCCAGGTGAAAGTGTGTGCATACATCAACAACGTGTATTTTTACCCTCGTACTTGGTAGGCATTCCCAAGGGCCAGGGTTAATTCAGGAGAGGCAACTGTGAGTGTAGTTTTGTGCCAAAAACTTGCATACAATGGAAGCAGGCTCCAGCCTCTGTGCATAATTGTTTCTTGAGCAATAATCAAAGCCAAACTACAGGTGTAGTTTTGTTTTGATGACTGGTGTAAACACCATTGGTAAAAATACTCCTTTATGTATTGTAGGGATGTCTTCTACAAGCAGGGATAGGTGGTGTATTATAAGGCAAGTGTGAAATTTAAAAGGCAACTCTGCATTCAGTAGCTTGAAAAGAATCAAGGTAGTATCAAATCCCCTTTGTAGGAAAAAGTATCTTTTTGAAATTGAATTTTGCAAAATGAGTTTTTCCCTCTTCTGTGGTTCTCCTTTTATGGATTGTCTTACTGTTCCAGTCCATTGAGAGAGCGGCTCACTTAATTCAAGTTACTGATTGGCCCTGAGAGAGTCAGAGAACGGTTCACGCAGTGCATTTTACTGATTGATCCTCCGAGAGTCAGAGAACAACACACAGAGTCCAGGGTATTGATTGGTCCTGGTAGGATTTTAGCAAGCAGCTTACAGAGTGCAGGGCATAGATTAGCCTGTGAGGATCTCAGAGAGCAGCTCACAGAGTGTAGGGTGTTAATCAACCAAGTGTGATCAAAGAGCAGCTCACTGAATGCAGGATATTGATTGACCTTCTGAGAATCAGAGAGCTGATTTGGAGGGAGAATGGTCTGGTGTGTCTGGCATTTCATTTCTATAATTTCTAAAGGGATGAATTAAATTATTGGCGTGGCTGATATGTTTACTCCCAGAAATGGTTTCTCAGCAACTGAAAGGTTTTGATTATTGTCTTCTGGTAATATGTTTGGTTATACATGAAAGTTAGAATTTCTTTGTATAATTAATCATTTACACCGTAATCGTGAGTTTGGTTTACAATGGAATCACAGTTTGGTTCTCCATCCTTAACAAGCCAATATCATGTGGACAAATTTGTTAGGACAAGTGAAGAAAACATTTGTGACTTCCACCAGAAAAAATTTTGAACTTTAATCAAAACTCTTCAAACATGTTCCTCTACCAATTTTCAAGCTCTGTATTGCTCCGGAAATGTTGGCTGGCCAGACTTTTCAGAAAAAGTTATAGTAACTGTTGCCCGAGTTGGCAAACACCTACAGTCCCAACGTTACTGAATTGGTGCCACGCCACACTGATGATAATATATATGCACAATCAAGGCACCCACAGTTCAGGAATGAATCAGTCTCATTGTAGTGAAGGGAGAAGAACTGAAATCTAGTGTTTAGGGTTTGACTCCTGCTTCTCCCACTGGCAATCCATGTGACCTTGGGCAAATCACTTAACCCTCCATTGCCTCAGGTACAAACTTAAGGCCTCATTTACAAATTTTTTTTTCAGTAGACACAAAATAGGAAAAAAGCTTTAGTAAATAGACCTTTTTAGATTGTAAGCTCTCCAGAAATCGGGAAATACCTATTCTACCTGAATGTAACTCACCTTGAGCTCAGATTTGGAAAGGTGAATAAATTAAAAAACCAAATCCAATTTCCCCTGCAAAAAACATTTCAAATTCCAGTTATTATCTCCCAAAACATACAAAGTATGCTATGAACCTCCAGATATAGGAGGGGGGGGGGGAGAAGGAGAGTGGCATGACTTTGTATATGCTTAATCCCAAGGTGAACTCCACCTGGCTTTCTATACATAAATCCTTTGAAAAATCAATTCAGGCTCTATGCGCATAAAATTACGCATGGAACATGATTTCACACCTACATGCATTGTAAGGCATTCTGGGGAAGGGGGCCAGAGTTGGGGGCGGGATAGGATTTAGACGCACATTTTTTATTTTTGAAAGTACGAGTGCAAGTTGGCATGCATAATTTTTCAAGTACTCAAGAGCAGTTGCGCCTGGTTCAGGGTGCACCTGCAAATTTTCAAAGTGGCTATACGCCTACAAATCTGCTTTGAAAATTCTGCCTAAAGTCTGTGGGTAAAAAAAAAATAACCCCGCAGGCGTTAGCCCTCCCTAGCCTTACTAGCCAGTGACAATCCAAAACACAGTGTAAACTCTTAATAAAGAGCTCCAAAAATCCAGAACAGGGGATAGCATGAATCAATATTTAGTTATCTGACTCATTTTTAGGAGGAAATATGTCCAGCTGTAATCCTCGTTAAACACAGATGGAATTATAGTATCTGGTTCTGTACCCACATCATCTCAATGAGTAAAATTACATCGCACATCCATTGAAAACAAGAAAACAGAATCCTAATGGATTTCTCTCTTGTGCTACCTAAAAATACTCAGTTATGAAATAATGAAAAAGTTATGTTTTTACAGGAGCTCACATGTTTTTATATTCAATGTTTCAAAGGTTTTATGCATCCTTTGTCTTTCAAACTCCCTGGGCACGTTAAGTAAGAAATCATATGTTGAGCTGTGCAAGTAGTGAAGTCTCTATCTTACATGCCATTCCTCTCTCTGTGATGACTTCCTCTCTTTCACTGGTTCTGTAAAACATGTGCCTTGTTCAAGGAAACCACCTGAGTCTGCTACGGTCAGCATTATATTACCATGTCTCTTTCTCTGGGGAAAAAACTGTTCAGAAACTTTCTACTACAAAGTCACCAATAGTCCTTCAGCTCCGTGAGGATATAGTTATAAATTCATGGTCTGTTATAAAATACATCAATTTGAAACAGGCAAGTGAAGGAGAAAATAACTGATACCCAGAGAAATCCTTCACAATAAATTATGCATCAAATGCTTGTATAGAGTAGATACATTTAATTAGGAGGCAAAAGACCTCAGAGATGCAATGATGCTTCACCGTGCACAAGAGCAGGAGAGGCATGTGCTCATTTGTAACCACCCATCTAAAAAAAAACTCCTAGGCTTAACTTGTTATAATGTAAACCGATTAACTTAACCTGTTGTGATGTAAACCAATCTTAAAAATGAGGTTTCCCCTTCTCTATCAGTTGCTGCTTCTTTAAACAATAAACAGAAAATGCCACAATTTGTCTGGTAAGATTCGTGGCTAACTTTCAAGCGAAACTGCTTTTTTCCTTAAGGTTCCCCCTTCCTTTATTAATTGCTGCTTTTTTATGGAGTGAGCAAAAAAAAAATGCTGCAACTTATCTCATAAGAAGCACAGTGAACTTAAAGACAAAACTGATATCCTTCATTGCTGCTTATTTTAGCAGACACTAAGACAACATTTGGCAAATATCAAAAGAACCAATGGTGGCCAGCGTTTCGAAAGATGAGGCTTCAGGGTGAAATGTAGGCCAAAAGAAACAAAAAAATGCTGAGGCATAAATGTTTGGAACAGCAAATAAACAACATCCTACTCACAGCATTAAACTTGTTCAGACCATATAAATGTTATGTCAGAGCAGACTGCTCTCAATAGAAATCTTTTATGAAGAAATGCCCCAGCATGCACAGAGAACTTATGCAAAAATTTGAACATGCACAGTGAAATCATATTGTCATCAAATGTCTTTAATATAATCACAAAGCTAATGAAAAATGACCCACTAAAAATAAAATATTGACCTTGTTGGAAAATTCTGTAAATAAAAAGTCGTCTTGTTCAAAATAACGCAGCCCACTCTATGGCCACATTTAAACCTAATGGTTCAACAGATTGTAGACAAAAAATCCATCTTTGTTCTAACTGAACCAGATGCTTATCACAATCTCCTCCTCTAACATCATTCTGTATCTGGTCAATCACAAAGTAGTGCAATGACAAAAACACGTTTACTTAAACAACCTGGTGCTTAATGGGAAATGGACCCATGAATTGCAGTGCAAACTTAAGGGATGGCATATCCAAGTGCAGCTTTTTAGTGCTGAGCCAAACCAAGCATCCTGGATAGAGTTGAGGCGCTGCATGACATTTCTTTTCTGCGTATTTTTTAAACTGTCAAGGAGGCGGTGTGTCTTCTGCCAAAGTTCCTGGAGTTCATCTCTATCAGGTTAGCTGTCGGGAAAATGACTGGAACCAGATCTGGGTGTACGAGGATGACATCTGAACACTATGTAGAAGGGCGATGACCCAGTGTAACTGTTCGCGTGGTTATTATGGCAGAATTCGGCTCATGGAAGGAGAGAGGCCCAGATATCCTGCTGTTGGTTCACATAGGCTGGTAGAAAGGCCTTGAGATCTAATTTACTTTCTTGGTTTGTCCATTGCCCTGGGTGGTAAGTTGAAGTGAAATCCAACATAATTCCAAACTTCTTGCAAAAGCCCTTCTTGTAGTGGGACATAAACTGAACTCCCTGGATGTGAAGGCGGACCCCGTGCAGACGGAAGATATGTTGGACAAAGTGTTTAACCAGTTCAGGCGCAGACAGGAGGCTCAGAAGGGGTGTGAAATGAGCAATCTTAGAAAATCTATCCACTACCACCCATGTGGGGGTGTTGCTGCAAGAGAGTGGAAAGTCCGTAATGAAGTCAGTGGCCAAATGGGTCCAGGGTTCCTTCGGGGCTGGCAGCGGCTATAAGAACCCCCAAGGTTGTGCTCGCACACTCTCTTATTCATCATGCATGTGGGACAGGACTCTGTGCAATGCTTTACGTTTGTCTTCATCTGAGGCCAACAGTAATGTTGGACAATTAATACCAAGGTTCGGGTGGTGCCTGAGTGACCTGCAAAGAGGGAGTGTTAAGCCCACTGAAGAGCCTTTTGTCGTAGGCACTGGGGAACCACTGTCCTCCCAAGAGGAACAGTGAATGTGACAACAACCACAATTTTTGCAGGGTCAATGATATGCCATGAAGACTCCACAGAGCCCTCCATATCAAAGGAAAATGATAGCGTATCAGTTTGTTGGTTCTTTTCAGCGGGACAGTATTGCAACTCAAAATCAAAACAATTAAAAAAAAGAAAACAATGACCAGCGGGCTTGCCCTGGGGTTCAGCCTCTGCACTTGTGCTAGGTGTTCTAGGTTTTAGTGATCTGTATAGATGGTTACTGGGTGTTTAGCTCCTTCCAACAGTTGTTGCCCAGTTTGATTGCTAACAGCAGATGATCACCAATGGTATAGTTCTTCTCTGTTGGGGAGAATTTGTTTTCGAGAAATAGGAGCAGGTCATAGGAGTACCATTATGGTTATGCTGCAGGAGGACAGCGCCTACCCTGAGGGGTAAATGCATTCACTTCCAGAATGAATGGCTTGGATGGATCTGAGTGGTGTAGGCATGGATCAAGAGTGAACTCCTCTTTGAGATTCTCGAAAGCTTGGATAGCATCCCGATTCAGTTTTTGGTGTTTGAGCCCTTCCTAGTTAGGGCTGCAAGCAGGGCTGCCAAGGAGGAGTAATCATGAATAAATTATATATAATAATTTGCGATCCCCAGGAAACGCTGCAGCGCCTTAATATCCACAGGCTGGGTCCACTCTAGTGTGGCCTTTAATTTGTCTGGGATCATATGTAGGCCTTGGTGGGAGATAATATATATCCCAAGAGGGGAAATTCTTCCTGTTCAAAGGTACACTTCTGTAACTTGGCATAGAGGTGGTGCTAATGGAGTCTCTGGAGGACCTTTTTTACATGACGTCGATGCTCCATCAGGGACATAGAGAAGACTAGGTTATCATCCAGGTAAACTCCCACATGTCCACTGCAACTAATCCAAAATGCAGCAGCATGCATCCTAGTGAATCCAAGTCACCAAGAACACATAACACCTACCCTTCATTCATTACAATGGCTTCCTGTTTCATTTCGTATACAGTACAAAGTCCTCACTATAATTCATAACTTACTATACAATAAACCTTCAATCTGGTTATGTTCTAGTCTTCGCATTTAGCAATTTGGTAGACATCTTTGATCATTGAACAAAAATCTCAATGTCCCCACAATTAAGTTAGCAAGGCTTGATCTCACCAGAAGGCATGCCTTCTCTGTCGCTGGTCTTATCCTCTGAAACACCCTGCCTGATTCACTCTGGTTAACACCTAATACTAAGGAGATACAGACGTATCTTTTCACATTAGCCTTTGACAGTGCAGTATAGTATTGGTTTATGGTGATCTGCTACATATATATGAGGTATGATGTAATTGGTTTTTCTTTTTTGATGATGTGATGATGTTGTGTTATGAACTACATTTTATTTCTGTTAATGCTTCATAGTGTCCGTCACAGGTGTTAAAGGCGGTCTTCCATTCGTCACCTTCTCAAATTCTGATCAGGTTATATGCCGCCCCCCCCCCCCCCCCCCCCCGATGGTCCAGCTTGATAAATATTTGTGTGCCCCAAAGCCAGTCAAAGAGCTTAGAGATCAAGGGAAGAAGATAGTGATTTTTCTTGGTAATGAAATTATGACCACGATAAGTCTATGCAGGGATGTAAGAACCCGTCCTTCTTGCCTTCGAAAAACAATCCAGCCCCAGCAGGTGACGAAGAAGGGCAAATGAAGCCTCAATCCAAATTCTCTTTAATATAATTGGTCATAGCTTCTGTTTCAGGAGCAGAGAGCGGGTATACTCTGCTTGCTTGTGGGTGGAACCTTAATAGGAACCAAGTCTATGGTACAATTGTTGGAGCGAAGAGGTGGCAGGACCTCCGCTTACTATTTGCTGAACACATCTGCAAACTCTGCATATTGCATGGCAGACTCGGAAGCTCTGAAGTAATTGTTTGAGCCATGGGCACCACAGGCGAAACCTTGGTAAAGCATCGTTCATGATAGCTAGGAATCCACTTGATGATCTGTAGTGTGTCCCAAACAATTTGGGGCTGATGAAGTACAATCCATGGTAGGCCCAGGATAACTGCATTGACTGCTTTAGGGAAGTCATAAAGGCTGATTTGTTCTTTATGCAGAATTCCTGTTTGCATATTGAGGGACACAATGGCTGTTGCAACAAATCCAGGCAAAGGTTATCCATATATGGACAAGACTTAGAGTGAAGGTATCCAAGGGGACTGTCTGTATCTGGTAGTGATGGATCAAAGCATCATGGATGAAGCTGCCACCTGCACAGGTGTATCCAAGAAAGCAAGAATGTTTACGGGAATGTGCCCAAGAGAGAGATACTGGAACTAGTAGTTGTAGAGAGGTGAAGGGATGACCTAGGGTGGCCTCTCCCACCAGACCAAGGTCCTTGAGTTTCCTGGCTTATTCGAACAGCGACTTGCGAACTGCTCAGATGCCACACAATAAAGGCACAGGTTTAGATTGTGGCTCCTTTGCTTCTCATCTGCAGATAGCTTGAAACAGTCAACCTGGCTCAGGAGGTGAGCGAGAGGAAACTGGTCACTGGAAACGTGGGGCAAGGCGGACGTGGCGGCAGACCAAGACCCTTTCCTGGGCCCTTTCCTGGAATCTTAGGTCTAGGCTGATTAGGCCCTCCAATATTTCAGGCAGATCCCTGGCAGCCAACTCATCCTTTATAGCTCTGCAAACCCTTGCCTGAAAATTGCAATCAGACTGTCACCGCCCCATTGAAGTTCAGAGACCAGAGAGCGGAAATGCACAGCATACTCCCCCCACAGACTGAGAACCTTGTCGGATCTGCTGGAGTTTGGATGCTTTGGAAGCCATGCAGCCAGGCTCGTCGAAGATCTACCAGAATTCTTGCAGGAAACAATGTCTCCCAGGAGCGGATCTTCTCTTTCCCAGAGGGGCAAGTCCCAGGCCAGGGCCAAGCCACCCAGCAAGGTTAGAATATAAGTGATCTTGGCACAATCAATGGGAAACACAGGTGCCTGTAGTTTGAATGGCATCCAACACTGTTTTAGGAAGCCCCTACATTGCATTACATCTCTAATGTACTTCGGTGGCGAAGGCAGGTGAAAGTGGGAGTAGTAGGCTGTATCATGGGTGCTGAACCAGAAGCTGGAGTAGGCCGGAGAGCCATATCATGGAGGTACCCGGCCATAGTATTCAGCTGGTCCTACTGCTGCTGAAGTTGGTGTGCTAACCCAGCAAGTGTGGAGGTCTGAGACGAGTTCACTGAGATCAAGGCCTCAGCAAACTATGAAAGGTAACATGGGTGTGTGGGCCCTTTGTGCTGCAGCATAATTGACACAGACTAAGAGGCCTGCGCAAGCAGCTGGCAAATGTGCCCTATAGCGGGACAGTCTGAAGCTTCACCTAATCCAGCCACCTTTCTCACAGATTGAACTCTTGGGTTCTGACAGCTGGCAAGACTTAGGTAGGTCCCTAGGGCAATGAAGAGAACAAGAGTCCAAAAGCATGCTGGGGTCAGGGCAGGCAGCAGGCTAATGGAGTCTGAGACAGCCCAAGGTCCGGTGGCTAACAAGGATGGTCAGGTCCAGCTGGCAGGCAGTTGTGGTCAGGTCCAGGAAAGAGTTCAAGATCTGGAGAGTCAGGCTAGGAGTAGATGAAAAAACACTGAAGACACTGGTCGATATAGAAGGACAAGACAGGGAGAGACAAGGATGAGCGAGGCAAGGCTGGACGAAGAATCAGGAACGCAGGAGTCAGGAGCCAGGAACTCAAGGAAACACGCACTGCAAAAGCAGAAGACCTGTTGCTGAGGCAAAGCAGGAAGGTCCGAGGAGCACTTATATAGGCCAGGGCTGCTGCTGTCATCCAAGGATACCGCAGGTCCTTTAAGAGGCACCGCAGGAAGGAGCCAAAGCATGGCGACAGAGAGCAGCAGCAGAGCCTTCTGAGGATCTGGGGCCTGCACGGTAATGGCAACATCGGGGCTAAGTTCAGTGACTCGAAGGGCAGACCCGTGAGCTGCAAATCTTAACACAATATATGTTAAGATCTATGGGGTGAATTTTCAAAGAATTAAGCACGCAAAAGTTAACATATATGAGTGTAACTAGCTTGTACTCATGAAATCACTGTATTATAAACCTTGAATGTACATGTGTACGTTACATTTTGTGCATCTATTCATGCGAAAAAAGGGGCAGCCTGAGGGAGTTCAGCGTGGGGCCAACAGTTACGTGCATAAGTTGCTAGTTTAAAGACTCTTCTGCATGTACATTTGTCAACTTGCATAATTTTACACTTGCTAAATACCTTGCATATTTGATATCAGACTTGTTTATTATGTTCTATTGGATGGTTGGGAGGTCTGGGTGATCTGAAGAACCAGAAGAGCCTCATTGACCTGGAGGAAAGACTGGTTGAACTGGTGGATGAATCAGAAAACTAGTAATTTCAGTTATGTGCGCATGTTTTAAAATATACCGACTTCTGCACAAGCAAGTCCTACTTTTTTTTGTGCATAAAATATATGCACATATATTTTTTAAATTGATAGGGAAAGTATTCATATTCAGTACATTGAAATACTTGTTTTCCATGCATTCCATGTATTCACGTGTAAGCACATATGTTGGGGGTCGACGAACATGTATTTTAATATGTGTGTATCTGATAAGCGCAGGTTATACAGCATTGTCATATCATCTGTGGCCATATTCGCTCATATATGCAACCAAGCAGAGTTATTTAAAAGTTATCCTCTATGTGTTTATTTTATTGTAAAGTGCAGCAGATCTGTGTCTGCTATCTATGTCATACAGTTGCCCAGCAACTTGTACTTGTGATTCAGGACTGAGATGATTGAAACAGCAG
The DNA here is from genome assembly GCF_901001135.1 of Rhinatrema bivittatum. Classification (NCBI taxonomy): domain Eukaryota; kingdom Metazoa; phylum Chordata; class Amphibia; order Gymnophiona; family Rhinatrematidae; genus Rhinatrema; species Rhinatrema bivittatum. Next base: position 681,105,843 of record NC_042615.1, on the reverse strand, counting down.
TCATAACCCTAGCAGACTCATATAAGGCAGCTAAAGTGCCTCCTTAATGCTGCAGCTGCAGAGCAAACAGTCTTGCAGGAGCTCACATAGTGAGATTTGGGCAGAAATAGGTGTGCCCAAGAGGAAGAAGACAGAAGAGGAGACTTATAGTTATGGGCAGGGCTGGAACATCCATTAGCTGAACTGGGCATTCACCTAGAACGCTGACCACTAGGGGGCATCAGAATCACCAGCGCAAACCCCTGGTCAGTAGCCAAAGATACAAATGAGAACAGCCGAGTGGGGCCATGAGAGCAGAGCCCATCCCGCTTGTGGCCAAAGATTAAGCCCGGTGGGCCGCAAGCAGAGCCCATCCTGCTCATAGTCAAAGATAGGCCTCATAGAGCCACGAGCGGAACCAGTCTTGCTCACGGTTAAAGATTAGGCTCAGTGGGGCCATGAGCCAAGCCCATCCCTCTCACACCCAAAGATTGAGAGAGGCCTGGCAGAACCACAAGCAGAGCCCATCCTGCTCGCACAGAGTACATTCCTCTCACAGCCAAAGATGACCTGGCTGGACCATAAGTGGAGCCCACCTCGCTTGTGGCCAAAAATTAGGAGAGAGGCTTGGCAAGCTGCAAGTGGAGTCCGTCCCACTCATGGCCAAAGTTAGGCCCAGCAGGACCCATCCCACCTGCAGCCGAAGATACAGAGAAGCCTGAGAGAGCCGTGAGCAGAGCCCTTCACACCCATGGACAAAGACACAGAAGAAATAGACCCATGAGAGCTGCAGGCAGAGCTTATCCCACCTGCAGCAGAAGATGAAAAGGCACAGAGTGAGAATGCAAGAGAGCCTATGAGCCTATATAAGAGAGAGAGATGTTTGTATATGAGTGAGTGAGGGTAAGTGTATGTGTGTGTGTGAGAGAGAGGGGGAGTGTTTGTGAGGGAGTGTGTATGTAAGTGAGAGATTAGGAGTCTTATGTGTGTGAGAGAGGGATTGTGTATGCATGAGGGAGTGAGGGTGCATGTTTGTGTGAGAGAGGGAGCCTGTGTGAAGGGGTGTGTGTGTATGAGAGAGAGCCTGTGTGAAGAAGTGTGTGGTGTGAGTGGGACAAGGAACATGTGTATGTGTGCATGAGAGAGAGGAAGGGTATACATGAGTGAATGTGGGGTATGTATGTGTGCGCCTATGTGTGAAGGAGAGAAAGTGTGAGAGTGAGAGAATGTGTGTTTGTGTATGAGAGAGAGGAGAAAATTTGTGTGCAAGAACCCCCCATCAAATTAGCTATGTCCGACAATCTCAGGGCATCTCAAAATCAAAAGTTCCCAGGTATGAAGAGCAGTTGATTTTTTATCTTTGTTCATTTAAATCATTGATAGTTATTTGATATGTCTGCTGACTTTCAATATTTTTTGGAGTTTGGAACATTTTTTTTTATTTTTATGTTTTAAATTATTGGATGTCATTCTATTTATCAGCTATTTTGAAATATTCTTAACTGGTATACTATTACACTGGTAGACAAATGGTATACAAATTTTGTCTCTTGTGTTCATTAAATGGAACATCTCTTGTCACTGTCCAGCAATAGTCTGCAAGCATTGATGGGCTCCATTTGCCCTGATACCATTTTTCTATTGCTGCATTGTCCTAGTGAAGTCGCTCACCATGCTCATCGCTCACTGCTTCTCAGTTTGGTGGAAAAGAATCTAGAAGAGAGTGCAAAAAATGTATCTTTAGTGACATGTTGCTGCCAAGGCTTTTGTATGCCTTGAGAAAGTTTCCCACCAACTCCTTGAGTTGTCGGCCTTGTTTCCAAGAAAATTTGCTACCACTAACTGGAAGGCTTTCCATGCAAACCCAGTCAAAGATGTATTCATAGATTCAGTCAAAGATGAATATTAGTCATTTCTGGTTTAATTTGAAATCCTTTCCCTTCTTACCCACTGTAATTCCCAAGTTAAAGGTCATATATATATCTTTGGAAACTAAAGCCAATCAACAATTTTAAGCATCATTTTTGTTCTCAGTGACCCAGATTTAGTAAAGTTTGACTACATTTATTTCGGAAGCATTTAGGCTGTAGACCAATGTTGTTGATGTTTTATATTGCTTGATTTTATTGTTTGATATTTTATGAAGAATGGCAATGTTTCTGTTTTTCCATTGTTGTACTGCATACAGGGTAGGGTTTCCAGTTCAGTTTTTGTCTGCACATTTTTCATTTTTACTTTATGGCCTCTCTATTCTGTATTTGGTGAAGTTCTGTCTGTGTTCTGAATGCATGATTGAACTTTAGGTATTCTGCTAGTGTGTAGTTTCTGTATAGGGTTCTATAGCAGATAGGCTTGTTCTGTTTTCTTAATAGGAAGTTTTTTGGTATTTTTGGCCTGGTGTAATATTTACAGAATTACATTTTCATAAGTAGGGTTGTTACTATTTGAGTGCTGGCAGTTAGTGCTGTTTTGGTATGGGAGGTTTACTATATTGTAATTCAGTTGACTCATGACTTTAAATGCCAAGCTCACACCCAACATGCATTACAATAGACCTAATACATATGGGTTCCAATTACCTTTTTTTGCCTTTTAGCAGGGCTTTTTGGTTGACATTCAATATGCAAATTATATATTCATGCACTGCTTTAAGTGATACTTTTACCTCACAAAAATGGACTTTGAATGTCCTTTTTCATGTAAAATCTACTGTTATAAATGCATAATTTTTACTTGTGTGTGCGATAAGCCGGGGGAGGAGTGGGATGAGGAGGCGCAAGGCTGAAGGTTCACCTAGGGTAGGGTGCCTTGTATAGGCCTGGTTATGGAGAGGGAAAAAAAAGCAGTTCATCCACTTATCATATTGCAATAATTGTTTTTCCTAATTGAGATTGCATTTTTAGTTACAGGTGCAAGTTTTGTTGTGTTCAATGGAGCCTTGAAAGCATCTTCTGGATTTCTTGCCAAATCCAGCATAGTTGAAGGTATGCGTCTGTGTTGCAACTTGAATAAAGTAATGTGGCTGCTTTGTTAGTCCATTTGTCCATTTGCACTGATTTGATGAGGGAAGTATAATCAGAGACCCAGTTTTATCGTGGGCCACCTTAGGAACCACAAGAATATAACCTTCCAGTGGTTTTGTTGAGGAAAAGGAAGGGGACATTTAAGACAAACAATTTGTCCTCCCTCTTTCCTTCCCCCCACATCTCTCCTTCACTTCTCGATCAGTCCTTGGGCCTCTCTCCTTTCCCCTGGCTGGTAGGAGTGTGCATCCTCTACCAGCCTCCTCTACCAGCCAACTTCAGTGTGATGGTTTGAACTGCGGTGCTGGCAGCTCTCACAAGACTGTGGGGCACCGCGGGATTAAAGCCGGCCAGCAAAGGAGTCAGTCAAGGGTAAGGGAGCCCTCCACCTGCCAGCCAGAGGAAGAGGGGAGGGAGGGAGGGAGGGAGGCATATCCGGGGATTAATCAGGGGAGGGGGTAGGGGTGAGGACAGTGAGGACTGGGGATTGCAGGAAAGAGAGAGAACCCTATGCCTGACACAGCTTTTTTGGGGGAAGAAGCCAGGTTTTCTCTAGGGAACTGACCTTTCATTGGGGAGACTGCTTTTCACTTTTTTTTGGGGGGGGGGGGGAGGGGGAACCACGATAGCATTAGGTCCCTGTGTATAGCTCCCGAAAGCTCGTCACAAATGTATTGGGTTAATCCAGTATAAAGCTATCACCTACAACTTAATTGCTGACCTTGTTGCAATTTAAAATGTAACTCTTATTGAGGATAATTTTCAAAAGCTATTTACCGATATTATGTATTTTTGTTTGTTTATTCACCGCAATTCTGAAATGCTGTAAATAAGTTATTATATATATATATATATATATATATATATAACCTACTCTAATGGCTGTAAATAAGCAATAATGTTTAATTTGCTCTAAATAAGTCACAATGCACAACATACTTTAAACTTTCACACCTCTACAATCTTTCTGCTGTAAATATCTCCTCCTGTAAATACCTCCTCTTCAATTATGGTTACGTTCCTTTACTTTCTCAGCTGCTATCCTTTCCTCCTCTACCTTTCTCCCTCTCTCCCGCCCCTTTTCGCACCTGCTCCATCACCCGCTCCCTGTTTTTTGTAATTTTCCTCCTTTCTCAAGTTTTATTGTAAACCGGCGTGATGTGCCCGCACGAACACTGGTATATTAAAAGCTGTTAAATAAATAAATAAATTCTCAAACTATGTTCAGTGCAGATTTAAAATTAACACTCAATCATAAATACATAAACATAAAACAATGCAAAATACATTATAAACATGAAACAGAAAACATTTAACAATGCATTAAAATTTTAATATATCAGCTGAAGTTTATAATTTTTCCCAGTAAATGCTTTTCTGAATAAGTGGGCAGAAATGGCTATTTACCTGGATAAAAGGCTTTTTCCGCAGATAAGCAGGTTGAATTAACCGTGATATCTGGGGACGTCCTTCCAGTCCTCTAGGTGGCGGTGCTCCAAAGAGCACACAGAGTTGAACTCTGCCTGTGCATATCACCACTTGGATCCCGCCTGCCTCAGTCTTGTTCTTTCTCTGCCTTTCACTGCTACATTGTTGGAACTACAGGAATTAACTCCTCATGGGCCCAAAACTGAGTAGTGAAGATGCCAAGACCATCTGGATTCAAATCCTGCCAGTGGGGCAAGATTATGTCGATTACTGATGGACATACACTCTGCTATGTTTGCCTGGGGCCCGACCATGACCAGGCCAACTGCAGGGACTGCGGCCGCATGTCTCCAAGGGCACGAGGCAAAGAGCAGCAAAGATCCAAGTGTTAAAGGAGGCAGCAGCAGTACCTCAGACTGCACAGCCTGCCCTGGGATCCACCCAGTCCTCTCCATGCCCCAGTCGGGAAGCCCTGAGAGAGAGGGAAAAGAAGTACCTGCTCTGTAGATCCCTCGGGCAATGAGAGGGCCCCGCGGAAGCGCGCCCTAGCTGCCTCGATGCAGGACGTTGGAGGAGCAGCAGCTTCACAGACCCAGGCAAGTTGCGGTCGACGCACCAATGCGAAGCATCCGCCATCTCGAAGCATCGACGTGAAGCATCCGATGCATCGAAGTATCCAACACATCAAAGCCAAGTGGACGTTGTCATCGTAGATCGCCCAGTGCATAGAGTTCTGCTATGATAAGAGCAGAATCCTTGTCTACCACACCAAAGGCTCACCAGGTTAGAGCAATGGCAGCTTCTGTGGCACATTTGTGTGAAGTGCCTATTCAGGACATATGTAAAGCCGCCACGTGGTTGTCACTACACACCTTCATGACACATTACTGCCTTAACCAGCAAGCAACCGCGGATGCAGCAGTGGGTCGAGCCATTCTGCTGGCAGGGACAGCAAAGGAGACTGTCTGCAAAGGGGGGTACCAGGTTGAGCATAACCCCAGACAAGAACTGGAATGGACTGTACGTCATTCCCAGGTCTGGTGGTGCTCAACCTTTTTTCAGCTGGGGACTCCCCAGATATCATGGCTAATTGAATCTGCTTATCTGCGGAAAAAAGCAAGTTTGCTTACCGTAAACAGTGTTTTCCGTGGATAGCAGGGTGAATTAGCCATGCTAACCTGCCTGCCTCCCCGGGACAGTGAAACTGCAAGCTTGGATAACAGACTGAAACAAGCTGGGAACCATGTGGTGATATGCACAGGCAGGCACACAGAGCTCAACTCTGTGTGCTCTTTGGAGTTCTGCCACCTAGAGGACCGGAGGGACATCTCCAGATATCATGGCTAATTCACCCTGCTATCCACGGAAAACACCGTTTATGATAAGCAAACTTGCTTTTTTGAAAACTGCCCAGCCTGTGTGTGGGTAAATGTACATGCATTGTGCCACAGTGCGAGTACTTTTATTTGCATTGAACAGAGGTGAAATGAAACAACACACCTAGGTTTGCATTTTCAAAACTAAGTGTTTTGTTTTTGACGGAAAAAGTATTTGCAGTAAAAACAGGTGCAAACTGCGGGTACTTATTCTCTAGATCATTTTTAAAGGGAAAATACATGTGCACGCTCCCTTTGAAAATGGTGCAAAGTCCGCAGGTAAAAGGAACTACAGACTTTGCTTTAAAACTCACCATTTTGAAAATTTCCCCCGATCGGATTAAAGATGTAAACATAGGTGGAATAAAAATATTTTAAAAAATAAGGTACATGTTACAGCATTCAGAGAGAGAACGTTTTCCTGAGAAAGAGAAAACAATTATTGTCCACTGTCAGGTTCCAACTGGCAGTCACTGTTCCTTATTAGAAAATGGAATGTTTACATCTAGATAACTTTACTCGGACATTCAGTACAATACAGCCAGTTTTGCATTCTGCTGAATATTCTCCGATAAAGTCCAAGTTATCCAAATAACTTTAGGACTACTCTCCAGCATGGCCAGACTTACTCGGATAACTTAGCTAGATAACACTGAATATTAGCATTATCTGGATAAGTCTGCTTATTTGTTCCTTTACTATGTTACTAAGTTAGCCCCCGCCAGGTAAAGTTTTATCTGGCTAAAAATGCATCCAGATAAATTAACAGTGGTCAGTATAGCACAAAATTCAAATCCTGTGGTTTGTCTGGCGAAGTCTGAACTTATCCAGCAAACTGCTTTTTCGTATGGACCTCATTGTTTTCCAACTAAAATCTGTTGCATTGCTTATCTGTAAAAGAAAGTGAGAAGTGTTATACTTGTCTTCCTGCAGATGGGCTAATGGTGCAGATAACCCCAGAGACGATGGAAGCCCTGCGGCAAGCTCTGAGGGAAAAGAGAGACTTTTGCATTGCATGTGGAAAACTGGATGCAGGAGACCTGAGAGAAGATGTAAACATCTGCTGGGTGGAAACTGAAGACAAAGTTAACAAAGGGTAACAAAAGTAACTGAGTAGTTCCTCCAATGCTGGAGGCAACCTGTAGCATGTCTACTCCTTCAGTATGTTAAACCATGTGCTTTTAGAGAGGACAAAAAGTAGCCAATATAAGTATATCAAATGGGAGTTGTGGAGAGAAGCCTGGGGTGCAGTCTGCTTTCTAAATTCATGTTGGCTGTCAGCCCTTAATCTGGAAGCTTATGAGATCCTTTTTCGGATTATTTTGCACTCTTTGTTTGTGGTCTGTGCATTGGCGGTAGAGAAAAAGAACTACTGAAGTGGTGACTGTTTACAGTAACACATCACATATACCTAATTTGAGGATGACCATTAACTTGCTGATGCTTGGGATGGCCTGCAAGAACTCCCATGTGCCAGTCCCTTTTGTGTCAGGGGCCTTATATATTCCGCTTTCTTTTGGCATTAATAGTTATACATGCAGAGCAGAATGATTTTCTGAATCTATCTGTGATAACCTCTTATAAAATCAGAACGCATGGATGTTTTTAGAAATAACATCAAAATGAAAAGAAATGGATTCTTCAAATGCAAGTCACCTAAAGCTAGTGCCATCACCTTTCGATGTACTCCTGGGTTAGATGCAGCAGCACAGCCATTGCAGCTATATTCTTTGGCCAGGGGACATAGACTTTGCTTGTTTCCTCATTGGGTCTCTACCATCCTGGGTAGATGACAATACAAGATCTCATACTCCGTCCACCAGCAAGTCCTGTAACAAAACAAAGAGCTCTCAAAACTAGTGAGGCTTTTGCCTGAACAGCTAGCCTCCTAGAACCCCATAGGTACTGATCCAGTTGGTTTCTGGGGAGTTGTAACCTGCTAGTACCAACCTGGCTACTCCATGGCTTGCAGTATCCCTAGGTAATGCTTCCTTTCTTCACACACTGTTTTGTCCTTATCACCTTGTCTCTGCTCTTGAGGAAGTGAAATGTGGGTTGTTTGCAATATCATAACCTCCCAATCCTGTTCATACCACCGTCATAGAAAATGACAGCAGATAAGGACAATTAAGCCCATCCATTCTGCCAAATTCACTGCTGGTGCAGCACCACAGACCCAGCTGAGCTCTTGCTTTCCTTTCACTTCTTTGCCACTAAGGATCCCCTTGTGCTTTTCCCGTACTTTTTTGAATTTCATTACTTTGGGGCCAATGTAAAAAGCTAAGTGTTAAAACTGTGCACTGAAATTCAGCATAGTTTCTTAACACACAAGCTAATTTTTTTTAACACCCGATGCAGTAAAAAATCTACACAAACCAGAAAATTTGCATAAAGAAAAATCTTAGTATAGCAAAACATGATTTGTGCACATAAATCCATATTTTATATGCAGAAAACATTTCTTCATCAACAAGCGGAGCTGAATTTTCCACAATACATGGGTGAAGACATCTGATAGCACTGAATGGACCCTTCTCTGTAGCTCAATAAAGTTTTATTACTGAGCATGCGTGGGAGTTCCCGTTTCTGGAGACCACACCTTTAAAAGGATATAAACAAGACGGAATCTGTTCAAAGGGTGGCTACTGAATGGTCAGTGGTCTTTATTCTAAAGCATATGGGGATAGACATAAAGATCTAAACATGTGTACCCTGGAGGATGGGTGAGAAAAGGGAGATTTGATAGAAAAATTCAAATATCTTAAAGGTTTCCATGCATAGAAGGCGAGCTTCATTAAACAGAAATGAGGCACTAGAACGAGGGGTCATGGGATAAAGTTGAAAGAGTGTAGGCTCAGGAGTAATATTAGGAATATTTTCTTTACAGAGAGGGCAGTGGATGTGTAGAACAGCCTCCCAATGGAAGCGGTGGAGACAAAAACAGTATCTGAATTCAAGAAAGCATGGAATAAATACAGGAGATCTCTAAGGAAATGATGGAAATTATAATTCTAAATTAATTGAGCAGGGGCAGACTAGATTGGCCATACAGACTTTTTTTTCTATTCTGTTACCCCCCAAAGTTAAACAAACTCCTGTTATTAGCATAGTCCAACTGCCACATCATTCTGTAGTGGTGGAGTTGGCATTGAAATGGCTAAAAAGATTAGAATTTTTTCCAACACACCCCCAGGTAAGAACCCCAGATTGCTGGACAATTTTGGGAATAAAATATTCCAGAGCTTGATGCTTAACTCCTGCATTGCAGCTCACCAGCTTTTTATAATGCGAAGCTTACACAACCTCATCAACAAATTGAAGCCTCTAGTATAGTCTCTGGACAGGGAGCAGGAGGGTTATCAGCAGGCTCTTCAGGATTTAGAAGAATATGAGCACCACATCCTTTGACACTGCAGCAAGATCCTCAGCAGCAGTCATTGGAGCATGCTGGATGGCCTAATTGAGAGCCAACAGCCTGCGTGAGGATGTTCCTGACAATTTGGCTGATGATCCACATTCTGGAGACAATCTCTTCAGGGATAATGTTAGGGAAGCCATTGCCCAGATTATGGAGCAGCATACAGATATTCAGTCTTTGTTGGCAGGAGCCGAATAGCCTTCTTCCTCTACACATCCTTACTTCGCTTTTATATGCTCCTTCTTCCAGAGACATTCCTTTTGCCAATTTATTTATTTAGATTTTTATATTCTGCTTTTCACACTTTTTCAGCACTTCAAAGCAGCAGTCTTGCACTCCACCTACACTGCTGCAATAGGAGCTTCCAGCACACAGACACTTAAGATGCCACAACAGTCCCAGCCCAAACCTGGGCCTAGTTTTTTATGAAACTTGACTCTTAAGATTCAACCACTCCAGTAGGGAGGAGGATTCACCTGTTCCTCGAAGAATGGCAGAAGATAACCAAGGACTGTTGGGTCTTCAAAATTGTGAAATCTGGTCACCATTTGCGCTTCTCCCATCCCCCAGCACTGCACCACGATTTAGCCTTCAATCCAGATCTATGTCTCATGATCCAACTCCATCTCAAGGTTAGAGTCAATTCTTAGCCAATTGGTTATAGAACCTGTCCCTTCTAAAGATCATGGTAAGCAGTTCTATTCCCACTATTTCTTTATCCTCAAGAAGTCAGGAGGACTGAGATCTAGCCTGGATTTACAAAGACTGAACAAGAGCCTGTTATGGTAGAAGTTCAAGATGAATGTCCTCCACACCATCGTATCCTTCATTCATGCAGCGGACTGGATGTATGCCTTGCATTTGAAGGATACGTATGCTCACATACTAATCCATCAGTCTCACTGGGAATACCTCAGATTTGTGGTGGATTTGTCTCGCCACTAATACAAGGTTCTCCCCTTTGACCTCTCAGCCACCACAAAAGTTTTCATGAAATGCCTAACAGTAACAGCAGCTCATCTTCTTCATTGGGGATTTGTCTTCCTTTACCTGGAAGACTGGCTGGTGATGGGACCTTCTCAAGCAGGGGTGTTGACCTTCCTGCAGAAAATGATCCAATTCCTTCAGTCACTAGGAGGTTTGTATTCAGTCACTGGATAGCAAAGTTAACTGGATAAACTTATGCAGCTAACTTTGGAGGTATATTAAATAGTGTAGCCACACAATTGAATATAGTCAGCTTCCTTAAAAGTTAGCCAGCTAACTTTATCCGGCTAACTTTAGGGCAGCTCTTTGGCCCAAACAGACTTAGCTGGCTAACAGGCCGATACAGTAAAGTGCGGCCGCGGTTACCCTGCTTCTAACCCTCTTTCTACTCACAATTTGGCCGCATTAGTCCAACCCGCGATTCACTATCCCTTTTAACCCATCCTTACCGCTTCTTTATATCAACGGGAAACCCTTTCCGCCCGCGGCATGTATATGAGATGTAAACGATCGGATTAGCTATTCCCTCCCATACAGTAACGTGCGCCCCGATTATCGCTTTTTTAACCTGCAGTTTTGCTGCATGTTTAACCTGCTAATTTACCGCCTACCCTTACCCCTGCGTTAGTGTGGAGCGTCAGGTCAGAGAGACGAAATTTCACAGGCAAACGACCCCCTCACCCCCCGGAACAAGAGCCAGGATCGGGCAAACTTTCTCCCAGCCCCCGCTCACCTGCCCTGGTCGCGTCCATGGGTGCCGGTCTCCCGTGCGGGCGCGCTGACCGCTCCGGAGCAGGAAGGAAGGACCTGTTGTTTCCAAGCATAACCTAAACTCTTGCCTGCCCAACCTAAAATCCAACGAGCCGGGAAAGCCACTCTTCAGATCACGGCTAATCCCAGCCCCCGCTCACCTGCCTTGGCCGCGTCCATGGGTGCCGGTCTCCGGGGCAGCCCCAGTCCTCTCTCCCATCCTCCCGGGGACAGCCGGCGGCGAGAGCAGCCCGGGGCGGATCGTGAGGCGGCTTCCAGCAGCCCCCGCCGGCGAGGGTGCATGAACGCACGCCTGGCTGGACGTCCGAGGTCACGGCGTGCGCTCATGGCAGTGAAGGTGCATAAGCGCACACACGCCGTGACCTGAGCGCCCGGCTGGACATCAGAGGTCACGGCGTGCGCCCATTCACCATCGCTGCCGAGGGCTGCTGGAAGCCGCCTCGCGATCCGCCCCGGGCTGCTCTCGCTCTTGCCGCCGGCTGCCCCTGGGAGGATGGGAGAGAGGACTGGGGCTGCCCCGGAGATCGGCACCCATGGACGCAGCCAGGGCAGGTGAGCGGGGGCTGGGGGATGGGATTAGTCACGATCTGAAGTGTGGCTTTCCCGGTGCATTGGATTTTAGGTTTTTAGGTTTTCTTTTGCTTAAAGTTGGGATCCACTTCCTGGTACCTGTCATTTCAAATGTCATTTGAAATGACAGGTACCAGCGCACCCAGGATACTGTATAGGCGCTGTATAGTGCCTATACATTAAAATGGATTGCACTTCGTGGACGCGCGTTGGACGCAGCTTGCATTTGCATGCCATTTAAATACAGTATCGAGAGGTATGTGATCCAGACTGTGCGTGCGGCAAACGCGGGTGCGCCCGGCACTAACGCACCTCTTTCTACCGCACCTTACTGCCTGTAAATTATCCAGCTAACTATAAATATCAAAGTTAGCCAGCTAACTCAGCTCTTCCCAGTTATGACCCTGGAACACCCTTAATTTATCCCGCTAAATTCTAGCTGGCTAACTTATTAGCTGGATAAGTGCCCAAATCTTCATTTAGCCAGATAATGTTTGAATTATCCAGCTAAATGTTTCTGAATATGGACCTCTAGATTTCATAGTCAACTTTGTCAAATCAGACATCATTCTTACCCAGAGAATCAAGTTCTTTGGGGTATAGACAGACTCGGAAGAGAAAGCATTCCTCTTGTTGGAACATGTGATTTGTTTCAAATGCGGGTCCAGGGCTTACTGTAATGAGATCAAGTCCCGGCCTGATCAATACTGGTTGTCCTTGGGCACCTGGCGGCAGCAGTGTATATGGTCCCAATGATGTGCCTAAACAGAAGGAGGTCCATATTCTGAAATATTTAGCCAGGTAACTTATTATCCGGCCAAACTTTGGCTCGATAAGTTAGGGGGCATTCCTGGTGCGTATCTGGGAGGAGCAGAGTTAGCCATATGAGTTATCCGGCTAACTCTAATATTCAGAATTAGCTGGATAATTTATCTGGCAAAGTTTGGTCATCCTATGGACCAGATAGACTTATCTGGCTAACTTTAGGTTAGCCAGGTATATTTGCTAAATATACAGGCTAAGTTAACTAGATGGTTTTATCTGGTTAACTAGCAAGCCACACAGCGGCTGAATATGAACCCCCAACAGTTCTACAATGGGGCCTCCGTTCGCAGTGGGATCAGCTGTGTCAGCCTTTGTCACATTCCGTAAGGGTAGCCACGGAGATGAAAACATTCTTCCAGTCGTGACTAGAACCATGGTTCCTCAAAATAGGTCTCCCTCTTTGATTTCTACCTCATTAGATAATGCTGGCATTGATGTGTTCACCAGTAGGTGGGTGCACACACAGACTCCAAGCAACTTACCTTCCTGGGATCTCCTAACATGTTGGGAGATCCCAGGAAGGTAAGTTGCTTGAAGAAAAACTCTGTGACTGAGCACCCACTCCCAAATACTCAGAGATTCCTGGCAGGGGATACAGGACCCTGTGTCCCATTGTTTGTTCACACAGAATACTGCCAGTTAGTTGTTGGTCTGGATCAGAATTCTCTTTCCTTGAAGAAAGTGCTGACCAAGTAAGGAGTCTGTGTGTGCACCCACCCTACTGGTTAGTTGTTTGTTCACACAGAATACTGCCAGTTAGTTGTTGGTCTGGATCAGAATTCTCTTTCCTTGAAGAAAGTGCTGACCAAGTAAGGAGTCTGTGTGTGCACCCACCCTACTGGTTAGTTGCCTCAGTAGGGATTTTCTACCCCAAAAATGTGGTTGTCTACCTCATCATGTTGTCAGTCCATCCACTGATCCCTCTGGGGACTAACCTGGCTCTACTGACTGAAGAGGAGAGTTGTCTGTCATCTGAGCCTCCCCTCCTTCAGTTTAATAGCATGGATGGTTGAGCGTTTGATGGTCTCCTCAATGTCACTGTCTAAGGAGGCTGAGGACATTGTGATTTCGGACTGGAAACCATCTACCAGAAGAGTGTATGGCCTTAAATGGAAGCATTTCTCATCTTAATGTCAGGCAGGCTCCCTGAACCCATTTGCCTGTGCTCCAAAAGATCTGCTTCAGTACTTGCTGTCCCTCTCCTCTTTGTACCTCAGTATGTTGTCAGTATATTTCAGTGCCATTGCTGTTTACCACCCTCAAGTGAATGGAAAGCTGATTTCCATCCATCCTCTGGTATCGAGATTCATGAAGGGCTTGTGCCATATAAGACTTCTGGTTGCAAAGCCACCTGTACCATGGGATCTCAACCTTGTCTTAGCCCAACTGATTAAATCTTCCTATGAGCCGTTAGACTCAGCTTCCTTAAAGTTTCTGACATGGAAAGTGGTATTCTTAATTGCTATCACAATGATGTGAAGAGTCAGAGAGCTACAAGTGTTTGTTTTATAATCTCCATACCTACAGTTTTTCCACAATAGGGTGGTGCTCCGCATTTATCCTAAGTTTCTGCCTAAAATGGTTTCTGCATTTCATTTTAATCAAGCTATCATTTTGCCCTCGTTCTTTCCAAGATCTCGTGCGCATAAAGGAGAGAAGGTCCTCCATTCACTGGACTGTAAAAAGAGAACTCAACCGCATTGTAATGTTTCTTTACTCTTCATCTCTTTTAATCCTAATAGACTGGGCATGTCTGTCGCCAAACATACATTGTCTAACTGGTTAGCAGACTGTATCACAATTTGCTATGCACTGGCTGACCTTCAGATCACAGACTTTGTCAAGGCTCGTCAAGTAAGAGCCATGGCTACCTCAGTGGCTCTTCCGAGAGCCATCTCAGTCCAAGACATTTGCAAAGCTACAACTTGGTTTTCAGTTCAGACCTTTACATCTCACTACTATCTAGATAACCTCTCAAGAAGTGACAGTAACTTTGGGCAATCAATTTTGAGCAGCATGTTCACCCAGTAGTCCACTCTCCTTGGGGGGCTCTGGGTTGCTTATTCAGTAAGTGCTCCACTACACAACCTTCAGCTTGGGACTCCCCATGTGTCATGGCTAATTCAGCCCTGCTTGTTGACTGAGAAAGCAAGTTTCTTATTGTAAATTGGGTAGGATGAATTAGTCATGCTTAATATCTGCCCACATCTGTGGTGAATTGACTACATAGCTAAAGCTAAGTTTTGCAAAAGACTGAAGGGCTCATAAGGCAGTGTGCATGGGAACTCCTGTGCATGCTCTGTAGTAAAACATTACTGAAGAACAGAGATGGGTTCATTCAGTGCTGTTGGATGATGTCACCTATGTCACCCATCCTGCTGTCTGTGGAGAACCCCGTTTACAGTAAGCAAATTTTCTTTATCTGCACAAATCATGCTTTCCGCATATAAAATATGATTTATGTGCACAAAAAAATGCTTTCCATACAAAGCATTTTTTGACTATAAATCATATTTTATGCACAGAAAACGATTTGTGTGCATAAGCCATGTTTTCTGTCCATAAAATGTTATGCATATAAAACATGTTTTCAGCATAGAAAGCATTTTTTGTGAGCACAAATAATATTTTATGCTTGGAAAGCATGTTTTCTACGCAGAAAACACTGATTACAGATTCTAGCACTGGAACACCAGCCCTTAGACTAACATTAGCAATGGGAACTTTACTCCATCTAGACTAGGAGTTACATTTCCAGCACTAGCGAGGGCGCTGACTTAAATACACATTATTGAGCCAAAACTCCTTGCTGCATTGGCAATAAAGTTTATGCATAAAAAATATATGCACACCTGAGGGTTAAATTGTGTGCTAAGCTGAGCACACCTTATTGAATTGGCTTCTATGTGTGTACCTCCTGAGTCTGGCCAGTACATATCACCCCAGAAGCTGTGAATGCAGCCTCCATACCTTCCCGAGCCCTGGCTGGCAGAAGGACTGGAAACTCTGATCTAGGAATTGAACACAGGACTCCTGCACAGCAGTGCAGCTAACCCGTTGGTTTTTGGGGGTTTTTTTGGCTTTTAAAGCTGTGTTTAGAGAATTTTAAACAAAAGTATATGAAATTTTCTTCTAAATGTTAATGTATTGGCTTTTCAGTAATCTTTCTGGGTATGTGTTAATAGCTTAGAAGTTGGTAAAGAAGCAATGTGAGTTAGCCTTCAGAATATGGAATTCACTTGTGTTTTAGTGGTATTGCTTCCCTTTTTGAGTTTACCTGCCTTTGTTGTTCTTTGTCAAAACAAAAAAAAAACATTTTAGTAGAGTTTTGATGATTTTGTTTGACTCTTAACTGGATTGTGTAAACATTTGTTTAGTCTTCCTGCTTTTAAACTTGTAGCGTTGGATCTGTCAGGTATGCCAGCAATAGCTGCAGTATCTAGTTTTGCTGAAAGATTTGTGGTTGTGAAATACTCATAGTTTTGCAAGCACTTGGAAATGGCCCATCAGTTCCTCTCTTACAAAGATGAAGGAGAATTAGGCCACATTTTGATGAGACCTTGACCCCCTTGATCAGAAGTCAATGCTCAGTGTCAAGAGGGTGAAACAAGGGCAAGTAGTGGAAACACCTTGGGGCCGATGCATGTTTTTGAACGCCCGCACATCTCCTCTCTTGGGCTCTCAATCTAATAGTCTAATGAGCTGGCTCGCTAAAAGGGACGCGCAATGGATAATTTGCACCTCCTTAGTGCGTCTGTGCCATCGAGCACCCAGGAGAAGTGGCTGTGCACAGATAAGGAAAACAGACATTCAATTTTCTGAGCGTCCGTTTTCCTAACCGGTACACATTTACGGGTTAGGAAAATGCCTGCTTTTGTAAATTGAGCATCCCTTCTCCTAACCTGACTGCTGTCAAGTTGTGGGGTTTTTTTTGTTGTTGTTGTTGCAGCTTTCTGCAACAACAGGGTCAAGCAAAAACAGGGTCAAGCAATATTAAGTAGGAGGAACCACAAAAAAACTGTATTTTTTTTGCTCTTCTGAGCATGGCTTGGGGTTCCTCAAAACTTAACACCAGCTCTGGGCTGGCATTTATTTTTAAATCTGAGGTACTAGCGAATAGCATCATCAACATGGCATTTGCAAGTGATGAACGCTATTAGCTATGTGCCGGTATGGATGCACATTTTGGACACGCTAATCCCGATATTGCATTGGGCATATGTCTAGCGCGTCCAAAACGCACATCTAACCACGCGTTTCCTGGTGTGCTGAGCTCAGCGCCTAATATTGCATCGAGTTTTAGCTTTGGCACCATACAATGTGCATGAAACACACAAACTGGTTGGAAGACACTGAAATATTCCAGAATTGAGGTGCAATTACAACTTCTATATAAATTGGTGCCCTGACCTCTAGTAGGAAAAATTATGAACACTAGATCATAATCCCTGTGTTGGTATTCTCGATATAATTATTTCTTCGCTGAAAAATTCCAATGAACATATTAAAAAGAATAATTTCTAATTCATAGCAACTCCCCAGGCACCATGAATTGATTTCTATTAAACAAATAGTGGTTGACATGCACAATTCAAATGGTTTTCCTTGAAATATGCAAATGTATGTATTAGTCATATATAGATGGATACCCAATGCAGATGCAAGCAACTGGCTAGAATTTCTCCGTGTGAATGATCACTCTTAAGTCATAGAAATAAGCCTCCGATTTTGATGTGTGTCAGAAACCAGCAGAATTTCCTGCAGCTGAGGGATTTGGTATCTGCTAATTGACAGAGCTATGGCTTCTTGATTTGATACTTAAGCCTTTTGGGTTGAGGGGAGAAGAGAGAAGTGTAAAAGAGGAGGCTTCTCGAACTGAGCTGTGATCTGAGGATAAATCTTTTCCTGACCATTTGTCTGAGACTGAGAACCTGTACTTTATAGTATTGAGTGGAGGGCTTTAACACCCTGCCAGTAGACCCTGTTTGGCATATGAAACTGTTTGGTCCATGGCTAAACCCAGAGGATTAAGCCTGGGTGAACATGCTAGAGAGAGGGGAAATTTAAACTGAATTGCAGAGCATAAAACCAAAGTCTGTTCTTACTGTGGCTGGTTGCAACAGCCAGTTTTAAAGGTTAAAAAGAATATATAAATTAAGGTTTGAAGTGATATGTTGAAATGTTTGCATCCTGAATGATTCTGTCCAGGTTTTTATGCATTTTAGATTTTTTTATGCCACTTATTAAATACTGTTGTTACATGTTTTTCTTCATAGTGTTATAAGCCCTATAGATGGACAATCAATGGAAGGAATTCCAAGTGAGAAAATATTTCAGGAAGCAGACTTTGAAACTGATGACAAACTAGTAAAGTGCACTGACGTAAGTGGATAATTTGGAACACTTTTCAACTTTTGGAGTACCCCATGCAATAATAATCCCCATGGTTGAGGGTTCCAGGGCCTAGTAATTGTTCCCAACGTGGCTTGTGCACTTCAAGCTGAATTTGTGAATGCAGACAGCCCGAGATATTCAGGCTGTGTGCTGCATCTCCTGCAATCTCTGCTATGTCTCTGAGCTCAGACACTGGAGTTGTGGGTTCCAAATCAACAGCTGTACACAAACTTCCCCTTCCTCTCCTCCTCCAAATGCTTTGGATCAGCAGCAGCCGTATGTGCCAGGGGGACATTGATAGATAACATGCATGTGTTGTTCTCCCTGGACACATCACCTCTGCCATTTACTTTTTAAATTAAAAAACATATTTTCTCCAGAGTATACAACTTTACATTTTAGCACTGTATTAATGAGGAGTATTTCAACCTGGCTAAAAGTCCAGTCTGCTTTAAAAACCCAGTCTGAACCTACTTATATTCAGTTAATTTTATGTTTATTAGACATTCAAGATCACATTTTGCAGGTTTTTAATACTCTACAACAGGGATGGCCAGCTTCAGTTCTCAAGTGCCATAAACAGGCCTAGTTTTCAGGATATCTACAATGAAAAATGCATGAGAGAGGTTTGTATGCACTGCCTCAATTGTATTAAAATCTATCTCTTACATTCTCATAGTGAATATTCTGAAAATCAGACCTTTTTGTAGCTCATGAGTACCAGAGTGGGCCACCCCTGCACCATGAAATGTAAAATATGGCATATTAAGTATTTTTAAGATATAGATCTGCATTAAAAAGAAAAATCTTGTCCTAAAATGCATCCTGAACCTCGTTACAAGCATAGTAAAGACAGTGCAGTGTCAGTCTGAAAGTATGGTGCTACAAAGAGCACCTATGTATTCAATTTCTGATTCAAATAAAGTGGACTGATTAAAGAACACAATGAGATCAATATTCAGAGAGCTTGTGAGCAGAAAATGTATCCAGGTAAAATTAAATGCATATAACTTTTTACGGATATTCAACAGGACTTAACTGGATAAGACTACCACTGAATATACATGTACAATGTTACATGTGTAATTTACCTGGATAAAGTTAGGGTAGCTTTTTTCTGACCAGACTTCTGCATCGAACTCCAGAAAGTGCTAAATAAGAGTAATTTTATAACTCTGCTTGTAGAGGTAAAGTCTTCAAAGATCTTTTCCCCTTCGACAAGCAGGGCTGAATTAGTCATGACACATGAGTGTGTGTCTCTTTTAGCTTATAGAGCTTTTACTCTACTGAGCATGTGCGGGAGTTCCCATGCAGAAGATGCCTTGTGAACCCCTCAGTCTTTTTTCATCCAAGCTATTTCACAGATATTTACTCTGGGTTTTTTTTTGTTACATTCTTATTATTGTAAACCGCCCCGAATCTTGGAGGACGCAGCCAACAAATCTATTTAAATAAATAAAAATAACTATTTCTTACATTTTTTTCAATCTCTCTATTGCCTCACCTCCTCAACAGCCCCCAAAACAGCACTTTTCAGTGCTATCTCTAATATAAAAAAAAAAAAAATCTTACAAAGTGTCTGGCTTCAACAAGGCCACCCTCAGCGGTTTCAAAGATTGCATGTGTGGTAAGAAGATGTCTACCACTGATGGCCATTATATTTGTTACCAGTGTCTCGGGCTTGACCACAACATACCTGTTACCACTGTGACAAGATATCACCATGGGCCCAGAAATGCAGATCCTGGAAGATAGGAGAACTGTGCAAGTTGCTGAAAAGCCACAGATATGTTCCTCCTCCCAGAGTGGAGCTGCTTCTAGTTCCCCAAGTGCTGAGTTGAGTAGGAACTCCTTGAGAAGGTCTCCACCCCTCTTTGGAACAGGCTTAAGGCCCCTCCACCTTGTCAGGGTCAAGCAAATCGCAAAAACACCACTCTCAGGCATCCGCAAGCCCTTCGTGGGCACCTCAGGACTTGGGATAGGCCAAGAAGAAAAAGCATCATTCTTTGGAGTTGGTGGTGCAATTGATGCTGGCAGCACCATCAACACACCACTTGCCGAAGCACTGAGCCTCTGCGTTGGTGATACTTCTCCCTTGGCAATGTTAAGTTGGACCTGGGAACTCTTGATGCCTTGAGCCTCAGTGTGCAAGTCGATACCATTGATGCACTGGGCCTTGGTACTGCTGACACAGCTATTCCGTAAATCGTCGATCCCCTCTGCACTCAGAGAGATTGGGAGATACAGAGGGTGATATGCTCCACTTATCTCCTCCTATTTCAAAGGCTATTTCCCCATCATAGCTTCTAGAGCAAGGTATTCATCTAGAGACACCCGATCCTATCTGTTCGATGGTGTCCTTGATCACTATGCACCCCTGAGTCAGCTATTGAGAAATCTAATTTTACACCTGCTCTATCCAGGACACAACTTGTGTGGGTAAACTTATATGCATACTTTTTAAAACACAAATGTATGTGCATAAGGCCTAACTCTACCCCCTAAATGTCTCTTCCCGGTATTTGTAATATATGTACAAAATTAGACTAAGCATATATTTTATATATATACGATGAATCACAGGCAATTTTATAACAGCCATTTATATGCATAAAACCTTTGGGGCAGATTTTAAAAGCCCTATGCGTGCCGAGCCTATTTTGCATGGGCCTGGCGACGCACGTATGTCCTGGGGCTTGAAAAAAGGGGCAGGGTGTGGGCGGTCCGGGGCGGGGGCATGGCCAGAGGCCTTCATAGGGCCGCTAGGCTGGGGGAACGCGCACCGGCACTCGGCCGGCGCTCGTAATCTACGCCTGCCCAGAGGCAGGCACAACTTCTAAAATAAAGGTCGGGGGGGGGGGTTTAGGTAGGGCTGGGGGCGGGTTAGGGAGGGGAAGGTGGGGGGGCAGAAGGAAAGTTCCCTCCAAGGCCGCTCCGATTTCGGAGCGGCCTTGGAGGGAACGGGGAAAGCCATTGGTGCTCCCCTAGGGCTTGGCACGCGCAAGGTGCACAAGTGTGCACCCCCTTGTGCGCACGCCGACCCTGGATTTTATAATATGCACGCGGCTGCTCATGCATGTTATAAAATCGGGTGTAGATTTGTGCGTGCCGGGTTGTGCGTACAAATCATCCTCAAAAGTTTACCCCAGCCTGAGAACAGCTCCCTCAGCACCCCTTTTTATTTACATATATTTTGTGCGGTCAGTGAGGGAACATATTCAAATCTTGGATTTTGTATGTGTAACTCCAAATGTTACCCACACAAAGCCTTTGCATATTAACCTCAAAGGTGCCATTATTAACATCGAATACAGTAACATCCAATGGTCTCAGCTCTGGAAATTAGATGCCCCAGGTCAGATTCAGAACTGTGAACCATTGTAAAATGCGGTTAGTACAGCCTGATAGAGGGTCAAATCCCAACACATAGGCGCACACAGTTTGTGTGTTTTGTTTATTTTAAAAAACTTATAGCCTGCTAATCTACAATTCTCATTGGGTTACAATATTACATCCATAATTGATCAATAAAACTAACAGACAAAATACAAAAAAAAAAATAAAAACAATGTATACATAAAACCATAGCAGCTGAAGGTGCAGCTGTGAATGTCTAGATGGGATGGATAACAACCAGACATCAATGGAGCTATCCTATTCAAGGCCCTAAGGTAAACATAGTCAATAAAACAAAATTACAAACAGACTAAATTAAACAATACAAACTTCAGAAGACAAGACTTGTTCCCTTTTCCTATTTGCTCTCATTTTTATGTTTGCTTTATGCCCCATTAAATTTTTCCCTTAATAATGAATGAAGAAAAATTGTTCCTTACAGAACAGACCCACATGTCTAAGCAGAGTTGAGCAGTGGCATCCTGTTAGGTCAACGCCTGCTAAAAGCTGTCAATAAAATCTCTGCCTCTTCCTTTGCTTCTGTTTTATTGCAGGTGTTCTATCTTCTAAGGGGCCATGACTCAGCCAGTACAGCCACTCACTATCAGTTTGCAAAAGAGATTGGAACAGCCTGCAGTGCTGCTCTTTGTCCACACCTCAAAATCTTGAAAGAAAATGGAATGAGTAAGATTGGCCTCCGGATTTCCATGGATATTGACATGGTAAACTTTATTTTTCTTTCAAGTTTCCTACTTCTGTAGGATTCAGTTCAACTGTAACATTTGCTGTGACCCAATTAATAAGCTTTTCACAGTGGCAGCTGTAATAAATTTGCACAGGCAAATAGCTTATATTAGAAGATTGACTGAATGCCTTCTGGTCCTTTGGAGAATATCCTAGTTCAGGCTTGAAGTCCTGATGCAGAAGGTAATTCAAAATAACATCATAAGCGGAAGCTGTTATTTGTTTTTTGTTTTTTATATTATTTTTTGGAGTAGAGGGAGGAGGCCTCATATATCCATACAGAGAGTACTATATTCATGTACTCATACTATCAAGTGGTAGGTTCCACAAAACAGTTTCTTTGGCATTTCATATCTGCCATACTTCAGGATATATAATCATTGGTCTCTAACCCTCTTTTTTTTTTTTTTTGTTTAACAAGCATAAACTTTTAACTTTTGTTGTGTGCTTTCACGCTATATATAACAAAAAATAGCACTTACCATTTAGAGCAGAAGCTGGGTGGTGGACGCTGCGGTAGTGAGGCATGACGAGCTGCCTGACACGGCTCGTGTTTCGTCGGCTGCTTCGTCAGGGGCTCTCGGTGTGTCTATGTTGTTGCTGTGATGGAAAAAACTGTTAGCATATCATTCATCTATTTAGCAAATTGATTTAAACAAAACCAACCTTACATACACTCTGTGAGTCATTTTGTCCAATTTTTAAATTGTTGCTTGTTGTAACCCGCTACAGCGTTTCCTCCAGGTAACCCTCCATTTTGTTGTTCCTGGGTCCTATTTAAACCGTATCATGGGATATTAATGTGGCCAATCATCATTCTTACCAGAAGTATCCAATGAGATGCTACAACGGCTGACGTCAAATTAACGTGAGCCATTCATATCCAGTGACTCTGTATGAATGACTCTGTTGAATGGCTCACGTTAATTTGACGTTAAGTTTATGCTTGTTAAACAAAAAAAGAGGGTTAGAGACCAATGATTATATATCCTGAAGTATGGCAGATATGAAATGCCAATGAAACTGTTTTGTGGAACCTACCACTTGATAGTATGAGTACATGAATATAGTACTCTCTGTTTGAATATATGAGGTCTCCTCCCTCTACTCCAAAAAAAAAATTTAAAAAAAAACAAATAACAGCTTCCGCTTATGGTGTTATTTTGAATTATTTTGTTATAGTTACATCATATAAGCAGTTGATATTGGTATAACTGATGCAGAAGGTGACATGTAACAGAACTAGACATCTTGTTCAAGACTCACAGAAGCATAGTAATGGCAGGAAAAGACCAAATGGTCCAAACAATCTGCCCAGCAAGTTTCTTATGGCAGTAACTCCTAGTCTATGCAGGTTACTCCCAAGCCTTATGTTAAGGGCAGTAATATTTACAATCAAAACCAAGCAACTGTCAAACCCTTAACAAAATTACTGCTAACAACATTTTTACAGGGTGAGCAGGTTTCTTGATAATTCAGACAATGCTACTTGAATGCGCTTTGCTTTTGGACTTGGCTGAAGAAGCAGTCCTGTGCTTTTTCTCTAATGTCTGCATATTAGTACCCCGGACCGTAAAAGTTGGGGCCCAGCACTGGCTGTCGTCTGAGTCCAATTCCCCTTGCTCCCCTTCCCTTCCTGCTGTCGAAGTGGAAAGCAATGTTGCAGTTGCATCAAACCCAACAACACTCACTACCAAACTTGTAATGAAGACACTATTAAATACTATATAAATAAAAAATATTATAAATATAGATGGAGGTGGTTTCATATATAACTTTTTTAGTGGTACTTATTCAAATTACCGAACATTGTCTCAATGTAATCATTAACCAACCTGCAACTACCTATATTGATGAAAACAATTGTAGCATCTCAAAAACTTTTTTGTGTTTTTGTCTCAAAATGCTGCTGTGATCAAAAGCAAACTTTCTTTTAAAATTTCTTTTGAAATTGTTTTAAAGAACAGGACTACTTAGCAGCAAATGTGAATCCCGATGCAGCCGAGTTTCGGAAACAATTCCCCTTCTTCAGGGGACCCGACACGGCCAAATTTCCATCGTTCTTTCATTCTTTGTGACACAGCCAAATGTCCGTCCATTCTTCTTCTTTTTTTTTTTTTTTTTTACAAAATGCTCTTTTTGTTTAAAGCTGGATGCCACTTAAAGAATGTTCGTCTGTACCCATTTGAGAAACAAATAGAATGCCAATTGATTTAAATTTCCCAGAACCCGGAAATCAACCAATAGGAACAACCAACGTCATAACAAGGATAACCAATCACACTTTTTCATTCAAACCCTTAGGGGATACTGCGAGCAATGTAAATATCCAATATTGTTTGTTGCGGTCCCGACCGCTTCCCTTCTGTTAGGGCTCAGGCCCGCCTATCTCCGCTTCAGTGATCACCGCATTCCGCCCGCTCCGGACCCCGGGGGCTTCTCTCACTCCACGTGGTGGCCGCCATTACGGGCCTGCTTCCCTTCGGTCTCACGCGCACGCGAGGACATCCGTCTTGAGCGCCCAGCTCCCGGAAGCCCGGCCCCGCCCACGCTGCTGACGTCACGCCCAAGTCCCGATATAACCGGTGTTCAAACTCTCTCTCATCGCCTTGCAACGAGGTTCACAACTCCGTAGTTGTTCTCAGTTGCGTTCCTGTTGATCTCCACGTTGCCTGCTTCTGACCCCGGCTTGCTTCTGATTCCGCTTCAGCCCGCTGCCTGCCTCCGACTCCGATTTGCTTCTGACTCCGCTTCAGCCTGCAGCCAGCCTCTGGCTCTGGTCTGCCTCCGACTCCGCTTCAGCCTGCAGCCAGCCTCTGGCTCTGGTCTGCCTCCGACTCCGCTTCAGCCTGCAGCCAGCCTCTGACTCCGGCCTGCTTCTGACCCCGCTTCACCCACTGCCTGCCTCTGTCTCCGGTTGCTACAGACTCCGCAGCCGCCCGCTGTCCTGCCTTCAGCCGGCCCTCGGCCCTGTGCAGCCGGTTCCCTTGGACTTCCTATCCTTTCTGCTTGCTCTGGTCCCGGCCTACGCCCATCTCAGCCTCTTTACTTTCTGTGTCAGCTCCTAGTCCCGAGGACCCGGGACCCTACGGGCTCCTCCCGGGGGGTCCCTGGTTCCTGGGTGAACCCTTCCAGCTTGTGGCTCTGCCCCCCGGCCTACCCTGTCTCCCTAGGTAGGCCGGCCCAAGGGTCCACTATCTCTCCAGCAGCATCAAACTGCAACATTGTTCGCAGTAATTTAACCACTCTGAGAGGTCTCCTCTGTGTATAGTCCAATCAAGTTTTTCCAAAACCATCCACTGCAGATCTTCAAAAAGATGTTTAGCCATACAGTGAGCCACTCTAGGCACCGTCAAATTAGATGTGTTTAAACGTGACTGATGTTCCATTATCCTAACACGCACCGGGCAGCTAGTACGGCCCACATATACTTTAGGGCAAGGACACATAATAATGTAAATAACATTTGCTGATTGACACTTAGTAATGGACTTACATTTAATGCAATATCCATTAATAGGATTGTGCCAAAATTGCCCTTGAGTAGTGTTGGTACACACACTACATTGTTGGCACTTGGTATAATATCCCGATGATCTCACATCCTTGTCTGAAAAATAAGAATGTACTACTCAATCCCTTATATTAGACCCACAAGAAGTAGCTATTAACGGCAGTCCACTTAACACTGTTCTGTCTTCAGAGTAAGTTCCATTTACCATTACACACTATCAACCAGTTTGTAATCCATACCACCTTCTTGTTGCCCACTCCCAAGCTTTTCATTTTATTCATAAACTTTCTATGTGGGGCTGTATCAAAAGATTTGCTGAAATCCAAGTAAATCACATTGATTTCTCTTCTTTAATCCAATTCTCTAGTCACCTAATAAAAAATTCAATCAGATTTGTCTCATATTATCTTCCCCTGGTGAATCCATGCTGCCTCAGGTCCAGCAACCCACTGGACTGTAGATAGTTCACTATCCTTTCCTTCAGCAGAGTCTCCAATAAGAGAGAGAGCATGTATGTAGGAGTGGGAGCCTACGTGTAAGAGAGAAAATGTAAGAGTGAGAGCCTGTGTGTGTGGGAGTGGGAACCTACCTGTTAGAGATAGTACATAAGAGTGAGAACCTGCATGTGAGAGTGGGGGCCTGGGTAAGAGAGAGTGTTTGGGAGAGGGAGCCTGTATGAGGAAGGAAGGAAAGAAGACAGGAGAAGAAAGAAGAAACAATAAAAGAGACTTTGGAAAATGAATTAGGAAAAGACAGACAAGGGAAAAATTAGACTGTGACCAACCTATTAAAAAAAATAAGATCAGACAACAAAGTTAAAAAAAAATAAAAATGGCATATGTCAGGATTGAAATATGCCATCTTTGGGAATGTGCATTTCTTCTATATTTGTATTTTTCTTTTCTTCAGTATTTTACTGTTCACAGAGTCTGATTTCTTGGGTTTTCCATTTCAGTCTTGTCTGCATGTTTGTTTTTAATTTGTAGTCTCTTATTCAGTATTAGGTAAGGGTCTGTCTGTGTTGCGCATGTGTGACAGAGTTGCAGTATTTCGGCTAGTGTGTAGTTTCTCTGTAGGGATTTGTAGCACTCTGGCTTGTTTGCCCAGTAGGTGGTGTATTAGTGTTCTAGGGCCAGGCATAACATTTGCCTTGTTGCCTTTTCATAGATAAGGTTACTTTTGTTTTGAGTCCTGAGAGTTACTGCTGTTATGGTATAGTATGGCAAGGCTCTTGATGTTTTTTTTTATTATATGTTTTTAGGGGTTTATGTTACTTCACAAAGTGCTTGGCAGTGGAGGGAGTTTGTTTTGCTGTTACTGAGGTGACACCAGAATCTGAATATATATATATATTTTTTTTTTGCATGTTGGGTTATAATATGAATGATCCTAGTTCTGCTTTGCACCCATTGTGAATCTTAAGTTCTAATGATTCTTATGATTTTTGCTGTTTTATTAGTTATATGCTCTGCATTTTTGGAAAGAGAATTCATAAAAGAGAATATTTGTTTTATGACATGATTGGATCTGATGTTTCTGTTAAGTGTTCTTTGTTTACTTTTATATGATTTTTGTGTATTTCTAAACTGCAGTACATATAAAATAAATTAATACAGATCAATACACTATTTTAATGTTGATAAGTGCTTGAAACAAAATATTTTAAAGCATCACTCATGATGCATGATAGCTTGTTGCAGACTACAAAGAAATCCATACGGGCCAATACAGTACAGTGCACTCCAGCGGAGCACACTGTTAACCCGCGATTGGACACGTGTTTTCGACGCGCTAGTTTTACCCCTTATTTAGTAATGGGTCGAAAACGCACATCCAACCCCCCCTCCCCCCCGAACCTAATAGCGCCCGCAACATGCAAATGCATGTTGATGGCCCTATTAGGTATTCCCGTGCGATTCAGAAAGGAAAATGTGCAGCCAAGCCGCACATTTTACTTTCAGAAATTAGCGCCTACCCAAAGGTAGACGCTAATTTCTCTGGGCACTGGGAAAGTGCACAGAAAAGCATTAAAAACTTCTTTTCTGCACTCTCCGACTTAATATCATGGCAATATTAAGTCGGAGGTCCCGAAAGTTACAAAAAGTTAAAAAAAAAAAAAATTTGAAGTCGGCCCGCGGCTTGAAAACCAGACGCTCAATTTTGCCGGCGTCCGGTTTCCAAACCCGTGGCTGTCAGCGGGTTTGAGAACCGACGCCGGCAAAATTGAGCGTCAGCTGTCAAACCCGCTAGCACCTCTTTTTACCGCCAGCCCTAATTTGAATACTGAATCGCACGAACAGGAGAGTGGCCTGTGCGCGTGCCGGGAAAGCGGGCGACTTTACTGTATCGGCCCGATTGTCAGGTACACTCTAAGGCATTATTTACTGATAAGAGTACAACTAGTAGGGCTCAAACCTATATGCCTACTGCTCACCCATGTTAACCTTGGACCCCCTAAAAAATTCAGTTCTGGCTGTGCCACTGATCCATCCACCAGTGAGGGATTCTGTGACAACTGGGCGAGCCATCTGGAGAAGGAGAATTTCAAAATGGGGAATAAAGAACAAAATTCTACATCAGCAGCCATGCAAAACAACTGTGCTTAATATATATACACATGGAGGGACTGAATATGGTTTGTATTGCATAGGTGTAGAAAATGTAGAGCTCTGAAATAGTCTCTGAAAACCTGTCTTGTGTTATGTAAGCCTTTTCTGAAACTGAGATGTCCTAGAAACATGATGGGTGAAAAAGATCATTATGATCTATCTAGTCTTCCCATCCACACCCACTATCCAGCTTTACAATCCCTTCCACTCCTTAAGGGTCCTCTGTGTTTATCCCATGATTTCGCGACTTCAAATACTGTTCTTGTCTCCATGTTGAGGCTGCTCCATGTATCCACCAACCCTCTCTGTAAAGAAATATTTACTTGGATCAGAGGAGTTCCCAACCTTTTTGGATGCAGGGACCCCTGTTCAACATTCATAAGTTTTAGGGATCCCCATTCTTTCCTTACCAGTCTCGTTTCCCTCAGCCAGTCACTCCCGATCAGTCTCTTTCTCTCCCCTAACTCTTCCCCACCAGTCCTCTCCATCAGCCTCTCCCCACAGGTTTCTCTCCCATCACCCGTCTTCCCAATCTCTCCTCCCAGACCCTCTCCACAAGTCAGTCTCTCCCCATTCCTACCCAGCCCCAACCCACCAGTATCTCATATCCAAACGCATCCTTACTAGTCTCTCCCCAAGCTCCCATCCAATCAGGCTCTCACTGCAGTCTCTCCCCAATAGTCTCTCTTTCCTTAGCTCTTCCCCACTATTCTGTCTCTCTTAGCCCCCCCCCCCCCAGCCTCTCTCCATTAGTCTTTCTTTCCTTCAGTTCCCCTCACTAGTCTTTCTCCCCATACCCTCCCCAACAGTCTTTCTCACACTTACTAGTCTCTCCCCCCTTCCAGTCTCTGCCACTCAAGCACTCTTCCACTTCCTCCACCAGTCTCTCTCCCTTTCAGCTTCCACCCAGCAGTATACTTTGTATTTTGTACTCACAGGCTTGCAAACAAATTTTCATGGACACCCCTAATGGAGTGACCCTCAGAACATTCAGGAGCCAGTGGTGGGCAGGTGATTCCAAAATGATCCCTGGTGGTTGTCTGTCCCTCCCGCCTTCCTTGATCCCTGGCAACCATCTGTCCCCACCTTCCTTATGATCCCTGGCAGTCGTCTCTCCCTCCTGCCCTCCCCAATGATTTCTTCCCAAGTGTCTTCCCTCCTGCCCTTTCCTCCTGTAACTCCCCCCCCCCCCCCCCCCCACTGCTCCTCTCCCTTTTGCCTTCCGCATGGCTCCTTTCTGAATGCCTTCTATCTTTCCAGCTCCACCCTGTCTTCTTGTCCCTGGACCTTCTGGCCCCTTTCTGCCTCCCATGGGGCGTTCCCTCCTGCTTTCCTCTTCTCGTGGCTGCCTCCCTCTTTCACTCCTTTCTGAGTGCTGTCTTATCCATGGCCCCTTCCCAAGTGCCTTCCTTTGTGCACTGCTTTATCCCACATATAGCACTTTTCCCATAACCTCTTCCTGAGTGCTAACCCTATCATGGCCTACATAAGAATATAAGATATGCCATACTGGGTCAGACCAAGGGTCCATCAAGCCCGCCCAGCATCCTGTTTCCAACAGTGGCCAATCTAGGGTATAAGTACTTGGCAAGTACTCAAACATTAAATAGATCTCAAGCTACTATTCCTTATTGATCAATAGCAGTTTATGGATTTTTCTCTAGGAACTTCGCCAAACCATTTTTAAACCCAGTTACACTAACTGACATAACCACATCATCTGGCAGTGAATTCCAGAGCTTAACTATGCGCTGAGTGAAAGAATTTTCTTCGATTTGTTTTAAATGAGCTACTTGTTAACTTCATGCAATGCCCCCTAGTCCTTCTATTATCTGAAAGAGTAAATGGCAAATTTACTGATTCTTCTAGACCTCTCCGCAGCCTTCGATACGGTGGACCACAATTTGCTTATTTCTAGTCTGGAAACCATCGGTCTCGCTGAAAAAACCCTAAGTTGGTTTTCATCCTTCCTGAAAAATAGATTTTTCAGAGTCTCTTACAACAACTCTTCTTCAAATGCCATCCCCCTCAATACTGGTGTACCACAAGGATCAGCTCTCTCTCCCATTCTGTTTAACATTTACCTTATTCCGCTATGCCATCTCCTATCCAAACTTGATATTACCTATTACATGTACGCCGATGATATTCAAATTCTCATTCCAATCTCCTCCTCCATTGAAGATTCTATGTCCAGTGCTGCCTCACTCCTTGATTCAATCAGAAACATGTTACTCCAGCTCAAATTATGCTTAAACATGAACAAAACCGAATGCATTCTAATCGCCAGAAATAATGTCAGACCAAAATTTATCCCACCTTTCCAATTCGACAATACCACCATCCAACTCAAAGACAACGTTAAAGACTTGGGCTTCTGGATTGATAGCGATCTAAACTATAAAATACACATCTCTTCAAAAATAAAAGAAGGATTTCATAAATTACATGTAATCAAACACCTAAAACCTCTGCTTCACACCCCCATGATTTCAAAACCGTCCTTCAAACCCTAATCTTCTCTGGTCTGGATTATTGCAATTCTCTACTAATTGGCTTACCTAAATCATCCCTAAGACCCTTACAACTCCTTCAGAATGCTGCTGCCAGAGTTCTGACGGGTAAAAGAAAATTTGATCATATCACACCCGTACTCAAGCAATTACAATGGCTCTCAATTGAACAAAGAATCGAATTTAAGGTCCTCTCAACTTTACAGAAAGCAATATACAAAGCAGACTACACCGCACTTGATGACATCATTCATATCCAGTACTCTCCACGCACAACAAGATCAACTAGTAAACTACAGCTAGTGATTCCATCACTCCCTTATGCTAAACTCTCGTCCACCAGAAACAGAGCCATTTCTATCATCGGCCCAAAACTATGGAACTCCTTACCTCAGTTCCTCACCTCCCAAGAAAACCCAAAATCTTTTAAGAAAGAACTAAAAGCCTGGCTACTCTGCCAATCTCATACTGACAGCCTGCACAACAATCTCAAAACTTAATCCCACAGCTTCCCATATTTTGTCATTTATTCCCCCCTCTGTCTAATCATCCTGTTTCCTACAGATATCTAAGACTATTTTATCATTATACTTGAACTCAGTCTATTTAATGTACCTATCCTTTGGTACATCTTATCTGGTTTATACTCAATATGCTTATCCTTTAGGATATCTTGCCTTGTTCATATGTTTGACATGACAGTTCTCAGATTGTTAATTGTTGTTTTTCTTCAATGTCTTCAATAGTTTTATGTAACATGTTGTTATAATTTGTAAACCGGAGTGAAGGCTACTCTGCTCTACCTCGGTATATAAAAAAATGCTAAATAAATAAATAAATAAAAATAAATAACCGATTTACATTAACCTGTTCGAGTCCTTTCATGATTTTGTAGACTTCATTCATAACCCCCCCTCAGTCTTCTCTTCTCCAATCTGAACAGCCCTAACTTCTTTAGCCTTTGCTCATAAGGGAGCCATTCCATGGCCCTTATCATTTTGTTCGCCCTTCTCTGCACTTTCTCCAGTGCAGCTATATCTTTTTTGAGATGTGGCAACCAGAATTGCACACAGTATTCAAGTTGCGGTCTCACCCTGGAGCGGTACTATAGAAGGACTAGGGGGCATTCCATGAAGTTAGCAAGTAAGCACATTTAAAACTAATCGGAGAAAATTATTTTTCACTCAACGTACAATTAAGCACTGGAATTTGTTGCCAGAGGAGGTGGTTAGTGCAGTTAGTGTAGCTGGGTTCAGAAAAGGTTTGGATAAGTTCTTGGAGGAGAAGTCCATTAACTGCTATTAATCAAGTTTACTTAGGGAATAGCCACTGCTATTAATTGCATCAGTAGCATGGGATCTTCTTGGTGTTTGGGTAATTGCCAGGTTCTTGTGGCCTGGTTTGGCCTCTGTTGGAAACAGGATGCTGGGCTTGATGGACCCTTGGTCTGACCCAGCATGGCAATTTCTTATGTTCTTATTATGACATTCACCATTTTATATGCCATTCAGTTTGCTTTTTTGATCGCCACAGCACACTGAGCCAACGATTTTAACGTATTATCCACTATGACTCCGAGATCTCTTTCCTGGGTGGTAACTCCTAAGATAGAACCTAACATTGTGTAACTACAGCAAGGGTTATTTTACCCTATATGCATCACTTTGCACATTAAATTTCATCTGCCATTTGGAAGCCCAATCTTCCAGTCTCACAAGGTCCTCCTGCAATTTATCACAATCCGCTTAAGATTTAATTATGCTGCATAAATTTGTGTTATCCACAAATTTGATGACCTCACTCATTGTACCCCTGTCCAGATGATTTATTAATATATTAAAAAGCACCGGTCCAAGTACAGATCCCTGAGGCTCTCCACTGTTTATCTTTTTCCACTGTGAAAACAAACTATTTAATCCTGCTCTCTGTTTTCTGTCTTATAACCAGTTTTCTATCCATAAAAGAACATCACCTCCTATCCCATGACTTTTTAGTTTTCTTAGAAGCCTTTCATGAGGGACTTTGTTGAATGACTTCTGAAAACCGAAATACAGCACATCTACCAGTTCACCTTTGTCTTCCTGAGTGCTCTTCCTCCTGCCCTCTACTCCCTGTGGCCAGGTCACCTCTTGAGTGCTTGTTTTACTCCTCCCAGTCCCACATGCTGGATCTCAATTGGTCTGTTTTCTCCTGCTTTCCTCCTTCTTCCCCCGTGGTCATACTATTCACTTAGCGGATAATTTTCAAAGGTGTTATGTGCATAAATGTAACATATAATCGTAGCAATTTTCAAAAGCCATTTACTGTAGTTACTCCTATGGAGAATTTAATGGCATATATTGTGGCAATTTTCAAAAGCCCACTTACTCGAGAAAAGTGCATTTACACAAGTAAAACCCAGTTTTACTTGAGTAAATGCTTTTTAAAATCAGGCCCTTAGTGCAGCTTTTCTCCCTCACTTGTCGGGTCAGCAAGGCAGCCAGAGCACATGCAGCAGTGTCCAGAAACACTCCTTAAGGTTATTGCCCTGCTGGCCTCTTCTGGTAGTATGGAGCAGCAGCTAATTTGGATGCTGAAATTAGTATACTTTCCATCCTCCATTTCATGTGACATCAGGCTCCACATGGTAGCAAACATCTGCACTCTTCCCTGCCTCCTGCACTTTCGGATGGTGGAGGGACTGAGGGGCATTCCATGGGGTTAGCAGGTGGCACATTTGGGACTGGTCGGAGACTGTTCTTTTTCACTCAGTGCACAGTAGAGCTCTGGAGTTTGTTGCCAGAGGATGTGGTTGGTGCAGCTGGTGTAGCTGGGTTCGGAAGGGGTTTGTTTGGATGGGTTCTTGGAGGAGAGGTCCATTGACTCCACTGCTATTAATTGCATCAGTAGCATGGGACCTTCTTGGTGTTTGGGT
This sequence comes from Rhinatrema bivittatum, assembly GCF_901001135.1. Taxonomy (NCBI): domain Eukaryota; kingdom Metazoa; phylum Chordata; class Amphibia; order Gymnophiona; family Rhinatrematidae; genus Rhinatrema; species Rhinatrema bivittatum. Next base: position 681,072,382 of record NC_042615.1, on the reverse strand, counting down.
GATTGCCAGGTTCTTGTGGCCTGGTTTGGCCTCTGTTGGAAACAGGATGCTGGGCTTGATGGACCCTTGGTCTGACCCAGCGTGGCAATTTCTTGTGTCCTGTCTGTACTAGCTCTGGCTCCCCATGGCAGTGATCAGCCCCACTCTTCCCCTGCTCCTCCTCTCTGTGTATGTTTGGGCTCCTTGAGATTGATATTTCTCTCCTTTTGTCATGGGCAGGATGGGATCAGGCAGTGAAATCAGTCAGCAGCCTCCTTAGAGCAGAGCTCCTCAGAGGTGATGTCAGCCTGCTATTTTTCTCAGCAGCTGCACTTTGATTGCCTCATTTCCTACAGACCCCATATTGGGAACCACTGCCTTAGATTACTGCCATGTCGACCCCATTTCACCCTCATTCCTTGACCCTTTTGTTAGAGCCTCCTTTCTTTTGAAAGAGGCCCGACTCCTCTGCATGGAAGCCTTGGCAGTATTTAAATGTCCCTATCAAATCTCACCTTTCCTCCAGGGTACTCATGTTTGGATCTTTAAGTCTGTTTCCATATGCATTAGAACGAAGACCACTGACCATTTTAGAAGCCACCCCCTGGACCAACTCCAGCTAGTTTATATCGAAGATGCAGTCTTCAGAACTGTATAGAGTATTCCAAATAAGGTCTTACCAGGGACATATACAGGAGCAATATCATCTCTTTTTTCTGCAGATCATTCTTCTCCTTATGCATCCAAACATCTTTCTGCTTTTACTGTCACCTTATTCACGTGTTTGGCCATCTTAAGACCATCTGATAAGATCACCTCCAGATCCCACTCTTCTTTCATGCTTAGAATTTCACTCCTTATACTGTACTTCTTCCTCAGGTTTTTTCATCCTAAATACATAACTCTGCATTTTTAGCATTAAATCTTAGTTGCCAGTCCCAAGACTGTTCCTATAGTTTCACTAGATCCCGTCTCATGGTTTTCACACCTTCCTGGATGTCTGTTGTAGATTTTGGTATCATCAGTAAGAAGACAAACCTTTTCCTGATAATTCTTCCACAAAGTGGCTCATGAAAATGTTGAATTAGTCCAGGAATTGATCCTTCTGGCACATTGCTAGTAATGTCCCTCTCCTTTGAGTGAACTCCATTTATCACTATCGTTTGCAGTCCCCCTATGCAACTAGTTCCTAACTCAATCCCATAGCAAGTTATGTATGTCACCTTTGCAGAGCCATGTCAAAGGCCTTATTGAAATCCAAGTACACTGCGTCTAGTGACCTCCCCCCAGTCCAGATTTCTAGCCACTCAAAGATATTGATCAGATTTGTCTGACAAGACCCACCTCTAGTAAAAAGTAAATCATCACATACCTGTATGTACATATTTATCAGATTTCTATTTATACAATTTTTTCAACAAAACATTTTTAAAAAATGATTTATACCATCACAATACAAATACAATATAAAATATAAAATATCAACCATCAACATTCACTCTCCACATACATACTCAGTGCAATACATTGAATAATTTCCACAATATTATACCACTTTTAATACAATTATCAAAAAACAAATATTTAAACATTCCCATAAGTATCAAATTATTTTTAAATATTTAAGTCTCCTACAGTTGATTCTTTACACATACTTATCTACCAAATAATATAATCCATATATTATTCATTCTGTATGATGTCATCCATATATTTCAACTTTCTCCTCCATGTAATTCTTCATAAAAAATTTTTTTCTTCCCTGTGGTTGAAACCCTTGATGTTTGTTGTATATCCCACCTCTAATAAAGTCATGCTGCATGCATTTCATATCTTCCATGAATTTTTGGAAAATTTGGATGGTGATAATTTAAACCAAAAGCAAAACTGCACCAATGACCAACCCTTCATATTGAATATCTGCTGTTGTGATGACAGCTTACATTGTTTCTCTATTTCAGGTGGAGTATCGGGCAGGATCTGGAGGCCAGCTTCTCCCTCAGCATTACCTGAATGAGTTGGACAGTGCACTGGTCCCGGTGATCCACGGCAGGGCTTCCGATACCAGCACTTTGCCGCTCATGATGGAGCTCTTTTTTTTTCTTATAGAGAACCTCTTTTAATCACAGTGACTTTGCATCTTTTATCAAATCTAGTGGAAAACTAAACTGCACACCACAGCTTTATTGATTAAAAACACTAACATTTAAGGGGGTCGGGCTGTTCAAAATGAAAGCAAAACTCAACATTTCTTTTAATGGGTTTTAATTTAAAAGACAAAGCACCATCCACTTTTCTAGCAAGAGTTTGTTTCTCTAGTGTCTGAACTTTTACACTTAATATAGTCAGTAAAGCAGGGACTTTGAACACCTTTTGAGGTAGAGTGAAAAAGGTGCTATAGTAATGTTAGGGTTTATATGCTCACTTTTCATGCCCCATTGTAGAACACAAGCCATAACAAAGTAATCGGCTCCCAATTTGTGAACGGGAAGTGCAAATTAGCTTTGCCTAATAGGAGCCTTTACCATTTGGGAATTTTTTATTTTTGACATAAAAAGCACAAAATGAGAATCTACTTGATGGAGAATCTAAGTTTTTTACTGCATTTGTGAAGTTATATATCAACACTGCGTCTTTGGTCAGAAGAAGGCTTTGTTGGTTATCTTTGGGTTTATGTCCATTGTGAAAACAGTAAAGACTGAATAGTTTGGAGACTCATTCTGGCAGAAATTGTGTTTGGAGTAGCTCTCACTCCATCTCTCAGATGGCGGAATGTTTGGTTAGTCATGTGGACATCCATAGGGGCTTTCATATCAGCTAGTAAAAAATTAACTTAAAGCAGCAGCCTTCACCATGGAGAATAACCTGCCCCACGCTGCTTCATGAAAGACTGCTACAGACGTTGATTCTTTCACCGTGCATGTTGCATCCACTCACTGACATTTGTAAATCCAGTCTATATTTCCCCAACTGAGGCCAGGTAGATATTTGGACCCTCACGTGTAGGTGAACTGGCAATGAGGTGTAATGATGTGGTTTCACTGTTCCCAGGATACTCACCTTAATGTACTTGTAGTAAAAGAATTTTTGTTGTGAGCTTGGTTCAAGGAAAGGTACATTGTATCTATGTGAATTAGTTTGTACTGTGCTGTGAACAATGAGGATAAGACATTGATAAATAAGTATTAGGACAAAACAGCACCTAGTAATATGAGTGATTATAAACAGCACAAAAAACAGTTATTTATTCAATTTCAACTAAATGCACTTTTTATTGTGCACAGTAAAACAATAGCTTCAAGTCCAATAGATTTGCCATGGGTATATGTTCAGGCTGTCTATTTGCCAGGCATATGGTGCCTGGTGAAGGGATAAACACGTTTTGAAACACATGATGTAGCATTGCCAGGATTTTCTGGTGAATTAAATGCCTTTAATTCATACTGTCTAAAGAATGGGAAAATACAGTATCTCGTTGGCAATGAGCACGTAACAGTTTTATGCTACTCCTGTTAGTGAGTGCAGTTTGCATAAAGAAGACTGAAATTCATTTTCTAAAGGAAAAAGGTTGCTAAAAACGGCAACTGTTCTAATATTCAGCCATAATTTAGCTGGCATCACAGAGTGAGCAAATGGAAAAAACAACTGTAGCCTAGTTGAACAACCAGGAAACTGGACAGCAGCTGTGCTCCTGTTATTACTAAGCACAAGCAGGCAAGATGTTTAATATTTTCCTTTGTTTTCTAGATTTGGGCTTTGGATGTTTAACTAAAATGCACAGAGCACAGAAGGTACATATTACTTGAAATCAGTGGAAACACATAGTGGTGCTCTGTGGGGTGATTGGAAAATAAAAATAAAATACACTGGCCAGCTAACACAGATTGTTGCCTTACCTAGCACAGAACGGTGTGTGCAGGTCTCTGCCGTAATTCAGGTTTGAAGAGCTTCTCATGCTCAGACTTCTAGGTGACCTCTTACCAGCCGGGTGATGCTGTGTCATTTTGGGTTCCCTTGGAACCATCGTGGAGGGCGTGGACACCAGTGACAAGAGGTGCACCTGCTGTATTAGTTAGACGGGTGCTTAAGCAGCGGTAAGTTGAGGAACTACATGAAAACAAGACTATGCATCCTACATGCAGGCCTTCAAATTTTCTTTTTCACTGTCAAACTGGGACCCACAGGATCAAGTTCTGCACCTCCATCTAACATCTCTGTTGTTTTTCTACAGAGGGAGTAAGCGGCCATTACATTATGTTCACATAGGATAGTATCTGCAATTATCCGTAAATGTGTAATATATGTTTCTATTATATTCATCCTTTTTTCTTCCTGCGGTGAGTTGCTTATCACAGTATGCTGGGCTTAGAAAGATATTGCCAGTCGGCCCAGAAGTGGTTGTAACATAGCAATAAATGAGGCATTATCTCTGCATCGCAATCTTCCCCCCCCCCCCCCCCCCCCCCACCCTTTTCTCTTGTTTTTCTAGAAACCAAAGTAGAAGGAAAAAAAATAATATTGTGTAAAGTTTCATGACCTGCCTGACTTCAAGCCTTTGTACTGTGCCTGTTGATGTTTAGATATTAGTTAACGTTTACAATATATTTATATACTTGTGGGATTTACATGTAACAAGCGCTCAGGTCCAACAGAGAGTGCACATGGGTCTTGAGAAAATACATTACTCGTCTAGTAGAAAGAAGCCAAGGGCTGTGATAGGGAGTGAAAGACACACAATGATATAGAATGTACGCCCAAAAGGTTCTGGAATATTAACAGTAAATTCTCAATCAGACTTGAAAAGTGGGTTAATGAAATTGGCCATAGATATAGACAAAAGATACTATTTCCTGTTAGACTTTGGATTGCCTGTCTACTTGAAAGAAGATCCCCCCATGCCAGGTGCCTGTTATCACCCTTCTAAGAATTAGCAATATTCTTGTTGTTGTGAATCATCTAGCACAGCTTCTACAATATGGGTGGTATAAAAAAAAACCTTGTAAATAAATAAATATGGATACTCTAAAGAATTCATTGGCCTTATAAAGACTACTACCTGGATCATTTTCTCTTAAGTACTTTTATTATTCTTCTAACACATATTTTTGTCTTGAAAAAATGACATAGCTCCCATAAGTCTCAGAAAATGTATTTTCCAGTACATTCTTCTTAAAAAAAACAACAAAAAAAAAAAACCAGCTTGCTCAACACTGTATGAGAATTGCATCTGAGCTGTAGTTATGAAGTCTGCTGCACAGCTCTGGAAATCTCTTAACAATAAGGGAGAAATGAGAGAGCGACCACCCAACAGTATTGCATCAGAAATGGGATTATGGTTCCAGTGTAGCACTAATTTAGAGCCTTTATTACATTTCTAAAATTATGTATTCAAGGTCAGACTAATGGCCTAAAGATTGTTTCCCTGTGCTATTCTTGAGGAGGATGCCTGTGCTTGATTCTTAGTTTGTGTACCTGTTTCCTGAATTGACTAAGGCTTGGGGTGTTGCTAATGCAACCCACACCAGCCCTAGCTGAGAGGGCTGAATCACACGGTCCTTCTGGTGGCAGCATCTAGTGATCAGCCGGTGAGTTGCATCGGAAACACTTCACAAGGTCATGTCAGTATTCTGCTGTCTTGGCCACAGGCGGTAATTGCAAGAGTGAGGGTGCAACCTAGAAAAATACAGGAAGCTAAGAAAGGTGGTTCACTGCAAAAGCAGTATGGAGATAGCACAGGAGAGGAAGACAAACACTTTACTTTTAGATCACTTTAAGGAAAATGCATCTCTGTCGGACCAATCAGTGAGTCAGCTGTGCATAGGATACAAGTTATACTCAGCTGGTTTAAAGTCTGATTGAGAATTTCCTTCACCTATTATTCAGCTGCCTTTATTGATTCTCAAAGAAAAACCTTGATCTCATTTTTATATCAAAAACAACTTAAAATAAATTGTATTAACCAACCAACCTATTCAACTACTTGAAGGGCCAAAGCTAGGAAAAATGCTCAGGAATTGATGTAAAACTCTCAGGCCCATCATGAGGCTGGGCACTTCCCTGAATCAGAAGATTTATAGCTTTTCTGAACAGCCAAAGACTTCTCCACTAGATGCAGCTGATACAAGTTATCCATCCTTCCGATTCACAGATGAAGACTGACGAAGTAAATCAAAAGGAAGATGGGGGGGGAATGATGGGGGGGGAATGTTAAATATCTTTTTCAAATCCTGATAAATGATTTGACTGCATTGTTAAGCATAATTATAGAAGATAAAAGCAATTTTCAAGTAAATTTCTTTTGAAAGTCCATTTGTTACATTTGCATGCTTTAGCTCATATAAACAGTATGATCATGGTTTATAAGCATCACAGGATATGAATCTGAATTTTTTATTAGGTTCTTGTTTCATGATCTGTATAATTAGTTCTCTCTCAGGATTGAAATTGTTGCAAATACTGAATTAATACTAAATCTATTTTCTTGTTTGAATGAAGAATTTTCATTTTAGAGTTTAGGTAATAGATTGTGTGCTTACACGAATTATAGGTAACGTATTTTTCCTGGAATTTGTGCCGATAGATAAGATTTTGTTTGTCCTTCCATAGAAATATTCTATCCTTGGTTCTTCCCATCCAATTATCATTAGCAAGAGCACAAGCATGGCCGGCAGTATTCTCCTTGTTTTCTCCCACTGTAGACCAGATACTTTGACAGGTTGTGGTGGGAGGGATACAAGTGCCCCTTCCACTGATGCATCTTGGCCAAACCCAGAGTGCCACTGTAAAAGCAATACATGGCTCAGTTATCCCCCCCCCCCCCCCCCCCTGCACACTTGGAGCTCTGGGCAGTATTAGTTTGGCAACTGCCCTAGCTCTGACCATATTGTAGATAAGAGTTGAGTGTCTGTTCCAATAAGCTTATAAACATTTGCCATTCTGATGCAGTCTGATCGGCCACAATAAAGAGGGCCCAAATTTACAGATACATCACATGTAGTCACATTTAACAAGCCTCTGAAGTCACCATATTTATTTGTAAGGTATCCAAATGTCACTTCTCCACAACAGTGATGACTTAAAAGAAAATGATGCAAAGAATTGGTTTCATTGACAAAAACACAAGCCTCAAAAGTTAAGAGCACATCTTTCCAAAATTCTAAAAATCAAAAGAACTACTCCTAATGCTTTGGCATGAGCAGAAGTACCACAGTGAGCTTGGGGCTGTATACAATTGTAATTTTTTAAATCAAACATTTGCATGTTTGAGCAAGATTGTACACATTCCAGATGCATCACAGATACCTGCATATCATATGTATAAATAAATTAAAAATACAGAGTTTCTTTCAAAAACCTTTTCACCAATAAAATAGTGGGTTCTCTGTCAACAAACAGGGCTGAATTAATTATGACCCGTGGGTGACTGTGCCAAATGGAAACCTTTCTCTAAGTTCAGCAGAGCTTTTGCTCTACTGAGCATGTGTAGGAGTTCCCATGCAAGTGCTGCCTCATGATCCATTCAGTCATTTTTTGTCTGCACTGCCATCTAGACATTCACCAGTCTCTCTTTCTGAATATTTCTCAATCCTTCAGTGGTCCTTGCCCTGCTTCACTGCATGGGCAGTCCCTCAACAGCACTTTTCAGTGCTACAAATACAAAAGTATATTAGAAGAAAAAATGAAGCTGCCTAAGCCCATGAAGCCTACCATAAACAGTTTCAAGGACTGCTTCTGTGGGCAAAAGATGTCCATCATGAATGATAGGGCCCTATCATGACTCCTCCATTTGTTATAATTGTGGCTGGATGTCCCCCAGAACACAGAAGAGTTGGGCCTACAAGATGTCCGAGCTCAGGGACTGTCTGAGCTCTTCATCTTCCTTGAGCTCTGTGCATGGTGAGTCAAGCAAGAGCTCTGTACCGAAGGCTCCCCCCACTGGCAGAGGCAGTGTCTGGGTCGAACAGCTCAAAGAAATGGGCCTCAGCTCCATGGAGCACAAAACATGAGTTCAAGGCTTCTCACTGCCATTGGCACAGGACCCCAACAGACTGACTAAGCAGAAAGCTGTTTCTTCTAAGCCAGGGTTCTCAGAACCAGCACATTCAATGCAGTTGGCGTTGAAGGTAAGGACCCAATGTAATTAGCACCATTAAAGTGTCAGGGCTCAGTGCAACTGGTGCCAAAGTATGAAGGATCATTGCAGTTGGTGCCATTAAGGCATCCAACTCCTGTGGAGCCATCATCACTTAAGCAAAGGTCCAAAGGAAAGGATTCCCTTAGCATGGGGATCTGAGTCAATGTTAGGACGAGTCCATGACCATTCCCCATCAGAAGCCCTTCTGTGGAGCTCAGGGGAAGCCTTCCAGAATGATGACCCTGTTCTGGCTTCAGAAGAAAATGTATCTCCCCCCAACAGCACCACAGGGGAACAGACAGACCAGATGAGGGAATTGTTCAAGATCTTCACATATTTAGCAGCTAGTTATAAACAGGGAATCTTATATCCTATCCTGTCCCAGGTGACAGTTGCCTTCCCTCAAGGGGGAGTCCCAGCGACTTCTATCCCAGTGCAACAGCTTCCAGTTCTTGGGGTTAGTCCTGAAGGGTCAGCTCCATCAGTAGCATCAGATGCTATTACTGGCTAGCCGGAGAAGAGGGCCATGGGGGATCTGGTTTCTATCATCCATGGGAGCTCACACTTAGTTATCTAGGTCCCCATCTCAGACACCTTGGCCTTCATCGGAGTCTTGGATGGGCATCTGCCTTTATCAGATTCAGAAAAGAGATAGATGAGTATAAGACCCATTGGAACACGCCTCTGAACTGGAAGACCTGTTGTGTTCTAAATTTCTGGGAAAGGCCATCAATATCCATGGGTGGAGGGATAAAGATCCTCACAAAGATGTCTAACATTCTCCATGTTCTAGAGATTCTGTTTCAACCATTGGCCCTTCCAGTTCAAAAATTCTCCAAAATCTTCAGACCAGAATTTGGGAAAGTCCAGCTTCTTGTCCACCAGTTGTGAGAAATCTGGATCTTAAGGATGGAGTACAGCAGTCTCCTCGGTTTGGGGTGGTCCAACTTTCCCATCAGTCAGTAGTGGTGGTGGAGTCCATTCTGAAGAAGGCAAAGAAAATGAGAATTTTCTCTAATGCCCCACCTGGGAAGGATCCAAGACTACTCGATTTATTTGGAAAGAAGTCTTTTTAAAGCTGGATAGCCAGTCACCAGTTTTATATGATGTAGTATTTGCATGCTTATATCAACAAGATGAGGAGGCTCTTTATGGATTCAGTGGCTAGGGGTTCAGCTGCCATCATCAGAACCTGAAGAATGGCATGGTTACAGGCTAGTGGCCTATGAAAGGACATCCATGATAAGCTGGAAGACATCTCATGTTTGGAGGCAATTTCTTTAAAGAGAAGGTCAGAGAGATTGTCTCATAGAACACTATCTAGTCCAATCCTTATCAACTACAGCAGATCAACAGTCTGCTCAGAGGTGTCTGTATTTCTCATACAAGCGAGCTTACTTCCAACATTACCCCTTCTGTATATACCAGTGCTATCAGGCTCCTCAAATGCAGTCAAACAACTTTCACCCAGAGGATTGCTGCACGAATAGTGCTAGCTGAAGACAGCTTAACAATTTCAGACAAAGGTAGGACCCAGTTTTTGGTGGGAATAGAATCTCATGCCCCATCTCCTCCAGTGAAGGGAAGATTCAACTGTTCCTCCCTGAATGGAAGAAAATTACCAAGAACTTCTGGATACTTAAGATCATGGAGTGTGATTACCACTTTTATTTCTCCCATCTGCCAGTGCAGCACCACTGTTTGGCCTTCAATTCCAATCCGTCTCACTAGACCCAATTCCATTTCATAGCGGACATACTACTTCAACAAAGGGTGATAGTTGGTCCTCCTTGGAGCATGGCAAGGGATTTTACTCTTGATATTTTCTTATCCCCAAAAGAACAGTGAGTCTGAGACTCATCCGTCCCTTCATCGAAGTGGCAACTTGGTCATCTGTACACACCTTCAAATCCCATTCATGTCCAGACAATCTTTCAAAGAGGGACAGTAGCTTTGGCGCAGGCAGTCTTATCAAATCTGTTTGCCTAGTCTACTCTCCATGGGGGATCCGGGTTGATTTTTCAGTAAGTTTTCCATTACACCACCTTCAGCATGGGAATCCCCACGTGTCCTGGCTAATTCAGCCCCGTTTGTCAACAGCGAAGGCAAGTTTGCCTGCTGTAAATGTGGTTCTCCATAGACAGCAGAATAAATTAGCCATGCTTAATACCCACCTAGAGAGTAGACTACCAACTGAAGCTGAGTTCTATAATTGACTGAGGGTTTCATGAGGCAGCAGTTGTGTAATAAACTCGCATGCATGGTCAATGAGAAAGCTCTGCTGAGCTCAGAGAGAGGATTCTAGTCTGCACCATCGGATGATGTCAACTATGTGCCATGGCTAATTTATCCTCCTGTCCACAGAGAACCTTGTTTCCAGTAAGCAAACTCACTTTCCAGTGAAAAGGACTTTGTTCATTACTCCTTGTACTTATTAGCATAGCAAGCTCAGGGAATAGGAGTTCCATTTCCAGATTAAAACAAAACAAAAAACTTTGGTTATTTTTCATAGAAGAAATGTTTATGATGCATGTACTTTGAACCTACCAAGATGAATGTATAGATGGCAAGTGAATATTTCAGAGTGAATTTAGTGATATTTATAATCATAATAAAAGCTACACTTATCCTTTTGAAATCAGTGTTTCTATATTCTGTGTAAGTGTATTGAATATATACATCTGTATACTCTGTATACTTAGATCACATGGATTCTGTTATTTCAATATATCCTATAAACACTTCTACTCCCCATTGAATTTTATTTACTGTTTTGACCTTCTTTATGAGTTTGCTAACAGCACATACGAACTCTTCTTTGTTTCATCTCTTGTGAGTTACCTAAGCACACTTCCTTTCACATATCCCCATAATCTGAAGAGAAACAAATAACTATGAATTGTGGGCTATGAAATTCTGCTACTTATCAACAGAACAATTAAAGTATTTCTAAACTAAAAAAGGTAATCTGCTTCTAGATTTAAAAAAATAAAGCTGACTTTATTTTTGGAATCCACAATTACAAAATGAATCCATGCGACTATTTTGTGAGTTTTGCTCCAAGGTCAGCTGAACCATGCACAGAATATCATGCAGCCTTGCATTTTGCAACGCCAGGCAGGAGCTACTTATCATGCTATCTTAGTGCCAATTTTCAGCCTTATCTGGCTTAGTTAAGTCTAGGATAGCTGTTCTATAGTTAGCTGAATAAACTTATCTGGCTGGTCATAAGATAGCCAAGTATCTGGGTAGCTTGTGCAGCTGGATAGTGGCTGAATATAGATTCTACGGGCCCAAATTTGAAAGTGTGGTCAGCACATAATAGCCAGAAAAGTAGGATGTATCTGGCTGAATAACAGCAGCTGCTAGATAACCGGATCAGTCACTTATCCAGCTCTCTCTTAGCCAGCTAGATAGTGGATGGGCAGTGGGCGGATCAGGGTGGTGCTACATAGCTGGATAACTTATTCGGCTAAGTAGCGATATTTAGCCTTAGGCCGATAAGTTATGCGGGCAAGTTATACCTGCGAACAAGCAGGTGTAACAAGTGGAGATAAGTTATCTGGCTAAGAGCGGGAAGTATGCAGATTTTCAGTGGTATAGCCATCTGCTGAATATCCCTTGTATCTTAACCGATAAGTCATATCTGGTTAAGTTACTTAAACGGCCAGCTTTCTATTTTGGGCCCAGCAAACCTAAACAGTAGCTAAGAACCAATAACATTTATGCTGCCTGGAAGGCAGTCATTTCAGCTTTATTGCAGATTTCCAGCTTTTCATCTCAGGGAAAGGAAAGCAGTGGTACTAGTTAGCTTTTTCAAAATATGAGCATGCCTCTGCTTTATGTCCATGCTTCTATTTTTAAAAGGCTCAAATCCACTAGTCAGGTTTTCATGCTATATTTGTGTATAATGTGTAATAATGTGATGATTGATGAGGGTCAATTCTGCAGCAGATTAGATTCATATTTGTGGAAGTGACAGGGGAAGAAGGTGGAAGAGGGCTTAGATATTGCTGTTTTGGGGAATGAGAAAGAAAGATGACAAGGCCTGGCAGAGGAACTGCCAGCAGAAGTGGTGAAGGCATTTGCTGTGGTGAGGTTTGGATGTACTTGGGACAGATTGGGGGGAGACGTTTTAAGGAAACACCTGTTATAGCAGAATATAAGATATGATGGGAGCAAATGTAAGTTGACTGTGACTGTTAAGGTATGGCAGCGTTTGTCAGGTAACAGCTGAAAGGGAAGGAGAGGAAAAGTACAGCCAATGAGCAAGCAGCTGCTGTTGAAGAATGCAGGTAGAGAGAAGATGAGATTTCAAACAAACTGAAGAGTGTGGAGAGAAGAGATAAAAATACTGCATCAGCATTCTGGTGGTGCAGAATTTGTAATGTTTTCAAAATATAGAAGAATCCAAATTTGCAAACTCTGATTCCACCACATGCACTTTACAATTATAAAATGAATACTATTTACAGAGCATTCTCCCACAGAGCTTAGAAACAGATGTGTAACTGTAATAATATGCAAAAAATGCAAATTAACAATCATGATTGTTTGCAAAAAATAAAAATAAAATGCTTAAAATTTAAAAAAAAGTTGCTAGTCCATAAAAGACCAGACGCTTGCTTTCTGTTGTCACTTTCTCGAGGTACATACATAGAACATTTTCACACATATTGCTAGACAAGTCTAAGATTTCCAGTGTGAAAAATAGATAAGATCACTAAAAATAATCAGTTAAAGAAAATTACAGTCATTAGCAGTTTTTTTTTCCTCCACATCCAAAGACTGGGGGCAACTAGAGCTGGCTTTTCAGATGTGCGACGTGCGTGACCACAAAGAGAACCATGCTCAAGGGGTCATCATTTCTGCCCCCTCCTTCCTGCACCTTTTCATATGATGTCTACAAGCAGGAGACTCAAGAATAATGCGCAGGTGGGAGGAGGCATCTATCTGTGGTGGTCCGCAAAGGAGAAGGAGAAGCAAGAAAAGAGGGGATGCAGCTAAAAAAGAGGGGGAAAGAAGAAGATGCTAGAGGGAACAGAGAGGTGGGGATACTGGCGAGCGGATACTAGTGCTGCGTAGAGAATGAAGGAAGGGGGGAGGGGTGGAGAGAGAGATGGGCCTACCATGCTGCCGGAGGGAGTGCTACATCAGAGCTGCTGCCAAGATGGGGGAAGGGTGGGACATGCCAATTTCAGTTTTCACATAGGGTGCAGTTAGCCTAGAGCCCATCCTGGGAGCAACCCACTCAAGCTGCCACATCTCCTGTCACCTCCTCCTTCTGTTCCACTGTTGAGCTGCTTTCCTTTTATAATGAATGTACAATATCAGCATTCACGGATTCTTTGCCTATGACTTCCTAGTAATTTAAACATATTCAGGATAAGTATGACTGATTCTTATTGTCTTCCATTCTTCAGACTCCCAGCGAGCTACGGTACATGCATATGTAAGGTGGTGTCAAATTCTGCCCCTTACTAAGAGTGTTGCCCCTTACTATTATAGCAGCATGGCCTCAGCTGGCCTGAGTGCCCTAAGTATGCATCAGAGGTCTCAACCAGTCCTTGCCCATGTGGTCATGTAGACTGATAGGGAGGTGAGCCGGTTCTCATTGGAGATAATAAAAACTCCTGCCCCATGTGATGCAAGGGAATAGAGGATGAGACTTGAGAATTTGGAGGATTCCAGAGCTTAGAGTCTGGCATGTTGAAGACAGACAAGGGGAGCCTGGCCACAAAGACAAGAACTCAAGATGAACCGGACCGCCAAACAGGAACAGGAATGAGACACAGGAACCAAGGAACACACAGCAGGAACAGGAGCCTGGACCAAGAATCAGGAATGTGGCGCAAAGTCCTTCTCAAAGCGAGATGACCTTTTGCCGAGGCCCTGGATAGGCCTTTTATAGGACTGGCTGGGTGACGTCATCAGGGAGCACCACCTTGCCGCTCCCACCACTGGGCCTTTAAATGTGGGGGAATTGGCCGTGCGTGCGCCTAGGAGGGGCTGGTAATCAGGCACCACGGAAGGCAGGCTAGGCCCAGTGTCCTGACACAGGCTGCATCGGGCTGCAGTGGCGCAGCAGTCAGTCACGCAGAGGAGCGGGGCCCCAGGCCAAGGGGAACGGGGGAGCGTGGCAGACAGACGCATTGAGAAAAGGAAGGGCCAGGCCTGCATCTGGGAAGCAGGTGAGAGCGGCAGTCTGCAGCTTTGCCACGCGGACAACCAATCATAAGAGTACTCCCTCCTCTAACCCCACTCCTGATGGGTTAGGCTTCCCGGAATGCGCAGCATGGAATTCCTTCAAGAGGTAATTATCCAAGATATTGGAGGCTGGTTTCCATGTGTTCTCTTCTGGTCTATATCCCTCCCAAGCGAAAAGATATTCCCATTTCTTGTTGTGTCATCTGACATCCAAGACCTCTTTCAACTGATAGGCAGGGCCAGCGGAAGCACTAGGCGAACTAGGCGGTCGCCTAGGGCGCCAGCTTCCCGGGGGCGGAACTGCCCCGGTAAAATTAAGAGAGCCGCGCTCAGCCGCTGCCCCGGTAAAATGAAAAGAGCTGCATTAAGCCGCCGCCCCCCCCCCCCCGATAAAAATAAAAGAGCCGCTGCCGGCAGCCCGCCCCAAAAGACCCATCTGACCTCCCCCAGCGGTTCGCGCGCTCCCGGTCTCTCCTGCTGCCGTTGATGCTGGGCTATCAGCACGTTCAAGCCCAGCGGGAACGGCAGCAGTGCAAAAAAAAAAAAAAAGCTGTGGCATCCGCGGCTGGCCTTTTCTTCCTCCCGCCCCCCCCCCCCCCCGACCCGGAACAGGAAGTGATGCGCGGGAAGGAGAAAGAGCGGTGCCACATGAAAAAAATAGCGGCGACAGCAGCATCGGCCCCCGAGCAATTGAAGCAGCTGATAATAGGTAAAGGAGTCAGCAGCACGAGCCTCCCGCGGCCGATGGGATTCTTCCTTTTTGGCCTGCGGGGGCTGGAGGAGGAGGCTGCTGCAGCTACCATTTGTGCTAGGGGGGGGAGAGAGGAAGTGAGTGAGAGAGAGAGAAGCAGCCAGCCAGCCAGCCAGTGTGTAAGTGAGAGCCTCAGCCTGTGTGTAAGTGAGAGAACGTATTTGATCGAGAGCATGTGTGTGTGATTGAGAGAAACTGGTCAGAGAGCTGATGTATGTGTATATGTGAGAGACAATGAAAGTGACTGCTCAGAGAGATGACTGATGTGTGAGACAGTCAGGGATGTGACTGATGTGTGAGAGTGTGAGACAGTCAGGGATGTGACTGATGTGTGTGTGTGTGTGTGAAAGAGAGAAAAAGCATGGAAGTGAGAACTCTGGGTATGTGAGAAAGCATGGGAGTAAGAAGCCTGGTGTTGTGGGGGTGTATGTGAAAGAAACCATTGGAGTGAGAAGCCTGATTATGTGAGAGAGAGCATGGGAGTGGGAAGCCTGTGTGTGTGTGCATGTATGAGAGAGAGACTGGTTGGTAAGGTGACGGTGTGACTGGTGTGTATGTGAATGTGAGAGAGAGAGAATGTGATTCAGGGAATGAGAAGCCTGTGCACCTGGAGAGCGAGCATGGAAATGAGAGAGAGACTGGTGTATGTGTGTGTGTGTAACAGAGAGAAAGTGATTATGGGAATGAGAAGTCTGTGCATGTGAAGAGAGTGAGCATGGGAGTGAGAACCTGGGTGTGTGTGAGACACGGCATGGGAGGGAGAAGCCTGTATATGTAAGACAGAACAGGTGACTGGTGTGTGTTTGTGTGTATGTGAGAGAGAGAAAGAAAGTGATTATGGGAATGAGAAGCCTGTGCATGTGAAGAGTGAGCATGGGAGTGAGAAAGCTGGGAGTGTGTGAGATACAGCATGGGAGTGAGAAGCCTGTATATCTGAAAGAGAACATGGGAGTGGGAAGCCTGTGTGTGTGTATGCATGAGAGAGATCAGGTGACTGGTGTGTGTGTTTGTGTATGTGTGTGAGAGAAAGAAAGTGATTATGGGAATGAGAAGCCTGTGCATGTGGAGAGAACAAGCATGAGAGTGAGAGACTGGTGAGTGTGTGTGAGAAAGAGAAAGTGATTATAAGAGTGAGAAGCCCATATATGTAAGTGGAACACGGGAGTGGGAAGCCTGTGTGTGTATGGCATGAGAGAAACTGTTCAGGAAGGTGACTGGTGTGTTTGTCAAAGACTGTTTGGGAGATGATTGGTGTGTGAGAGACAGAAACTGGTCATGGGGGCATGACTGATATGGTGTGTGTGTGAGAGACATGGGCCTTAAGGAAGAGGACCATGAGTATAGAGCTTAGCTTCTACTGCTGCTTCTGGTGTGTACTACAGCCTGCATGGAAGAGGAGTAAGAGAGCTGCTGGAGGGGGTAAGTAAAGATGGCTTTTTAAGTTTATTTTTCTTGATTGACTGCCATTTTAATTGTTTAATATTATGTGATGTGTCTGCTTTTTTTGTTTGAGCAACAAGTATAGCTTTGGTTTATGTTTATTTTATTTATTTTTATTTATTTATTTATAAAAGTTTCTATACCGTCGATAAGACAAATCATCTCAATGGTTTACATGGCATAAAAATGTCAAATAAGTGTTCTGTTATAAATACAGACTTCGTTATTTTCATTAATGCACAATGTAAGTTAATTGTGTGTGGAGGCGGGGGGGCGGCATAGCTGACGTTTCGCCTAGGGCGCCTAATACCCTTGCACCGGCCCTGCTGATAGGTAGTATTCTCCTTGGAGGAGATCTCTTGCGGCTCTGGGGTTTTCCTGGAGGGACACGAGAGGGCCAAGGGTTTTAGGAGCGAGACGTGGAATACATTGTGAACTCCCAAGGAAGCGGGTACCTGTAGTTGGTAGGTTACGGGGTCAAGATTCTGGATGACTGGAAATGGTCCGATGTACCGGGGAACAAGCTGCATGGAGGGCACACAGAGTCTGGTATGGTGAGTACTTACTCATACCTTTTCGCCAGGTTTGAACTGTGGAGTGGGTCTCCGATGAATGTCTATGAACCTCTTGGCCTTTTGTGCTGCTTTTAGGAGCATTTCTTGGGTGTGAATCCACGGAGCTCCTGTGTGGAGGATCGGCCACCGGCGAAGGGATGGTTAAAGGAAGTGGTAAAGGAGGTAGCAGCTGTCTTCCATAAACAATTTGGAAGGGTGAGGAGCCCATGGCCGCACAGATGTGTGAGTTGTGGGAAAATTCTGCCCAGGGCAAGAGAGATGCCAATAATCCTGTCATTCATTGGCAAATGAACTCTGAGAAATGCTTTGAGGGATTGGCCATTCCCCTGGGAGTGGTATGCCTTCATGAAGTCCAGAGAAACACTGAATTTCTTGCACAAAAAGCTCCAGTATCTGGCGATTAATTGGGTTCCTTGGTCTGAGACTATTTGTCTGGGCAGACCATGCAGACAGAAAATGTGGTGCGTGAATAGGCGGGCCAACTCGGGTGCTGAGCAAAGTCCAGGTAGGGGAACAAAATGAGCCATCTTAGAGAAATGGTCAATAACAGCCCAATAATGGTGCAGCCATTAGAAAAAGGGAGGTCCACTATGAAATTGGTGGAGAATGGGTCCAGGGTTCCTTTGGGGGCTGGCAACAGCTGTAACAGCTCCAGGGGGTCATCCTGACCAAGTTTTCTGCTGTGTGCAAGTGGGACAGGAGTCCACGAAGGCTCGGTTGTCTCGTTGCATCTGTGGTCATCAGGGTTCCCTGCTATACGGGAGTCGTAGGACCATCTTAATACCTTTTCTCTGAGTATGTGTGAGACAACTGTCTCGATGATGTGCTTGAGAGGCTCCGTGGTCCTGCCTACCTCTCACTACTTACAGCTCCTCCCGCTCACCTCGGACTACTGGCTGTCGCGGCGTCTGTTTGCCGTCCTCTCCGGCGTCCCCGGACCGGCTTTGGTGCTGCCTTCCGCCATGCTCCTCCAAGGTACCTTAGGGCGCATGCCGCCCTCATCTTTATTTCCACGTTGGCGCGAACCTCAGGGGCGTCCCCCTGATATGACATCACGCTGGCCAGATATTTAAGCCTACAGTATTTGCTAGCTCATCGAATTAGCAATGGAAATTCTATGGATGGGATTCGCTCTCCGTACCGAAGCTGCTCTGCCACTCCAGCGCTATCTGGAACTCTTATATCCTTTGGGTACCCGCTCCTCGGGGGCTTCTTCTGCTTCTTTCAGGTGCTATAAGGAAACCGGTACTCGCTTCTCGAGGGCCCATGTTCCCTGAGTCGCTGCCTGCATATTCAAACCTTTCTACTTGGAAGACTTCACTAACAGTTTCCATCTGTGAGTACAACTACCATCTATTCCACAGTACTGCTTCACTAGAACCAGGTACTCGCTCCTTGAGGGCCTGCCCTCTGTTCCAGTGCTAGACCTCTCATCTAATGGAATCTCTGTTACTGCTACGTGAGTACAATACAACTGAGTCTCTCTGCTCTAAGGGTGTTATAATTAGTGAGGTTTGGGTGGACCCTTAGACACTGTGGCAGCTGACCACGCCGATGGGGGGAAGTCCCGTGAGGGGCCACAGGTCAGGCTCAGCTTAGGACACACAAACACAGAGATTAATCTTTTATTAGACAATGTGGTGAAGCGACCAGAGATGGCAGTAGTGAGCAGCAGAAGTAGCCCGGCTGGGCTAGTATCCCTCAGGTGCTGGAACAGCGCCTCCTTCAGTAACAGTGCTGTAGTGGAAAGAACTGAGAATAATGAGTACAGTGGAATATGCACAAAGCCCCAGTATGGAGAACCCCAGGGATAGGGAGAGCAGGCCCTCGAGGAGCGAGTACCTGATCTCTGAGGGCTGAGAAGCTTGAAGGTAATGCACAGCGGTTCCACGTAGGAGATGGCACTAGGGCTGGAATGGAGGCAGGCCCTCGAGAAGCGAGTACCTGATCTCTGAGGGCTGAGAGGCTTGAAGGTAATGCACAGCGGTTCCACGTAGGAGATGGCACTAGGGCTGGAACGGAGGCAGGTCCTCGAGAAGCGAGTACCTGATCTCTGAGGGCTGAGAGGCTTGAAGGTAATGCACAGCGGTTCCACGTAGGAGATGGCACTAGGGCTGGAATGGAGGCAGGCCCTCGAGAAGCGAGTACCTGGTTCCAGGGAACAGCTCTGAGGTGAAGATGGTAGTACTCACTGGTGTTGAAGATAGCAAATCCTTCCAGGCAGAAGAGAAGGTAGGAGCAGGCAGTGAGACAGGGAACATGGGTCCTCAAGGAGCGAGTACCGGTTTCCTGATAGCGACCTGAAAAGCAAGTGAGGCCCCCGAGGAGCGGGTACTCCGTTAGCGTTGAGTCCAATGGAGAATTGGAGAGGCAGAGTAGCTGGGTACGGAGAGCGAATCCCATTCGTAAGATTCCCCTTGCTAACTCAAAGGCTAGCAAACATCGTAGGCTTTAAATATCTGGGCAGCATGACATCATCACAGAGGGACGCCCCTGAGGTTTGCGCCAAGTAGGAAATAAGAGTGAGGGCCACTCGGCGTGTGTGCCCTAAGGTACCAGCGGAGCATGGCGGGAGGCAGTGCCCAAGCCGGTCCGGGGACACCGGAGAGGACGGCAGGCAGATGCCGTGGCAGCCAGGCGTCCATGCACAGCGAGAGGAGGTGCAAAGAAAGAAAGGTAGGCGGAGTGAAGCTGCCAGGAAGAGACGGTTGCAACAAAGGGATCAGGTACTCCCTCCTCGAGGTCCTGCTCTCCCTGTCTTGGAGCTTCTCCTAATTCTACCTGGGACTCTGAATGCTTCTTATTGTGTACTCATAACTCTCAGTCTCTTTCCACTACAGCACTGGCTAGCAGAGGATTCGCTGTTCCAGCATTCTGTGGGAGACCTGCCCAGCCGGGCTGAACATCCACTACTCACTACTGCCACCTCTGGTGGTTTCCAGAACTGTTTAATAAAATATTCAAATCTGTGTTTGTGTGGCCAGAGTCTAGCCTGACACTGTGGTCCCTCACGGGACTGCCCCCGTGGGCGTGGTCAGCTGCCACAGTGTCCAAGGATCCACCCAAACATCAATAATCATAACAGTAGGAGAGGGCATCTGCCCAAGCATTCTTGAGTGCAGGCCAATATCTCAGTTCGAAATAAAAAAATAGAGATCAGCGGGCCTGTCGAGCGTTTAAACATTGGGCATGATGGAGGGGCTCCAGATTTTTATGATCAGTGTAAATGAATATGTGGTATTGGGCACCCTCGAGCCAGTGGCACCATTCTTCTAGGGCTAAGTTAATCGTGAGGAGTTCCCTATCGCCAATTCCATAGTTGCATTCAGCCAGGGAGAATTGTTTTGAGAAAGAACATGGGAAAAGAACGCCCTTGGTGGAGTGCTGAATTAAGACGGCCCCTGTCCCCACTGAGGAGGCATCCAGTTCGATGATGAAGGGATGCATCATGGAATGATGGAGATATGGTTCTTGCAGAAAGGTGTCTTTCAGGTCTTAGAAGGCTGTCACAGGCTCAGGTTGCCAGAGCTTGGCATTAGCCCCTTTTCGCATGAGGGCAGTGAGAGGAGCGGCAATTTTGGAATAGTTAGCAATGAAATGTCTGTAATAATTGAAGCCCAAGAACCTTTGTAGGGCCTGTAACCCACTTGGCTGGGCTCAATCCTCGATAATCTTGAGTTTGTCTGGGTCCATGGTGAACCCTTTACTGGAGACAATGTACCCTAGAAAGGGAATTCTTGAAGGTAGAAGAAGCTGCCCTATTATTGGGAAAAATAATTCTGTGAGAGTGTTATTCAAGGCTTCCGTGGAAGCAAAAACTCATAATAAAGACTTTTACAGGCACATTCAAAGTAAAAAACCTGTGAGGGAGTCAATTGGACCATTAGATGATCAAGGGGTTAAACATAGTAACATTGTAATGACAGCAGAAAAGGACCAAATGGTCCATCCAGTTTGTCCGGCAAGACTATTATGGTAATAACTGCCGCACCGGCAGGTTACCCCATGTTTCTCTTAAGGGTAGCAACTACCACTCCGGGCAGTTATCTCCAAGCCTTATGATAACCAAATAAAAATGTATTACTATCAACATTTTTATTGGGTGATGAGCCTTCTTGAAAATTCAGATGGTGCTGCTTGAAATGCTTTGCTTATGGACTTGGCCAGAGAAGCAGTCCTGTGCTTTTTCCCTTATGTCTGCATATCAGCATCCCAGATTGTAAAAGTTAGGGCTTGTGTTGGTTGTCATCTGAATCCAATTCCTCTCCCCCCACCCCCCTCCAAATACCAGAGAGACTAAATGAATTCATTGCTTCGATCTTCACTGAGGAAGATGTAAGAGAGATACCCAGACTAGAAATGATATTCAAAGGTTATGATTCTGAGGAACTGAAATAAATCTCAGTGAACCTCAAATATATACTAGGGCAAATTGACAAACTAAAAAGTAGCAAATCACCTGGTTCAGAAGGTGATTTGAAAAATGAAATTGTAGACCTGTTCTTAGTAATTTGTGAACTATCACTAAAATCGTCTATGGTACCTGACGACTGAAGAGTTGCCAATGTAACATCAATTTTTAAAAAGGGATCAAGGGGCGATCCAGGAAACTACAGATGAGTGAGAGTGACATCTGTGCCAGGCAAAATGTTGGAAACTATCATAAGGAACAAAATTGCTGAACATATAGGGGGTCATTTATCAAAGGCGTATCGCACACGATACGGCCATATCGCATGCGATAAGGGCCTTTTCGCATGCGATAGAATGCAAATTAGGGGGCGGGGAGGAGTTGGGGTGGGGAGGGGTGGAGTTAGCAGTGTCTTCGCTGCTGGCGATAATGTTAGTAACGTTATCGTCGGCAGTAGCACACCGAATAGCACCACCTTTCACTGTGGCGCTATTTGGTGTGAAAGCCGGCGCACTGCCGTGGTGCGAAGACTGCGGGCTTTCACAGGCCCGCCCCCCCGTTTTTGCAGGATTCATCATTCTGCGAAGAATGATGAATCCAGGCCATAGATAGCATAATTTAATGAGACAAAGCCAACATGGATTTAGCCAAGGGAAGTCTTGCCTCACCAATTTGCTACATTTATTTTGAGGACATAAATAAACATGTGGTTAAAGGTGAGCCAGGTGATATATTGTACCTGGATTTCCAGAAAGCATTTGACAAAGTCCCTCATGAGAGGCTTGTTAGGAAATTAAAAAGTAGGAGAGGGGCCACAAGGCTGAAGGTTCATATAGGGTATCTAATACCTTTGCACCAGCCCTGAGATAATGTGTGCATGAGCCAGGATGGGGGGACGTGGAAGAAAGAAAGTTGATGCACACATCCCTCCCCAATCCACATCGAAGCTCAGGGTCACCACATTTCAGAAGTTCCCAGGGATGTCATTTATAGAAAGGGCAGCAAGCAGAGTTCATACTTCCAGTGACTAAAGTAGAGAGAGGGTCCCAGGACCACTGGCAGAGCCCATCCTGCTGGTGGCCATAGAAAAAGAAGAGTCCCAAGGCTGCTGGTGGAGCCTATCCTGCTGGCAGCCGAGGGAGGAGATACCTGTGGCTGCTGGTGAAACCCATCCTACTGGTGGCTGAAGGAGAGGTCCAGGGCTGTTGATAGTGAAAGCAGGAGGCGGCCTGGCCTTAGAAGAGAGAATGAGAGAAAGAGGGAAATGAATACTGGGGGGGAAGTGGAGGAGAGAGAGGGGTGTGTACTGAGTAAACGGGGAGTAGAAAAAAGAAGATACTGGGCAGGTGGAGAATAGAGAGGGAGGGTACTGATTTGGTGAGGGGTAGAGAGAGTGTGCTGGGGAGGATTATTGAGAGTGTAAGCTGAGCAGGTGAAGGTGAGGAAGAGAGTATGCTGAGTGAGTTGGGGGGTAGGAGAGTGTGTAGAGAGTATGTAGAGCCAGTGGCAGGCTAGGGAAAGCGAGAAGGTCCTGAGTGTGTAGGGGGTAGAGAGAGACTAAGAGAGAGAGGCGCTAAGCAGTTGGTGGGGTGAAGAAAGAGAGAGAGAGTGCTGGGTAGATGATGGGGGAGTGGAGAAAAAGAGGATACTGGCACTGTGGAAAAAGATTGGCCCAGGATGATCACCGCTATTTAATACTGGCATGCTAGACATGGAGGGGAGAGAGGGGAGAGCTAGGCAGGGAGAGAGAAAGAGTGAATGCTAAGCAGAAACTGAAAGTAGAGATCGGGGTGGGGGGTGGTGGTGCTGCGACAGAGCCATTGCCGCTAAAGAAGGGAGCGCTATGCTGGAGCTGCTGCCAATAATTAAATCTTGTCGGGGGGAGACCGTATAAGACTAGGGGTTTGTCTAAGGCACCCGTCCGGCAAGTGCTGAACTCATTTATAAAAAGAACAAAGAAAGAGAGTGGGTTAGAAAACTAGCAGGCTGTGAAGGAGCGGCGTACGGCTGACCAGACATGCTGGATTTGTGGCATACCGAGAAACCTAGTGAGAGACTAAGAACATAAGTGCTATGCTGGGCATTGAGCCCAGCATCCTGTCTTTGACAGTGGACAGTTCCTATCAGATCCCAAATAGTTGATCTATTTCTTGTATCTCACTCCTAGGAGTAAGGTCTACCTTACTAATAACTGGTTTTGGACTGTTTCTTCAGGAAATTGTCCAGCTCTCTTTTGAACCTCACTATCAGGCCGATGCTCAGCTGAGCACGCTGGTTAATACATG
Organism: Rhinatrema bivittatum; assembly: GCF_901001135.1. Classification (NCBI taxonomy): domain Eukaryota; kingdom Metazoa; phylum Chordata; class Amphibia; order Gymnophiona; family Rhinatrematidae; genus Rhinatrema; species Rhinatrema bivittatum. The sequence goes on along the minus strand of NC_042615.1, from coordinate 681,048,600 downwards.
CTTGGACGTGCGTTTTGGACACACATCCACAATCCCTTATGCTATAAGGGGATTAGCTTGTCCAAAACACGCATCCAAACCCCTGCGAAGCTAATAGCACTCATCACACATAAATTCATGTTGATGAGGCTATTAGCTATTCTCCTCCGATGCAATAAAAAAATGTGCACCCGACGTGCACATTTTTACTCTCCAAAATTAACGCCCGTCCCAGAGCAGGCGTTAATTTTTGAGCAGCCCAAAAAGTGTATAGAAAAGCAGAAAATACTGGCTGGGCACATGTTAGGAAAATGGACACTCATAAAATTGAGTGTCCATTTTCCTAACCTGCTGACAGTCACCTCTCCTGGGTGCCCGATGCTGAGGAGGCACTAAGGGTGCCCAATTTCCCCTAATTCCTCCTTTTTACCATGGCAGCTGATTTAAATATTAAATCGGGCACCCCGGAGAGGTCAATCGTCGTGCATTCCTGGTATGGAAAACGGGCGCTCATGAATGAGCGCCCGTTTTCCATACACCGATATTGCATCGGCCTGTTTGTTAGTTGCCTTGACCACGTCCTCCGCCAAGAGATTCCATAGCTCGATTGTTTGGTGAGCGAAAAAAAAGAATTCCTGTGATTTCTTTTAAATCTGCCAGTTGTTTAAAAGGGTAAATAACTGTTCATTTACTTGTTCCACCCTACTCATGATTTTATAAATCTCAATCATATCCTCTCTGTCATCTCTTCTCCATGCTAAAGAGCCCTAATCCAGGGCTTGTCATGGACCACGCCGACGGCAGTGCAGACTCTGGACTTGGAACCAGCTGAAGACAAGGGATGCAGGCAAGACGAGAGACCGGTGAAGACTGAAGACAAGGTTTCCTCCGACTGGAACAAGTCTCCAAGACAGGAACAGGAACTCTGGAACCAGGAACTCGACTCAGGATCTTGGAATAAGACTCAGGAACTCAGAATCTAAAAGCAAGGTTGAGGACTCCGAGGACTTGAACCAGCCGAGGACTTGGACTTCAGACTGAAGAACTCAGAAGACAAAGGCAGAAACATCAGACTAGGACCGCAGGTGACAAAGACAGGAACACATACCAGGAACAAGAACAAGAGACCAGGAACATGGGGAATGAAGAACAGAAGACCTTGATGGCACTAGCGATCCATTGCAAAGACAATCAGGGACTGGCAGAGAAGCCCTTTTATAGGGCTGCAGGCATGACATAATCAGGAAGGGCCGTGGGACTTTTCCAGCCCCAGTCCTTTTAAATTACAAACAGAGGTGTACACATCTAGGAAGATGCCAGCAGCAGGGAGGAAGTCAGCGTCCCAGGCCATGAAGAAGCAGATCAGCAACGGTGGCATTCCCCCACTGCATGGACGGAGGTGGCGGTGTCCAGCCAGCATCAGGAGCCAGCGGCATCTCTCCCACCATTAAGACAGGGCAGTGGCTCAGACTGCAAGAGACAGTGCGGCACAGACTCAGTCGGGGCAGTGCGGCGTTGGGGATGAGTGAACCACTCGCAGGCCTGTCCCATGAAAGGAAAGCGCAATAACATGGTCCATGTATTTGCATTGCGTTTAGGACCAACATCACTAGACCATTTTTCAGGTCCGAAAAGGAATAATAAAGCTTATGAGTATTTTAATTGATGCTGATAATGCATTCTGCTCATTAACTTTTTTATTCTCGAGCTAGCATTTAAAATATTCATCCGGCCCTCTCATATTGCTGTTTTCCTTGGCCTTCTTTCCAGCCTAGAATTGATAAATTGATCCCATACTTAAGTTGAAAATCATCATATTTTGTACAGATGCATTAAAATAGTAAAAATTTTGCAGGGTCTTTTATTTGTGTTCACTTCTGTGTTAATAATGTCATTTGCTGTTAACATATGCAGTTAACATAATTAGAAGAATATACCTACTGAGAGCAGCAAAAATGAGTTACAAGTTGTTCATAGATAGGCCTGTGGACCACTTCTGTTTCTAAAATGCCAGCTGGGAATAAACGTTTTATGTCCATAGTGGAAAATCAAATTTCAGTCATGAGAGTTCCTCCTTTAATGTTCTGAAATACTTGCATGGGCTGGATTCATATTTATAGAGCCAGACAGGGCTGATCTTAGGAGGGTGCAGGGGCCCAGGGTTAATCAACTGCAGAGGGAACCTGGAACATTGATATTAATAGTGTGGCAGATGGGGCTACAATGTCGGTGTGGGATCCCCATAGTGTGAAGCCCAGGATGGTCACCCCTATTTAATTTCTTTTTATTTGTTCAGGCTTTTACCTAATATTATTTGCCTTGTGCATGTAGACATTTTTTTAGTGAGCATATCTATGTTTAGCTTGCTGGAATGCCTGATCTTTATGATGTGGTACAATAGCAATGCTCCTATTCCCCCCCCCCCCCCCAACACCCATGCCAGGAACCTTGGCCCCAGCCAATTTTCAAACAACCCCCCCCCCCTCCCACCCCAGGGCAAGCTGAGGCTTTGGGGGTCCAGGAGTGATGCCCAATAGCTCCTGCCCAGGCCTGGATCTGTCAGTAGGCACACTAGGCCTGTGCCTAGGGCAGCAGAAATGTGAGAGGCAGCAGGCTGGCTGAAGATTTGCTGCCTTTCATCTGTGCTGAATCTCACTCAGCAGAGAACAGCTCTCTGTTTCCTGATCTTGTCCAGGCAGCATGCAGGGAACAGGAGAGCCTGCAGCAGACACAACAAAGGGAAATAATTTTGGGGAGATTAGGAGGGGCTGAGTAGAGATCATTGAAGGATAAGAGAGGCTGGGAAATGAGAGCAGGATTGGCTGGGGAGTGTGTCTGTGTGTGAGAGGGGGGGACAATGTTTGTGTGTATGAGAGAAAAGGGATTGGTGCCGTGTGTGTGTTTGCGTGCATGTCATATTGGGTAGGATTTAGAGAAGGGATGCAAGGAGGAACAGGACCAGATCATGGTAAGGACACCTCCCTCCTCTCCTCCCCACTCATTGTAATTCTTCCCTCCGTTGATCTTGGATTCTCTCGCGCAGATCCGAGAACCTCCCTTCTCCCCAGATCCTGAAACCCACTCCCCAACTCTGCCTACTTCCTCCTCCGCTTCAATTCTAGAACTTCCCTCTCTCTCCTTGTCCCCATCCAAGATTCTTAATCTTCCCCATCTCCCATCCTCCCCATCCTTATTTCTCTTTCCTTCTCACACTCCTCCCCCTTTCTCGTCACCCCATTCCTGACTCTCCTCCCTTCTTCTCCCCATTCCTGTCTCCTGCCTGTACTGAAACTTGAGACCAATTTTCTTCACCCAAGAAAAATAAAATATTCTACTAATTATAGTGTAAAACTACTTTATTTTTATAATGTATATAAAAGATGGAAATGTTTGACAATTTCCTTCAGAATTTTTAAATTTATGCCACAGGATTTACCCTTGAGCTACCACAGGAAACTAGAGGACTGTGCCATAGATCTGTTCCCTGTTGTCCAACCTTGGGCAGGGGGGAGGCAGGAAGAGTGGTGACAGCACCAACAGTGCCTAGGGGCATTCAAGATGGTAACATCAGATTCCTGTGTCCCCTGTACCCTCAGCATTGGCTCTGCGCATGCACTAAAGGTGATTAGCACATCTTATTTGTGAATAGCACGTGCTATATGAAAGTGCAACATGTGTCATAGGGTATGTGTTATTTGCGATTCATGCACGGTATTTCCCTCTTATTGCATATTTGCATCTAGTACGTACTAATACCCTCCACTTCCTAGTCCAGAGCATGTGCAGGGCGGTCACCAGTGCAAGCACACAAATATGTGGATAGAAACCACATTTTATATATATGACAATTGTTTCTACCTGAGAATGCAGGATCATTCAAGCAGAAAATAGTGGGAGTTCACGGAAAACAAAACATTTCATTTGGCTTTCTCAATCATAATAATTTTTTAATATAAATAAATAAATAATAAAAGATTGCTTTCTTTAAAGGCAGGCGAAGTATAAAATAGATTTCTCAAAATACAAATTTCCCTGTTTGCTTTTTATTATTCTTTTACACTTTTTGGTATTAGAAAAAAGTATATATGCCTTTTTATTATGGTCATATTCTGCATTTTCGCAGCCATCCTCCCCGGAGTCAACTCTACAGCTTTTCTCACTTCCTTTACCAGTACAGGCGTGTGAAGCCCGCATGGGGGACTTGGTAAGGATCAGGACAGCAGCTCCCTGACAGAGTTGGATTCACAGTTGCAGGAGGAATTGATAAAGAGAAGGAATTCGCTTTGATCGTCAACTTGTATATCCACGCATTCATTAACAAATAAAATCCAAAACAGAACAAAATAAAATGAAAAATCTTAATTGTCTCGCCAACTATGTAATCTACCACTTTTTTCCTGAACACGATTGTTTAAACCTTGTGGCATTTCAGAGCAGCGCCAGTCACAGACCTTGATCCTCTAATTAGAACTGGCCAGATTTGGGTTTTATATACATGCATAAGCAAACCTGGTAGCACGGGCCGAGCTACGGAAGCCGGAAGTAGAAGCAAGCTGATAGTTGTTCACTAGTAGAACATAAAGCAGATTGAGCAGAATTTGTAAACCTCTTCCTGATTGGCCATTCTCGGTTTGGTATCGGCAGGCCCCGAGCGGCCCCTTTTGATTGGCCGGCGCTATTGCCCATTTCAGCTCGCCTCCCGTCTTCGGAAGCTGGTAAGGTGTATGTTTCTCGCACTGGGAGAGAGGCTTGCCAGAAACTATCTGGATGATTAACGCAAGAATAGGGGTTTAGGAGCATGAGCTCTTCCTGACTACGCTTCAGTCATAGTGTACGCAGACCCTTGTCTCTTTGCCTTTTCTTGGCTGTGTTATAGAGAGGTGGCATGCTTGCTGCAAAGTAACTTATTGTCCGTTCAAAATGGACCAGAAACACGGTAAGCTGTTTGTTGAACTGGAAATTCACTCTGGTTTCGTTATTTATAAGGTGTTAAAGAAAATCAGATATTATTTTTCTTTCTATGAATTTCCACAAGGAGCATAATATTGTCTTATATAAAAATTGTTTCTTCCTTTACATGCTTTCCAGTTAGAACTTTTCAAGGATATGTAGGATTGGCATGTTCTGCAGGACTTGCTTCCTATATTTGTTGCCCTTTTGGCCAGCAGCACAAAGCTGAAGTTGATTCTTTACTCCCACTTCCTGATTCTTAAGAATATAAGAAATTGCCATGCTGGGTCAGACCAAGGGTCCATCAAGCCCAGCATCCTGATTCCAACAGAGGCCAAACCAGGCCACAAGAACCTAGCAATTACCCAAACACTAAGAAGATCCCATGCTACTGATGCAATTAATAGCAGTGGCTATTCCCTAAGTAAACTTGATTAATAGCAGTTAATGGACTTCTCCTCCAATAACTTATCCAAACCTTTTTTGAACCCAGCTACACTAACTGCACTAACCACATCCTCTGGCAACAAATTCCAGCGCTTTATTGTGTGTTCAGTGAAAAAGAATTTTCTCCGATTAGTCTTAAATGTGCTACTTACTAACTTCATAGAATGCCCCCTAGTCGTCCTATTATTCGAAAGTGTAAATAACCGATTCACATCTACTCGTTCAAGACCTCTCATGATCTTAAAGACCTCTGTCATATCCCCCCCCCCCCCCCCTCAGCCGCTTCTTCTCCAAGCTGAACAGCCTTAACCTCTCCAGCCTTTCCTCATAGGGGAGTTGCTCCATCCCCTCTATCATTCTGGTTGCCCTTCTCTGTACCTTCTCCATCGCAACTATATCCCTTTTGAGATGCGGCGACCAGAATTGTACACAGTATTCAAGGTGCGGTCTCACCATGGAGCGATACAGAGGCATTATGACATTTTCTGTTTTTATTAACCATTCCCTTCCTAATAATTCCTAACATTCTGTTTGCTTTTTTTGACTGCTGCAGCACATTGAGCCGTCGGTTTTAAAGTATTATCCACTATGATGCCTAGATATCTCCCTCGCAGGCCCCACACTATGGAATTCCATGCCCCTTGAACTACGCACAGAAACAATTTTTTAGTTCCTTCAGAACCCTGGGGTGTATACCATCCGGTCCAGGTGATTTACTACTCTTCAGTTTGTCAATCAGGCCTACCGTGATTTGATTCAGTCCATCTGAATCATTACCCATGAAAACCTTCTCCATTACGGGTACCTCCCCAACATCCTCTTCAGTAAACACCGAAGCAAAGAAATCATTTAATCTTTCCGCGATGGCCTTATCTTCTCTAAGTGCTCCTTTAACCCCTCGATCATCTAACGGTCCAACTGACTCCCTCACAGACTTTCTGCTTCGGATATATTTAAAAAAGTTTTTACTGTGAGTTTTTGCCTCTACGGCCAGATTCTTTTCAAATTCTCTCTTAGCCTGTCTTATCAATGGCTTACATTTAACTTGCCAATGCTTATGCATTATCCTATTTTCTTCTGTTGGATCCTTCTTCCAATTGTTGAATGAAAATCTTTTGGCTAAAATAGCTTCTTTCACCTCCCCTTTTAACCATGCCAGTAATCGTTTTGCCTTCTTTCTACCTTTCTTAATGTGTGGAATACATCTGGACTGTGCTTCTAGGATGGTATTTTTTAACAATGACCATGCCTCTTGCAAACTTTTTACTTTTGTAGCTGCTCCTTTCAGTTTTTTTCTAACTATTTTTCTCATTTTATCAAAGTTTCCCTTTTGAAAATTTAGCATGAGAGCCGTGGATTTGCTTACTGCCCCCCCTTCCAGTCATTAATTCAAGTTTGATCATATGATCACTATTGCCAATCGGCCCCACCACCGTTGACCTCTCTCACCAAATCCTGTGCTCCACTGAGAATTAGATCTAAAATTGCTCCCTCTCTTGTCTGTTCCTGAACCAATAGAAATGTCATTTATTCCATCCAGGAACTTTATATCTTTGGCATGTACCAATGATACCCCAATATTGACTGGGTAAATGTAATTGAAATCTTCCATTATTATCGCACTACCAATTTGGTTAGCTTCCCTAATTTCTCTTAGCATTTCACTGTCCGTCTCACCATCTTGACCGGGTGGATGGTAGTATACTCCTATCACTATAGTCTTCCCCAACACACATGGGATTTCTACCCATAAAGATTCAATTGTGCATTTAGTTTCATGCAGGATGTTTATCCTGTTGGTCTCTATGCCCTCCCGGATATAAAGTGCTACACCACCTCCCGGGTGCTCCTCTCTGTCATTGCGATATAATTTGTACCCCGGTATAGCACTGTCCCCTTGGTTATCCTCCTTCCACCATGTCTCTGAGATGCCAATTAAGTCGGTCCTCATTTACTGCTATACATTCTAATTCTCCCATCTTACTTCTTAGACTTCTGGCCTTAGCATACAAACATTTCAAAGTTTGTTGTTTGTATTTTCTTTCTGCTTTTTAATTGATAGGAATAAGTTAGAATTTTTTAGCTCAGCTGACTTTTTAGTTACAGGCACTTGGACTACTTTTCTTATTATTGGAACCTCACCTTTGGATGCCCTAATTCTAATGCACCATTAGTATCCTTTGAAGATACCTCTTTCCGAACCATGTGCCTCTGAGCAACTGTCGAATTTCCCCTTTGTTCTAGTTTAAAAGCTGCTCTATCTCCTTTTTAAAGGTTAGCGCCAGCAGTTTGGTTCCACCCTGGTTAAGGTGGAGCCATCCCTTCGGAAGAGACTCCCCCCTTCCCCAATAGCTTCCCCCAATTCCTTATAAAACTGAATCCCTCTTCCTTGCACCATCGTCTCATCCACGGAGCTCTGCCTGCCTCTGGGGACCTGCACGTAGAACAGGGAGCATTTCAGAGAATGCTACCCTGGAGGTTCTGGATTTAAGCTTTCTACCTCTGAGCTTAAATTTGGCTTCCAGAACCACCCTCCCACATTTTCCTATGTCGCTGGTGCCCACAGGTACCATGACAACCGGCTCCTCCCCAGCACTGTCTAAAATCCTGTCTAGGTGATGCGTAAGGTCCGCCACCTTCGCACCAGGTAGGCATGTTACCAGGCAATCCTCACGCCCACCAGCCACCCAGCTATCTACATTCCTAATAATCAAATCACCAACTATGACGGCCGATCTAACCCTTCCCTCCTGGGCAGTAGGCCTTGGGGAGATATCCTCAGTGCGAAAGGACAATGCATCACCTGGAGAGCAGGTCCTTGCTACAGGATCCTTTCCTGCTGCACCTGGTTGGTGCTCTCCCATCATGAGATCTTCTTCCTCCAAGGCAGCACCAGGGCTGCCAGTCTGAAGTTGGGACTTGGCTACCATGTCCCTGAAGGTCTCATCTATATACCTCTCTGTCTGCCTCAGCTCCTCCAGGTTTGCCACTCTAGCCTCCAGAGATCGGACTTGTTTTCTGAGAGCCAGGAGCTCTTTGCATCGCATGCACATGTACAACTTCTCACTGGCGGGTAAAAAATCATACATGTGACACTCTATGCAAAAGACTGGGAGGTCCCTCTCTTGCTGCTGGACTGCTGCCTTCATTTCAAATTTGTTCAGTTCCTAGTTAAGTTTTAGGTTGCTATGGGAGTAGGAATTTGTCTAATTAAATGTATTAGTGAATTCACTATATAAAATAAATATATGTCTGGTAGTGGCCTGCAGGGGAATGATCAAACTCTCAATAAGGTGTTTTTGTTGTTTTGTTTCGTTTTTTTTGGTAAGTGGCACCTGCCTATAAATTTAAAGGATGAGCTGGGGGTGTGTGGGCGAGAGGTGGGAGGATTGGGAAATACAAACAGTCTAACTTCAGTTAGTCAGCAGGAGTGACTCGCTGCTCTCTTGATTAACAAATGTTGGTACCTAATCAAACCTTACCTCAACACTTTTTTCCAAGGTGAGTAACTGAACTGAACTTTTCAACCTTTTTACTTGGGTATACACTGCTCCTAGCTTATTAGTAGCTTCTGGCTACTTTTTTCTTTTTGTGGTTTTTGTTTTTTTGTTTTTAATATACAAACACACTAACTACTGCTTACTAGCTGCCTTACCACTGACTAATTAAAATACAGTCTAAATTCTGTTTATTCTCTGCCTTACTGACTATTAAAAGCACAAACACACTAAATAATATTCCCAAATAGTTAACTTTGCCCCAATACTTTTAAAAAAGAAAATTTCCCAAGCAAAAACTTACTGATTCCTTTCAGCCACCAGCAAGGTGATTCTCTCAGTGCTCCCACTTAGTTTTTGGGTACTTGCCAGGTTCTTATGTCCTGGATTGGAAACAGGATGCTGGGCTTGATAGACCCTTGGTCTGACCCAGCATGGCAATTTCTTATGTGAGAAAAATCAAGTAAAACTGTGGCTGACTCCCAGAAGCACCACCTTCCTGTGACTTCTTAACAGGCAGTTGTCACCCAAGTCCAGGGTCCGATAACTACATTTCTGGGGCGGACTAAAGCTAGAAGAATAAGCTGTCATAGACTTTAAATGTACTTCAGCTGTAAGCCAGCAGGGCAGCATTTGCAAACTATATAGGTGCTTCAGCAATAAAGCCTTTTTAAATAGGGAAGCCCTACCAAACAAAGACAAAAGCAATTCCATCCAGATTTGTAAATGAGAACAAAAGTCATCAAGCAACTGGATAATATTTACACTGCAGGAATTGTCAGTCCCAATAAGTGAGATGTGAAGATGCTCAATGTAATAGAAGGTCCCTGTCCATTTCCTCCACATAGACTCAACAATGGGCATGGCCTCTGTCTTAGATTAATTTTCAAGCCTGAAAATGTCCCCAAACCTAATAAAAAAACCTTCCAAAATGTTATGTAGCACCTCAGTAGGGATTGCAATAAAAAGTAAAATATCAGCAAACTTGTACATTTGTTGTTCTGTCCTACCTAATTGTAATCCTTAAAAGATAGAAAAAGACAAGTTGCCAAAGGCTCTATAGCTAGAACATAAAGCAAGGGAGATAAAGGGCATCCCTGCCTGGTACCTCCAAAAAGCCCAAAAGAAGATGAAACCTGCCAATTAACCAGTAGGGCCTGTGGATTGGCGCAGAGAAGCTGGAGCCATAGAAGAAAAGCGCCATGAAAACCGTTTTGTTCCAAAATCCAAAACATGTATTTCTATTGTACTTTTTATCAAAGGCTTTCTCTGCGTCCAGACTAGCTATGATCCCTTTCTCAGAAATTCAGCTATCCCACAGAGCATGAATAGGCTTCTGGGCGTTACATACCCCATGTCTATTCTTTCCAAATCCTACTCGATCAGGTAACGCTAGGCAGAGCTTATTAGCCAGTTATGGAAGCCCACATTTTAACAGCTGTATTGATGAGAGATATGGGCCTATCATTTCAGGTTTGGAAAATCCTTGTTCTTCTTATCAAGGCTTGTTTATCTTCTAATAGAAAAGCCACTTTACTAAAGGAAAAATTAAACATCCACTGAATCGGGCTAATCATGTGTTCTTGAAAGGTTTTATAAAATACTGAGCATCCCTGGGGTTTTACCCAATTTCAACATTGAGTAACTACATCTATTACTAAAATAGGCTATTTAAATGTTCCTCCTCCTTTCTGAGATGCAGATAACACTGGGCAACAATGAAAGTGTTACTGACCTAAAAAGGTCCTACTCTGTAGTATCTTGATGTGCTGAACACGAATATGACCATGAAACATTTTTATTGGCTCTCGTTTTGAAGATATTTAATATAGTTCACTTTCTATGTTTAGTCATGTAAATTTATCCAGTAGGACTGTAAATAAGCCTAGAATGATGTAATATTGCATAATACCATCATGCACACATCATCCAGAGTTTATTACATCATTTTCTGATGCAATGCAGTTCTCCTGCCATGCTGCTGCTGAGTAAGCTGACGTCAGCAGTGTACTATATGAAGCCCAGTCAGAAAGGGTGAGCATTTGAAATATTCATGCTGGCTGACTACTGCTGGACACTCTGCAGAGATGCTCCCGAGCAGGCATACAAGAGACAAGTAAAGAAATCTAAGACATAGTCTATGACTTCATTTTTCAAACGGTATTAACCGTAGGTCTCCTACTATTGGCATACAATTCAAGATGTAATTATATTATTGAATATTACAAAAAAACTAGAGCCAATTTTTCATTTTCACAGTCACATTCGTGTTTAGCACATGGAAATGTATAAGAATTGACTAATTTCATTTCCATAACTTGACTTTTGTGAAAATTTGTTGCCCAGTGTAATTGATACAGATTTAGCCTTGCCATATTTTTGTTCCTTAAGCTCATCTGAAATCACTTGTTCTGAGTATAAACGACTATAGTTATCCAGGAAATTTTGTATAAAATGGACTATATCTGTAAATTCAGAGGCATTGCTATTTTTCATTCTTGTAATATATTTAGGTTGATGACGTTTGACTAGTCTAACAGCTTGCCTGATTTATTAGCATATCACAATATTTTTGCTTTAAAAGTTTGAATAGAGTTCAGTGCTCTCTGATGAAGTAAATGATTCAAATCTTTTTCGTACAAGGTCTAGCTGCTCTTTATCCTTTAAACTGTGTGATTTAAGATGTTGTTTCAGGATTTGCAACTGACTGGTTAAGTATACAATTTCAGCATCTCTGTTCTTATTCTTTTTTTGTCACATATACAATAACCTCCCCTCTCATTACTGCTTTCCCTGCTGGCTATAAAATATCTGGACCAGTTTCAGGAGTCCTATTCAGTTTTAGATATTCCAGCCATTATTTGCCGAAAAGGTGCAAAACTGAGGATCACAGAAAAGATTGGTATTGAAACGTCATTAAAAGGTTGCGTAATATCTTTATCCATCTTGAATACCATGGTAACAGGGGCATGGTCAAGGATTGACATAATCCTGATAGCAACAGCCTTTACAATAAGTAAAAGGGAGGAAGAGACAATCAATATGTGAGTAAGATTTATGAGGATTTGAGTAAAAAAAAAAAAAAGTCTAACTCATTTCGGTGCAATACCCTCCAGATGTCAAATGTTGCAGTTCCTTCATAATAAATTGTAGATCCATGCCTGGTTTCACATCTTTTTCCATTTTAGGCAGTTTAGCATGTATGCTAGCAGTAACAAGTAAATTAAAATCTGCTCCAAGAAGGATTATATGTTTGAAAATTGACTTAATCATTGCAGCCACTTGTGAAAAAGTACATGGCTGTAAACATTAGGTGCATACGCATTAACAAATATTTCTTTTGCTCCAAAGATCCACTAACAAACACATACCACTCCTCAGGGTCTGCAATGGTTTTTTGTTTTGGTTTTTTTACTACAAAAGGTAAGTTTATGAAAAAAAATGATTAAACCTAGTGTAAAAAGAAAATATGCATTAATCTACCCAATCATGTTTACATTTTAAGTGCTGCTTTGAATCTAAATTAGTTTTTTGCAAAAAAACGATGTGAGCTTTTTCTCTTTTATAAAGACTTAAAATCTTTTTTTCTTTTTATGGCATGTGAACTCTAGCTATATTAAATGACATTACAGTAATGCCTGAGATTAAAATAATTATAAATATCAATGTAAAATGCTCACCCACCCATATTCACATGCATGCATTCATTCTCACTGACTCCCTCACACACACACACACACACACACACACACACACACACACACACCCCACCAGGGAAGCTCCCATTCATTCTTACACACACTCACACACCCAGGCAGGCTCCTCTCTTTTGCCGGCAGCCTCGGATCCTCTCTCACTCTTCCGTTGCCACTACACAGGCCTCTCTCCCTGTTTTATAGCTGCCAGTGGGATGGAGTCCACTGGTGGCCTCATGGGCTTCTCTTCCTGTTTTTCAGCTGCTGATGGAATGGGGTCCACTGGCATCAACAAGGGCCTTCCTATGTTGGTTGTCAGCATGTGCTGATTCCAGTAGGGCCACAATGTTCCTCCTCTTCCTGCAGTGCTGGCACACAGCTCGTATTTTAATTTTTGTTCCTGGGGCCGCTTTGTTCTCCTGCATATGCTATGTGTTTCTGAGTAGGATGTCATCATTAGCTGCCAATACCCAGGTCGAGGTCATCAATAAAGGCCCTTTAAGTCAGGCCATTGTTGATGACGACATTGCAAGGTACCAGCAAGCCAGAGATAATAGGCAAATCATGTAGGAGGAGGGTCAGAAAAAACCTGTCGCTGGGCCATATTTTGCCCACCCCTGCTCTGAGGACAAAGATTTAGCCAGGTAACTAAGTCATTACTATGTTAGGTTGCTCTGTTTGAAAATTATCCCACTCAGAGCAGTTAAAAGTATACACAGGCTTTCACAACACACACATGTTTAGCCAGATGAAAAAAAGAGAGCAATTCCTGAAGGAATGTTTGAAAATGGAGAGCGTAAACAACTCCTGTATATTTGGATTTTCAGGCATGTGTACACACGGTGCTTTTCCCCCCCCCGTTCCACCACTTACGGAAATAAAAGTATCAAAATATGCGGTTGCTTTTGCGCCCACAGTGTTTCCCTTTGAAAATTGGCTACAAAGTCCACAGGTACGAAAGTGCCTGCATACTCTTTTCCAGGTTAGGCTTTCCTGCCAATATTAGACACACTTTGTTCCGGATTTAAAGTAGAGCTTTAATCACAAAGTATGCGCTTTTGAGAGGAAGACAGACATGTTCTGGCTTACGCCTGCAGGACTTAAAAAAGCACAGGTCAACCTACTTCTGGATTCAGATCTCACAAATCTCTTCCAGGGTTGTCCAGCCTGGCCAGCTAATTGCCAGGCATGCCTTCCTGCAGCCCCAGCACCCCTTTTGAAGCCCTGGGGAGCAGTCTGAGTCCTCGGGGGTGGGGATCAGCTTGTTGCTGCAAACTTCCAGGGCTGCTCAGCTTTGTCAGTCGCTCTGTGGCTCGAGGGCAGAGCTCCAGCAATCTGCCCAGTCGAGGGCCAGCCAGGGCTTTTTTTTTTTTTTGCCTTTACAACTTTGCAACAACATAGGCTACTAAAAATTGCCTCCCATGTGCAGCATATTTTGAAGTACAGTATGTGCAAGGGTTAAAAATGAAATAGAATAATTCCAGTATAAAGTAGCAGTTCAACTCAGATATTTTGGTCAGTGTTACAGACTAAAATTAGGAAGCAAAATGTGTGCTTATATTGCACCTGTGGTAGAATGCTGACAAAGGGATGGAATTAGCAGAAGTTAAATCTCTGGTGAGCAGTAGCAATAATCACTAAAGTTTCAACTCCAGATAGTGTGTGTGTGGGGTGGGGGGGCTTTTTTTGTTTTTTTTTTATAATTAGCTAGAAGTTAACTTAGAGTAACGGGAAATTCTCAAAAATATAGTCAGAATCGCACATTGCTGAAGATCCTGCCACAATCCTCTCCTCTTCCTACATACATTTCTAAACTTATCAATGTTAAAACTTATCAATGTTAAAACATAGCATAGTGCACTGAGGGGAAAAATATTAAAATAACCCCAAGGATACTATGGAGGCAGTGCTCATAGCCTCTGGTGGGGCGGGAGTCCTAGTCATTGTGCAACAGTGACACCTAGTGGCTGGATTTAAGGACTGAATGTGGGGTTCCAGAAGAAACCCCTGGTGCTGCAGGGACTGGACTAGAGTAAATTGGGAGGAGATATAAAATAGGGAAAAAATATCTGGGTGGCTATAAATGAAGGCTGATGGTGCCAGAATCCCATCATTGGCTCCAATTGAGCTGGAAACCAAAGAAGTAAGAGGAAAGTGCCTGGAGAAACCCCACCATCTCGAAAAACTCAAAAGATTGTAGGAGTAATCTGCCAGGCCAGATTTTGTGTATCTTTCCTACCTTCACCTGGCTGTTGAAACAGCTGCATCAGGAGTCCATTCCCCCTGTGCCCTGCAGGGGAGAAAGAGTAACTGTAGAGAAACAAAGAAAGCATGGACACTTCTCATAAAGCCTTTGTAGTTTCATTTTTAAGATTTTGTTCATCTCCTTGCCCTCCCCTCACCAGCGGTAAAAGTCCCACAAGATCACATCATGCTAAATAGCAAAACACGGTAGGGAAAATAGTACAAATCCACAAGTTTATAGCATAGCAAAACTAGCAGCCTTGGCCATGTGGGAGCAAACTGAAGGTTCTTGTGAGCTCTGCACATCTACTGCAGTAAAGTTTCATATATAGCAGCCAAGGACTTAAGAACATAAGAAATTGCCATGCTGGGTCAGACCAAGGATCCATCAAGCCCAGCATCCTGTTTCCAACTGAGGCCAAACCAGGCCACAAGAACCTGGCAAGTACCCAAACACTAAGAAGATCCCATGCTACTGATGCAATTAATAGCAGTGGCTATTCCCTAAGTAAACTTGATTAATAGCAGGTAATGGACTTCTCCTCCAAGAACTTCTCCAAACCTTTTTTTGAACCCAGCTACACTAACTGCACTAACCACGTCCTCTGGCAACAAATTCCAGAGCTTAATTGTGTGTTGAGTGAAATAATTTTTTCCAATTAGTCTTAAATGTGCTACTTGCTAACTTCATGGAATGCCCCCTAGTCCTTCTAATATCCGAAAGTGTAAATAACGGATTCACATCTACTCGTTCCAGACCTCTCATGATTTTAAAGACCTCTATCATATCCCCCTTCAGCCATCTCTTCTCCAAGCTGAACAGCCCTAACCTCTTCAGCCTTTCCTCATAGGGTAGCTGTTCCATGTTGGACCTGATACAGTTTAAGATGTTTCATATCTAACATATTGACTATACATTTGTGATCGCTGCAGGATATTGGCGTGAAGATATACTGGACTATTTTCTAAATAATAAACAAATTAAAGCAAGAGATGGAGCTGAAATCATCTGGTATCATGCAGCCAACAGCAGGTCACAACTTCAAGAAGCACTGGCAGGTGAGGACCAGTTCTGTTATCAGTTAGCACTCAGTGTGTGATCGGTGTTATTTGTCCTGTATGAGCTGGATTCATGTGCTGCTAGTGTTTGTGGTGGTGCTGGCGTGCTGCAGTCCAAATCCAGAGCAATAGTCAAATCTGATGTAGGACATCTTCAGCTTTTTAGCTCAGCTCTGAGCAAATGACAAAACACTTTAAAATCAAAGTCCATGCTAATGTTTTCTGTCTCTCAGGAAAGCAAACTTTCTCAACTCCCATTTTGGTTGAGAGAACACGCTGTGTATTGGGCTCCACAGTCAGGGCACATACCATCAGGTGCCATGGTGGAAGCTGTGGTGTTCTCTATTAGTCTGTGACTTTGTTCTATTTAACTACCAATTTCCTGCATTTTTTTTTTTAATTTTACAGGTTGATTTAAAAGCATTACATAAGAACATAAGAAAATGCCATACTGGGTCAGACCAAGGGTCTATCAAGCCCAGCATCCTGTTTCCAACAGTGGCCAATCCAGGCCATAAGAACCTGGCAAGTACCCAAAAACTAAGTCTATTCCATGTAACCATTGCTAATGGCAGTGGCTATTCTCTAAGTGAACTTAATAGCAGGTAATGGACTTCTCCTCCAAGAACTTATCCAATCCTTTTTTAAACACAGCTATACTAACTGCACTAACCACATCCTCTGGCAACAAATTCCAGAGTTTAATTGTGCGTTGAGTAAAAAAGAACTTTCTCCGATTAGTTTTTACATGCATACGTGGGCATTTTTGTGCAAGTATGTAGACCATGTGCGAGCAACATGGGTTTTGAAAAGCCGCAAAATACATACATATTACCCGTCCATGCATGAGGAATAAGGGGGCAGGGCCAATATGTGCATAATTCCAGATTTTAAAAAATGGAACCAGCAGCACATGTTTGCTAGATAGCTGCGTAACCTTTTTTTTTTTTTTTTTTTAGTTAAAACGATTTTTATTAAGCAAACACAGCTGCGTAACTTTACTGCTGCTCCAGAGGAGGAGCAAGTATGTTTAGGGCTTATAGAACAGGGTGAGGGGTCCTAGTCAACTGGGCAGGATGAAGAATCAGAGGAGTTTGAAAGACCTCACTATTATTGTGCGAGCATGTTTTAAAATTCACTGTCATCTGTGCATAAAAGTTGATATGGTACTATTGAAGACGAGCGTTAGCTGTGCTCACGTAACTCGATGCATAGTTAAACTCTGGAATTCATTGCCAGAGGATGTGGTTACAGCAGTTAGTGTAACTGGGTTTAAAAAAAGGTTTGGATAAATTCCTAGAGGAGAAGTACATAAACTGCTTTTAATCAGTAAGCAATAGTAGCTTGGGATCTATTTAATATTTGGGTACTTGTGACTTGGATTGGCCACTGTTGGACACAGGATGGTGGGCTTGATGGACCCTTAGTCTGACCTAGTATGGTATATCTTAGGTTCTTATGTAACCTCTTACAATTAGTATACTAACATATGTGTGTAAGTGTATGCATGATTAAAAATTCTATTCTCACTTATGCGCTGATACACACGTGTATTGGCGCACGCATGCTCGTTTTAAAAATCTACCTGTTTTGTACTGGTGATCGCAGTATTTTGTGGTAAAGTACTCATTTCAGGTAATGTGATAACATCTGTTAGCATCGAGATTTCTGCATTATGCAGGGTAGTTCTGAGCGTGTCTGGCGAATCTTGTGCCACTTTGTGTACCCAGTCATTAAATATCGGAGAAATAATGTTACTGGCAGGCATAAGCAAAAAAATGAGTCTTGTCTTCACTTCTGTAACCAATGAATACTTTATATTTTTTTCAGTATTTAGGCCTCTATTCTGCAAAATCTAGATGTGCACAAGAAATCACACAGCAGTAAATCTCAGCCAGACAGTCCAATATCCCCTGCACCAACTTGAATATCTTTTTTTATGCAATGTGAGAAATATTCCACAGGCCAAATATCTCGACATCTGGCCATTTATGTGGCTCTAAGACTTTGAAGGACTGAGGCGGCTCTGTCTTGATATCTGTATTGCAGCAGGAGACGATATGCCCATTTCTTGTGTGTTCAATAAAAAGGGTATTTCGAGAAATGCAAAGGAATGGCAGAAAAGGAGCCTTGTTTTCATAAGAGTCGGTGGTCAAAATAGGTGAGGATGATTTTCCAAGCGCAATAAAGCACCCTGTATGGAGTCATCTGACCTGAATATCTGGCTTATGCATGCCTTGGACCATTTTTAGGACAGAGTTACTTGTATCTCCCCCCCCCCAATTTCATCCTACTTCTTCCTTAGTTTTCTGCTTACTTTATACAATACACTATCCCCCAGATGGTCCAGAACTAAATATAAAAGTTCTTTCCTTCCAGAGATCTAAGATGGCAGGAGGAGGTAGTTGCTGTCTCGGCTCTGTCCTTGCGTACTTATTACCTAAATGACACTTTAAAATGGTGAAGCAAAAGGGGAAGGCTTGAGTTTCTCCCTCAAACCTCTGCATAGTCCAGCATTTGGTTCAATGGACCCTTTTGTACAGTGTGCAGCATTTGAAGCCGGCTTTAGCTCTAGAGCAATGTTGCTGGGAGGGATGGCATTTATAGGTAGTTCTTTGGTCCCACTGACCATGTTTTCCCGTCGATAGCAGGGCTGAATTAGCCATGCTGTCATGGGACTGTCCGTCAGGCTTTGGAGGCAGAGTTTTAGCTGTTACAGAGCTTAGCTCTGTGCGGCTGTGCGTGTTCCCGCGCAGGAAGGCAGAATCTCCTCAGTCTGTCCTTTTCCACGAGCGAGAACACATGCAGAGCTGCTGTCTCCTCAGCAAGACTAAAAAAAAAAAAAAGAGTATAAACACAATGAACAAGACATCGGATCAACCACCATTGAGCCGCAGCACACCACGATGCCCTGACCATCTGGATTTAAGCCATGTGCATGCAGTAAGATAACGTCCAATCATCAATGTTAGGAGCTCATATTCACCAACATCAGTTCTATATCGTCCAATACCTTTTTAAGTCCCTACAACAATTCAAAGAACTCCTGCCAGATGCGGATCCCGCGATTCACCTGCCGCAGCCAGTTCAAGACATGGAGGAAGGCATAAGACATCTCCTCCGTACAATTCTATGAAGGTTTTGAGACGTCTTCCAGAGCTTCTGCGTCAGTTATTGCAGTCAGACATTTGGCCTGGCTGCATGCTAGTGCCATAAGGGAAGACATCCATGAGAAACTGGCCAACCTTCCTTGCCGAGGGGATAATCTGTTCGTTAACAGTCTCCAAGAAACAGTTGCCCAATTGAAGGAGAAGAACGTGGTGGTACAATCTTTAACAACGCCTCACACATACGGTGCCTTCTCTCGCCGCTATTTTGCACCCATTCGTTGCGCACCCTATCAGAGACATCTGTTCTGGGCCTATCCGTCATATTGCCCGGCCCCCTATCCGCAGCTACTTCGACAGCTGCCACAACAGCACCAGCAACGTCGAGGCAGGCCAAGATCACAGCGACAACAGGGCCAACAACCTACCACCAGCTCAAAAGCCCCACCATCTTTTTAACTCCAGCAAGGCTACCACCCCCCACGGCCATGGAGAAAGAATAACTGCGTTCAGTCAAGCCTGGTTCCAGATCACGAAGGACCACTGGGTTTTAGAAAAAGTCCACCAGGGCTAACAACTCAACTTCACGTCCAGACCACCCCTACCAAATCTCGTTCTGATCAAGAGAGTGGGGAACAACTATCTTCAACTAGCCGAAGAAATATCAACTCTGCAACAACAGCAGGCAATTCGTGTCCTAACCCCACAGCTCCGGTATATGGGATTTTACTCCCTCCGGGAGAAATTCAAAATGGTCTCCCCAAAAACAATATTTCCCCTTCTTCAACCCAACGATTGGATGTGCTCGCTGGACTTGAAAGATGCCTACACGCATATTCCAATGCACCCTTCTTCATGGCCGTATCTCTGTTTCCAATACAGGGGGCAACATTACCAATACAAGGTTCTCCCCTTTGGCCTATCTGCCGCCCCCGAGTATTCACAAAGTGCATGGCAGTGGTGGGGGCCCACCTTCGACAACTGGGGATCCAGTTATTCCTGTACCTGGATGATTGGCTCTTAGTAGCCTCGGATCCGGAAACTCTTCAATCCCACCTTCTAAAGACCATCTCCTGTCTTCAGAACCTAGGACTCATCATCAATTACGAAAAGTCAAACCTCCAACTCTCCCGAAATACTTCAGTTCATAGGAGCTCAGTTGGATGTGACCAGAAGCAGAGCCTTCCTTCCCAAGGAACAACGATTAATACTACAGAGACTAACAGGAGATCTACGTTCCACAATAAGGCCAATGGCCCGCCAGATTCTGACAGTTTTGGGTCATATGGCAGCAGCCATTCATATGGTCCCAAATACCCACCGTCATGGTTAAAAGGTGAGGTGAAAGAGGCTATTTTACCCAAAAAATCATCCTTCAAAAATTGGAAGAAGGATCCATCTGAAGAAAATAGCATAAAACATAAGCATTGTCAAGTTAAGTGTAAAATATTGATAAAACAAGCGAAGAGAGAATGTGAAATGAAGTTGGCCGTAGAGGCAAAAACTCATAATAAAAGCTTTTTTAAATATATCCAAAGCAAGAAACCTGTGAGGGAGTCGGTTGGACCATTAGATGACCGAGGGGTTAAAGGGGCTCTTAGGGAAGATACTGCCATTGCAGAAAGACTAAATGAATTATTTGGTTCCGTGTTTACTAATGAGGATGTTGGGGAGATACCAGTTCCGGAGTTGGTTTTCAGGGGCGATGAGTCAGACGAACTGAATGAAATCACTGTCAACCTGGAAGGTGTAGTAGGCCAGATTGACAAACTAAAGAGTAGCAAGTCACCTGGACCGGATGGTATGCATCCTAGGGTTCTAAAGGAACTAAAAAATGAAATTTCTGACCTATTAGTTAAAATTTGTAACCTATCATTAAAATCATCCATTGGCCACCCTCCAGTCTTCAGGTACAATGTAACCCCAATATTTAAAAAAGGCTCCAGGGGTGATCCGGGTAACTATAGACCAGTGAGCCTAACTTCAGTGCCGGGAAAAATAGTGGAAACTATCATCAAGATCAAAATTGTAGAGCATATAGAAAGACATGATTTAATGGAACACAGTCAACATGGATTTACCCAAGGGAAGTCTTGCCTAACAAACCTGCTTCATTTTTTTGTAGGGGTTAATAAACATGTGGATAAAGGTGAACCGGTAGATGTAGTGTATTTGGATTTTCAGAAGGCGTTTGACAAAGTCCCTCATGAGAGGCTTCTACGAAAACTAAAAAGTCATGGGATAGGAGGCGATGTCCTTTCGTGGATTACCAACTGGTTAAAAGACAGGAAACAGAGAGTAGGACTAAATGGTCAATTTTCTCAGTGGAAAAGGGTAAACAGTGGAGTGCCTCAGGGATCTGTACTTGGACCGGTGCTTTTCAATATATATATCAATGATCTGGAAAGGAATATGACGAGTGACATTATCAAATTTGCGGATGAATCAAAATTATTCAGAGTAGTTAAATCACAAGCAGACTGTGATACATTACAGGAGGACCTTGCAAGACTGGAAGATTGGGCATCCAAATGGCAGATTAAATTTAATGTGGACAAGTGCAAGGTGTTGCATATAGGGAAAAATAACCCTTGCTGTAGTTACACGATGTTAGGTTCCATATTAGGAGCTACCACCCAAGAAAGAGAATTAGGCGTCATAGTAGATAATACATTGAAATCGTCGGCTCAGTGTGCTGCAGCAGTCAAAAAAGCAAATAGAATGTTAGGAATTATTAGGAAGGGAATGGTTAATAAAACGGAAAATGTCATAATGCCTCTATATCGCTCCATGGTGAGACCACACCTTGAATACTGTGTACAATTCTGGTCGCCGTATCCAAAAAAGATATAGTTGCAATGGAGAAGGTACAGAGAAGAGCAACCAAAATGATAAAGGGGATGGAACAGCTCCCCTATGAGGAAAAGCTGAAGAGGTTAGGGCTTTTCAGCTTTGAGAAGAGACGGCTGAGGGGGGATATAATAGAGGTCTTTAAGATCATGAGAGGTCTTGAACGAGTAGATGTGACTCGGTTATTTACACTTTCGAATAATAGAAGGACTAGGGGGCATTCCATGAAGTTAGCAAGTAGCACATTTAAGACTAATGGGAGAAAATTCTTTTTCACTCAACGCACAATAAAGCTCTGGAATTTGTTGCCAGAGGATGTGGTTAGTGCAGTTAGTGTAGCTGGGTTCAAAAAAGGCTTGGATAAGTTCTTGGAAGAGAAGTCTATTAACTGCTATTAATCAAGTTTACTTAGGGAATAGCCACTGCTATTAATTGCATCAGTAGCATGGGATCTTCTAGGTGTTTGGGTAATTGCCAGGTTCTTGTGGCCTGGTTTGGCCTCTGTTGGAAACAGGATGCTGGGCTTGATGGACCCTTGGTCTGACCCAGCATGGCAATTTCTTATGTTCTTATGTACCCGTCTTCACATATGCCGACTACAATGGGGCCTAAAACGGCAATGGTAACAACTCTCAACAGTTATCTCGGACAGTCTCCTTGACGCCAGACATGATCCTAGACCTGGACTGGTGGCTAAAACCGCATGCGCTTCTCAAGGAAGCACTATTCAATGCACCACCTCACAACGTGGTTCTAACAACGGACGCTTCCCAGAAAGGATGGGGAGCCCACCTCTACCACCTACTGTTATAATTTAGTGTACTTGTGTGGACTCTTGGATTGTGGTGAGAGGTGACTCCACCCTCAGGGAGGAGCCCTGAGGGGACTCACTATGATAGGCTAGCCTCAGTACTATGGACACAGGAAGAGAAGAGACTTTATTGTACAGTATTGTGGAAGGAAGCCCACCAAATGGATTTGAGACACAGTCCAGAGATGGAGTACTGTTCGATGGTGATCTCCTTGGTAGTGGCCTGCAGAGTGGGGTACACCGAGAAGTATTGACTCCTCGATATCTTGCCAAGGTAGATCCATCCGGTAGTGGCCCGCAGCGCGGGGTATGCCGAGAATCCACCCAGCTGATGGTAGAAGCGGAGTAGGCAGGCAGTAGAGCTGAGGAGCATGTGGTACTCACTCTGAAGTGTAGAAGGTGGTCTTGCTGCGGATGGCACGGCAATGGCCCGAGGTATGGGGTACACCGGAGATTCCGTCAGTAGAGTAGATAGAAGTGAGTTGTACTCATGGAGCGAAGAGAAGGAGACTGAGTGAAGAAGGCCCTTCGAGGAGCAGATAGCCCTGAATGAGCAAGGCCCCGAAGGAGCGGGTACCTAAGGCGTTCAGCGAGAGTCACAGGAGCGAACGTCTCAGAGGTAGTGGAATTCAGCAGGAAGGAAGTCCTTGCTAACTCATAGGTAGGAAGGTCCGAGAGGGTTAAGTACACACAGGCAGATGACGTCATGCGGAGGGGATGCCCCCGAGGTTCCCGCTATGACATGTATAAGAGAGGGCTGGCGCACGCGTGCCCTAGGTTATCCCCAATTCAAGATGGCGACCGTGAGCGCCCACTCTGTCCCGGGGACGCCAGGGAGGTTGGCGTTTGGAGGCGGAGGTGGCCATCTTAGCTAGAATCGCTGGAGCTGAGAGAAAAGAGGTGAGCAACAGAGGGCGCAGCCATCTGCAACGGGTGCAACCCCTACAAATGCAGGGCCTATGTCCCCTTGAACAGTCATATCAGATCAATCTTCTTGAACTGAGAGCCATTCGATATGCCCTCAAGACCTTTGTCTCAAACTTACAGGGGAAACATGTCATGATATACACAGACAACCAAGTGGCCATATTCTATATCAACAAACAAGGAGGGTCAGGTTCATGGATCCTCTGCAGGGATGCACTCCTCATCTTGGATTGGGCAACTCCATCATGCAATCCACCTTCAAGCGACATACCTACCAGGCATAGCCAACAGCTGGGCGGACAAGTTGAGTCGCATATTTCACCCTTATGAGTGGGACACCAGCAGGTGGCCGATGACATTTTCACTCGATGGGAAATACCGACCATAGACCTCTTCGCCACGGAGCTGAACAGGTTTTTCCAAGTCATCTCCGCGCAGTACAGGATCCTTTCTACTCCCGTGGTCGAAAGGACTAATGTACACATTCCCACCGATTCCACTCATCACGCGCACAACTCAGAAATGCATAGCCAACACTGCGGACCTGATCCTCATTGCTCCAGCATGGCCCAGGCAACCTTGGTAAGCTTGCCTTCTCCGCTTATCAGTCGACACTCCCATTCCACTGGGTGACAAAAATGGCCTCTTATCCCAGGAGCAGGGTGCCCTTCTACACCCAATGCAGAGCTCGCTCCACCTGACAGTGTGGAGATTAAACAGTCAATACTGACAGAACAAGGGATATCACAGACTGCTCAGGACATTCTGCTTGCGATCAGAAAACCCTCTACCAGAAGAATGTACCAATTAAAATGGAAGTGCTACGCCTCCTGGTATACCTTTCATCACTGTAATCCCTTTGAATGCGCTCCGACAACCCTCCTGGACTATCTATTCACGCTATAAACAGCGGGACTAGTGACTACTA